>NC_068938.1:213208711-214413643 GCF_016801865.2 Culex pipiens pallens | reverse complement strand
CCGCCACATCCCACTTTGCATACGAACTTTTCAGTTCAAAACACGCAAAATCAGAATTATCCCACAAAAGGGTACTTTTTACCCCTTTTCCATTTTCATTTCTTTAACTGGTTTTGAGTTGTAAAATTATGTGTAGGCCAGAAAATGATCAAATAATTCGGCGTCCTGTACACAAAAAAATCAATAAGTAGTTATAACTTTATAAGCCTTATTCGTCGACTTTAAATTTTGATCACGTTATCGTTTTTCACCTGAATAATCTTGAAATAAATTATGCGGATTTGTGGTTTTTCTTGTTCCATCATTTCCTTGGGGTGAACTTGAAAAAAGGATACTTTTGACTTTGAGTGTAAGTTAAAAAATGCATAAAATCCCAGTCACGGCATTCTAGCAGGATTCTAGCACAGTCCTAACAGAGCTGGATAATCTTAGAGAATTCTAGCAGAAATGTTCCACCATTCTAGCAGGATTCTGACAGAACCAGCTCTGCTAGAATATTTCGTGACTGGGATGTAGCCAATTCGGGAGAAAAATCGGGAAAAGTCGGAAATTCGCACGGAATTCGACTGACATACCTGGAAAAATATAAATTAATATGATGCAAATATTTTTCAAAGTTTTTGTTCCTCGGCTCTGACCGTGGTCGGAGGGAGGGTGATGCAAAAAAAAAATAAAAAATAAAATGAAATAACAAGCCATAATCTCAACATTTGAATGAAAAAATGTTTTTAAATGCGTCATCAGGGGAGACATTGGGTCTGGGGGGTGAGATTGGGTCATACAAATTACCCCTCGATTTCATGCTTTCTTTGAACTTCCCCCGGAAAAATGTTTAAAAATTAAAAAAATTCTAAAATATAAAAAAAAACTTATAAATTTGCCACAACAATCAAAAATATTTGCAACGGCCTTATATTTTAGAATCTTTGAAAAATTTTAACTTTAATATTTTTTTAATGATTTTTTAATTTACATGTTTTTTTAAATTATTTTTTAAATTCAGCAAATTTATTTAAAAAATTTAAACATTAAAGTATAAAACTGATAAACATTTTTAAAAATTATAAAATTTATAAAAATTGAAAATGAAAAAAATATAATTCAACCCAAAAATGACGAACTTCTCGTCTCAGTGTCCTGATGCAAACAATGCACAGTGGGAAAAAAGTGCCCAAAAAATTACCGCAACATGATTTCACGCAAACCATCGATTGCTATACACCAAAAGCTTCGTTTTTGCACCAGGAACAATAATCCGATGAAAAATCGCACTGCACGGACCGGTGGCCGGAGTACAGGCCACCGGAAGATCCGGATTTTTGGAAAATGAATCTGATTCATCCAATTGTGAACTGATACGCTTTCTTCTACCATGAATAGTCATGCAAAACAATCCTAGAATAACATTAAATAACATAGGTCCCATCGGAACCGGTTCCACCGATCTCCGGTGGCCACATCCAGAACCACATTAGGAAACAGTATACTAGCTATAGCAATCGATGGTTTGCGCGAAATCATGTTGCGGTAATTTTTTGGGCCCTTTTTTCCCACTGTGCAATGATCGAGCTCGGACTGTCACAGCCTTGCGAAGTATGTTGGCTGACATATCGGGCGATCAGTAAAAAAATCGGCTATAAGTCGCCTGACAAAAAACTATAAAATTAAAATTTTAGATTTTGACAGCTGTCAGTCGTTCCACTTAACGAATTCGCTGATTCGATAGCAGGTCCATTCGAATTAACGAATTCGCTTTGTAGCCTTGAATAACTTTCACTTAGTTATGGGTAAAATTTACCCAAAACTGAGTTAACCGGATTTTTTTATATCTTAGTCTTCCCTCTTGGAAATTTAAAGCCCCAATCAGCCTTACATCGCCCTTTTTTCTTCAACCATCAGACTGATTGGGACGTTTCATTTCGCAGAGAGTTAGTTTGTTCGGTTTAAACGAATTCTGAGTAAAAATAATATTGAAATGACAAAAAAGTCATGAATGCACTTGTTTTTTTAATGCCACTGAAAAGAAATGAAAAATACGAATAAAAAGTGTCAAATTAAATGACAAAACAAATCGAAATAAAAACGCCAGTTAGATTTTTCTTGATATATTTTCATAACGTTTCAATAATGTCCACATTATCATTTAGTTTTCTGTGTGTGTGATTTGTACATCCAGTTTTATGTGATCCTTAACGAGCGAATACGATTACAACATCGAAAAACCATTAGAAAGTAATTCCTGAAATCGAAAAACAAACAAATAATGAGAACATTTACGTTTCCTTCTTTTTTTACACTGCTGCCTTAATCTAAAAAACTCTCTCTCTTTTACTAAAAAGAGCGATTTGTGTCACTTGGTCGCGTTTGCTAGAAGCTTTCTTATTTTTTGTTTACCTCTTTGCTTGTTTTGCACTATATTTGATACACGGAAAAATATGCGCTTTTTTGATTTTTTTGTTTAAAGATAATATTTTAATATAAAATAAAGGTGTTTAAAATAATAATATTAAAAATCTCCACAAATGTTTTGAAAACAAATAACAAATTGCCATTTTAAAGGACTTTCCTGCTTTAAACTCGATCTGCTCTACAAGTTTCTTTTTTTCACGGTTTTTCTCTCGCGCTCACTAAATTTCTCTAATGTAAGATTAATTTTAGATCATAGTTTGCTTAATATGGTACAATTAGAAGAGAGAGTTTTCCTCCACTTTTTTTACTCTATCTTTCGACTCGACTTTTTAAAAAGAATCAACAACAAATAGTTACAATTCTAGTGTTTGCCTTTTTTTTTCTCTTTCGGGAAAGAAGGCTTCCTCTTCTTTTCACGCAATAAAGTTTGGAAATTCGCTATTTTTTTGTTTGTTCTGTTTGCTGGATAAGTTGACTGACTTTGAGATAAGCTAGCTTGTGTGTTTTTAAAAATTCCTTGACGTTGACATTTTTTAATCATTATTCTGATTCTGAACTATTTCCATTTTAAATCTATTTTACAAGCACAATTGTAATTAGAATTTTTCGTGGTGTGTTTTTGTGTGCAGAGTAAAAACTGGGCTGTGAAACTGACTGACTGACCCTCTACTATTGCTAATTCTTTCTCTATTGTGTGTTTGTGTTTTGAATAACGAATGCGCGTTTCTCCTTCCCTTCCTCCCCCTCTTAAATCGTCGGCGTGGTCGGCGTCTTGGGCGTCGTCGAACCGGGCGCGTGCTCCCCGACACTTCCCGGTGCCTCCGGCGGACTTCCCACCGAGGCCGGCGTGCTGCCACCGGCTCCTACAGCGGGAGTTGTCCCGGTGCCGCCCCCTCCACTGCTCACCGGCACCACCTTGTCCCGTTCGCGCTCCCGCCCCGGTCGGAACGCTTCGAGGAGGGCGTCCACCCGCGCTTCCGTCGGTCCCCAGCGCTGGAAGCCGGCGTTGTTCTGCAGCCACACGACCATCGTGCCGTGGATGCTCTTGAAGTTGACGTCCGATCTGGGAAATGGGAAAATCGGTATTAATTAAGGAGGGTGACCTCCGGCGGGGGAACCTACTTCGGAATGCAGTGCTGCAACCCGTGCCGGTACTCGTGCTCCATCCCCATCACGACGACCTGCTTCCGCTTAAAGTGGCTGTCCTCGATCTTGGAGAGGCACTGCAGCGCCGGTTCCTTCCACTCTTGCAGGAACACGATGAAGCTGTAGAGTTGAAAAATCGCCGTCAGATCAAGCTTCTCCAAACCAAACCCAAATCTCACCTCAACGGCTCGGTCGAATCCGTCAGCAACCGGTCAATGTGCTGCAGCGTGGCGTCAATCAGCTCCTCGCAGTACGGCGGATTCACCTGGAACGACCCGGACACGGGGCGAAACTCCAGAAACGACCCGCGCGACCCAAAGTACGAGTCCGCGTCGCCAAACGCCGAACAGTACTGCCGGAAGTAGCAGTTCAGTGGGCTCGCGAAGCACTCGAACGTCACGCCAAAGTGCTGGTGCAGACACTCAAAGACCACCGCCGGCAGCGCCGACTGCGTCAGCTCCGGTTCCTGCTGGTTGGGGCTGGCCGCGCCGTACAGGAAGCTCGAGTAGCGCTTCAGCATGCAGTACACGCGCCCGATGAAGAAGTCGAACTTTTTGTCGTCGAAGCAGTTGTAGCGGTACAGTTGTTCCTGGGTGGAGGTGGATCGAGACTTGGATTAGAATCAACGATCTATTCGGGGTCAGAGGTTAGTGCAGATATAGTGTTCGTAATTTTTTGATTTGGTAAAATTACTGAATTTTTAACTACTTAACAGCTCGGTACAATAAAAATTACCGAATTCGGTAAAAACTTACCGGATATCGGTAATGCAGTTTATTATTGCTCATCCGAGTCTAGACTGCAGTTAAAAAAAAAACGTGTTGAGTTTAGGCCGGTAAACCATCTGTCAAAATAAACAAATTTTACCGAATATCGGTTGTACGATGAACAATAATGAACTTCACTATCGAATTTCAGTATGTTTTTATTTTTCAAATTTGGTAACTTCCAGTTGACTGAACTGTTGAACAGTTGAAAATTAGGTAAATTTCAGAGTTATTTTTTTATAGGTCTTATAAGTCAGTAACAATATTTCAAAAGGGCGAAACCTACGATCCTGCCGTTTCGGGAAAATCAACATTCAAAATTTTGCAATTCCGATCAATTCCTATTTCCACAAAAAAGCATGAAAACCATCATTTTTTTCAAAACGTAATAGAAAATAGCAATAATTTCATCATAGAGAGCAATTTTAAATTAATTAAGGTGTTTTTGCGGATCTGGTACGTTTCGCCGAATGTCGTTTCGCCGACGGTCATTTTGCCGAATGTCGTTTCGCCGAATGGTACGTTTCGCCGAAAGTCATTTCGCCGAATGGACGTTTCGCCGAATTGAATAAAAATTAACTTTTTTGTACAATTTATGCTATTTGCTCGCTGCAGTGCCATCTTGTAATTCACTCATGCAAACTTGAGAAGGAGTGGCAAGATAATAATATAATAATTTAAAAAGTAAAGAACGTCTCATGTTTCAAAGAATGCAAAAACTCACATAATACAAATAATTTGCTTAAAAAATTAAGAATGCAAAAACTATCAGAAATTTTTCTAAATGTTATGCTAAAGATCAAAAAAACTGCTCATGTTTGAAAGATTGCAAAACCTAACAAAAATTATAGAAATAATATGCTTAAAAACCAAATATACATAAACTCACCGAAATAATTGAAAAATATGCCAAAAATATAGAATGCAAAGACTAACAGCAATTTTGCAAAATGTTGTGCTGAAAACCAAAAGAACTGTTCATGTTTGAAAGAATGCAAAAACTCCCAAAAATTATACAAAAAAAATGCTTGAAAAACAAAGAATGCAAAAACAAACAGAAATAATCTAAATAATAAGCAAACAAATTAAAGAACTGCTCATGTTTGAAAGAATGCAAAAACTCACAGAAATAATTAAAAAAAATGCCTAAATACAAAGAATGCAAAAACTAACAAAAAAAATTCAAAATGTTATGCTAAAACAAAAGAACTGCTCATGTTTGAAAGAATGCAAAAACTCACAAAAATTATACAAAAAATTTGCTTAAAAAACAAAGAATGCAAAAACAAACAGAAATAATCAAAATTATAAGCAGAAAATAAAAAAAAAACTATTCATGTTTGAAAGAATGCAAAAACTCTCAGAAATAATTTAAAAAAATATGCTCAGTAAAGAATGCAAAAACTACCGGCATTTTTCCAAAATGTTATGCTAAAAATCAAAAGAACTCCTCATGTTGGAAAGAATACAAAAACTTACAAAAATTATACAAATAATATGCTTAAAAAACAAAGAATGCAAAAACTAACAGAAATTTATCAAAATTATAAGCAGAAAATTAAAAGAACTGCTCATGGTTAACAGAACGCAAAAACTCACAGAAATAATTCAAATGATATATTAAAACAAGAATGCGAAAAACTAACAGAAAATAATGCAAAAACTCACAGAAATGATTTAAAATTGTTTGCTGTAATTATAACTGCTTAAATTGGAAAGAATGCAAAAATTCGCACAATTTTTTTCAACTAGATTATTTTTTAAGTGATTGTTTATGCATGTTATAATGCATTAACTTATAAAAATAACATACTAAGAAACAAAAATTATTTTTTTAAAAAGATTGCAAAATCACCCTTTAGGGACATTATACTTTTTCAAAATATTTTAATACAATTTGTGTTCATTTTATATATTTATTTTACGATTATTTGTCAATTCGGCGAAACGTCCCATTCGGCGAAACGTCCCATGCGGCGAAACGACATTCGGCGAAATGACCTTCGGCGAAATGACCGTCGGCGAAACGACATTCGGCGAAATGTCCCGCACCCGTTTTTGCTATTAAAAATTGAAAAAAACAAATTACGCCTTTTTGAAGAGCGTGCCTACATTTTCGCCCCACCGTATTCGCCACCCACTCAACCAAAACAACGGTTTAGTCCGTCAGGTTACGCCACAAAGCAAAAGTAAACAACAGATTCGCCCTTTTGTTTTTTGTTCATTTTTCGGGTTTTTAAAGAAAAAAGTGGTGAAACAACTATTTTATCATTGTGAAACGTTACAGTCAGTGATAATACAGTGATATTTGCAACCTCAGTGATAAAAAAATTGGTCTAGAAAGCCTTCAGAAGGAGTCCGATTCAGGCCAAGAATCGTTGAGCCAGGATACACCGTAAGTAGCAAGTTGGTTTGACGATGTGGTCTATATTGAAGTGACGTTCCTTGGGGTGTCCCCGCCGGAAGTGGGAGACATGGCACCTGACGACTAGGCCACCCCGCGACACCATCCTGCCTTCTCTATCTTTGCATAGCTTCAATGGTTACGGAGGCGATGATTTTGTACGGCATTCCTCCTAAACCTCCTTTTTGTCCTGCAACTGCTAGACCCAGAATCCCCGGATGTTCCAAGAACCAGTATATTATGGACCTTCATATCTAGATTGTGAATCCAGACCAGATCCGATACTACAATAATTGAAATTAAAAAGTTATGTATTTAGGATCATACAAATCTGTGTTTGTTGTGGAATTGTGGTCAGAGACATCAGAAACATACATTTTGATCCATTTTGAGGATTGTCAGGTTAAAATTCACTAAATTATAACGAAAATTTGGTGTTTCTAAATATACGTCGGAACTTGCAGAAAACACTACATTCGCCCCTCGTGATTGGATGAAAACACAAGGGCGGAAACTCAATTTGGTTTGTTTTGATTGATGTTGTTGATTAGCCCTTTTGTTTTTTGCTTGTAAAACTACGTATTTTCGGAATTTTGTGATGATGGAGGGTGTTTTATAATCAGTTTTGTTCGCATTATATGATTCTGATAAAAACTCAGTTTGTTTACATCTGAGGGTTTCGCCCTATTGAAAAGTTGTTACTGAAGTCATATGTTTATAGGACTTGTTAAAAAAAATAAAATCTGGAATTTTACCGAATTGGGTCCTAAAATGAAGCTTAGATTGCTGATAATATTGTTTACAGCGATATAGCTTATTTTTCTGAGTACAATGACCCTTTGAACGACCACAAAGAGTTTAAAATGGATTTTTAAATCAATTTTGAAAAATTAACCTCGCGGTCCTTCTTGACAGAAAAGCTCCTACTTGACAGCTCGTTTCAAGGGGACCATAGTTGATCCATCAAAAAAAATGTTGTCTTGTCAATTTTTTTTTTGCATTAAAATGAAAAAAAGTAATCGGAAATGGTTTTTAATCGTGTTTTTTACCGTTTTACATAAAAAATTACATATTAGGTCTCTAGTACCCAATTCGGTCAAAAATCCAAATGGCCAATTCACATAAAAAATAGTCGTCGACTCCCAACCGGATCACAATGAATGTGTAAACGTGAAAAACAAAGTTTTTTCAACAAAATAAGAATAAAGTTATAAGTTTTAGAATCTTGCAATTTTTGAAATCTGTAGAGATTATTATTACCTAATTCGGTAGTGTCAAAAATCAGTAAACCATCTGTCAAAACAAACAATATTTTCAAGGTTGTTAACGATACAATTATCGAGGTTCGATGACGATAACGATAGTTCTATCGATATCGTCGGGACTATTCTATCGACGAAAACTTATATTTAATATTATTCTAAAAATGACTTAAACCAACCAAATTATGTTGAATTTTCAAACTTCCTCTTACTAAATATTTTTTGTTATTATGGTAAGTTTCAAAGTATAAATCGAGGTATAAAAACTATTTTTTTTACAAAATATCGTATTTTTTGAAAGTACTCAAATTTTCATAATTTGAAATATGGGTATATTCAACGATTCGAAATTTTGAATGTATTTTAACTATTTTTAATCTGATTTTTGAATGAAATACTGAAATTTTCACAAAATACCGTATTTCCTCAAAAACACTCATTTTTTTTTATTTGCAATATGAGTATCAAACGACAGTTAAAATACATTCAAAATTTCAAATCGTTTGATACTTATATTCCAAATTTTTAAAATTTGAGTATTTTATAATACGGTATTTTTTGAAAATTTGAGTTTTTCATTTAAAAAACTCTAAAACAGTGAAAAAGCAGGTAAAATTTCGCTTCCTTTGAAATCTATATTGCAAATTATGAAAATTTAAGTGCTTAAAAAAAAATACAGTATTTTGTGAACATTTAAATATTTCATTCAAAAACTCTAAAACAATGAAAATGCATGCAAAATTTCGAATCGTTTGATACCCATATTGCAAATTATAAAAAATTGAGTTATCATCCGTCCGAATTATCGAAATAATGATAACGATAACCATTATCGTTATCGTTAGACGATAATATTATCGACAATAATTCGATCGATTAACAAACTTCAATATTTTACTGAATATCGATTGTACGATGAACAAGAAATAATGAACTTCATTACCGAATTCGGTAAGTTTTTTACGGAATTCGCTAATTTCAAATATATCAAACTTTTCAAATTTGGTAAACAAGTTTACGTGAAAACAATTTCAATTTTGAATTTTATTTTTGAAATTTGGGAAAATAGAATTTTTAGCTCAAAAAATTTAGGAATCAAAAAACATAAAAAATTATTTCAGAATTTTATTGTTTTTTTAATTAGGGTTTTTTTTAGATTTTGGAATCCATACATTTAAAAAAAGTAGAATTTCACTTTTATAAAATTCAGGAATTATATTTGGCTTTTTTCATTTCATAATTTTTTGAATTTAAGAATATCTTTAAAAAAAAATTATATAGTTTTAGTCATTTACAAATGGTTTTTGAACATTTTTACATTTCTGATTTTGGCACCACATCGGAAATATATGTAACATTTAAAGAAAAATTCGCAATTCGCAATTCGCAATTTTCAGTGTAAGAACGGGCCTTGACCGATCTTATGCACCAGGTTCCCGACGAACACGCACTGCCCTTACACCTACATCTCACCCTTGCTCTGAGTCAGTACGAGCAACACGCTAGAGCACGCTTTGAGTGTTCGTGCCAGGCATGCACACCTTCTTTTCCGGTTACGCATTTTAACTCGGCCGGGGGTGGTACATTACGTAGGGTTTGATGTAAGTATAAGCGCCTAACCATTTATAGTGTGCCTATCAATTTTCATTAAAGCAAGAACTGTTATATTTTTAGTTTGAATTCAAAAACTAATTGTTATTTACTGTGTATTGTTTTCTCCTGAAATCTTTCCTAGTGTTGAGTCGTGTTTCTGTTGCTATTTCTTTTGTCGCGGTGTTTTGTTACAATTTTTGGTCCTAAGCATGTTATAAAAGTTTACCAAAAGTACAATAGTAATATTTGTGTAAATCCATTAACCATTCCATAAATTGAGTATGGGCTCAAACCTCACTTGTTTGAAAAAAAAAAAAAATGGTGAAGATTGAAAACAATAGACAGTTAAAGAGAATATATTTTATAAAAAAACAAGAATCAATAGTAAGAGAATGTTGATTTTATTTTAAAGAATAAAAATGAGAAGCTGTAGCTGAAGCTGTATTACTAGTACATTGTGGAAAAGTATTTTTTAAGGAAAAACACAAAGTTTGTTAAAGCAGTATCAATTGGTAAAAAAGAGTGGAAAAGCTTTGAAAGACAAGAGAATTAAAAGTAAGAAAAATCAAAATCAAATGATGGATTTTAAATAGAAGAATCAATGAAGAAGTGAGAATCAGTAGAGCAAAATAAAAATAGGAGATAGGTGGTAGCTGAGAATGAAGAGAAGAGAAACCCCTTTGTGCGATGTTTCAGGTACATCCACAGCAGTTGACTCAACATACTGCGAATCAAAACAATACCGTCTACAATCACAAATTACTTCCCTTTCCCACATTGTTGCGCCCCTTTCTTCTAGCCGTCTCGACTCTGACCCGCGGTGGTCAAAGGTTTACGATCCGTTTCCACAGGCCACCAGCTAGGTCATCATGAAAACCAAGCCAACGTGGAGGTAAGAAAATAGGACACTCGCAAGGAACCAGAGCTGTACTGTTCTGATCAAGATAATTCGGATGATCTAACAGAACTACGGATGTAGTTAGTTGCGCTCCTTCCAGGATGTTCCTTACGTGGACGTCAACCGAAGAGCACGCAACAAGGTCAGTGCCATTGCATGCTCTTAGGTATCAATCCTTGGCCTGCAAAAAAAAAAAAAGCATTGGAAAGTAGAACTCTTAAAATTTAAAAAAAAATATGGGTTTTATGTGACTTTGCAACTCGTCTCTTTGTATTCATAGTAATGCATTCTGCTAAAACGCTCAACCAAACCACAACTTTGCCAATGCTTAAAATTTTTTTTTTTAGTGTTCAACTTTGGCTGTGTTTTTTACTAACATTTCATATATTATTTGTAAAAAGAAGTATGCGGTAATTTTTCTAGTGTCCCAGACTATGCCTCTACGCATTTTTTTGCAATTTAAATGATGATGGTGCGATTCTATAGCAGAAAATTTGAAAAACATGCAAAAAATTGAAAAAGTGACTGTAAAAACATGAAAAAAGTAGATAGCCGAAATGTAATTATATTAGGTGGTAGAGTAGGCCAAATACTACCAAAAACAAACATAAACTAAACAAGATAAATGCAAATAAAAATACTAAAAATGAAACAAGAAAAACATAAAACAAGAAAACTAAAGTTTTGGCAAAGTCACATAAAACAAGTTTAACTTCCAACCCTGAAATTTTCTAAAATTTTAAGAGTTCTTCTTTCCAATGCTTTTTAAAGATCAAAAATCGGTTGGAAAATTGATTTTTAAGCGATTTTATAGATCGAAGCCCGTTTAAAGGCGGGGTTAGGTTGTAGAGGGTTAACAAACTTGAATATTTTACTGAATATCGATTGTACGATTAACAATAAATAATGAACTTCATTACCGAATTCGGTAAGGGGGGGGGGGGGGGGGGGGGAATTTGGGAAAATAGAATTTACAGATCAAACATTTAGCAATCAAAAAATATAAAAAAATATTTCAGAATTTTATGTATTTTTAAATGTTGGAATCCATCGATTTAAACAAAAGTGGAATTTCAGTATTAAAAAATTCAGGAATTAAATTTGGCTTTTTTTATTTCATAAATTCTGAATTTAAGAATACCTTTATAATTTCATTATTTGTATAATTTTGAAAATGAACACACTTAGATTTTTTTTCAGCTGCTGAACTGCCGTTCTACGCATAATTGTCCCATGTTCAAAAAAGTGCATCTGAGAAAAACGCGATTGAAATTTTTCGACCGAATTCTGTGTTTCTACGTGTCCCGTAGGTCCCTATTCGCCCTATGTGTCCCTAATCGCCCCCACGGCGTGTTTTCTGGGCAACCTTAAGGGACCTTCATCGGGAAATTTCTGAGATATCTATATTTTAAGTTTTTTGTTTTAAAATCCTTCATCATTTATCGGAAACTTTTAAATAACAGCACAGGACACTTGTCAAATGATGTGTTTCATGTGTCATTTACTCATCAAAATGTGCAAAATAATACAAGAAACAACTTTGTAGAAGGTTGCAAACCGCTAAACATTTTGAAAATTTAGTTTTAACCGAATTTTTGAATATGTGGGATTTATTCAGAAATTAAAATCATAAAACCGCATTAAAATATTATTTTTACAAGAACAAATAGATTATTACATAATTGTGGTGTACAAATAACACCGATCTGCTCTGATTCAGCGTGGAATTAGCTGATACAACCGAAATTTTTACAGGTTTGAGATTGATAGGGTATTACAAGATTTTTATAAATAAATAACATATTTCCTTAATCAAACATTAACCAGTTGCATGAATACAAAACATGTTTAATACTCGAAATTGAACTGCAAACTACTGTTGCAAGCTTTAGGAGAAATACTTTTCATTAGTATGAAATGATTGTTATAGTTTTTTTTTTGTATTAAATGATCAAGGAATTAGCAATATTTTAGAAGTTTATAAGACTCTCATCTTCAATCTCATCTTTTTTAAAAAATGTTTTATTTCTTGATTCTTGTTCAAATAGTTTGGAAAGACGTTTTTTTGTGGTTTTTGTTTTTTGTTAAAATAATAAATAATATTGTTCAAACAAAAAAAAAAAAGAATTGGAAGACTCGAGTTTTATTGCTACTTTTAGTTGCATTTTCAACAGTAAACATTTTATATTTATTTGATACTAATAAAAATATGACTTTTGAAGCTTGCAACAGTAATATGTAGTACATTTTCGATTTGAAATCATATTTGTATTTATGTTCCTGGTTAATGTTTGCTTAAGAAAATATCAAATTTATTCATTAAAATTCAATAATACCATTAACAATCACAAACCTGCCAAAGTTTTGGTTGAACAAGCTAAATCAGAGCAAACACGTAATATTTGTACACAAAAAATATATATAATAATAATAAAATATATTTTTAAATTGTTTTATGATTTTAATTTCTGAATAAATTCCATATATTCAAAAATTTGGTTAAAACTTCATTTTCAAAATGTTATCGGTTTGCAACCCTCTTGTCTTATTTTGCACATTTTGATGAGTAAATGACCCATGAACCACATCATTTGATAAGTTTTCTGAACTGTTAGTATAAAGTTTCCAATAAATAAATAATAAAGAAATTTAAAGCCAAAAAACTTAAAATAAAGATATCTCGGAAATTTCCCGATGAAACATTTCGCTCTTAGAAGCATTGGAAAGCAGAGAAAATTTCCTATAAGACACATTTGAAAGCAGCGATGACTATTTTTTCCTGAAAAGTTTGTTCTAGAAAACACGCCGTGCCCCAGTTAGCAGTTTATCACACTTATTTGTGATTATCTTGCTATACAACAGGTAAACAAGACATAATGCTTAGTAAAACTAATGATTCCGTGTAAGAAAATACTTGGTGGGACAATTATGCGTAGAAGTTTAACGATGGGACAAACAGACTTGGTGTTGTTTTTGATGAGTTTCCGAACAAAGTACCAGATTGTATGTGTTTTTCTTAAAGTACACATCAAACTAAACTTAAAAATGTCATAAAGTCAAAATCGTCCAAAACTGACATGGGACAATTATGCGTAGAACGGCAGTGAACAGTTCGGCAAAACATTGCCGAAATTCGGTAATGAAGTTCATTATTGTGGATTGTACTCGGTATTCGGTAAAATTTTGTTCATTTTGGCAAATGGGTTACCGATCTAAACATAACCGATTTTTCAACTACCGAGTTCGTTTAAAAAAAATTTGGGTGTAGATTTTTTGAATTAAGGATTTTTATAAGGCCAACGTAATTTTTATTTAAAGTCTTTGTGTGGCAGTGCGTGGCCCAATGGTTACGCTGTCCGCTTTGTAAGCGGATGATTCTGGGTTCGATTCCCATCTGCTCCAACCTTCCATCGGATGAGGAAGTAAAACGTCGGTCCCGGCCTTAGTTGTTGTTAGGCCGTAAAGTCATTCCAGGTGTAGGAGTCGTCCATGCCATAAGTACAAACAACACACCAAACCAAGCCTACTCCGGTGGAATCGCTGGCGGCGGTTGGACTCGCAATCCAAAGGTCGTCAGTTCAAACACTGGGGTGGAAGGTTCCTTGGAGTAAAAAGAGGTTTGGGTGCTCCCCCCTTTCAAGACTTCGGACTCCTAGGTTCGAGCAGAAACTTGCAATAGAGACCACAAAAGACCCGGGGGTCGTTAATGTGGATGGTTTGATTTTTTTTTGTCCTTACCAAAAAAAAATTATAGCTGGAATTTTTTTCTATTATCGGCCTTTTTTTTCAGCGCACTTGCGTGGCTGCCAAGTGCTGCCATTTGATATAATTTGTACACAACTTTTAGGTGAAAATTAATATTTCTATAGAAAGTCTCCTGGCATCACTGTCTCTCATTGATTTTTTTTGCTAGTGATGATGGTGGCCAGTCTTTGTTCTTTATTTGCACTCGCTTCTTGATCAGTTTTCGTCAGCCTTCGACGAGAATAGGTAAAACGTCAAGTGACTCAGGGCGTTGGTTTGTTTTATAGCTGTTGCTAATTAATTACATGTTTCATGATTATTTTTCACGTGAAAAGCTAAAGCATGTGCAAGAGAATATATTGCCGGTAGTTGGAAGCAATTTTATATCTTAAGCGCTGTGAAAACGTTAGCGCAAGTTACTAAAATAGTGTAATCAAAGGGATAAGAAATGGTGCCCCAAAATATAAATTTTGTTATTGAATGTATTTACAAATGGGACACTTTTAAGCATCTTTACATTTCTGATTTTGGCACCACATCGGAAATAGATGTATTTTTTATATTTTTATGAAGAAGCATGACTTGACTAGTAGTATAGAATAATATTAGAAGTCACTTTTAAATCTTTCAAAATGGTATCTTTTGCAATATTGCATTGACCAGTTCTCACCCCGCCGAGCAACTTACCAACTTTTGCAGGTGCGAACTGTTGATCGTGTGCGTGTCCGGCCCCGGCAGCGACGCGTGCGTGTACTTGATCGTCATGTGGTCCCGGTCGGTGTTGTAGTCGATCTGGGGCATCCGCGGCGACGGAATGGCAAACTGGACCGGGTAGCACCAAACCTTCCGCGCAAGTGGAGCGGCCAACGGCTGCGTCAACTCCTGGATGCCGCTCTCCTTCAGGATCTGGCCGTGCCGATCGCGGGTCGTTTTGACGTGCTGCGCCGACAGGTGGTAGATCTTGGTGCAGAGCTGCTCGACACTGTTCTGGACCGTCGCTACGATGTGTGGTTCGCACTGCCGCCGGAGGTGAGACAGACGGTCCTGAAAGTCCTCGTAGCTCGCCCCGACCGTCTTCCGCAGCCACTCGTACGTCTCTTCGGCGTTCCACTTGACGATCTTTTTGCTCTCCACGGACGCGGACCGCCGCTCGACAATCTTCTTGGCCGCGTCGCAGTACCGCGAGAGTTGCTTCCGCGCGTCACCCGTGAACTTTGGCTTGACGATCTTGATCGGAATGTCCCGTATAATTTCCCTGTACATCTGCTGCGAAATCTCCGGCGCGCACGCACTCGGCAGCATCGGATCCAGCCCGCGATCGATAATCTTGCGCTCCATCAGCCACCGATTGAACGACCCAGCCGGCGGATTGATCGATTCACGCTTCGTGCAAAGATCCTCGTACGTCTTAAACAACCGCACCGTAAACAACCCGCGCATGGCCTCAACCTCCGGGTACGGATGCGGGTGCATCGTCGGAATGCGATCGTACATCACAACGTTCGTCGGGATCTCCAAGTCCCACGGCCCAGGCAACACGTACTTCTTCAACGGCGGTGGCGCACCCGTTCCGCCCTGGCCCTGCCCATGATGGTTCTGCGTGTCCTCCGAGGCCCGCCTCTTCAGCGCGTTACTGTTATGCTGCGGCGGTGGTGGCGGCCCAGCCGGACCATTCCCCGTCCCGCCCGAGTGACAAATGCCCAACGGATCCGTCAACGGATCAAAGCCCTGCTGACCACCCCCGCCGGCACCGCCTCCCCGATTCAACATCGGCGTCTCCCACAAACTCTCCCCGGTCAGTTTGTTCCAAAAGTACGGCCGACCCTCCCGCTTGGACCAAAACTTGCGCCAACCCTGGTTCACCAGCTCCGGGTGCAACTCCTCGGCATAGCTCGGACCGGGCGTCTGATTGGGCGCGCTCTGCGGCGTGTGGGACATGTCCGGCGGAGTCGACTTGGTCGGGGTCATCGGAGGGGCCGCCGTGGTCGTTGGACTCGTGGCCTGCATTTGCTGCTGCATTTGGGGTGGAAGTGGGTGATGGTGGATTTGCAACGCCGGAGGTCCCTGCCCTTGGGGATGGTGGCCGACGCCCGGATGGGGATGCATTCCCGGGTGTTGGAGGTGGGGGTGGGGGTGCGGATGAGGGTGGGGATGGTGTTGGGGAGGTGGCACATGCTGCTGCTGCTGTTGATGTTGCTGATGTTGTTGTTGTTGATGATGGAGCTGCTGCTGTTGCTGCAAGTGTTGTTGTTGTTGCTGTTGTTGAAGTTGTTGTTGCTGCTGCTGCTGCTGTTGATGGTGTTGTTCGGCGAGAGCCGGATTGGTCAACTGCTCCCAAGCGGATGGGCCGGGCAGGACCGTTTCCTTATTGTTGGTGCTGATGTCGTTCATGGTTCATCAAATTCTGAAAGAGAAGAGAAACAAATTTGTTTATTTTTGTTGAAAAGATTTTTAGAGTGTTTATTTATGAAAAAATAGTTAATAAATCTGGCAACCTTGGCCAAAATAATAAACTATTGAGCCTTATTTATGGAAACAACTTCAAATATCGTAGTCTTTTTAATGAAAATGCCATCCAAATTATTTTATCGGTTAATTTTAGGATAGGTTGAAGATCTGGCAACCCTGTCATAGAGCATTTATTTGGTGCTGTCTCAGTGTAATCATTCATTAAATGATTAAAAGATCTTTTCCATGAAACATAAATTTTACAGATCTGGCAACTCTGTTTAAAAAAAATACAATTTTTGTTTGATTTCTCGAAAGCCAAATGAAGTTTAAATTATCGAAAAAAAAACATTTAAGAAAATAAATTTAATTTGAGAGTAATTCCATGTCAAATAGGGAATCGGTTGTACCCGACCCTCTCCGATTTCAATGAAACTTTGTAGACATGTTATCCTACGCTTATATAAGCCATTTTTGTGTATATGGAGCCAGTTTAACTCGATAATGACATTTGAAAAGGGCGTAAGTGTTTTAAATATTTTTGTATTTCGTAATTTAAATATTGCTGTAACTCGAAGCCGTTGCATCGTATCAAAAAGTGGTCAAAGACAAACTTGTAGGAAATTTGATGGGCTTTCCGAAAAAAATACACTGAATGAAGCACTCCACTTTTACAAGATTTTCCGATTTTTCAGTTTAAAAGTCAAATTTGAAGGTGAGCCCAAGATTTTTTTTTTCGAGAAAAAAGTATCTAAAAAATTCCTGCTTTGAGCTGGAATTGCTCTTGAGCAAAAAAAAAACCTCTAATATGGGCAAAACAGGCAACAACTCTTGACTTTTTTTTGATAAGGTCCTATAAACAAATGTAAACATTGAGTGTATCCCTTTCACTCCTTATGTCAAAGTCCATCGGAGTAAGCGGGATACACTCAATGTTTACTTTTGTTTATAGGACCTTATCAAAAAAAAGTCAAGAACTGTATTTTGTGAAGTCATGAAAAGTAATTTACATTTTTTTTTGTTATAGGCCATCCATAAACCATGTGGACACTTTTTTTTAAATCTCAGACCCCCCCCCCAACCCCCCCTTCTCCTCCCCTTGTGGCCAATTGCCATACAAATATACAGTCCAGACTCGATTATCCGAAGGCGTCGAAAAAAATTCACTTCGGATAATCGAATCACGAAAATTTGTTTTTCGTTGTCTAATTTTTGATTGTCGAGTCACGAAATATTCTAGCAGAGGTGGCTCTGCTAGAATCCTGCTAGAACCTCGTGACTGGGTATGTATGACCCCTAAACTACGCTAAAGTGATTTTTTTTAAATCCAAGAAATATTGAAAAAATGAACTTTATTATTTAATAGACAATCAACTATTCAAATTTGACAAAAATGGGGTCGCAGAACTCGAGTTTGATGTTTAAAACAAGAAAACAAGAAAAAGAAAAAAAAATGTGTTAGTGATTCGATTATCCGAAGTAGTCCCATACAAACCTTCGGATAATCGAGTCTGGACTGCATATATTTTTTTGTATAGAGCGTAGACAATAGGGTCCTAAAGCCCTAAGTCAATTTTTATGTACAATTTTAAAAACAAACGATTAAAAACCTTTTCAGGTAACTTTTTTTATTTTAATGCAAAAAAATAAATTGATAAGACAACATTTTTTCGATGGATCAACTATGGTCACCTTGGAACGAGCTGTCAAGTAGGACCTTTTCTGTCAAGAAGGACCGCGAAGTTATTTTTTTAAATGCTTTGCTGTCGTACAAAAGGGTCATTGTACTCAGAAAAATAGGCTTTATTGTTGTGAACAATAATATCACAGATTTAAGCTTAATTTTAGGACCCAATTGCTGACCATTCCCCCCTCCCCCAAGGTGTCCACGTGGTTTATGGATCGTCCCTTGTAAACTGTTCAGTATAGATTGTAAAGCAGTAAAACCCTTATTTATGCATTGTCAGTCAAACAATGACTTTTTTTTTAATATTTTAAGAAATTTTGGGATCACAGATCGGTAAAAGACAAAAAAATTTGGAAAAAAAATATTTTTGAAAATAATCTTCTAGTTTTAGCAAGTAGAATTACCTATGTTTATTTTTGAATTTGGAAAAAAATAGTTAATATAAAAAGTTGTTAAATGAGTATGCCGAGTTGGATAAATGCGACAAGTGCTGAAAAATCAAGTTTTGCAACAAGTTGCATACAATTTTTTTTGGCAATTATAAAACACGTTTGAATGCAATTTTTTTCAGAAAGACGTTTGTTTCTCCGCTTTAGTTTGGCATCCGCGTGTTTGGTAAACACAAAAACCAAAACAGAATAAAAAAAATGTGATTTTTTGATACAGGTGATGAAAATTTCAATTTTCAGAACTGTTATTTTTAGCAATGAAAAGTAGGCTGTCTTTAAATATTTACTGGAAACCGCAAAAAAAAAAATAAGACCTGCTCTTTCAACTGTTCATTTTTTAAATAATGTGTATCTTAAAGAAAAATATTGAAAATATTACGAATCAATTGAAACTACATGAACCATACAGTATGGCATCACTTCCATTCTCTGGCTGCTCGACAACATCATCGTCACTAAACTCCACAAACTGCGCCTTTCCACATGTCGCAGCACGGCTAAAGAGCTGAACTGTTCAGCTTGTTTTTATAGAGAGATACACCACCTCTCAACCTCGACTCGTACACTCAACCCATCCCATCCTCCCTTAAAGCCGTTTAGTTTGCTCTTTACCACCACCATCACCCAAACCAAGCCAAACTGAACTCTGTTTGAATCGAAAAGCAAAACGCCAAAACAGAAAAACGACAACGTTCGTTCGTTTGGACGTAACTGACAGTCGCTCGCGGACTGCCGAAGAGGACGAACCTGCTGGGCGGAGATCCCCGTCGGAAGTGGCCACCGGAACGTGCCGGCCATGTGATCGGTCGGTTCTTAAACCGAATGATCTCTCCGAGAGGCCAGCTCCCCGGCTAGAGATTTGTTGGGTTTGTTTTGCTCGCGTTTGGTTGTTTAATTTTTCTAATTGGGAGATTTGCAGATGTGAAGAAGGGACTAACGATGCATGGATGGGTGATATTTGGGGTATAGAAGTACAGGGTGGTTAAATCTTCGCGATTTTCGCGATTTTCGCGAATTTCGCGGATTTCGCGGAAATCTAAATTGCTCTCACCGAGCAGGATTTAGATAAATTTGCGTTCTTTCTTCTGGAAATACTATATTTAGACAAACATTTTCACTAGCCATCGAAATCTACGTTGTATTCTTGAAGATAGACCCACAGGAACATTCAACAGAAATCCGCGAAATCCGCGCCGCGAAAATCGCGAAATCCGCGAAGATTTTTAACCACCCTGGAAGTAACTGTCGTCCAACAAGTATGACTGAGATCAGATAGATTGCTAATGAGATTAATCGACAACAAAAATTAGTTTGAATAATAGGGTTAAATCCCTAACAGACACGATCCTTTTCCACCCTGCCCAATTCTAAATTCTGTTTTATTTTACCAAATCAAGTTTTCCGATGTTTGTTTCAAACTCATCGTCAATGTTAGAACCAGCGTGCCAGTATGACATAGGGGGGAAGGTGGGTATTCTGTCAAATTTTGAAAATGTTATACTAAACTATTCTAATCAAGTCGAAATGTATACAAAATATGGCGTCGTTGTATACAGATATGTATTGAAAAAATATTTAAATTTTAGTATTTTCAGAAAAAATGATTAAAATCTATTTTAAAGTCATAAAAATTGCAGTTCTAATAAACGGTATTTTGCTAAAACTTTAAAATTTTATACTAAACAATTCTAATCTAGGGAAATATTCTTCAAAATTTTGAGTCGTTTGATACCAACATTGCAAATTATGAAAATTTGAATACTTCAGCCAAACTAGCGTTTCCCAAAAACATAAATCAATATCAATTGCCATGAAAATCCAATATAAAGATGACATAATAACTCAAGTCAAGATGAGCTTTTCGATTACAGACGTAGAAATCAAATATCTTAACATAGCTCTCAAATTCCAAATAATTCATGCATATCTAATTCTGGATGATTCACTGTAGATTCACAATAGAAGTATCCAATTCAGAAATTAATGAAAAGATGAGTTACGTTAAAGTTTGAATAAATAACTATTTTATCATAAACGTTACAGCTTCTCTCCTTCACTCCATATTAGGCCACGTACGATATTTTTTTTTAAAGAATAGGCTTGCCAAAATAAACGCTACGATCTTCCCAGATCATAAGTAACTTTTCCTTTCTCCATCTGCGATTTTTTTAAGCCGTTGAGCTTGCCAACTCCAATTTCGTTCATTTTAATGAAAGCTCCAGAATTTTTCGTGAATAACTTCTTTGATTGTTTGTTGTCGCCAGATTACAGGTGCTTCGTTGTAGACGTAACAGCGTGCTACTCGCCTTCTCGTTTCCCAATCATAGACATAAGATTCAAATAATCTGATGGAGCTATTGATATTTTCGTGGAAACTGGTTGCTGACTGGAACAAGTGCTATAAAGTGAAGTCCGTATTAGAGGTGAACAAGTGGGGAACCGCTTTTTTTCTCGCTAAGTTTGAATTCCGAATTCTGAAAAGTTTTCCAATAAAGATGTTTTCTAATTGGAAAACGCAACAAAAGTCCAACGAGATTCTCGACGCGGCCACGTCGCCGCCACCATCCGGTCCGTTCTGGCCACACTGCCACGTAGTGGTGTTGGGAAGCGAAAAGTTTTGTCCTCGCTGGTGTGCGTGCCCCCGCCGTTCGCTGGTATAATATTATAAAGATATCGCTACGACGTCCAAACCGAACAGAACAACTCTGACCGCTTGCGACGAAGGAACGCCCTGTACGTGGCGACTGCGGGAACCGATTCCAACGCTGCCGCGCCGATCCGGAATGTTTTGCGAGGTTCTTCTACCTCTGCGATCGGGGATTGTTTTGAACGGGTTTTTTTTTTTCTCTCCGGGATCTTCGGAACACGGTTCCAGCTGGAACCGAGGGGGGAGGGCAGTTGGTGTGGTGGAAAAATACTCACTCGACAACAGAGGCCAGCTAAAACGACGACGGAGTTGACGCGAGTTTTTTCCTTCGCGGATTCAAGCGCGAAAATTTTCCTTCCCCCAAACGGACCGCACTCCGGGAATCTGCTACAGTTTTTTCCCCCACTGATATCCAATCAATCGTTCAACCCGTCGTAACGCCGGGGACGGTTCCAAGCTCAAGTTTTTCCTCTCGAAACAAAAATTTTCACCGAAAAATTGGCATTTTTTCCCGCGGCCAAAAATTCGAAATCTGCACTCCGCCGTAAAATCCGCCCGTGGCCGCCGGAAGTCCGTACTCCACCGTTCCGGCCGAGCCCGTCACTAGCACTCGCGATTCGCACCCGCTTTTCCCGCTAATACATCGCGCAAAACGGACTTTTCGACGAAAACTTTTCCCTGGCACAAATTCACGACGTCCGCCCGAGGTACGCCATTTGCATTTTCTCCTGGCGTTTTCTGCTCCGTGTTTGAAAAAAGCTGACCGAAGACTGAAGACTTGAAGTTGTGTGCGGCGCCCGCTGGCTGGCTGATGATTCGCTCTCGCTCTCTCACTCTCCCGCGCTGCGTGGACCGAGAAGAGAGAGGGCAAAAAGCGCGCATCAAAATAAACGCTTGTGTGTGGTGGTGAGATCGTTTGAAAAATAAATCGAATGACGTGCACGGTCATGAAAGATGACCAAAGATTGTGTTGTTATTACCCAAATTGCGTGTTCCAACACGGAAAGTTTCAGAATTTAAGTTTTCTGATCACTTTAGAAATAAAATAGAAAATGTGAATGCAAAAAAAAAAAAATTGAAAAGGCAACATTTTTTCGATGGACTAAATATGGTCCCCGAACGAGCTGTCAAGTAGGACCTTTTTTGTCAAGAAGGGCCGCGAAGATAATCTATAAAAATTGATTTAAAAATCCATTTTACATCCTTTGAGGTTATACAAACGGCCATTTTACTCAGAAAAATAAGCTTTATTGTTGTTAATAGTAATATCTCAAATTTAGGCTTAATTTTAGGACCCAATTTAAGTATTTAAGACTTTAAGAATTCAAGAATTTGAGAATTTAAGAATTAAAGAATCAAAGAACTTAAGAATTTAAGAATTTAAGAATTTAAGAATTTAAGAATTTAAGAATTAAAGAATTTAAGAATTTAAGAATTTAAGAATTTAAGGTGAAGCCGTTGATCATTTTCGAAGAAAATTGATCATCACTATAAAATATTCTGTATTAAATTCAATTTAACGAATTTCAGCACCAAAAAGAATCAGCATGTGCCGGGTGTTGAGTTCTTCAAGCCACTGAAAGAATTTTCGATCTAAATCAAATGCGTTTACAAATTTATATAATTTTGTGGTACAATCATTGACGTCCTAGTTGATTAATGACGATTTTCATAACTTTACAAGGAATGGAATAATAGTTACCAAAAGGAATTCGCATGTGTAGGGCACTATTCTAAACAACTTGTTGAAGGAATTTTGTCAACATATTGAAAGCGACGCAAAATTTATATATTTGAACGAAAAATCAAGACAATGAAGGAAGTCTTCACGTTAAGAATTTAAGAATTTAAGAATTTAAGAATTTAAGAATTTAAGAATTTAAGAATTTAAGAATTTAAGAATTTAAGAATTTAAGAATTTAAGAATTTAAGAATTTAAGAATTTAAGAATTTAAGAATTTAAGAATTTAAGAATTTAAGAATTTAAGAATTTAAGAATTTAAGAATTTAAGAATTTAAGAATTTAAGAATTTAAGAATTTAAGAATTTAAGAATTTAAGAATTTAAGAATTTAAGAATTTAAGAATTTAAGAATTTAAGAATTTAAGAATTTAAGAATTTAAGAATTTAAGAATTTAAGAATTTAAGAATTTAAGAATTTAAGAATTTAAGAATTTAAGAATTTAAGAATTTAAGAATTTAAGAATTTAAGAATTTAAGAATTTAAGAATTTAAGAATTTAAGAATTTAAGAATTTAAGAATTTAAGAATTTAATTTAAGAATTTAAGAATTTAAGAATTTAAGAATTTAAGAATTTAAGAATTTAAGAATTTAAGAATTTAAGAATTTAAGAATTTAAGAATTTAAGAATTTAAGAATTTAAGAATTTAAGAATTTAAGAATTTAAGAATTTAAGAATTTAAGAATTTAAGAATTTAAGAATTTAAGAATTTAAGAATTTAAGAATTTAAGAATTTAAGAATTTAAGAATTTAAGAATTTAAGAATTTAAGAATTTAAGAATTTAAGAATTTAAGAATTTAAGAATTTAAGAATTTAAGAATTTAAGAATTTAAGAATTTAAGAATTTAAGAATTTAAGAATTTAAGAATTTAAGAATTTAAGAATTTAAGAATTTAAGAATTTAAGAATTTAAGAATTTAAGAATTTAAGAATTTAAGAATTTAAGAATTTAAGAATTTAAGAATTTAAGAATTTAAGAATTTAAGAATTTAAGAATTTAAGAATTTAAGAATTTAAGAATTTAAGAATTTAAGAATTTAAGAATTTAAGAATTTAAGAATTTAAGAATTTAAGAATTTAAGAATTTAAGAATTTAAGAATTAAGAATTTAAGAATTTAAGAATTTAAGAATTTAAGAATTTAAGAATTTAAGAATTTAAGAATTTAAGAATTTAAGAATTTAAGAATTTAAGAATTTAAGAATTTAAGAATTTAAGAATTTAAGAATTTAAGAATTTAAGAATTTAAGAATTTAAGAATTTAAGAATTTAAGAATTTAAGAATTTAAGAATTTAAGAATTTAAGAATTTAAGAATTTAAGAATTTAAGAATTTAAGAATTTAAGAATTTAAGAATTTAAGAATTTAAGAATTTAAGAATTTAAGAATTTAAGAATTTAAGAATTTAAGAATTTAAGAATTTAAGAATTTAAGAATTTAAGAATTTAAGAATTTAAGAATTTAAGAATTTAAGAATTTAAGAATTTAAGAATTTAAGAATTTAAGAATTTAAGAATTTAAGAATTTAAGAATTTAAGAATTTAAGAATTTAAGAATTTAAGAATTTAAGAATTTAAGAATTTAAGAATTTAAGAATTTAAGAATTTAAGAATTTAAGAATTTAAGAATTTAAGAATTTAAGAATTTAAGAATTTAAGAATTTAAGAATTTAAGAATTTAAGAATTTAAGAATTTAAGAATTTAAGAATTTAAGAATTTAAGAATTTAAGAATTTAAGAATTTAAGAATTTAAGAATTTAAGAATTTAAGAATTTAAGAATTTAAGAATTTAAGAATTTAAGAATTTAAGAATTTAAGAATTTAAGAATTTAAGAATTTAAGAATTTAAGAATTTAAGAATTTAAGAATTTAAGAATTTAAGAATTTAAGAATTTAAGAATTTAAGAATTTAAGAATTTAAGAATTTAAGAATTTAAGATTTAAGAATTTAAGAATTTAAGAATTTAAGAATTTAAGAATTTAAGAATTTAAGAATTTAAGAATTTAAGAATTTAAGAATTTAAGAATTTAAGAATTTAAGAATTTAAGAATTTAAGAATTTAAGAATTTAAGAATTTAAGAATTTAAGAATTTAAGAATTTAAGAATTTAAGAATTTAAGAATTTAAGAATTTAAGAATTAAGAATTTAAGAATTTAAGAATTTAAGAATTTAAGAATTTAAGAATTTAAGAATTTAAGAATTTAAGAATTTAAGAATTTAAGAATTTAAGAATTTAAGAATTTAAGAATTTAAGAATTTAAGAATTTAAGAATTTAAGAATTTAAGAATTTAAGAATTTAAGAATTTAAGAATTTAAGAATTTAAGAATTTAAGAATTTAAGAATTTAAGAATTTAAGAATTTAAGAATTTAAGAATTTAAGAATTTAAGAATTTAAGAATTTAAGAATTTAAGAATTTAAGAATTTAAGAATTTAAGAATTTAAGAATTTAAGAATTTAAGAATTTAAGAATTTAAGAATTTAAGAATTTAAGAATTTAAGAATTTAAGAATTTAAGAATTTAAGAATTTAAGAATTTAAGAATTTAAGAATTTAAGAATTTAAGAATTTAAGAATTTAAGAATTTAAGAATTTAAGAATTTAAGAATTTAAGAATTTAAGAATTTAAGAATTTAAGAATTTAAGAATTTAAGAATTTAAGAATTTAAGAATTTAAGAATTTAAGAATTTAAGAATTTAAGAATTTAAGAATTTAAGAATTTAAGAATTTAAGAATTTAAGAATTTAAGAATTTAAGAATTTAAGAATTTAAGAATTTAAGAATTTAAGAATTTAAGAATTTAAGAATTTAAGAATTTAAGAATTTAAGAATTTAAGAATTTAAGAATTTAAGAATTTAAGAATTTAAGAATTTAAGAATTTAAGAATTTAAGAATTTAAGAATTTAAGAATTTAAGAATTTAAGAATTTAAGAATTTAAGAATTTAAGAATTTAAGAATTTAAGAATTTAAGAATTTAAGAATTTAAGAATTTAAGAATTTAAGAATTTAAGAATTTAAGAATTTAAGAATTTAAGAATTTAAGAATTTAAGAATTTAAGAATTTAAGAATTTAAGAATTTAAGAATTTAAGAATTTAAGAATTTAAGAATTTAAGAATTTAAGAATTTAAGAATTTAAGAATTTAAGAATTTAAGAATTTAAGAATTTAAGAATTTAAGAATTTAAGAATTTAAGAATTTAAGAATTTAAGAATTTAAGAATTTAAGATTTTTTAGAATTTAAGAATTTTTAGAATTTAAGAATTTAAGAATTTAAGAATTTAAGAATTTAAGAATTTAAGAATTTAAGAATTTAAGAATTTAAGAATTTAAGAATTTAAGAATTTAAGAATTTAAGAATTTAAGAATTTAAGAATTTAAGAATTTAAGAATTTAAGAATTTAAGAATTTAAGAATTTAAGAATTTAAGAATTTAAGAATTTAAGAATTTAAGAATTTAAGAATTTAAGAATTTAAGAATTTAAGAATTTAAGAATTTAAGAATTTAAGAATTTAAGAATTTAAGAATTTAAGAATTTAAGAATTTAAGAATTTAAGAATTTAAGAATTTAAGAATTTAAGAATTTAAGAATTTAAGAATTTAAGAATTTAAGAATTTAAGAATTTAAGAATTTAAGAATTTAAGAATTTAAGAATTTAAGAATTTAAGAATTTAAGAATTTAAGAATTTAAGAATTTAAGAATTTAAGAATTTAAGAATTTAAGAATTTAAGAATTTAAGAATTTAGAATTTAAGAATTTAAGAATTTAAGAATTTAAGAATTTAAGAATTTAAGAATTTAAGAATTTAAGAATTTAAGAATTTAAGAATTTAAGAATTTAAGAATTTAAGAATTTAAGAATTTAAGAATTTAAGAATTTAAGAATTTAAGAATTTAAGAATTTTAAGAATTTAAGAATTTAAGAATTTAAGAATTTAAGAATTTAAGAATTTAAGAATTTAAGAATTTAAGAATTTAAGAATTTAAGAATTTAAGAATTTAAGAATTTAAGAATTTATGAATTTAAGAATTTAAGAATTTAGGAATTTAAGAATTTAAGAATTTAAGAATTTAAGAATTTAAGAATTTAAGAATTTAAGAATTTAAGAATTTAAGAATTTAAGAATTTAAGAATTTAAGAATTTAAGAATTTAAGAATTTAAGAATTTAAGAATTTAAGAATTTAAGAATTTAAGAATTTAAGAATTTAAGAATTTAAGAATTTAAGAATTTAAGAATTTCTAATTTTTTTAAAGATTTTACACTCTGAGTAAATATGTCTGAATTTTATCTGTCCAGACCTTCGTAGCGTGCAAACGTTTTGACAGTTCTCTCATCAGCTGTTAAACACAGTGTTGTTTTGATTTTCACCATCAAATTTCCAAACTTTTCCTTGAAATTTGTTAAAAAGCGTGCGATTTTGTAAAGATTTCAAAAATGACCGACAACCAGGGGGAACCCAGCCTGAGTCAGTATTTCGCCAACGATCCGCCCAGTTTCTTCGACCAGCTAGCGGAAAAGGAAGGTTTGTTGTTTTGTTTACTTTCTTCCAAAAACCATCTGATCGATTTTCCTCCCCCAGGAAAATCCCAAACAAAAATCCCCGACCCGTACGCCACGTACGACTTCCTCCCATCGGCCTCTCCGGTGGACACCCGGCACAACGTTCCGGACAGCGTTCGCGACCTGTGGGAACTTCCCGCGGCGGTGGAACCAGGATCGGCTCCGGTGCTGACGATGCCCGGCGTGAGCGTGGCTACCGATTTGAACGATCCGGTCCAGGAGGCGGTTAGCTTCCTGGTGGATCCGGTGGAGGCGCAACACCGGAAGATTCTCTCGCCGGATGATGTGACGCAGGACGAAAGGGGCTTGCGGGAGTTGATCGAGCACGGGTGTTTTAGGTCGGCGGTTAATTTGACCGCGCGGTTGTTGACCATCAAGCAGCAGGGCTTTGGGAGGGCCGGTTACACGGTGAAGCACTCGCCGAACTCGTTGCAGCTGTGGTTTACGCGGTTGGCACTGCTGGTCAAGTTGGGCCAGTTTGAGATTGTTAAAATGGAGGCGGAACCGTTTGGATCGCTGAACAAGCCGGATGTGTTTTACGAGTTTTACCATCCGGACATGCACTCGGACAAGAAGGGCTCGATGGCTTCGTTCTCGTTTCGGCTTTTGTTGGCGGAGCTGCCCATCTATTTGGGCACTCCCAGAGTCGCACTGGATCGACTGACTGAGCTGCTGGCCGTGACCAGTCAAATCCGAAGCTACTTCGGTAAACTGCCAGACTCCGACCACAACAAGCAAGCGGCCAGCTTCTGGCTCACCCGCGAAAAGCGCATCCTACATTCCATCGTGAACTGCTCGCTCCTCGTGAAGGACTTTAGCCTGGCCGACCAGCTGCTCCGTCAGCTAATCGACTCCCCCGGAACGACCGCCGACGAGAAGCGATCACTTCTTTCCTGCTGGGGTCGCATCCGGCTCCAGTGCGGGGACATTTACGGCGCGGAGAAAAAGTTCTCGGAAGCGAAGCGACTCAAAGAGGACGTCGCCGGCCAGGACGCGGATTTGCGCGAGCTCGTCGATCGTGGCCTGCTGGCGGTCGCCCAGAACGACTTCCAGTCCGCGTTCGATCTGTTCCAGAAGGCGGCCGCGTTGGACGCGTCCAGCACGATGCTGTACAACAATATGGGCGTTTGTTTGCTTTATTCCGGTAAGTTGAAGGAAGCGATCAAGATGTTTGAGGGGGCGATTCAGCGGAATCCGAAGCTGGCGTTGAATGAAAATTTGCTCGTTAATCTGTCGACGCTGTACGAGCTCGAGTCGAACAACTCGAAGGATAAGAAAATTGCGCTGCTCAAGTTGGTTAACAAGAATCGGGCGGATTTGAGCGTGGGGCTGGATATTTGCTTGAAGCTGCAGACGATTGCATGAAAACGTATTTAAAACTATTGCATCAGAAAGACACCTTTATTTAACTGAAATTTGTGATTTATAGTTTAATCTTTGACTGTTTATTTAACAGGTAAAATAATGAGATATCAAGTATATTAATAAAAATATTCCACAATCTAATTATTTTAAAATTGCATTGATCCGAAATTGCCACACATACCTATAATAGTAAAATGCTCTAAATTTTCCTTTTGAATCAAATCTCAAGTTCAAACTCAACAATAATAATTCTAGGAAACTACTCAAGATAATTGCCTGCTGCTTCAGCAGCCATGACCGTCCGCGCTGAATCAACAGTCTGGTGAGAATGATGGACGGCGCAACCAGAACCGTCCGAGATAGCAACCGCTGCTCACACGGAAGTGTAATTCAAGCTAGAGGACGCCTTCTGGATCAACTTGGACAACTTGAAGTGTTACACTAACTAGGACGTGTTGGTCCGAAAGAAGCTCAAATGGATTGCCATGATTTGTCTATAAAAGGAGGTGTTCGACAGAAAAGTTTTCATATCATCATACCAAGCCTTCAACCATAAAACGAAAATTAACGAAGCCGGAGTCTCCGAACCGTCGGTAACCTGTCGTCTCCGCCTCCAACAAAATATCGGAATCCGCAGGTGAACAGGCGGGAGATGTGCAGGCCGTAAATGCGAAGTCGTGAATGTTGCCCAGATCGTCGTCACCACCACCACAGTACCTGGAACAATATCAGTGCTTTCTCGATTGTGCCGTTCGATTCGTTGGGAAAATCCGACGTTCGAAGCAACTACAGGTGAGTGATTGCCGTGAAACAATGGCATAGCTACACTTTTGTTTTTTGGTCAATAACTTCATGCACTCTCGGTATTTGGAGTTCACGTCCGTGTTAGCGAAGGGCCCTTTTTGGTGGCAAATTGTATGTCGTTTGGGAAGCACTCAATTGGGTACTAAAGCTTTATGAAAATTTTTATGTACAACGGTAAAAAACACGATTAAAACCGATTTCTGATTTTTTTTTCATTTTAATGCAAAAAGTCGAAGAATCGACTATGGTCCCCTTGGAACGAGCTGTCAAGCAGGACCTTTTCTGTCAAAAAGGCCGTAAGTTAATTTATCAAAATTGATTCTTATAATCCATTTTAAATCCTTTGCAGTCGTACAAAGGGTCATTGTACTTAGAAAAATAAGCTCTATCGTTGTGAACAATAATATCACAAATTACCTGTGTCGCGACGTGCTTTTTTCGTCTGTCGCAACTGCGGATTTCTACGGTTGTTTTTTTATTTTTATTTTTAGCGAGTGTTTATAATAAGGAAGCTGTACTATTAAAGTGAAAATAGTGTTTTTGGACACAATGCAGGTAGCTTTTCCTAGCACGCGTTAGTGGCAAGATTTTTTGCTGATTTTCGTGACGACCTTTAGTAAAGCCTTATTTTCATGTAATTATGACTGTGAATCACAATCGGCGCCCAGAGTTGGTCAAAAATGGCCTTTGAGATATTTTCAGCTCGATTTCTTATTTCATAAGCAACCTTGTGCATTGAAATAGAACTTTTTATAAATATTGAGTTTTGAAATTGCATTGTTTTTAGAATTGAAACGGCTGTAACTTTTAGCCAATAAGACCAAATTTATTATTTTTGAATAAAATGTGTGTTTTTTTGGCCCATAAGCTGCTCTGAACATTACTATTACAGTTCACACTTGATTATCCGAAGTTTCGATTATTTTCTTGCTCGTTTTTAACATCAAATTCGAATTCTGCGACCCCATTTTAGTCAAATTTGGGTAGTGCCTTAAAAATTAACAAATGCATTTGTTCAATGTTTCATCACCGCCATTTTGGCCGCCATCTTGGATTAAAAAATTCTAAACCACTTTAGAGTAGCTTAGGGGCATACTTATCTGCCCATAATTGAAAATTCGGCTATTATGCCAAATCAAGTATTCCGAGAAAAACGCGTTTTAGTGTTTGTCACAAAATCTCCGTCCAGGCAATTTCCCATAAGAGTGGCATATTAGCCGTTTGGTTTTTCGCATCGGCAGCCAAGTCTAAACACTATTTCAGTAAAATTCAAGTTCCAGAAGATGCGTTGGAACATCCTCTACCACCTGGTGCTAATATCTCGTTTTTGCTAAAAGTGGATATTAGCCGTTTTTTCAATGGTGGGCAGTTATGCTCAATAAGAAAAAACAAGCAAAAAAAAAAAAATATTAAAATTGAAATTACAGCAGATGTTTTTTTTAAATATTTGAATGAAAAAGTTATAAGGTGGAAAATACACCTGCCCAGTTGTTTTGCAATCATATGTTTTCAAAAAGTCTAATTGGGTACTAAAGCCCTACGTCAATTTTTAAAACCATTTCTGCTCTTTTTTTTCATTTTAATGCAAATTTTTTTTTTTGACAAGACGACATTTTTTCGATGGATCAACTATGGTCCCCTTGGAACGAGCTGTCAAGTAGGAGCTTTTCTGTCAAGAAGGACCGTGAGGTTAATTTTTCAAAATTGATTTAAAAATCCATTTTAAACTCTTTGTGGTCGTACAAAGGGTATTGTACTTAGAAAAATGAGCTTTATCGCTGTGAACAATAATATCAGCAATCTAAGCTTCATTTTAGGACCCAATTATTGACGAAATTTTTTTCGTCTAAAAAAAACTTTTTACGGTACTGTACAACAGAATTTTACAAAAAATCTAAACATTTTTGATCGATCCCAGACATGCAGAATATGATTTTAAACGCAGGAAAAGGCATATCAAATTGTTTTCAGGTGTCTTCCTGTTTATCACTTGCATTTACAACAAACTATAATTATAGAGTTTTTTTTAAAGGTCATTTAAACAATCTAAAATTGTATCATATGAGATAGAAGTATTATTCACAGCTGAAAGGATCCTTCAAATTTGTCTATGGCTTTCACAAAAACAATTCCAGAGTTTTTTTTTTGAAAAGGTCCTATAAACTATTGTCTTTCATATGTTTATAGGACCTATTAAAAAAAAAACTCTAGAATTGTAGGTTGATAAACTAAAGAAATAAACCGCATTTAATTGAATTATCTATAATGTAGAATTTGATTCTACGAATAACAAATAAATCAACTAATCGTAACAAAACAAAGTTAAAACAACTATTTCCATTTCAAGCAAGTGTTTTTATTGACTCTAACAACCTTGTTAAAAAAAACAAAATAAATTTATTTTTAAACTATTTTTAAGAATATCGCTCTAAAACGGGGTTTATTATAAAATTTCGCAAAAAAACAGTTCCAGCATTTTGAAAATTCTGCAATCATAATAAATTCCAGTCTTATAAATAAGTATAGGTATTTAAATATGGTGGTAAAGGTAGTTGAAACGTTATTCCAGATTTTTTTTTTAAATAAATATAACGCAACATTGTTTCTTCAAATATTATTTTAAACATTCTAACTTCTAACATTCTAACTTCATCAAATTCATCTTTCAATTATTACCAAACTCATTCGCTCAAATTTAAAATTAAATTAAATTAAAACAAGCTAACTGCATCATCATCATCATCCTCTACACTGCTCAACGAGCTGAGCTGAGCTGAGTGATCTTCTCACGTGAAGCAGGCTGGATTCTTTCAAAGCCAATAAGATAAACATACACTTGAACGAACGACTATCACCGTTTGTAAACTTCCACATGCTTCCGAGGGCACAGTGAAAAATATTAAGGTAATTGTGTGATGATTTTTTGTGTAATTAAATCGATTTTTGTTAACTTTGAAGCTTACATTTTTGATATTTCAAATTTGCTGGAATAATTTTTTTACTGTGTCCGCCCCCCCAAAATGATATTTCAGGTACACAAATTGGGCAGACGAAGGCAGAGAGAATGGAACGAGAAAAAGGAAATACCTAAAATTGCCATGCACCGTCCAGCGCGAGAGAGAGACCTTCGAAAAAACCAAAAAAGATCGTCCCTAATATGTTCTACCTACCTCAATAAAACTCGTTCCCCTCGCCGGAGAGAAGATCAAACCAGTCATTCACAAGTCGTTGCGATGATCACTGGTGCGCTAATTCTGCTCTTGGTGGCGCTTCGCGGTGCCTTGGCCGTGTCTGGAATCTACGTGGACAATGGCGTCAGCCAGACGATCCGTCAGAAGGCGATTACGCTGCACGATCGGCAGGAGATTGAGCACGAAATTCTGGACTTGCTGGGGCTGCCGGATCGGCCAAACTCGAAGCACATTCATCCGTCGCTGCGCAAGTCGGCGCCACAATTCCTGCTCAACATCTACCACAAACAGTTGGACGCGGCGAAGGGTCGAGGGCGCGGACGCCGGCAGAGGGACACGAGCAGCGTTTACAGTAGAAGTCTGCTGACCATCGCGGATGAGCGCGTGATCGAGGAGTCGGATGTGATTATGACGTTCCTGAACAAGGGCCACAAAGATCTGCCCAAGATACGTCACCGGAGGTACGGCGAGCGGTTGTGGTTCGACACGAGCGAGACTTCGGCGGACGGAGCGATGCAGCTGTACGCGAGTCTGCGGATCTACAAGAACTCGACGATCGACGACTGGAACGCGATCACCAGCGGAAGGTTGATCACGGTACGGGCATCGCTGATTCGTGAGTACAACGCCAAACGGGGTGAGCACAACTTGGAACTGATCGCGGAGCACACCGTTCCGTACAACTACGAGGGTTGGCTGGAGATCAACGTTACGGACGCCATGGACCAGTGGATGACCAACCGGATCGGTAACAAGGGAATCTTCGTCGATGCGTACTACAACGAAAGACCTTCGAAGAACGTTCGTCCGCAAGATTTCGGCCTCATCCTCTCCAACAAGTACGGACGCTATCAACCCTTCCTGGTCAGCTACTGCAAGGGTCGTGAACTGGTCGAACCAACAACCCACAACAACCGATCGAAGCGTAGCGTCGTCAAAAACTCCCCCAGAAAAGCCCCAAAGAAATCCCTCAAGCCGAAAAACCCCTTCCTCGAGCGATGGTCCCAGAAGGAAAAATCCTGCCAAATCCACACCCTGTACGTGAGCTTCCGTGACCTCAACTGGCAGGACTGGATCATCGCACCGGATGGGTTCGGGGCGTTCTTCTGCCACGGGGATTGCAACTTCCCACTGAACACCCACATGAACGCGACCAATCATGCCCTCATCCAAACCTTGGTGCATTTGATCCACCCGAACAGTGTGCCGAAGCCGTGCTGTGCGCCGACAAAGTTGAACCCGATATCGGTGCTGTATCACATCGACGATGCGAACATCAACTTGAAAAAGTACAAAAATATGGTGGTGAAGAGTTGTGGGTGTTTGTAGAGAGTAAGGAATAAATAGAAGTTAAGTTAAATGAGTGGTTTTTTGTTTTGCAAAACGAAAGTCCGTGATTTTTTGCTCGAAAGCGTATACACGCATGTGGCAAAAATGTAAACATTGCACGCGAGCTGTCAAATTTCTAACCTCAAAAATGAGTCAGCGTAAAACCTGTAAAGTTGCTGTGAAGGTTTCCATGGCACTTTGAAAAGTTTAACTCCATGTTGCACGCACACACTCTCACTTTTAATTTCTCGATAGATTCCCCTATGGGAACATTAAAAGTGAGAGTGTGTGCAACATGGAGTTAAACTTTCTGTGAAGTTGCTGTGAAGATTACCATGGCACATTGAAAAGTTTAACTCCATGCTGCACGCACACACTCTCACTTTTAATTTCTCGATGTAGTAATAGCGCAAGAAAAAAAAATCGTCTCAAGAAGCTGGAGGAGAGGAAGAACGGAAGCCATATTTTAGCTTTGAGGTTGATTTTAAAGTAGAAACATTTTTAATCGAAAGAACTAGAAATTTCACCCAAAACCAAAAATCGGACCGAGATACCTTTAGTTGAAAAACGCGCTCATTGGTAAAGTAGGTAGATTTTTAGTATTGTTGATGAATCTGGCACAGGCCAATTGGATTGCCACTTTTGAAGATAATTTCATCGCGAAAAAGGGACATGAACTCATCTAGTGCTGTCAGCTTTTTGATTTTTTCAGAGTTTGATAAATAAAAAAACTAGTTTTAATTAAATTCCCGATAAATGAAAAATGGCTGATTCCCATTTAAGGTGTCTTAATTTGCTTGGAATTCCAGACAGTCTTTTTAGCTTACTGTCATCTGGGGTGAATCGGGACTACAGTCTGAATAGGGACAGCAGTGTTTAGAGCACTTAAAGGTTTTAAATTTGGAAATGGATGTACACATTTTGTTGGTCTGAGTCTGTTCTATCCGAAACCAACCAGAAAAATCAAAATATTGTGCTCTAACATGGTTAAAACTGCTGTCCCAATTCGCCCCATGTGTCCCAATTCACCTCAGTTGACGGTATTTAACTTTCAAATTTAGAGTAAACTTTCAAGGAACGGATTTTTTTAGGTATTAAATAACACTGGAACGCCCAACGCATGTCCAACTTACACGGACGCCCAAGCCTCCCAAAAAAGTTGGAACGGTAACTTCAACTCGCTGGTTCTCGGGCATTACTCAACCAATCGGGACGATTCTTGTTTCCAGTGATTTGTAAGAATGTCTAGATGACCCTAAAACTTTGCAGAACTTGATTTGAACAAATCTGTAATTTCTGCAACCGAAAACATCGTTCCACCTTTTTTCAAAACGACTGCCTCCGCGGAATTTCTGGCGAATTTTTTTTTACACGCGAAAAAAAAAGTTGGAACGATGTTTTTGATCGCAAAAATTACAGATTTGATCAAATTAATTTCTGCAAAATTCTAGAATCATCTAGACATCCTAACAAATCACTGAAAAGAAGAATCATCTTGATTGGTTGAGTTATGCCCGAGAACCATTGAGTTGAAGTTACCGTTCCAACTTTTTTGGAGCCTTGGGCGTTGGAATGATAAGCTGTTAACAGGATGGCAATCGATTTTTTATATTAAAACATGTTTTTACTTGTGACGCTCATTTCTCATTTATTTATTTGGATCGACTCCAACATATAAATAAGATAGTTGATGTGAATAAGACACAGATTTGACATTTATTGTGCAAAATTATTTACAAATAATTGATTAAATAAGATGAGGTGCCCAGGAATTAAAACATGACGTATTACCAAGAAAACATTTTTATGTTCCTTAAAAGATACTTTTTCAGTTTTATTTAAAAGTTCACTTCCACGTATTCCTCTTTCATCAACTTTATTTTTATTAAGGAATTATTTCTACACATGAGCAATTCTCTACAAAACCGGCCGATTTCGACCATTTTTTTTTTGTATTTTTTGATTTGGCTCAAACTTTGTGGGGGCCTTCCCTATGACCAAAGAAGCCATTTTGCATCATTAGTTTGTCCATATAAATTTCCATACAAGTTTGGCAGCTGTTCATACAAAAATGGTACGTAAATATTCGAAAATCTGTAACTTTTGAAGGAATTTTTTGATCAATTTGGTGTCTTCGGCAAAGTTGTAGGTATTGTTAAGGACTATTTAGAAAAAAATAGGTACACGGAAAAAAAAAATTCCCGATTTTTTTATTAACTTTTTTTTTACAAAAACTCAAATTCCCAAAATACGTATTTTTTGATTTTCAAGATTTTTTGATATGTTTTAGGGGACAAAAATCCGCAACTTTTGAGCTATAGAGAAACATGGTCAAAAAATCTGCCGCCGAGTTATGATTTTTTGAAAAACTGATGATTTTTGGAAAAAATCGAAATTTCATACATAAAATTTTTTTGACCTCATTTTTTTATGCAAAATTGAATTTGCAATCGAAAAGTACTTTACAGATTTTTTGATAAAGGGCTCCGTTTTCAAGATATAGCCACCGAAAGTTTGATTTTAGCGAAATATTTGCAGTTTTTCAATTTTTAAAAATAGTGACCATGAGTGACCATTTCTAAAAATATTTTTTTTGAAAAGTTCAGAAAATTTGCTATAAAATTGTCTAAGAGACATTGAAGATTGGACCTCTGGTTGCTGAGATACAGCGGCTTAAAGAAAAAGAAACACGAAAATTGAAGTTTTCTAAGTCTCACCCAAACAGCCCACCATTTTCTAATGACGATATCTCAGCAATTAATGGTCCGATTTTCAATGTTAATACATGAAACATTCGTGAAATTTTCCGATCTTTTCGAAAAAAATATTTTGAAAAAAATTAAATCAATACTACCATTTTTAATGGGCATAATATTCAAAGTTTGGCCCTTTTAAAATGTTGGTCTTGATTTAATTTTTTTCAAAATATTTTTTTTGAAAAGATCGGAAAATTTCACGAATGTTTCATATATTAACATTGAAAATCGGACCATTAATTGCTGAGATATCGTCATTAGAAAATGGTGGGCTGTTTGGGTGAGACTTAGAAAACTTCAATTTTCGTGTTTCTTTTTCTTTAATCCGCTGTATCTCAACAACCAGAGGTCCAATCTTCAATGTCTCTTAGACAATTTTATAGCAAATTTTCTGAACTTTTCAAAAAAAATATTTTTAGGGATGGTCACTCATGGTCACTATTTTTAAAAATTGAAAAACTGCAAATATTTCGCTAAAATCAAACTTTCGGTGGCTATATCTTGAAAACGGAGCCCTTTATCAAAAAATCTGTAAAGTACTTTTCGATTGCAAATTCAATTTTGCATAAAAAAATGAGGTCAAAAAAATTTTATGTATGAAATTTCGATTTTTTCTAAAAATCACCAGTTTTTCAAAAAATCATAACTCGGCGGCAGATTTTTTGACCATGTTTTTCTATAGCTCAAAAGTTGCGGATTTTTGTCCCCTAAAACATATCAAAAAATCTCGAAAATCAAAAAATACGTATTTTGGGAATTTGAGTTTTTGTAAAAAAAAAGTTAATAAAAAAATCGGGAAATTTTTTTTTCCGTGTACATATTTTTTTCTAAATAGTCCTTAACAATACCTACAACTTTGCCGAAGACACCAAATTGATCAAAAAATTCCTTCAAAAGTTACAGATTTTAGAATATATACGTACCATTTTTGTATGAACAGCTGCCAAATTTGTATGGAAATGTATATGGACAAACTAATGATGCAAAATGGCTTCTTTGGTCATAGGGAAGGCCCCCACAAAGTTTGAGCCAAATTAAAAAATACAAATAAAATCCATTTCCGGTTTTGGTAGAGAATTGCTCACATTAAAAATAGTGTATATTTGGAAGGTGTAATTTTGGAGTGTTGAATATTACCTCCTTAATGTTGTAATTTTACCTCAATTTAGACTGAAAAAGTGGCATTACACCAGAAAAGTGGTAAAATTACACATTTTCAGAGGTAAAATTACGCATTTTTCTGACATAAAAGATGTACCCCTTCCCAGATGTAATACTACCATGATTTATTAAATTGTGAATAGATCCTAATTTGACACCTTAACTCTGACTCCAAAACAAGCTTCAAAACAAAAATTATCAAAAATATCTTCATTCAATATTATTAAGATAAGCCTATTCCAGCCTTCATTAACCCCTTCTCGCCCAGAGCAAAATCGAGATTTTTTACGTTTTTCACCATTACTCGTAACGAGATCGACCAAATTGGAAGAAATTTTAATAGTTATAAGCTAACATTCTGTTTAAACTAGAGGTGGGAAAAGAGCGAACGAACCGTGGCTCACAAAAAAAGAACCGCGGTTCTTTTTTAAACTCCGGTCTTTTGAAAGAACCGTTTCAAGTTGGCATGATTTTTGTTATAAATATAATTTATTGAATTTATTAAAAAATAATAAATTTGTTTTTGAGAATTGAAAATGCAAATAAATCCCAAAAGTAAATGATTTCCTTAACAAAATGAAAAAAAAAACGGAAAACAAATTTGAGCAAAATCTACTTAATAGTTTAGAGATTTTGGAAAATAAAATCCTTTTGTTCGATTGAACTTATGTGTTTATAGACTTTATTGATTAAATAATAATGTAGAAAAGAGTTTCAGAATATTTTCTCCAAATAAAATATCAGCATTAGTTCAATTCTTACAGAAATAAACGCAATTTTAAAAATAAATGGGAACACAGCTAAAAAAGTAGTAATCCAGCTGCGTGTAAAAGGCCTGGGTGTAAAATAAATATTGCATTATTTTATGCAATCTTATGTGATTTTACATCCTGAAATATGTAGCCCATCAGTATGGGAAACCTACCTGACCGAAATGTCAAGCTCATATATGCGTTTATCCTATCAACTTTTCATCGGTCTGATGGCCGAGTGGGCTAAGGCGCCAGTCCTTTCTGTTGCTGCTGGGTTGGAATCCCGTCGGATGCAACTTTTTTTTGTGTTTGCAAAAAATTGTACACGCAGCGTGTAATATTAAGTGTTTATTTTGACGAAGGTGATGTGCATGCTTTTGCATGCGATTTTACCATCGGATTTTTTGCTGTGAATTTTACAGCATCCTAGATTTAAGTTTGGATGCCATTCAAAAACTCGAATGTTTAGGTTCGAGTACAAATCTTGACATAGAGACCACCAAGACCTATGGTTTTCAAGGGCATCTTATCGTTTTCAGTTTTATCAAATAATTTATAAAAGTCCAATGTGAAATAACTTATAAAATCACATTATTCTTTAAGAGCGAAAGAGCCGTTCAAAAGAGCGGCTCTTTTTATAAGCGAATGAAAATGAGCGGCTCCTAAAAAAGAGCGGTTTTGCCCACCTCTAGGTTAAACTAACGCAGGATGAACCAGGTTGAATAAATGCCAGGTTGCAGAGAATTTCAACCTTGAAGACAAAAATGAGTGGTGCTCTGGAGTAACCATGGGCGTTAGGGGTAGATGGTGACGATTCTCAAGATTTTCAATTTCCCGGGAATCGAGAATTGAATTTGGAAATTTCCCGGGACCCGGGTGTGTTTTTAACTATGCCAATAGTACCAATAATGTTTAAAGAAATGTTATAAATATGTTTCTTTTCAATGAATTCAGTTACGATTTATTCATACTTATTCAATGAAACGTTAATAAGTAGCCTCATTATTTAGGGAATTATGATCTACTTTTGATTTTTTTTTCTGAATCTGCAAATACAACTTGTTGTGCGAACTTTTTATTAAATTTTTATGAAGTAAAAAAAAAAGCTAATATATAATTTCCCAGTATCGGGGTTTTTGCAATATGATAAATTGCGACTCAAAACATCATTTTAAAGTTGTTTTTTTTTCTTTTTTAAGGTCAACTGTCAATATTCATTGAAGAAATAGTTATCGAAAAACCTGAAAGTTCATTTTTGGCGGACCTTAACTTTACAAAGATTGCCAGAGTTTTTTTCTTCCAAAATATAATTTAATATTTAGGTTGAAGTGAAACACAAAATGAATTATTGACATCAAAAAAGGAAATTACCTTGATACAGCGAAATTAAATTAATAAGAATTAAAAAAATAGATTATAAGGATTGCTATGCTTGAAAGAGGATGTGGAAATTATACTTCCACATTATTTTAACTTCTCTCAATAATAGTTATTGGTAATTTTGATGAGTTAAAATTCACACTTTCTGAATAAGAAGATAAGAGAAGCATTGGTTCATTCGAACTTGAACATCTTTTATTGAACATCCAATGTTCTAAACAATTTCAAATTTTCAAATGTTTTTCTGATTGGTTTATATAATTTTGCTATAAAATTAAAATTTCCCGGGAGTCTCGACCAAATTTCCCGGGAATCGAGAGGTCCAAAAATGGTCGATTTCCCGGAAATTCCCGCTCGTCACCCTCTAGTTATTGGGTTAAAAAAAATCTCGAAGCTCTGCTGAAAAAAAAAGTTTGTAACGTTTCAGGTAAAAAAAACTCGCTCATTTTGCTCAATGAGCAAAAATGAGCGCGAGCGCGAGGAAACGTGAGCCAGCTCGCGTAGCGCTGCTCCTCACGAATTAGCGAAAAATGCTCGCTCATGAGCGGATGAGCGCTCAAAATCGCAACACTGAAAATCACAAAATTTCAAATTACAGTAAATTCACTAAATCCACTAAAAAGATTATTTTCAATCACTCCTGAAAGTTTCATGAAGATATTTCGTGACTAAACTGAGTAAGAGTTTTCTCCAAACACAGAGTTGATTTACGGGTGCCACGATATCTCGAGATGGGATGGACCAAATTGGCTGAAATTTGAGGTGAAGACTCTCAAGACTAATTCCGTGTGCATGACGAAGCCCGATTTTGAAATTTTGCTTTTTTAAAAAAAATAAAAATAAAAAAAATATATGAGAAACATTAAAATATTATAATCTTTTTTTCAATTAAGTTTTTTGAAAATCGGCCTTCGTCATGCACACAGGACCGGTTTAACGGGTCTTCACCAAAATTTTGAGCCGATTTGGTCAAAGCAGTGTTGAGATATCATGGCACCCGTTTTTTGAAACTGTTAACTTCAAATAGCTAAATCTCTTCAAATTTATTTCGGTAATAGATGAAAATGTATATGTTAATGCCCTGCAAAAAGATTAAAAAAAAAGTTTAAATGTAAGCTCATAGCAACCTCTGACATTTTTGACGATTTACATGTATGTAACCCCTTAAGAATCTGTCATTGAAGTCAAAGGTATAATATTCCAACATTAGGTACACGATGATGCGAGATGGACCAACTATGGTCTCAGCAGTCGTATGACAGAAACAAAAAAAAAAAGCTTAGTTAAAATTTGATAAACTTCCCTTAAATGAATTCAAAATGTTTTTTTTTGTCTATAACAATATTATTCTTATTATTCTCAGTCAATAATTCGAGAAAACTTTGTTCGACATTGTGTAACCTCAAGCTATTTGATAATTTTATTACATTTCATAAATATTTTTTTTATGAATCCTTGATAGATTTGAGTTAACTTTTTAACCTTTAGGCATTGGATGTTTGGGCTCGTTTAAAAATGTTTAATTTTTTTTTTAAATTCAGTTGTACAGCACCGCAAAAAATTTGGTATTTGATTTATTTTTATTTTGTTGATACTTTTAACAATGAAAAACCTATCAAAACGGCCAGGGTGGAATCGGGAATGTCAAGTTTGGGAATTTGCCAAACTTCTGAAGAATTAAAAAATATTTTCGAGTGCTTGAAGATATTTAAAAAGCTTTGTACGATTTGCATTTTGAATTTTTCAAAAATAGTTTTTCTGGACGGAATGGTTTTTCTCCAAAGTTTGTACACCGAAAATCCAAATAACACAGATCTGTGTAAAATTTGACACAGATCGCTCAAAACCTGGAATACACAGAATCTGTGTAAAAGCCTTGTACACAGAACTGTGTACAACCGTTGTCTGTCAAATCTGTGTAAAATTTTACACAGATTCTGGGTAAAATATTACACAGATTCTGGGTAAAATTTTGCACAGAATCCGGGTAAAAATTAAAAAAAAATCAGAATCTAATTTTGATTTTTCAGGCCAATACAAGTAAAAAATATAATATCATTTATTAATCTTTGTTTTGGGTTTTATACATAAGACAACATAAACTAAATATTTGACCACTCAGCGTACTACCCAGGCCCGGAAAAGCTGACAGTGTCCGTTTACTAGTGCTGTCTATGGAACTCTCCGCTCGGAACCGGAACTGGGAAAATGGTTAGCGCGGGCTCGAGTTCCGGGGCTCTGGACTTCCGAGGTTCCGCAAAAGCACCACGTCGGAGGAATTCAGTGTGTGTGAGACAACTTGAATAAAAATTGAGTTAGGTTAGGATTACCAAGCAAATATTTATGAGATACATTACCTTGAATCCAAATACGAGCACTGCTCCCCATGGGTTTACGGTGCATATGATGATCAGTTTGTTGATAAGTCTAAAATCATTGAAGTATTTTAATAATTTTCCAATATTTTGATCACGAGGAAAAACTTACAAAAGTTTGCTGCAAGAGCGACGCCATCTTAGCTTTTCCTTTTTTACCCAGATTTGAAAGGAAAGCTGATCGGAAATCTGTGTAACTTTTTACACAGATCTGTGTTATAAAACTACACAGTTTTGACAGCTAGAACATGTTCTACAATCTGTGTAATTTTTTTACACAGATCTGTGTTATCTGGAATTTGCGTGTATGGAGAATTAGGGCGGTTCATCGCTCTTGCATACAACCAAAAATTGCATGCAATATGTAGGAGAACCGAACCGCACTAATTCTCCATACAAACTTTGGAGAAAAACCATTCGGTCCAGACAAAATATTTTTGAAAAATTCAAAATGCACGTGATTTTGGGGACTCCAAACTGTAATTTTTGTTGGTCAGTGTTACCAATAAAAAAATATCTTATCTTTAGAGTTAAAAGTATCTTCAAAATATTAATTTTTAGGAAATTTTCTGATAGTTCTGGAAAAAAGTAGATTGATCATGACTTCTACTGCTAAAAAATACACAAATAGGAATTATTCATTCTACATATTTTTGATTATTCTTTAAATCACTTTTGACTGGTTCAAGAAGGGCAAAATTTCCATGGACGTTCGGATTCCTAGAAAGTTAGCATAATTAAATTTAATGTTTTCGTTTATTACCTAGCTTCGATTACAATAAAATGATTTGCTTTGTTTTTTTGTTTATAATTCTCATATAATATAAATCCATTTGCAATTATTTTACTATTTTTAAGGTACAACGTACCGATAAAGCTGTCAACGCAACCGAAAACTGAAAACTTCGCCAATAAAATACACTATTTATTTTCGTTTCTTTCGCGGCTTTCGTTACATAATTTCTCTCTCTGTTTGTGTATTCGATTTTACGTTGATGTTCAGTTTTTTTTTTCTATTATTAATTACAATTCGAATCAATTATCGTCTTTTCGCGTGACATTATCTGTAATTATTGTGCCTGTCGTCCTCCGGGTCTCCGGTCTCTTCGTTTATTATTTATTTCCGCCCCAACTAGAATTAACAACACAATATTAATCGCTAAAGTGACACAACCTCAATCATTCATTAAACGTTTTTTCATTATTATTAGTTCTTGCTGCTGCTTCTTCTTTCTTCTTTCCAAATTAGCTCATCCCATCACATGGTCAGAACGGAGTTAGTTTTTTTTCGTAACTCAATTGGAAAAACTGAGCGAAACAAAAAAATAAGTGTCTTCGCGACAGAAGTGACACTCAGAACGGGTTCTGTTTTTGGTTTGAATCATTTAATTACTTTTTAATTATCCTGTCGCACGTCCAGACACGCTCTGTGTTGTTCTTTTTTCAGTGGAAACAGACGGAAACCATTTGTTTTTCTGTTGTTGTGACTGAATCGAGCAATATCTCGATTAGTTTTCTCCTAACGATTTATTTCAGTGCATTCGGAAGTGTCAAACGGAACAATTTAGCTAACTAAGGGTAAGCGTGTAAAAATGACGTACACGTTTATTATGTTTGGATTATTATTTGAGAAAATAAGACAGGTTAAGTTTAAAGCTTTTTTTCAGTTGATTCGGATCAGATTGTGATTTTTAATTTTGGATTAGTTTCTTTTCGATAGGTTTAATGGACTCCGTTTTATGGTGTAAATAATTGTTTATAGCTCGCTTATTGATTGGTTCATTGGAAAAAGTTAGCCTCTAATGTACAGCGTCCTATAAATTTACTTTCAATTGATTCGGTTCGAATTACTTGGGTAATATTGTCGGTGTGATGATGGTTTAAAGGGTGCATTAAAATATTTACTTTATTTTTGTTTTGTATGGTTGAAGCGAATTAAGGGGATTTGAATCTATGCAACTAATTTACAAAACTATGATTTGTGAGTAATTTTTTGAAGATCTGGAATTTCTAAGATGAAGAAAAGTACTTTCAAATGATTTAAAAATGTATGGTAAAGCTTCTTCTGTGTTGCTTGAGTGAGTTTTGTTTTTGTTTTCTTGTGTGAATGTGGATTGATCACAGAGTAGAGTTGCTTGTCCATTTGGTTTGGCCCTGCCGATGCAGGACAACCTGGGGCTTTCGATTTTAAAAACTAATTAAATGTATCTGTTTGACTATTTAATAAAATCTGTACAGGGTTTGGGAGTGTCCGTGCGCTCACCTTTGCCGATCCACTTTCTCAGGTTGAAAGTAAATGTTAGTTTTCCGTATTTTTTCAGAAATCAATTTGGATTTTGGAGTAATTTAAGTCGATTGATAAGTCAAGTTTTTTTTTGTTAATTTAAGGAATGAGTACTGCTTAAGTTCTGTTTTTGGATTTAAGTAAAATTTATTTTTGTTAGCTAAGAAGGATTGTTCAGTTTGTTTGTTTTTTTCCTTGTTTGTATAGTTGATAAGATTGTTTTAGCCCTACGTCTCATTTTGTTTTACTTTATGATGATTTATTCTATCAGTCCAATTTTGTATCTGTTGTCTTTAATGGTAGATTTATAAAATATTTCTTGAGAAAATTGATCAAAATATGAACTACTTATGAGAGTGTTAAAATGAACGATTTAAATTTGAGAGAAAAAGCTGGAAATTTTAAAGTAATAGCTGACTTTGGTAGGGATTTCTTCTAAATTTTAATGGTTAAGATTGCATGATAGAAAAATAAATTTAATGATAATTGAAATTTCTACTAATTTAAATCTTTAAATTTTCTTAGCTAGCTATGCTAAATGTTTTTGGAAACCGATTGTTTTGAACAATTTAGTTTTACTTTACAAATTAAAAATATTAATTTCTTCGAATTTTATTAAAGAATAGTTTTTGAAAGTTTTGCCTGTATATTTAAACATATTTAATAATGAAGGAAGACTACAGACAAAGCTATTTTTAAACATCCTACTAGCAAATGTTGTTCGAGTTCAAAAAAATGTTAAGAAGCTGTGAAAGTTTCAGGAAAATTAAAAATAATAGCTGATTTAGAAACGTTTTTTTACGTTTTTTTAATAAAAAAATATGTTCAAATTTTATATTGTTTTCATATGTCTCCTACTTTTAAACGAAATAAGTAGTCTCCAAAATGAAGAAATAATTATATTTATTGACAAATCAATCTCGTTAGCTAAATTAAAAAAAAAACATGTAAACGTCGATATTCCAAATTCTCGATTATTTGAAGATTTAAAAAAACTTGGAAAAATCGAATTGTCACTAATATTTTTACGTGTTTTTAATTTTTTAAATTCTAAACATCAAATTAAAGTTCAGCGACCCCAAGCTAGTGAAATTTGGGTGGTTGATGACAGTGCAGGGTGGCTAATAAAGTCGGGAAATCGGGAAACATTTGAAAATATTTTCAATCGTTCAAATTGAGTTTGACATTGTTTTTGACAGTAAATATTTGAAAATGTTAAATTATATTCATAAGGTCATTACATTTTTTTATTTCCTTTTTTTATGTATGGGTAAAAAAATAGACAAAATTCAGGAAAAAAAAATTGATTTTCAACATCGGAAAAAAATTACCATCAAATAAAATTCAATCGTTTTCCGTGACAAATGAGAAAAACTGTTTTTTTCCAGTTTTAAAAACATTAAAAAATATCAAAAATTGTAAAAATGACAGAACAGATTCAAGAAATTTTCTCGTTAAAAAATTCATTGACAATTTAATAAAAAAATCCACAAAATACAAAATTTCCAGTTGTTTTGATTTTGTTTTTTAAATTAAAATCATTTAAAATCAAGTTATTTTAATCTTTTGTGATTCATTTATTTTCCAGTTAATTCCGATGATGCTTGGCCATTTAAAAAATGAACTTTGGAATTTAATGCATTGCTTTTAATAATTAAAAAAAATATCTGATTGTTTAAATTTTATCTCACAGTCCAAATTATGAACATTTCAATTGAATGTATGGGCTTACAGATATAAGCTTAATTACATTGCTCATAACTGAAAATAGAATATTTTTTTCAGTGTGGTAGAAACCTGGATAGTAAATAAGCTTACGTTAATATTCAAACGAGTCAAATTAAAAAGCTGTCAAAGGCAAACTTATGGGAAATTGGACGAGCTTTCCGGTCTGTCATATAGAAATTGCCAAAAACCACTAAAAAACCTATTTTTTCTACATTTTTATTTTTAAAACCGCTGTATCTTCACAAGGATTGGACATAGGACAATGGTCAATATGGAGACTTTTATGTAAAATTGTCTGGGAAATCGATTCCCACTATCGGTTTTTGAAAATTTTGACGTTTAGACCACTTTTCAAAAAAACAGTTTTAGTAAATGATTTTTGTATTTTTTTAGGAGAGACATACCATCCTGCATTTTTCATGAGTCTTTTTGTAACATTTTAGGCTATTTTCACAAAAATTTTGAACGAAAAAAAAATCGTTACATTACCTTAGAATTTAACTTTTAAACTTAAGAATTGAAAAATCTCGTCTAATTTCCTACAAGTTTGTCTTTGACCACTTTTTGAAAACGAAAACATTGAAAACTCTTACGCCCTTCTCAAATGTCATTATCGAGTGCAACTGGCTCCATATACACAAAAATGGCTTTTATAGGCCTAGGATAACATGTCTAAAAAGTTTCATTGAAATCGGAGAGGGTCGGGAACAAAAGTACCAGAAAAAATCCTGATTTGAGCTGGAATTGCTCTATTTTGAAGTATTTTTTTTCAGAGAAGGAAATTATCAGAAGTTCAAAAATCGAGTTTGGACTGTAATTGAGGGCACTAATAACGAAAAAATCAAACAAAAGAATAAGTAATAAAACTATCAAACAAAATCATCTGGCAAAATAACACCAGCAAAACAAATCAGCTAACAAAAGCAAAATTGTTTTAGCAAAAATTGTGAATTTTCTTTGATCTTTTTCCTTTTTTTGAAGGGGATAATAAACATTCTCCTCGTCACTTGTAATCGTTTAAACTAAATTTTATCTGTAACAAATGTCTACATGTTACAGTAAAAAAATATTGGAACAATGAAATGTTTGAATTAAGGGATTATTATGCAACAGAGTGAAGCCATATGATGTTGAAGTTGTTGTTGGATATATCATTACAAATGTTTGATAAACTTGGTGACCGTGTGATGTTGAATACGAACTAAATACCGTCTTCTTCAGCTGATTTTCTCTTCTTCTTCTTCTTCTTCATTTGTTTTCTTCCTAAATTTCCTTAAATGATCTACATCATAAGAAAGAAGCACGTTTCCGCCCCCTCCCTCCCGATCGGTTCGCGCTGGGAGGTTCGTTCACGTTGTGCTGCACAAGGTTCTTCGCTGTTCTGCACTTTTGTCACTAATTTTCGAGGTTAAAAAGCTTCCTGACGCCCGACGCAAGCGTTCTGTTAGCCACGCGGTGATAGCTGTTGGTCACGAGGGTGGTGGCCGTGGTGGCCTGTGCCAGCGTGACTTCGGTCGGGGCCAGGAGCAACCCTCACGTCCGTACGTACTTGTACACTACGAGAAACACCAGAAAGCTAACCATCACTAGAACACAGGCGGTGACGACCTTGGCGAACGTGTTCAGGCCGGACTCGTTCGGGTTGAGCGGCCGCGTTGAACTCTGCTCCGTCGAGGCACGCCGCTTCGAGGCCAACCCGCGGGCCAACGCCGGAAAGGCGAGCGATTGGGTAAAGGTGAGCTTGTGGAGCGATTCGCTCAGGGAGTACGGCCCAACGGAACCACGGGCGGCCGCTCGCAGCAGGGCGTACTCCAGGTCCAGGGCGTCAAAGAGGGAGAGGCGAGCGGTCATGGTGGAGGCGCGCCGCTGGTCCAGATCGAGATGGTCCTTGTCACGCTCGGGGCGCAGCCAGGGGTCCGAGGATCTAGACATGGGTAAGAGAGTAGAGTTTAATCACTAATTTGTTTAGCTGGGAAAGAAGGAGGCGTGGACATACCGTACCAAACGCAGTTTTAGTAAAAATATTAAAACTCTTAAAACATATCTACCTTTGTGGATGATGTCCCAGGGTGGCCACCGCCACCGACGTCAGGGACGAGGTCGTGCTGGAACTGGCCGTGCACAGGCCGTGGTTCCCCACGGCACCGTTGAATTCCGTATTGTCTTCTAGTGATGACTACAAGATACAAGAGAGATAGAATGAAGAAACACGATTCTACACATATCCCCACGTGGTTCTCACTTGGTCGGGTGACGTCGGTTGGCGCAGGGCAAAGAGTCGGGCATGGTCCGGGTGCAACAGGGACGTTGACGGCCGCCGGTTGTTCCGGTCCACCGAGTGCGTCGGCGAACCCACCGTCGGCGATGCACTTGGTGAGATGGCGTTGGACACGACCATCGGATGACAGGGCATGGCCACCGGCGAGGGTGACGCCTGCACGGAGTCAATCCCGGAATCGCCGGCCTGCAGCTGGTCCACGAAGAGGGAGTTCCGCCGCAGGTCGCCACTTCCGCTGCCCGATGCGATCGCCGGATGGTACAGCGAGGAGGTGTGATGCAGACCGCCCAAGTGGGTGTCATCGGGGGCCAGCGGAAACACGAAACTTTGGCCGTCGGCTTCGCCACGTGGCGAGTCCTGGCTGGGCCACACCTGCAGCAGCGGAAGGGAACATGTGGGCGGGTTCCTAGCCGGACTGTTGATGCTATTCTGGTGCGGCTGCTGGAAGGCCTTTCGTCCGAGTTTTGTAGGACTTTCGCAGCCGCCGGAGTCTTCGGACGATGTGGGAGGTTTGGTGGTGGTCCGCCAGAACTTTTTCAGCCGCAGCTCGCGACGTTTCTCTTGTTGCTGGTGTGGGAGGGAGAGAAAGGAGAAAAAAACGAATTTAAAATTCTGTTCAAAGAGAGAAAATCAATACCAGATGCCGAAGTGAAGCCAAAATGCAAAATTCTTTGGTGATAAATATTATGCCATTCATATATCATTTTGTGGTAGAGACCAGAAGTTCTACAGCAGAATTCGAGAACAAACAACTTGTTTTTAAACATATTTTTTTTTTGTCCATTTTGGAAGATAGTGTGGTATTTTGAATTTTTGAATTAAGACTCTCTATTTTGAAAATAATGAAATTCAACGTCTCCGGCTCCGAGACACAAAATTTACAAAATTTACATAATTTGCAAAATTTGCAAAATTTGCAAAATTTGCAAAATTTGCAAAATTTGCAAAATTTGCAAAATTTGCAAAATTTGCAAAATTTACAAAATTTGCAAAATTTGCAAAATTTACAAAATTTACAAAATTTACAAAATTTACAAAATTTACAAAATTTACAAAATTTACAAAATTTACAAAATTTACAAAATTTACAAAATTTACAAAATTTACAAAATTTACAAAATTTACAAAATTTACAAAATTTACAAAATTTACAAAATTTACAAAATTTACAAAATTTACAAAATTTACAAAATTTACAAAATTTACAAAATTTACAAAATTTACAAAATTTACAAAATTTACAAAATTTACAAAATTTACAAAATTTACAAAATTTACAAAATTTACAAAATTTACAAAATTTACAAAATTTACAAAATTTACAAAATTTTCAAAATTTACAAAATTAACAAAATTTACAAAATTTACAAAATTTACAAAATTTACAAAATTTACAAAATTTACAAAATTTACAAAATTTACAAAATTTACAAAATTTACAAAATTTACAAAATTTACAAAATTTACAAAATTTACAAAATTTACAAAATTTACAAAATTTACAAAATTTACAAAATTTACAAAATTTACAAAATTTACAAAATTTACAAAATTTACAAAATTTACAAAATTTACAAAATTTACAAAATTTACAAAATTTACAAAATTTACAAAATTTACAAAATTTACAAAATTTACAAAATTTACAAAATTTACAAAATTTACAAAATTTACAAAATTTACAAAATTTACAAAATTTACAAAATTTACAAAATTTACAAAATTTACAAAATTTACAAAATTTACAAAATTTACAAAATTTACAAAATTTACAAAATTTACAAAATTTACAAAATTTGCAAAATTTACAAAATTTACAAAATTTACAAAATTTACAAAATTTACAAAATTTACAAAATTTACAAAATTTACAAAATTTACAAAATTTACAAAATTTACAAAATTTACAAAATTTACCAAATTTACCAAATTTACCAAATTTACCAAATTTACCAAATTTACAAAATTTACCAAATTTACCAAATTTACCAAATTTACCAAATTTACTAAATTTACTAAATTTACCAAATTCACCAAATTTACCCAATTTACTAAATTTACCCAATTTACCAAATTTATCCAATTTACCAAATTTACCAAATTTACCAAATTTACCAAATTTACCAAATTTACCAAATTTACCAAATTTACCAAATTTACCAAATTTACCAAATTTACCAAATTTACCAAATAACCAAACAAACTAAATCAGGCGGTTTGTAAATATTTTTTGAAGTTCTTGTCAGAATCGACATAAACTTCTAAAAATATTGGAAACGGTCTTATGAATTTAAAATTTCTGCAAATCGGTTCGTTTCGTTTCAATTAGATCGGAAAAAGACAAAAAGATTTAGAAAAAAATATTGAAATTGATTTTCTATACATTGAAAATAAGTTCTTTGACATTTTTTTTTAATTTTTTGTCTTCGACCAGAGACAAATATTTTTAAATATTTTTTTAATGGTTTAATTCGGTTACAATTTTTTGAAATATTTTTCCGCTGTTTCGCATTTGCTGTTATTCTATTGTGACGACATGGCCTTCATATCATTACCAAAAATACCAGTGCGGAAATAGTAGTTTATGCAACAAGTTGTAAAAAGACATTTTTACGAATAGTGCTAAAAAAATCTAGTTTAGCAACGAGTTCCATACAACATTTTTTTGCAATTCCGAAAAACACCCGTTGTGTGAAATTTTAAGTCAAATTTTCATGTATTTTGTCAATAAATCGTTTAAATCCAAAAAATGTTGAAAAGTGTTACTTTTCGAAACAAGCCCTGAAAAGTTCAACTTTTCAGCATTTATTTTGAAAAGTGTTGCTATTCGATTCTGTTATTGTTGGTTCAGAAAAGTAGGCTATTTCGTCGTTCAGGAAAAGTAAGTAGTAGCCTGTCCCATTTTGAGGTCATGTCGAGGAATTTCAGGTGCTCACTTCTTAAATGATAGATTATGATGTTAGGAACAATGTTTTCTTAGACAAGAAAAAATAATAAAATACTTTCTCGCACCCCCTAGTCGATTTACTGAAAAATGTCACTTTTTTGAACAAATTTTCTAAAATCGCTTGGAATCAATACAAAAACTGATTCGATCTGGTGAGTATTATCTTCAAACGATAGGTTTTTGTCCATAGATTAAGATGCACTATCAATATTGGACCAAAATCTAAGTTTTTGGACTCTCCCAGGCGGATTTATGTCGAAAAAATCGCATTTTTTTGAAACTTTTTTCAGAAATGCTCATTTAATTTAGGGTAGCCTATTTTTCCTAGTAAAACCAATACATGCAGCTTATAGGAAATTTCATGGCGAACATTTTTCCCTCTGAGAAAATGCAATTTCGACACTCCAGAGCCGAGATATTTGAGTTTTAGTGAGGAAAAAAGTGCCAATTTTCAAAATTTCTCAGAATTCAGAAGCAAGGCCTACTAATTACCCGATGTTGCAAGCATGTGTCGCAAAGGTCAGGGTATGCTTTCTTATAGTAATTTTGGCCGCTGAATCCGAATCTGAAATCAAATTTCGTGTAAACAGTGATGTTTTGTAGCTACACCCTTTTGTAATGTTATTTGCGTAATTAAATCGCTGCCATTCAAATTGCTTGCAAGTTCGGTCATACTTTTCTCGGTTTTCGTTCCACTTTGATTGATTTTTTACTTACAGATCTGTTAAATGTTTTTTACTTTTTGATTATCTTAAGCAATTCGAAAAATCGCATATTGTTATTTGGTGGTGGCTTAGGGACTATCCATAAACCACGTGGACACTTTTTTTTTTAATCGCTGACCCCCTCCTCCCCAATTTCCATACAAAACAAATCTTTTTGATATGGAGAGTGGAAAATCGCTGAATCAAAGTGGTATTTACGAAAACCGAAAAAAGTATGATCGAACTTGCAAGCAATTTGAATGGCAGCGATTTTATCACGCAAATAACATTCCAAAAGGGTGTAGTTACATAACATCACTGTTTACACGAATTTTGATTTCAGATTCGGATTCAGCGGCCAAAATTACTATAAGAAAGCATACCCTGACCTTTGCGACACATGCTTGCAACATCGGGTAATTAGTAGGCCTTGCTTCTGAATTCTGAGAAATTTTGAAAATTGGCACATTTTTCCTCACTAAAACTCAAATATCTCGGCTCTGGAGTGTCGAAATTGCATTTTCTCAGAGGGAAAAATGTTCGCCATGAAATTTCCTACAAGCTGCATGTATTGGTTTTACTGGGAAAAATAGGCTACCCTAAATTAAATGAGCATTTCTGAAAAAAGTTTCAAAAAAATGCGATTTTTTCGACATAAATCCGCCTGGGAGAGTCCAAAAACTTAGATTTTGGTCCAATATTGATAGTGCATCTTAATCTATGGACAAAAACCTATCGTTTGAAGATAATACTCACCAGATCGAATCAGTTTTTGTATTGATTCCAAGCGATTTTAGAAAATTTGTTCAAAAAAGTGACATTTTTCAGTAAATCGACTAGGGGGTGCGAGAAAGTATTTTATTATTTTTTCTTGTCTAAGAAAACATTGTTCCTAACATCATAATCTATCATTTAAGAAGTGAGCACCTGAAATTCCTCGACATGACCTCAAAATGGGACAGGCTAGTAAGTAGTTTCACGACGGAATTGCAAAAAGCTCTTTATATTTGAGAGCTGACAAGTTCAACTTTTCAGCACTTGTATCGAAAAGTAATAGCTTTATCCTTTTGTTTTGGTTTTTATGATGATCAAACAGAAGAACCCAAATTTAACTGAAAAATCCTATTCAAATGGTGATATTCAAAATGGTTCGGTTTTTTTTTATTTTCTTGCTTTTGACTTCAAATTCGAGTTCAGCGACCTCATTTTAGTCAAATTTGAATTGTTGATTGCTATCAAATTACTAAATGTATTTTTTTCAATATTTTATCTCCGCCATTTTAGCCGCCATCTTAGATTAAAAAAAATATAGATCACTTTAGAGTAGTTAAGGGGTCATACTTAAGTTCTCGATTGAATTTTCAAAAGGTCCTATCTGCATAGGAAACCCATGAGGGATAGGTTGTTTTGAAAATTTAATCTAGAGTTCAACAATTTTTTTTGTGATTCGATTATCCGAAGTGAAATTTTGCCAAGGCCTTCGAATAATCGAGTCTGGACTGTAGTACGACTCGTGCGGAAAAATTCGTCATATTGCAAACTGTTTACAATTTTCTTAAACTTTTTCTTTTATGCAATCTCAATAATCAGCAGTTTCTTTAGAAACACCTCCTGGCAAAGCATTTTTTCACAGGCAAAATATATGCATATTTTATCACCCACACTGATGTCCAAAGTGGGTGCTGCTGCACTCAGATTTGCAACATATTTTATCATTTTTTTTTTGCGCATTTCAGCTCAAGTGCCTCCACCCGAAAGCTTTGGTCTCCCTCCAAAACCCAAGCTCCTGATGCACATGAGACAAGAAATTCAAGCGAAAAAACAAAAAAGCGATGTAAAATTAATGGCAACTTTTGGTGTATCTTCTCTGGCTCAAGTTTCGCTCGTTTTTTTTTGCTCCTCCTTCTCTGAGACCGCTCGTCAAACCAACCGGCGCGTAAAGATAATTCTCCGGTTGCCATTAATGTTATTTTGGGGTCGTAAATATAAACCGAGACTGGCTGGCTGTGTGTGTGTGAGTAATACGCTAAAATGTAATAATCTGCCACGTGGAAGACTGTACTCGCGCGAGAAGATGACGACGGTGGCGTTGATGATGATGAAATTATGCTGGCAGGGGACTTCATCAACATATCTTTTTTTCTTTAGATAATTCAAAGGAGAAATGGTTGAAGTTGATGCTTGTTTCTTTGGAAACAAATATTGAAATTATTCCGCTGTGGTTAACTTAATGATGATTTGCTATGAAAAAGATAAAATAAAAAAAAAATCCATTATGAAACTTCACACATGTTGAAAAATAACAACCTCAATTCCACCGAAATCGGAGTACTCACTACCCACATGGGAAATTATTTCCAATTGCGGTGCCAAATTTCACCCTGCAGAGTTTTCCTACCCGGAATCAATCGCTTAGCCATGGCATGAGCCAATTGATCCCAATTCGCTGGAAAAGCAATATTTTAACTCTCTCCTCTTTTCCTCTACCTAGCCATCCTTAAACCGATCAAAACTGTTGGCAATCTATAAAGTCGCGTGTCGAAAATTCGTGGAAAAAAGTGGCTTTCGGTTTGACTTAAAAAATGAGGTCGAATTTTCCGGAAAAATCGTGCTTCGAAAAGTGGCCTCAATTGGCTTGTGCGAAAGCATTTTAATCAAGTCTGTGGCGCGCAATTTACGGGTTATTTTGATGCAACGCGATGCTGGAGTGGCAATATTTTCATCAACCGGAAGGCTCTCGATGGCATTTCCTCGCAAATGATTGTTTATAGCTATAGCCATAACTGAAGGTATCGATGGCGGTGGTAATCCAGCTAATTAACTTGCAATTTACTCGCACGTTTTGTTGAAATTATTGGAGCAATGGATACCATAAGGGTGACCTCATTTTTGATGTTGCAAGTAAACAGTTTCGAAATATAAAAAAAACTTTTATCGAAAACACAGTCAGCTGATTTTTTTGTTTAAATACATAAAACAATAAAATCAACAATACCGATAGAAAACATGTTGTGTATTTTATTACTTTTAATTGACAAATATGTTTGAAAAACATAAATTTCAAAAAAACTTCAACTGATAGATGTATTTTCTACTCTTTTGAATTAGAATAACGTAATTTTATTTTAATAAATAACCTTCTAATAAAGGGATGATCAAGAACAACTTCACTTGAAGATTTTTTTTATAGAATATTTTTTCAAAAAGGTCGATCAAAATCGATTGAAAAATGTACATATTTATCATCCCATTCCTTATTTATGAAAAGTCTTGAGAAACTCTTAATACATATTTAACCAGAATTTGATATCAATAAAAAGATTCCTGTATAAAATCAGCCAGATTTCTGCATTCTTTTAAGATTTTAAATCTTTTGTAAAAAAACATGTTTCCTAGATTTAATCAATACTGAAAAGCAAAGCATTCATATTCATACATATAATGGCGAAATTTAAATTATTGTAAACAAATAATAAAATCAACAATACAAGCCAAATTTTCACTATTTTTAAATATAATGTGTTACATTTTTTGTTAACCATTTTAACAGTTGTGCTGGTGTTGAAAATATATTAACAAAGTATCAATAAATCTCCAGAAAAAAACTCCTGAGGTTTGTGCTCTTTTTGAATGTGTGTTCCCGAAATGCAAAATTAGTTAAAAGCCCTAAAAGTTGGATTAAAAATACAAAAATTAACATTGTATTCGTTGTAACGCAATTTAATCCAAATAGTTTACAATTTTATATTTTTATTTTTTTTGTTTGTTAAAAGAGACTTCAAATGGTCCAAGAGATATTTCTTCAATTAGGCGGTACTTTTTTTTCTTCAAAAAACTGCAAAATTTCAAATTGAGTTTCAAGTACAATTAGCTACCATTAGTTTAAAATGCATCCCCCTGCATTTAGAATCATTTTTAGCATGATTGTGTTTATCCAAAAATATTGTGAACTAAAAAAAAATCGATGTACATTACCGCATTTTTTTTAAACTAATGATTGCAAAACAATTGAACTAGTGTAAAATGCATTTTAAAACACTTTTTTCATGCAAATTCAAATTTGTAATCAAAAATATTTTGGTTGATTCATTGCTGTTGCTGTTATAAATTTGGTGTTTTTTTTAATTGTTACAATAACAAAATAAATAAAAAAGTTCCATGCAAAAATATTTTTGAAAGCGCAGAAAATTTCTTGCATTTACTTTTATGACGTTGTTAATCGGGCTGATTACTTGAAGTTTAGATTTTGTGAAAGTGTTTCTCAGTGTAACTTAATTCGTTTTAGTTTTCAACTAACTATATCTTGAAAACTATTTTATCCATTTTCAACGATTACGATTACTTGAAAAAGGCAAACCTCACATTAAAAAAAATCCAGATTTTCGATTGCAAATTTGATTTCTGAAATTTTGTTTGACAATATTTTAGATTTTTTTTTCCAAAAATCATAATTTTCAACTTTTAAGTCATATTTTTGGTACCAGATTTTGCACCATCTTAAACTCAAGTGCAAAAATACTTTGCAGCAGGTTTTCGCATTTTTGACCATCTAAAAGACAACTGTTCAATTTTTCTTGTTTCATAGTTGAAATCGCTACTCAGATGACCATTAAACATAACTTTGGCAAAAATTTGTAAAAACGATAAAAAATATGAAAATTGAGGCAGGTTGGACAACTAATTGCTTGAAAGATTATTTTAAAAAAATAAAGAATGAAGGCTTTCAAATCGAAATGAAATTTGAATTGAAATTCGGTGACGTACAATTTTAAAAAGATCCGGATTCATTATTGGTAGATGATATGACCAGAAAGTGAAACATAATCGTTGCCTTCCGAGCTACGACGCAATGAGCAGGACTTAATTATATACTCAATTCGGTTTTTTTTTACTACTGACCGTCAGCGTGCCATCCGCAACGATGCTATGGAGAGGGCTTTCAAAACGAAATGAAATGTTGAAAACTTTAAATAAAATCCAATAAATAAAAAGAAGGATTTTTTCAGCGTATTTTTTTTCTAAAAAAAAATCCTTATCATATACTACAATTTTGTCGAAGACACCAAATCGTTCAGAAAATCTCTTCTCAAGATACTGATTTTCGTGTATCCATAGAAAAAAAATGCACGAAATCAATCGATTTCGTAGAGTATTTAAGAGAATTGAAACTTTGTCCTAAGAAATGTTGTTCCCTGATAACGAATCAAAATTAACGATTTTTTTGAACTGAAACCTGCGGAAAAATTGCAAAAAAACAAAAGCGATTTTAGCTTAGGTTTTTGTTCTAGAATTATCAGAAAAGAAACAGATTTATGTTTCAGCAGAAGAGCCACCCAAGTAACATTTTGTTCCAGGAGTCCTACAAGAGCTCTCCAAGATAGCTACAGCATAGCAGTTTGGACCGCGGTAGGATAAAACTCTCTTCAAGTACTCTTCCAAACTCCTGAAGAAGTTTTGAAGAGAATTTTATCCTACCGCGGTCCAAACTGCTATGCTGTAGCTATCTTGAAGAGCTCTTGTAGAACTCCTGGAAAAAAATGTTACTTGGGCACTTAAATATACTAAAAAAAATGCAACTCGGTTATAAAATACCTTTTTTTTTAAATAAGTTTTCTTTTCAAATTTTTATCAAACTACAATGAACTTGATAATTGTATGCTGTATATGTTGTTTTAAAGGAGGATATCGTTTCATATGAATCGTTGAACATCAATTTTCTTTTCCTTTCAAGTTCAATGTTGTTTTGAATCTTGTGTTTTACAACGGTTTTAAATTATTACCTAATTTATTATTTTAATAAAATTTACAAGAAACTCTGGAAAAGCTTCATCCATATTGTTGTGATAATTTGCCGATATAATGCCTTTCCATCAGATTGACAACATCCCTTTCGGAAATCCTGTCTATCCGACACAATGTGCTAATAAAATCACACTCCAGTGGGTTCGAATTCATTTGCTAGCCACAAACTCAAATAAAGCTTTATCCTCATTCCAATGGGGCAAAAGGACACCCTCACTGTACAAACATACCGCCTCTGTGTCTGGAATGCGTGCAACAGTGTAAAATCGCGCACAATATGGTTGGTTGGCTGGCTGTTCATGAAACTAAATGAACCGATTCGTAACGCAATTAGGTTATCCTTCATCCAACCCCGCTTGGCCCCTGAAGCAGGAGGTCTGATCCATTATGAAATTCTCGGTACATGCGGTTTTCTGGGTATCGTTGTCCCTCTAGATCCTCACTCCCCGGGACTCGGTGATGTGATTTCAATGGTGTCGGCGGTAATCGGATTGAACTTCCTCGAAATGGCCACGTGGTGGGAAATTGCCCGGAAAGGGACACCATCCGAACGCCGGCGCGTCTTCCAGCCAGATTGGGCCCATTAAATGCCGTTGGTGTGAAACTGCGGAAACTGCGCTGACCACCCACCCATAGGCATCAGGAATGTTGTAATCGTTGAACGGATCGGATGGTGTGGGAGAGCCTATCACATTTCGGTTCCACGTGGTTGGTGCCCCGTGATGCGTGCACGTACGCACGATATTCTGCTTGTCATAATGGGTGACACGTGCGTCACGTGAGTGTCGTGAAGCGAGTGAAAAAATAACCAAAAATCAATCAGCCTTTTGACATTGGCATTCAGAACGGTGCGCGATGGCATCCAGGTGATTACACTGCACAGTGGTCCAGATCGCAAAATTAAGTGGAAAATTGATTTTCCGAAAAATGGTGAAGTTTTGGAGCTTTAGTGTCTTCAGAAGAGTTGTTGCAAATGGAAAGGGGCAACTTTTGGTTTGGTTGAAAATTAGGGTGGTTCACGATTAGGGTGATTTTGAAAAACTAACTTTTCAGGAATATTTTTTGGAATTTTTATGTCTTATAAAAAGTTGTTGGGCTGGCCAATTCAAGCAACTTTGTCGAAGACAACAAAATTTTATCTCGTAATCTACGCCTTCTATGACCAAATTTATAAAAAGCATCTGAGCAAACCTTCAAAAATGAGTTTTTTTAACGTGGCAATTCAGGGTTAACTTTTAGAGAAAAGTGATATTGGGAGCACTTTTAAAGCTCTACAAAACGAGCATTTTCATTTTTTGACATGTCAATTTGGACTAAAGGGTCAAAAGCTACAGCCATTTTAAGGTAAAAAAGATGCAAATTTAAAACTTAAATATCTCGAAATGGCGCAAGCCAAATTTTAAGCACTAGAATGCATTTGAAAGAAGAGATCTAGCACTACAAACGCTGAAAAAATCTCAGGGGTGTTTTTCTTTAAACTTGAAATATCTTCATTTGAAAAAGTCTAATTTTCAAGGGAAAACCATATGGGACCACCCTAACGAAATTCGAAAATTGTCCAAATATATGTTTTTCCATGTAATTTTGCCCGCTGAATCTGAATCTGCCCTCAGAATTGCGCCAAAATGTCAACAAATCGAGTTTTGGTCATATTTTGGGTTTAAATGATAATTTTACATGGAAACCCAAAATATGACCAAAAATCGATTTGTTGACATTTTGGCGCAATTCTGATGGCAGATTCAGATTCAGCGGGCAAAATTACATGGAAAAACATATATTTGGACAATTTTCGAATTTCGTTAGGGTGGTCCCATATGGTTTTCCCTTGAAAAATAGACTTTTTCAAATGAAGATATCTCGAGTTTAAAGAAAAACACCCCTGAGATTTTTTCAGCGTTTGTAGTGCTAGATCTCCTCTTTCAAATGCATTCTAGTGCTTCAAATTTGGCTTGCGCCATTTCAAGATATTTAAGTTTTAAATTTGCATCTTTTTTACCTTAAAATGGCTGTAGCTTTAGACCCTTTTGTCCAAATTGACATGTCAAAAAATGAAAATGTTCGTTTTGTAGAGCCCTAAAAGTGCTCCGAATATCTTTTTTCTCTAAAAGTTAATCCTGAATTGCCACGTTAAAAAAACTCATTTTTGAAGGTTTGCTCAGATGCTTTTTATAAATTTGGTCATAGAAGGCGTAGATTACGAGATAAAATTTTGTTGTCTTCGACAAAGTTGCTTGAATTGGCCAGCCCAACAACTTTTTATAAGACATAAAAATTCCCAAAAATATTCCTGAAAAGTTAGTTTTTCAAAATCACCCTAATCGTGAACCACCCTAATTTTAAACCAAACCAAAAGTTGCCCCTTTCCTTTTGCAACAACTCTTCTGAAGACACTAAAGCTCCAAAACGTCACCATTTTTCGGAAAATCAATTTTCCACTTAATTTTGCGATCTGGACCACTGTGCACTGTCAATCAGCGGTGGATTTTGTGGAAGATGTTTGGTGATTGAATTTGGTTACTTTAATGAATTAAGAGATTGCTCAAGGTTTGGAATAATTAAAGCTATAATCGACTTTTATCCGTTTTTTGTCTTTTGAATGAAACTGTTTCCTACACTGAAAAAAAAATAAAAGTACCAAATTCCTAAATTCTAGGAATTTTGGCTCCTTTCCTTATTAAGTAATCAAAAAAACCCGATTACTAAATAAGGAAAAGAGGCAAAATTCCTAGAATAAATCTCTGGCTGTCGATCTTCTCGATATCAATATTGCTCTAGCTGTCAATAAATTTTTCAGTCCCTTCAAATAGATTGCTTTGATTTTTCGTTCTATAATTTGATAACTCCCGCTCTCGACGGTCCCTTCAATATTGACAACGAGAGATTCCACTGTATTTTTTTATTTCAGTGTATGTCAAAAGAAGCCATTTTGCATCATTAGGTTATCCATTTCTATGTGAATATTTGAAAATCTGTATCTTGAGCAGTGATGGAATATTCGCGAAAAAAATCAATTTCGCTTTCGAACTTTTTTCACCCGCGAAAGAGAGGAGAGGCAAATCACGCAAAAGAAAATCGCTCCCGAAATTCTCCAAGAAAATCAATCTGCTGATGATTTTTTGTAAATTTCCTTGTCAGCACCACTCAAAAATATTTTATAATATTATATTTCACTTCCATCGCTGAAGAAATTTTCTGATCGATTTGGTTTCTTCGGCAAAAGTGTAGGTTATAATTAGGACATTATTTTTAAGTACACGGAAACCGAAAATTTTTGAAGATTGCTTACAAACATAAAAAGTTTGCAGATGAAGAAAATGTTTTTTTGTTGACATTGTTGCATCTTATTAATATATGTGAACAAATAAATGAAATTTTGTGAAATATACTAGAAAAAATACAGTTTAAAATAAAAAAAAAATCTGCTTTTTCGGTAATTTTTTTCATCAAAGCATAAGGTCTCAATGTAATATTAAATTTTTTAACCTGTTTTGTCGCAGAAATTTTGCAAAAAGTGTTAAAATCAGCAATAAACCAAGAATTATTGCACATTCGTGGTGGATGTTTCGAGCCGGGGCTCTGACTTTTTATCACAAAAAAGTAGAATAGAAAAAAATCTTTAAATTTGTTTTATATGTTCTAAGGGATTAAAAAATGAATCTTTTGCACAAGGTTAGGATGGTGCAGAATCTGGCAAACAAGAAACATAACTTTTTGAAAAAAAGGTTTTTGGAAATTCTAAAATACTGGCAAACAAAAGATCAAAATTTATTTTTGGATATAAAATCATATTTGCACCGTTTCCATGTCAGGTGAAATTTTCAGATCTTTTTTTTGCGTTTATAAAATACTTAATGAAGAGAGCAAAACTGAGAAAATTTCCCTCAATTTTGCTTTTTTGATTTCATTGATTGAAATGCTGTTTGCTGAGATGAAGCCATTTAAAGCTTAAATCTAGTGAAAAATTAGTTTTTTTCTGTGTATGCTTTTATTTTTCACCTCGTTATTTCATGGATACTATTGGGTTGATTTTCAATGTTTAAAAATGAAATTCTTGTTAATTTTTTTGCTCTTTTCAATAAACATAATTATGCCGTTGCATTTTTTTTAAATTTGAATGGAAATAGAAGTCCAACCAACTGAAAATTTGAAATGCATCTTCGTGCATTTAAAATCATATTTAGCATGTCTGGGATCAATCAAATATATTTTTTTTTTGTTAAATTCCAATGTACAGCACCGCAAATTTTTTTTTTTCGCCACAGAAAAAAGTCTTCAATACTTGGATATTTTGAAAACTAATGATTGAAGGGTGTAAATTGCATTTTTAAACACTTTTTACAGCGACGTTTCAATTTTGTTTTTTTGAAAAAAAAAAAAAAATTTCCTTACTTATTGAAAAAAATCCATAATTTTTTTTAAATGCTTAAAATAAGTGTTTTTTCCTCAAAAGATTAATACCATTGATTTTAAAATCAAACAATTGTTTTATAGGAAATAGAAGAAAATTTCACAAAAGAAGAAAAACTTAGATTGTATAGAGTAGAAAATTTCTCAAAAGAAGGATTTTTTTTTTTAAAATTTCACTTAAAAATGCCATTAACTTAGAAAACGGTGAACTTTATGGAGAAATTGCTATGGCAACTTTGCTATGGTGTCTTTTGTAATTTTTGAATTTTAGTGTGACAATTTTTATTCAATAATCTTTCTTTTTTATCAAAAATTCAAATCTCCGATATTAAATTTTGCACTATTCTTACCTTAGCAGAAAATATGTCTTTCTTAGTCTCCTAAAACACATAAAAAATTATTAAAAAAAAGTATTTCGGGATATAATCAAACAATAACCGGATTTTCCGTGTCCCGTGCCGAAGACACAAACGCGATCACAAGCCGTCTCAAAACAAAATTTGCCAACGCAGATGAACGGAACGTAGGGCGTGGTCGGTGCTCAATCCCCTTCTCGCTTTCTTACATTGCGGTTCTTGGAGAAAACAAAAAAATCTTCGGCGAGTGTACGTGAACGAAGAAAAAAGAAGGAGTACTAGAACGGAAATATATTCATGCTGGCAATCACGAGATAAAAGAAGAGAACTCATAAGCTATACTGGCGGTCGTTATACCTTCTAATATTTTGATACAAGAATCATCAAATGATTGTTTTTTCTATCACTAATTTACAATACTGCTGGCATCCATTGCCCAGCCGCTTCCATCTCCCCCGCGCACAAGGAAAGAGATTTGAAAGACAGGAAGTGTTGATGCTCATCTTTTTTAAGGGGATAGGGGTCAATCTCCACGGTATCCCCAAGTAAGTTTCACTTCGAGTTGGACGGTTTTTGGGAAGGTATTATATAGGACACGCTCTAAGCAAGCGTTGCGACCAATGGCATAATGTGATTAGGGGTTGTAGTTTTAATTCTCAAGGTAAGCAATCGGATTCTGCTGTTAATATTTTTCCCGTTTGATTATTGTGAAGTTTACATTTTTGCCGTCCTCACCTCACTGAGGCAGGGCTATAAAATAACTCAAAAATAGAACTTTTTAAATAAGCCTCCAAGATATACCTTTACGTATACATATCGGCTCAGAATCAAATTCTGAGCAAATGTCTGTGAGTGTGGAAGGACGTAGAATTTTTTTTCTCGCTCACTTTTATCGGAACAGGCTCGACCGATTTTGTCCGGATCTGTGTTTTTGGATTCGTCTTCAGGTCCTTTAAGTCTTTTTTAAATTTCATTCGGTTTGGTGCAGTACTTTAAAAGTTATGTTCGAAAAACTGTTTTGGTTGATACAAAAAAGGGTCATTATTTACATAATTTGAAAGCTCCGGCGGATAGCTGTCGGAACTTTCCGCTCAGTGCACGCACACAAACACTGCAGTGCTTTCAAATGGTTCATTAAATTTATCATAGATGGCAGCACTCAGACGTAGTGTGTGGTTGCAAGGCTTTTAGGAGGAAGGCAGCAACCACCTGCTGGTGGATTAAGTAACGTTTTAAGCAGTTTAAATTTATTTTCTGGAGTTGCTGTCATGTAATTTTTACAAATGAAATGCAAAATTTATTTATGTTTTGTCTTTCCATCCATTTTTGCCAGATATTATGAATTTACACAAATTGGCCATTAAACCTATGGTATCAAGTTTCTATTAAAACCAACTTAAATTTATTAGAGTCCTGTAATTTGAAAGATTCCCCTTCAAACGAGTGTAAGTAATTGAACTTCAAACAGAAGCTTCAGATGCAATCTTCTCCATAATAGCCCTCCTTTCACGTTCGATGTAATCAAATAGATCAATACCCAATAGAACCAGCAGCAATCTGTTTAAAATTTCATCAATGCGCAACGGTAACGTCCAAATGGCCAAGAAAGTCATCCTTCGGAACACTGATCGACAGTCTCCGCAGCCCACAAGGCTCTGGTAGGTTCTGTTTGTTAACTGCACCAAACGGGAGGGGAGGGAAATTGCGGCTCATCTCCGGATGTACATCGGCAAGCATATTGCGGTAGTTACCAACCTATCTGCAGCTGCCTCTGTTCCGGCCTAATGATGATGGTCCATCTAGAGAGTAGAGAGTACAAGACGTACGTTGTGTGGCTTGTGTGAATGCCATTTTGCCAACCGATGAGCAACCGTAAGCTTCAAGTGCCAATCTAAAGAACATTTCCAGTGAAAGCTTCAATTGCAGCTTTGTAAGTTTGTTGAATATTGATTGAGATTTTTAAAAATTGTCTCATAAAATATTTTTTGAAAAATCTTGATTACCAAAATCAACATTTAATGTGAGTCGAAAAATTTGCCTCAAAAATATTTTAATTTGTCCAAAAAATCCCACTGTCCTACCAAATTACCAACTTGAATTATGCTGCAGCAAAAGGATGAGTATTCCCAGAAACGGTCAGCAGAGGTCTACTACACTGACTGAAAGCGCTTTTGCGTTCTGCTGCAGTCACAGGCACAGTTCTGGGAATACATATTCAATATTAATTAAATTTAATACTTTATGCAAATTTACAGTGGCATCAGCCCGGTCAGCTCAGGAAGGAAGACAGGAATAGTACAGTGATGATAGTCGATCGTCATCGCTCGGATGTACGGGGGTGGGATTCTGTTGTGTTAAGGGATTACGCTTCAAAAGATGGCAAAAGCCGATGTTGAGCCTGCTAAATGCTGGAAAAGCTGCTGACCGAGAGTTGGTTTGGGACAGAATACCTGGTTTAAATCAGAGGTCTACAAATTGTTTTCTTAGCAAAAGTGAAGATTTTTATAGATTTTTTTTAATTGCAATTTTTTTCAGTTTATTTCAAAGTCTCAAGGGTTGTTCGATACAAAACGTGAGCAGATCCAGATTTCGTCAGCTGTGTGCTATCTTGTGACATAGACCATTTTGGTCGAAAATGAGTTAATGATGACGTTTTGCTATACTTAACAAACACTACAAGATGCTTTAACCCGATTTTGGAAACTCGCTTCCGTTTCCCGGATATCGCAAAACACACTTGTGCCATAGACCAATTTATTATCAAAATGTTCGTGCACACTTGTGACACGTCATACATGTTGTTGGAAAATGTGGAAAATTTGTCTTGTTTTTCACAAATTTATGTTGATACACATTTTCTGAAGGCAATGCAATCTTTTTTTTGAAAATATACTGATTAGGTCGGTTAAACTATTGATTTAAGTCTATTTTAGTTTGTATGGAAATTCTGTGCACACTTGTGACACGTAGTACAATTTTACTTTCGAAACACACTTGTGACACGTGCTTTTCAGATTTTTGATTACATAATTTACTGTATCTTTTAACTGGTGTAACCAAATTAGTTGAAACTTGGAGCGTTTGTTAAGCGATAGTATACGAACCGATTGCTTCAAAAAGTTTGGCTCTAACATTCATAGTTTTGAAAATATTTATCATCAAACTTTAAAAATCGATTTTCCCGAATAGTACTAAATGGTCGTTGTCACAAGATAGCACACAGCTGACGATTTGTTTTTCAAAATAAATAAAACAATTATAATATAAGAAATACTTGGTATTGCTAAATATCCATAACGGCATGGGAAATCCTGCACCATGGCCAACAGTTAGTTCAATTGAGGATCCCAGATTGCACAATTCAGGCACAATTCAACCTGAAGGTAAACGTGACCGGGACCTCCTGCCCGTGGTTCTACCGTATGCGGTTTCAATGTGATTAAAATCAAATAAAATGAATTGTCATCAATTTGGTGGTATGATTTCGATGGCCTTTCAACGCAATTTTCTCTCTGCTCGAAATTCGAAACAATCGGGCACACGTTCGTTCGATGGCTCGTTATTACCATCATCGTCATAACCATTTCAAAAGGCAGCGCAGGATTTCCTCCTGCCCCCGAAAAGCCACACGAGCACGTGACAGGAACCATTTTAATATTTAACGATTTTATTGAATCTGACACCGGCTGTGTGTGTGTGCGTTTTATGAGTGGGAAGATTAAATCCATTTTGTTGAAAAGCTGAAAAAGCGTACCAATTTATGCTTCAAAAACAGCAATTTGTTAAATTGCCGGCTTTCAATCCGATTATCACACGTGGGAATCGAGACCCAACCCTTGCATAATGCAGCCGGCCGTGATAAATTCAATTGATTCGCAAATATTGGTCCAACCTCCCCCCTCTTGCCTTGCCTTTTGGCTTGTTTCACTGAAAATGTTGCAATTTAATGGAGCTGACCGCGACAGTTGTTGATTGTGCTGTTGTTTTTTTTCTCTTTCCATTCGCATAAACGTTTGCTCAATGTCTGGTTTCGATGAATAATTATAGCTGCAATTATTCAGGGTATAATTGTGTGGCTTGCCTGAAAATTGATTGCGTGCCAATTGGGTGATTATCAGGACAGGGCGATCAAAATACGGGGATGAGTTGTGAAATTTTGGGCTGGCCAACATAACTTGATTACGGTGCTCCCAGCCGAAATAAGGTGGTAAAAAAATACTTTTTTTTAACGAAGACGATTTTTTGTTTTTTTTTTTTAAATCTAAAAATGTTGAATTTTTTGTTTACAGGATTCTGAGATATGAAAAAAATATTGGATTTCGGTACATCAATCGAACTTGAAGTACTATGCTTCTCCATCAAAATGAGTTCCCAGTACATTTTGCTGGAGACGCATGGTGCTGCAAGTTCAATTAATTTAACGAACTCCATTTTTTTCAGGAGATCTTAACGTCATGATTCGAAATCCGGACACTTAGTAGCATATCATTTTCGTTATAGCTGACAAAAAATCATGTAATAAGTTGGAAATGAAGAAATATCATCAGGATGTAGTATTAACAGTCAGTTTTAAGAGAATGCATGCAAAATATGTCTTTTCTAACAATTTTTCATCAGAATTTGAAAATTAAAATGACTTGTTGTGCTTCGAATCCCGGACACTGATAAAAGCTGATTCGAAATCCGGACACTTTTGCTTCGAATTCCGGACACTCGTTTTTGCTAATGAATCGCACAAATTTTGACTGAAATGTTAGTGAATGGCATTCTTTAGGTCTCAAATAAGCTGTTAACATCAAAACAATCGATATTTTATATAAAAATTTGCTAGAATTTAAGGAAATCAAAACCATAAATTTTGCTTTGCCTTCCCGGTGCTTCGGACGCCTATGAAATATTTCACGTGAAATGTTTCGCATTTTTGGTAATCTTATAATTTTATTTTATTTAATTGTTTTGACATTAACTACAGCGTTCAAACAAACTTTAAATGAAAGTTGATGTTAGAATTCATCAAATAACACAGTTTTAATAGACATCACACCGTCTTTTCAGACTGAATTTACTAACTAACGGGACAAACACAGAACACCCAGAGGAGATGGGCGGGAATCGAACCCGGGCCCCTTAGCACACATGAGGGATCGGCAGCCGAAGCCGCTAACCACCGCGCCACGGGGTCCTCATTTGACATTCATAATGCGAACTTATATCAAAATAATTGATAAAACAAGATGAAGTGTCCGGGTTTCGAAGCGTCCGGGAATTCGAATCATGACGTTATCTCAGAATCCTGTTAATGGATTTTTACCATTTTAGGATATGTTACGTGACACATTGTGAAAAAATCATGGAAAAATTGCTCGGATTAAAACTTTCCTCTCGGGACCTTCAAATCAGCGAATTAAGTTTTCATTTGATCTTTATGCTTAAAATTGTAAAATTTACACCTTATGAATTTACACATTTTTTTGCACTTCATAGAATATTGCATCATTTGTTTCACGCTAAACGCAGAAGATTGTTTTTTTTTTAAATTTGTTTGCTTTTAATTTGGGTAGGGGAAATAAACCCATTTAAGCCTAATAAGCGGTCTTGTTTGAATGATGCTGGATAATCTGGAGTGTTCCTTGAAATTCAGTAAAACCAAGTACACCAACGAGTAGAGCAACTTTTTGTGAACATTTCTGTTTATTTTCACTTTTATTAAAAGTTATGCTATTCCTTTTACAAGCATTTAAAAAAAAAAAATTCAAAAGCGCATTCTAATCAGTCGTGTGCATTGGGCCACGCCCATTTCTGTATTTTCAGCTTAGTTCTTTTTTTCTTCCAACGCTCGTTTGGGTCTGCTTCGTGCTGCCAAAATTGATGAAATATTGAGCGAACACTCACGAAAAGTAGCATTTATAGAGAAAGTTTCCTGGCAACACCACAAGCGCTGCTGGTGGTGTTGGTGGCCACCCTTTGTTCTTTATTTGCCTTCGCTTCTCGCTCGGTTTTCTTCAGCCTTCGATTAGAATGGATGGTCAAAATTGAAACGTCAAAAGACTTAGCGCGTTTGTTTTTTTGATGGCGCTTGCTAATTATTTACATGTTTCGGGATTATTTTTCAAGTGAGTGACTAAGTAACGGTCAAAAGAACATGTTGCCGGTAGTTGGAAGCAATTTTATATCTTAAGCGCTTTGAAATCGTTAGCGCAAGTGAACAGATATTGATGGCGACTTTCGTTAAGCAGTTAACCTCTGATCTTGCGTGTGGATGTGTGTGCCACCAAAATGATGAGAAATGGTCTCGCAAAATAGAAATTATGATCAAAAGTGCATTAAATTTGATCTTTTTGGCCAGTAAGTGGCATACATATGCGTGATTACTCGAGGCAGTGCTGTTGCTGGTAAGTTTACAGCCTAAATAGTATTTTTGGAGCTTTAATCGAGCATCAAACTCTCCATATGACGAAGATAGGTGTTTGATTAGAAAGGGTATATTTCCCCTAATTCTCTACCAACTCACACGCAATCGGGAAAAGTTGCCCCGACCCCTCTTCGATTTGCGTGAAACTTTGTCCTAAGGGGTAACTTTTGTCCCTGATCACGAATCCGAGGTCCGTTTTTCGATATCTTGTGACGGAGGGGCGGTACGGCCCCTTTCATTTTTGAACATGCGAAAAAAGAGGTGTTTTTTTTATTAATTTGCAGCCTAAAACGGTGATGAGATAGAAATTTGGTGTCAAAGGGACTTTTATGTAAAGTTAGACGTCCGATTTGATGGCTTACGAAAAAAACGAAACTATTGGCACTACGCCCCCCGGGGCATGGCCTTCCTCTAACGTGGGATTTCTGCTCCAGCGCCTCTGACGAGACAGGAGAAACCGGGACCGACGTTTTACTTCACCATCCGATAGAAGCTCAGTGGATAAGGCGGGAATCGAACCCGCGTCTCATAGCATCATCGGGATCGGCAGCCGAAGCCGCTACCCCTGCGCCACGAGACCCACTGGCTTACTCAGAATTTCCAAAAAACGTATTTTTCATAGAAAAAAACACTAAAAAAGTTTTAAAAACTCTGTCATTTTCCGTTACTCGACTGTAAAAAAATTTGGAATATGTCATTTTATGGGAAATTTAATGTTCTTTTCGAATCTACATTGACCCAGAAGGGTAATTTTTTCATTTAGAACAAAAAATTTCATTTTAAAATTTCGTGTTTTTTCTAACTTTGCAGGGTTATTTTTTAGAGTGTAAATATGTTCTACAAAGTTGTAGAGCAGACAATTAAAAAAACTTTGATATATAAACATAAGGGGTTTGCTTATAAACATCACAATTTATCGCGATTTTACGAAAAAAAGTTTTGAAAAAGTTACTTTTTGCGTTTCTCTTTGTTTCGTCGTCCGTGTCTGTCGCGGATGACCATGAACGGCCATGATCGATGACGACCAACATTTTCAAAACGTTCTCAGATGTAACATTAGCATGGAAAGTTTGCGATTCAAACATTTAAACCACAAAATAAACAAATAACATTTAATCACATAATATTTAATCATCCCAAAATATGTTTTATTAAAATACATTTAAGACATTTGCACCCTAAAATTTTAGGAGGGCCTCGTGGCGCGGTGTTTAGCGGTTTCGGCTGCCGATCCCTAAGTTGCTATGGGGCGTGGGTTCGATTCCCGCCTTATCCTCTATCGGATGGGGAAGTAAAACGTCGGTCTATTTGCGTAAAAGATGTTTTGGGTGACTCACCACTAGGGTGGTCCACGGGAACCCCTTCCTCTAATAGCTTAAAGTTTGTATGGAAAAAATCGTCTAAATGTATGGAGAAAAGCAACTGTTTTACTTTTTTACCTGGGGTGGGCGCAATATTCGTTCAATCTTTATCAATTCTGAGATGTAGGACCTTCATTAAATTTACAACAACTTTCCCGAAGACACCATATTTTTAGAACTTTTTGCTGAAAAGTTATTAGCTTCCGAAAAGGATCATTTTTGAGCGACCGGCTCAAAGGGGCAACATAACAGGCGCACTGCCAGGCAGGCAGGCAGGCAAGCAAGCACGCACGGGCATTTATAAATAATTGTTTCTAAAAAGCCCCTTGCAGCCGTGTGCGCAAAAATGGTAATTTTCAGAAGCTAATAACTTTTCAGCAAAAGATCCTGAAAATATGGTGTCTTGGGGAAAGTTTTTGTAAATTTAATGAAGGTCCTACATCTCAGAATTGATAAAGATTGAACGAATATTGCGCCCTCCCCAGGTAAAAAAGTAAAACAGTTGCTTTTCTCCATACATTTTGACGATTTTTCCCATACAAACTTCAAGCGATTAGAGGGAGGGGTTCCCATGGTCCGAATCTGCTCAAATTTGGAATTTAGCCTAGTGAGGGGTCATTCTTTGATTTCAGGGGGAAGCCCCGAGAAAGCCCGAATTTGGACCACCCTACTCACCACACATAACCTTCGGACGCCTAGAAATGAGCAGAAACTTGCAATAGAGACCACAAAAGACCCGGGGGTCGTTAAAGTGGATTGCTTTGCCTTTTTTACCCTAAAATGTTGTGTGACAGCAAGAAAACAGCTTGGTTTGAGCAAAAAGGAAACATTCGCAAACTGTTCGGCTTTCGCGATTTTTTTTTCAAAATTATGAACAAATCTCTAACATTTGATACGGTCCAAATAAGTGCTTTAGGGCCTTTTCACATGTTAGAGTTGATTTGAAAATTTTCAAGATTTTTTTGTTCGTTTGAACGGAAATTTTATGATTATTTCTTTTTTAGACATTGTAAATCGGACGTATATTTACTGAGTTATCGGCACTTAAAAATCGTCGATTTTTTGGTGATGTCCCGGGCAGACGTAATAACAAAATTCATGCCATTTCAATAACAAATATTGTTAAAATAACAGAAAGTGTTATGGACTTGTATGTGGGTAATTCTCCGCCAACTCACACAGCAGTTGTCCCGACCCCTCTTCGATTTGCGTGAAACTTTGTCCTAAGGAGTAACTTTTGTCCCTGATCACGAATCCGAGGTCCGTTTTTTTATATCTCGTGACGGAGGGGCGGTACGACCCCTTCCATTTTTGAACATGCGAAAAAAGAGGTGTTTTTCAATAATTTGCAGCCTGAAACGGTGATGAGATAGAAATTTGGCGTCAAAGGGACTTTCATGTAAAATTAGACGCCCAATTTGATGGCGTACTCAGAACTCCGAAAAAACGTATTTTTCATCGAAAAAAACACTAAAAAAGTTTTAAAAATTCTCCCATTTTCCGTTACTCGACTGTAAAAAAATTTGGAACATGTCATTTTATGGGAAATTTAATGTACTTTTCGAATCTACATTGACCCAGAAGGGTAATTTTTTCATTTAGAACAAAATTTTTCATTTTAAAATTTCGTGTTTTTTCTAACTTTGCAGGGTTATTTTTTAGAGTGTAACAATGTTCTACAAAGTTGTAGAGCAGACAATTACAAAAAAAAAATATATATAGACATAAGGGGTTTGCTTATAAACATCACGAGTTTTCGCGATTTTACGGAAAAATTTTTTTGAAAAAGTTGGTCGTCATTGATCATGGCCGTTCATGGTCACCCGCGACAGACATGGACGACGAAACAAAGAGAAACGCAAAAAGTAACTTTTTCAAAACTTTTTTTCGTAAAATCGCGATAACTCGTGATGTTTATAAGCAAACCCCTTATGTCTATATATCATTTTTTTTTGTAATTGTCTGCTTTACAACTTTGTAGAACATTGTTACACTCTAAAAAATAACCCTGCAAAGTTAGAAAAAACACGAAATTTTAAAATGAAAAATTTTGTTCTAAATGAAAAAATGACCCTTCTGGGTCAATGTAGATTCGAAAAGTACATTAAATTTCCCATAAAATGACATGTTCCAAAAATTTTTACAGTCGAGTAACGGAAAATGGGAGAATTTTTAAAACTTTTTTAGTGTTTTTTTCGATGAAAAATACGTTTTTTTCGGAATTCTGAGTACGCCATCAAATTGGGCGTCTAATTTTACATAAAAGTTCCTTTGACACCAAATTTCTATCTCATCACCGTTTCAGGCTGCAAATTATTGAAAAACACCTCTTTTTTCGCATGTTCAAAAATGGAAGGGGTCGTACCGCCCCTCCGTCACGAGATATCAAAAAATGGACCTCGGATTCGTGATCAGGGACAAAAGTTACCCCTTAGGACAAAGTTTCACGCAAATCGAAGAGGGGTCGGGGCAACTTTTCCCGATTTCGTGTGAGTTGGTAGAGAATTACCCATGTATGATGAAAATGATTTTTTTTTGCCATAAAAAATGCAAAAAATGATTGTTGTCCGAAGTGTCAGTAAAAAATATTCGCGCAAATCTCTTTCCAACAATAAAAAAATCAAGTTTAAATGCTTTGTTCTTGGGAGAAAAAAAGTGTAAAAATCAACATAATATTACACCGAAGAATGTTGACAAATTTGTGCTAGAAAAATATGTAAATTTATATCTTTAAAAAAAGGATGCATTTTCTACCAAATGCTATGGACGATGTAAATAGATGACCTTTTTTTTTAAACAAAACTTAAAATCGAGGATGACATCAACTAATAAATAGAATATTGTCGGAAAGTATAAACAAATGTAAAAAATGCTAGTAGATTATAAAATGTACCCTTAAAATCAATTGCAAAATGATAAATCACCTCACATAACGATGACACTAGCGCAAAACAATTTCCCAAACTAGCTTTTTTTTTCAGCCAAGATTTATTCGAGTAAACTGTCCTGTATCTATCACTTGGCTGGCGGTGGCTCCTGGCAGGTCACAAGCGTAGTGAAGCTGCAGAAGATAAATCGAAATACTTGTGCTCGGTCGTACACATTGGTGACGAAGACAGAGAGCTTTTCCCCCCGTAACTTCTCTCACCCCCAATTTGGGAAAAAACCAACTCAAACTTTTCTGCCAGCCCAGTTTTCGTGGTGTGACATAAAATATGAACGAATTTTCCGCTGTAGCTGCCATCTTGAGCGAAAGGGGGGAAATTTTCGAGTGACACTCATGTGTGTGAGCCAAATGGCCGCGAGTGGGTCGGATTAGTTAGCTTGGCTTTCGGATGCTTTCAACCTTCATCAAGGAGGAGGAAATACCATTGCTTTCAGTTTTGTCGCAGCCACGGGAGGATTTCCGGTTCACTTTAAGAAGGGGAGACTGGAGTTCTTTTTTTGAATTTGAATATATCTTTAAAACTTAAATAACAAACCACACCTGCCTCCCCCTTTTCCACCAGCTTATCTGACCGGTTAATAATTCACGAGGCATTTGTTTTCCCACCCGACTGCAGGCAAAGCTTTTGAAGCCAAAACAAGGGGGTAAAATTGCAAAAAAAGCTCACACAACAAGCCCAAATAAACCGCTGCGATATGCTCGGCTGCAGCCGGCAGGGCAGTAAACGAATTAACTCTGCATGAGGCGACATAAAAATAACGAACGTTTTATTGCCTTGCACTGACGGGTGGGAGAAGGGGGCAGTCGAGGTGGGAAAGTGAAAAAAAGAAGAAAAAAGCTTTTTCCATCCCGCTGGTACAACAGTTTTCACGATGCTTTCAACGCTCTTGGCTGCGGTGCAAATTTTCCTCTCTCTCTTTTTTTCGGGAGGTTGTGTTGATTGAAAATAAATTACAGAATAATAAATGACGAAAAAGGACATCAACGCTGGCGGGGACCAGATAAAGTGCATTGTCACAAAATGTTGGAAAAAGGAACCCTCAAGGACATCGAAGTGCACTTTGCAATGACAAAGAGCAAGTAAGTTAACGACAAACGGTTTGAAATTCCCTTTAAACTTAAAATTCGTTGAAGCACCATGCGCCTCCATGCGTTTCAACCCAGAAAACTAATTTCAATGGAGCCACCTGGTGCTTCAACTAAAACAAACAATCTGTCACTGCTGCCAACCTCAAAACCGGAACAATGCATTCCACGTCACACTCCGCTTGGGGGGTTTCATCAAGTTGAGCATGTGCCATCGGAGAGTGTGGACGTGACCGATATCCCTCAACTGCCAGCTGAGGCCACCACAACATCCAGATGAAATGCGCGCACGTTGAATGTCAATGTCAAATGAGGTTGCAAGGTCTATGAGGTGACAACCACCTGCCCGGAGAGCACGAAGAAGCTTTGGTTTGATGTAATTGAATTTTCAGTTTTTAAAAACTCAATCATCATTAGCACGCCACGCCACTGCTAGTCTCCTCTGAATTGAGTGCTCGAGCACTGATGGGTACGTGAGCAAAGTGATTAATTCATGAAATCAGAGGAAGAGTGAGGACAAACCGACTGCAGAATGAAGATTGGCAGTGAAGAGAGTGATAGGAATGTAGGGTTTGCTGACTTATATTGGGGTTTGGGGTCAAGAAATGAACCAATTTTAACATTGGATGTTTTTTGAAAGCATCTCAATTTCAATGAATATAGATGTGCAATGAACGTCATACGCAAAAACTTCTATTGATATATTTTTATTTTTAAAGTATTGCAAAATATCGGTGAATTTTTCAATTTTCAATTTTTATGTTTATGAAAAAAGAAATTTTTAAAATAAATATTTAAAAAACCCTTCCAACAAGATTTGAAAAATTCTATTGCGATTTTCTTGTAGAAAACTACAATTTGTTATGCGAGCAGTGTTTTATGGTTTTGATTTTCTCAAAAAAAGGTGCATCCGTCCTAAGAAAGTTTCATTGTTTGACATTTCAAATCGGCTCATTAGTTTCCGGACTAAAAAAAAGGTTTCTAGCGGAACTTTTCGATAATTGGATCGGACCCGAATGCCTCATGAGCAGGGATGGAATAATCGCAAAAAAATCATTTTCGCTTGCGAACTTTTTTCACCCGTGAAAGAGAGAGGAGGCAAATCACGCAAAAGAAAATCGCTGCTGAAATTCTCCACAAAACCATTCTGCTGATGATTTTTTCTTGATTTTCTTGTCAGCACCACTTAATAATATTTATTTCACTTTGTTTACACACATTGCCCATCTACAAAATGTGACAGGTCATTTTTAGACATGTGACGTTACACTTGCAAGTGTAGTAGTAAAAAAGATGTTCCGCCGAATAATCAAGATGAGTTTTTTTTACCGATCATTCGTGCGCGAGAGAGGAGAGCCATGCTCCCTTCGGATTTTTTCTCTTGATGAACGTCCAAAGATTTTCTTTTGATGATGATGATTATTCCATCGCTGCTCATGAGTTTAGTTGTCTTTAATCGCATATAAATTTCTCAATGTTTTATAATGTTCTGGATCTTTTTAAAAACAAATGTCAAAAAACTGCTTTAAATGCAATTTTGCTTAAACTTTCTTTGAAATACTGAAATTTTCGATTTCCTGAAAACCATGACAACAATAACTTTTTTGTTTTGTTGGTTCTGTTGTTTAGAATACGCTTCGTTTTGGAAAAATAAACAAGTAAGTTTCTTGAATCTTAGTAAAATAAGAATAGCTGAATCATAATTTCGGCTGACAAGAATTGGAAAAAAATATTAACAGAATCGAATTCGTGATGTTTGTTTTAGAATATTTTGTGTCAAGGGGTTATATTTTAGGCATTGAACTAATGCATACTTTTCCAGTTTTTTTAATTCATAGCTTATTTTTATTAAATCCTTTTAGGTGCTGCGACCAGGTTAGGACCTAGGATCAATAGTTCCAGTAACTTTCTAGTACACAATTATTCTGAAGTAACATTTTTTTGCCTTTTTTAAGCAGATTGGAGAATATCGTGAAATTCCAATGTTTTTTTATTTGGCATGCCACGAAATTTCATTTTTTGATGAAATTTTTTGAATTATGGTTTTATTTTGTTTTGTTTGGTGTTAAATTTTTAATGCTTTCATCAAGAATATCTATTTTTTAAATGTTGTAAGTTTCAAAGTATAAGTACTAAAACTTGTTAACAAAATACCGTATTTTTTCGAAAGAATTAAAATTTTCATATTTTGCTATAAGAGGATCAAACGAAGCAAAATTTTGTATGCTTTTTACTTCATTAGTGTTTTTTTTAAATACGGATCGTTTGATACCCATACATATTGCAAATTGTAGAAAGTCAATTTTTTTTTTAAATTTACGAAAATTTTAGTGATTTACAAAAAATAATACAGTATTTTGTTAAAATTTCATTGTTTTCAACAAAAACAAAAAAAAAGAAAAAACTCTAAAAAACTGAGAATGCATATAAATTTTGCTTCTTTTGATACTCATATTGCAAAATTTAAAAAATTTGGTATTAAAAAAAACAGTATTTTGTGAAAATTTTAGTATTTAAAAAAAAAACTCTGATGAAGTAAAAAAAATACAAAATTTCGCTTCGTTTAATACCCATACTGCAAAATTTAAAAATTTTAGTATTTCAAAAAACAGTATTTTGTGAAAATTTTAGTATTTTTCAAAAAAAAAAAAACTCTGATGAGGTGAAAAAGCATACAAGATTTCGCTTCGTTTGATACCCATATAGCAAATTATGAAAATTTGAATACTTTCGAAACCAAGGCATTTTGTGATCAATTTTGAGTATTCAAACTTTGAAACTTATATACTACATTTTCAAAAAATATATTTTCAATGAAAGCATTGAAAATTTAACATGATTTGGTTGAATTAAGTCGATTTTAGAAAGATTTTAAAAATGAGTTATCGTCCATTATCGGCGATAAGATTATCGCCGATAGAATTATCGAAATAACGATAACGATAGATTATCGTTAACAACCTTGGCCCTTTTATAATCAATCATATATAATAATTAAATATAACAATCATTTAATTAATTTTCTCCACCTATTAAAAATAATCACTCACCAAAGCACATAAACAGCGAAACAAAAGGAACGAAAAGAGATTTTTTGAATGTCGTAAACTGCTTAATTTTGATAGCCAAACAAACTTAAGTTTGAATTTTTTTTGTTACATAATGAAAAATTAAAGTTCTAATCAGTTCAATTTTCCGTTCCTTGATTTGTTTGGGAACATTTGGCTTTAGAGAAAACAAATACAATGAATATGTTCAGTTAATTGAAGAAAAAAAGCATTTTTTTAAGAGACAAGATTAAAATCTTGATTTAATATTGAATTTAATTGTTTTAATATTTAAAAATAATACATTTCATGTAACAAACCTAGAAAAAATTCTTTTTAGGAAAATCCATATCCATAATATTAAATATAAATTAATTTTCTATAATTTGAATATATGAGTACAAGGTAAGCATATTATTTTTCAAGTTCCTTGAAATTTCCGTAAAATTGGGTGATTTGAAATTTTGCCTCATTCAGAGATATCGGTAAATTACCGATAATCATCAAGATACCATCACCTCGAAACTTTTGGCTTATTGGATGACACTTAGTAAACTAATAGTTCTCATGTTTTTATCGCTGTCTCTCAGTAATCAATTTTCTGATATATGTAGTTATTTTTTTCTTTAAACGGACAATGATGGACATTACTGTTATAAAATCAAAACAAAAATTTACCTTCAAATTGCTATAACTTGATAAGAGTGCACAAAATCAAGATAAAGTAATTTCTGATCGCAAATTTGATTTTCTTCTTGAAATGATTTTTTTTGAGAATGAAAATTTTCAATAAACTTCATAGTTTACGAGACCGCTGCAAACATTTTTCGAATTCAAAAGAAGCTAAACAGACAATATAATGTTCAAGAAATCGAAGCAACTACCCTATTAAAGCTATTCGACGATTGCAAATTGAAATGAAAGCAACATAAATTGGTTGGACAGCTCGAACCTGCCAGAACCTCCTGGCACGACAGTGGTACTTTCATACTGCACAGCAGGAGAATGGTTCGATCGGGGCTCGATCCACCGCACGGTGGATGAATGATAAATTTATTCAGATTTTATTCAATAAATTTCTTTATTCGCCTCCCCCTTCCTGCTTCTCACATACACAATCGAATCGCATTTTGAGAAGGGGGGGAAAGGGACACTGACATTGATAGGACGAGCAATGATAAGGCGAAGGTCGAATTGATTTAAAATTCGATGCGACAGATTTTTTTGTTGAATTTTTCTGTTTTGCATTTTGTCGTTTTTTTTTGGTGAATGCTGATTTATAATCGAATTTTGCCGGTATCTGACGGCCAGTCAGGAAAGCTTTGAATATTAAAGAACAAATTTCATTCTGATACTTGCAAATTTGATTTGCAGATTTCAACATATTTTCGTGTGCTGTTTCCTGCATTGAAAGTCTCGAAATCCACATCTGCTGAAAAAAACGACTCCACCCATAAGCTGAAAAACTTTATATTGCATCGTTTTCTTAATCGGCTTTCATGCAAGCTTAAACTTTCAAATATTCTAAAGCTCAGCAATTTCCCTGTTCTTCCCTCTCCCCCAAAACCAGCTCACCTGCATCGTGTTGCTGTCGTTGCCGGTTGCCGCTTTCAATTGTTTTCATCCCCAATCGCTGTAGTATTATTGGCCAGCAATGAAAGTGGATCAACCTGTGAGGGGGTGGAAAGAGAAAAGAAAAGAAGTTAAAAACAACCCATCTTAACATGCCGTTTTCCGGAACATCTTCTTGGCCACGTCAGCGCCAGCTCGGGCTCGGGGTTTATCGAGCGTGGAAGAGGGGATTTTCGCTGGTAAACAATTGAATGCACTTTGGAGGGGGTTGAGTTTGCTTTTTTGCTTTTTTAATTTAGGAAATAATCTGCATTCGGCGATCAAGTCACACATCGGTAGAGTGAGAAAATTGATGAAATGCAGCATATGCAGCCAAGAGGCTGGAAAATCAATCGTTTTTTCTTTGGAAAGCATTTTGAGTGCTGAGATAATTCTACCTTTAGTGTTTAGTTGAATTTTTATTTTTTAGAAGTTACATAAATAATACCAATCCAATAGAATCCATGAAACTATTTTGATTACACAGAAAAAAATAATGTAAATTTGGAAGCTGTAATTTTGGCAGGTTGAATATTACCTCTTTTATGATGTAATTTTACCTCAATTTAGACTGAAAAAGTGACATTACACCAGAAAAGTGGTAAAATAACACATTTCCAGAGGTAAAATTACACCTTTTTTCTGACATAAAAGATGTACCCCTTCCCAGATGTAATATTACCATGATTTTATTTTCTGTGTATTTTAGTATTTTAGTATTTTAGTATTATAGTATTTTAGTATTTTAGTATTTTAGTATTTTAGTATTTTAGTATTTTAGTATTTTAGTATTTTAGTATTTTAGTATTTTAGTATTTTAGTATTTTAGTATTTTAGTATTTTAGTATTTTAGTATTTTAGTATTTTAGTATTTTAGTATTTTAGTATTTTAGAATTTTAGTATTTTAGTATTTTAGTATTTTAGTATTTTAGTATTTTAGTATTTTAGTATTTTAGTATTTTAGTATTTTAGTATTTTAGTATTTTAGTATTTTAGTATTTTAGTATTTTAGTATTTTAGTATTTTAGTATTTTAGTATTTTAGTATTTTAGTATTTTAGTATTTTAGTATTTTAGTATTTTAGTATTTTAGTATTTTAGTATTTTAGTATTTTAGTATTTTAGTATTTTAGTATTTTAGTATTTTAGTATTTTAGTATTTTAGTATTTTAGTATTTTAGTATTTTAGTATTTTAGTATTTTAGTATTTTAGTATTTTAGTATTTTAGTATTTTAGTATTTTAGTATTTTAGTATTTTAGTATTTTAGTATTTTAGTATTTTAGTATTTTAGTATTTTAGTATTTTAGTATTTTAGTATTTTAGTATTTTAGTATTTTAGTATTTTAGTATTTTAGTATTTTAGTATTTTAGTATTTTAGTATTTTAGTATTTTAGTATTTTAGTATTTTAGTATTTTAGTATTTTAGTATTTTAGTATTTTAGTATTTTAGTATTTTAGTATTTTAGTATTTTAGTATTTTCAAAAATAAAAAAAATATGTTTAAAAATAAATGAATTAAATGTTGCATTAATTACTTTTTGACCTTTTTATCAATTTTTAAAGGGAGAAGGGTCCACGAAAGTTTTAAAAATATTTGCAACTTTCTTATATATTTTAGATAACCTTATTTTACATATAATCAAAACTTTAAGAGGCTGTATCGAAAAGGAAAAAAAAAATATATGAAATTTTCCAAGCTTGTCGAAAATAAGTGCTTAGAAACTTTGTGTATATTTTTACTATCAAAGTTGGAAAGCTTTTTATAAGCTTTTCGATGTATTACATATGTTTTTTCGAACTTTTCATAAAAAATATTGCCCTTAAACAAAGTTTTTCCTGAATTAAAAAAAAATCTGTGAAAGCTAAATCGGTTATTTCTGGAATATGTTTCAACTAAGTAAACCAAGTTAAGCGAACCCAAGCTGCTACAATGTACCTAAATAAACCCGTTTCATTTTACGGCAATGTTTGCTGATTAAACCACTAGTCAAACCAATGACACCCCACCAAACCACCCACACACACACATGATACCATCACTTTTGCACCTGATGCTCATGGCCACTGCCACCGACTGCAGCCAACAGCCGCATCGACCTCATCGGTTGCCCACATATCTTGTTTCGCAAGCTCCGATCAATTTTCCTCTCCTTTCGGATGCATCGATTGCGGTGGCGGCATCAATATGCTACTGCACCCGGAAGCACACTCCGTTGGAATACAAATGTTTTCCTTCCCGTTCCCGTGTGAGAGGTAAGGTGAGCTCAAGCTAAGACCTGCCTTCTTGTTCAGCAGGGACGAAAAAAAAGAAGGTATACCGCAAACAAGGTGAAATCCGCACTTATTTCCTCTAAACCAGGAGGGAACTTTCGCGAAGAAGCTGAGTGAGATATGCTATCAGACTTGCCAGGAAATAACATGGCATTACACAGGTTGATCCGACACGTATACGAGGGAGTTCAAGGTTGCCCGGATGTGGGATGAAGTTCTGCAAGTTACGGCAAAAGGCCATCCATCTACGGCGAAGGTACTGCAACGTCAAGAAAAGAAAATTATGAAAAACAATCATGACCTATACTGCATCCTTCAGCATGTTAAGGAAGGTCAATCAATTTTGATATTTTCGAATTCAAGAACAGTGCTTCCAATATTGATGAAATGTTATTCACCTAACAAATAATGGTACTTCGGAATAGCATTGAGTTGAATAACAGTAGACCACGCTCCCCTAACCTTCCGCGTCCAATATAACCTCAAAACCTTCAAATTCAATATCCTTTTTCCGGCCCGTAAGCCCGCGTGGATATTCCGGACTCTGCATTTTGCAAAAGGCAGATGCTACTGGTGCAGCAGCATCCGGGCACTGACTTGCTGCCCGGGAAAACATTCCCTGCCGACTGGTCCCCCCCTAATGCACATCATGCCTTTATTTGGGGGGAAAATATTTTCATAAATCATGCATTCCTTCGGCATCGTCGATTTAGGACTGCGGGTCGTCGAGTTGGTTGGTTGGTTTGTTGTTGTTATTGGTGTCGGACAACAACAGCCGGAACACCGAGGGGTTGGGTATTTTTGGCACTCGACTAGCAGGAAATGGCCGGAGAAATGGCACTTGAACACTGTAGCTGTTTGCGGAAACGCGTTGGGTGGTGCATTTTTCAATATGATGCATTTGTTTACACAGCAATTCTGGAGGCAAATGAAGACACTTGCCTCGAAACAACATTAACTTCAACATAAATTGTTCTTTGCAATGAAAAATGCTCCGTTTCCAAGCCAAAGTCACTTTTAGGTATCAAACGAAGAGAAATTTTGCATGCTCCATACATACCGTAAACCGGGGTGACATTGATAGGATTTCAATTTATTTTTGGAATATTTTCCAACTGTTAAGATTTTTCTCAAGACTATTGAGCAGTTCTCTAGGATTTCGGTCATTCGATTTTTTTTGTATTTTTTAATCCGACTGAAACTTTTTTGGTGCCTTCGGTATGCTCAAAGAAGCCATTTTGCATCATTAGTTTGTCCATATAATTTTCCATACAAATTTGGCAGCTGTCCATACAAAAATGATGTATGAAAATTCAAAAATCTGTATCTTTTGAAGGAATTTTTTGATCGATTTGGTGTCTTCGGCAAAGTTGTAGGTATGGATACGGACTACACTGGAAAAAAATTATACACGGTAAAAAAAATTTGGTGATTTTTTTATTTAACTTTTTGTCACTAAAACTTGATTTACAAAAAAAAACTATTTTTAATTTTTTTTATTTTTTGATATGTTTTAGAGGACATAAAATGCCAACTTTTCAGAAATTTCCAGGTTGTGCAAAAAATCATTGACCGAGTTATGAATTTTTTAATCAATACTGATTTTTTCAAAAAATCGAAATTTTGGTCGTAAAAATTTTTCAACTTAATTTTTCGATGTAAAATCAAATTTGCAATAAAAAAGTACTTTAGTGAAATTTTGATAAAGTGCACCGTTTTCAAGTTAGAGCCATATTTAAGTGACTTTTTTGAAAACAGTCGCAGTTTTTCATTTTTTTAAATAAGTGCACATGTTTGCCCAGTTTTGAAAAAAATATTTTTGAAAGGCTGAGAAAATTCTCTATATTTTGCTTTTTTGGACTTTGTTGATACGACCTTTAGTTGCTGAGATATTGCAATGCAAAGGTTTAAAAACAGGAAAATTTATGTTTTCTAAGTTTCACCCAAACAACCCACCATTTTCTATCTTCAATATCTTAGCAACTAATGGTCCGATTTTCAATGTTAATATATGAAACATATGTGAAATTTTCCGATCTTTTCGAAAAAAATATTTTCGGAATTTTCAAATCAAGACTAACATTTCAAAAAGGCCAAACATTTAATATTACGCCCTTTTAAAATGTTAGTCTTGATTTGAAAATTCCGAAAATATTTTTTTCGAAAAGATCGGAAAATTTCACAATTGTTTCATATATTAACATTGAAAATCGGACCATTAATTGCTGAGATATTGACGATAAAAAATGGTGGGTTGTTTGGGTGAAACTTAGAAAACATCAATTTTCCTGTTTTTAAACCTTTGCATTGCAATATCTCAGCAACTAAAGGTCGTATCAACAAAGTCCGAATAAGCAAAATATAGAGAATTTTCTCAGCTTTTCAAAAATATTTTTTTCAAAACTGGGCAAACATGTGCACTAATTTTAAAAAATGAAAAACTGCGACTATTTTCAAAAAAGTCACTTAAATATGGCTATAACTTGAAAACGGTGCACTTTATCAAAATTTCACTAAAGTACTTTTTTATTGCAAATTTGATTTTACATCGAAAAATGAAGTTGAAAAATTTTTACGACCAAAATTTCGATTTTTTTTAAAAATCAGTATTGATTAAAAAATTCATAACTCGGTCAATGATTTTTTGCACAACCTGGAAATTTCTGAAAAGTTGGCATTTTATGTCCTCTAAAACATATCAAAAAATAAAAAAAAATAAAAATAGTGTTTTTTTGTAAATCAAGTTTTAGTGATAAAAAGTTAAATAAAAAAATCACCAAATTTTTTTTACCGTGTATTATTTTTTTCCAGTGTAGTCCGTATCCATACCTACAACTTTGCCGAAGACACCAAATCCATCAAAAAATTCCTTCAAAAGATACAGATTTTTGAATTTTCATACATCATTTTTGTATGGACAGCTGCCAAATTTGTATGGAAAATTATATGGACAAACTAATGATGCAAAATGGCTTCTTTGGGCATACCGAAGGCACCAAAAAAGTTTCAGTCGGATTAAAAAATACAAAAATTAAAATTGAAGAAAAAAGACCGATTTCGTAGAGAATTGCTCTATTATTTTTAAAACATGTACTGGGGTAGGCCACACAGGGTCAATGCACTATTTTTGAGAAAAAGTTTTGTCAATAGTGCTTAAAAATAGTTGCGATGGAAATTCTTATTCTATAGGTTGCTATAGAGGAGAAAAGCAACTCGCGACAAAATTTTGAGGCTAGGAATTTTGACAGGTATGATTTTCATAAAGTATTCGCCTCCTTTTCTCTCCCACAGAAAACCTGGGAACGAGGTAGCTGTCAAACTAGGCCAAAATGTTAAAGTCACTCACAAAATGAACTTTGAGTGATGTGAGTTCATTTCTGACGTCACGATTTTCTCCTCTATTATAGTTTCTAAATAAAATCAATGTTTATATTTAATAAACTAAGTTTATAATCTTTTAACAAAATACATTTAAATTTTAGGTAAAATTGTTAAAAAAAGACAAAAAAATTGCCTGAAATACGTTAAAACTAGTTATGTTTATAAAATTATCGATTAATATTGCATGTTAAATTGAATTCGAAGTACGATTCAAAAGTATTCACATTTTATACGAAATTATTTCTACTTTTTAAATATTTAAAAAATAAGACAAATAATATTTATTATTTACTAGTGGAAAATTGTTCAAAGATTCCGAAAATGAATTCCTTTTTTCGATTCAAAATCATGTTCATTAAGAAAGTCATGACACTTTGAGTTAACTAACTATTTGAATTTTTCAATATTTTATGAAAAATTCTTCTTTAAGTTATTTGAAAACTTCTCTACCATGGTCAGAATGATTCCATAGCATTACGTACGTATTTAATTTGTACTCTTCACTTTGCGGAAAAAAAATTCAAACCTATCAAAGTCACTTCGTTTTACGGTACATTCAAATTATGAATGCTTTACATAAAATTTTGCTTCGTTTGATACCCATATTGCAAATTATAAAAATCTTTGAATGCTCAGATTTTAAACGATATTTTGTAAAAAAATAGTGTTCACAAAAAAAAAAACTATAAGGTAAAAATGCAATCAAAATTTTGCTTTGCAAATAATGAAAATTTAATATTTTGTGGAAAAAACTCTAATAAAGTGAATATGCATACCAAATTTCGCTTCGTTTAATACCCATATTGTAAATTATGAAAATGTGAGTACTTTCGGAAAAATATGGTTTTTTGTGAAAATTTTATTATTTTAAAAGTATTTTTTGTATTTTAATATTTTTTATCTATTTTATTTATAGCAAATTTTGAAGGTACTCAACTTTCTAAAAACTACGATATTTTGTGAAAATTTTAGTATCTTCAAACAAATAAAAAATCTCTAATAATGTGAAAATGCATAACAAAGGCTTCGTAAAAAAAATAAAATTTTCATTATTTTCAAATGGGAAATTATGAAAAGTTTATTTTTTTTCGAAGAAAATAAGGTAGGGTAGAGTAGTCATCAATGAGACACGGGGAACAATGATAAAATGGCTCTCACAAGTCGTAGTTTCAACCAATCAGGTTCATATTTGGGGGAAAGGTGTGTCTACTGGATACACATCTGCCATAATAGTGGCTTTAGTTATGGACGCTCCCTAGAAAAGTTATTCATAAATGTTTGATTCTGGGGTGTAAAAGTAAATTATGGACAAAAATACTTTTTCGCTCGTAGGCTACCAAAACTAATATTTCTTCAAATTTCTTTCGACGTTCCATAGGGCCTGAGTTCGACTACAATGTCCTTTCATTAGGTTTGGCCAAAATTTAGAATATACCCAGAATCCAGGGCTGTCTCATTGTTCCCCACTCATTTCAGCCCATGGGTATTAATGAGACAATTCGATTTTTCTTCATTAAACTTTTCAAATCTATGAAAATCTTTCAAAACATGAATAAAAAGTGATTTTTGGCATATTTTTAGAGTTTTAACTTCATTTAACCAAAAATACAAAGCTATTTGGTATAAATATATGGATTTTACAAGATTCAAATACTTTTTAGTATAACTTTTGTTAATTAAAGTTTCATGTTGGCCAAATTGCTCTAAAATGTTCAAGACAAGTCACCTGCAATGGAACAATACAAAAAACATGATGTTTTACTAGAAAAGTATTGATTTTCGTAGAGTGTCTCATTGTTCCCCACCTGTCTCATTGTTCCTGCCAAGTGCGTCTACAATGAGACAGTTGAATAACTCTGGCTGTAGATGTCGGATCGATCTCATATTTTGGTCAATGTTAGAACACATTAAAAGAAAGAAAATGCAACAAAAAGCTCATTAAAACATGCTGATGAAAAAAATAGAAAAATCGTTGAAAGTTGAAAACCAAAAGTGTCTCATTGATGATTACCCTACCCTATATTGTTTTTTTTTATTTTTTACAAAAAAAAACTAAAATAAAATGAGCATGTGTAGCGACCCACATCTTTTTTTCACCTTAGATGAAATCCTCGACGCAATAATGTGCGATTGGACTTTGATCCATGATGAGGAGATTTCATCCAGTGGTGAAATTAAAGAGAACCGTGAAGTCGCTCAAATCATAATTAGTCTACAGCCAAATTACCTCCAGGGGAACTTGGCCCAGTTAGCATAACTTCACAGTTCTCTTTTCAAGATCAAACGAAGGGCCGGCTGAGGCGAAGTCGTTTGTGCGTTCGGGTTTTCACACGCGCAAAAACAGATGGCCCATGCGTGAGCCGATAGGAGATCGAATCTAATTCACTTGCTTATGCCAGAGGGAGAGAGAGAGATAGAGAAAGGGAGAAGAAAGGCAATATGCGACACTTCGGGTTTTGACTCGTTGACCAATCAATTAGGACATGGAGGGGATAATTACCTTATCCGCTAATTGATTGGTCAGAAGGTCTCGGCAAGAAATCCGAACCCAAAGGATTCCAGGAATTATGGGGATCTTCAAAGTCCTCAAATGAACGAAGATAAAAGGCGATCGAAAATCTCGATCGGAGTTCAGTTTTTTCTCAGTTTTTCAGTAGGTTCAGTGAGTTCAGTTCGGAGTTCAGTTCAGTAGTTTAGTGTCAGTTTTGGTGTTTGACCTTTTGTAACTCGTTAAACTTTTCAATAAAAAGTTAAGAAAAGTGATCGTGCCCGCGTTTTCACTCAAGACAAAAAGAAATTCCAGTGTTTGAAGAATATCGGGTGGACGGCGCGATACACATGCATACAAAATTTCGCTTCGTTTGATACCCGTAACGCAAATTATAAAAATTTGAGTATTTTTGAAAAATACCGTATTTTTAAAAAATTCAAGTATTTAAAAAAATCTAATTAAGTGAAAAGGCATACAAAATTTCGCTTCGTTTGATACCCATATTGCCTATTATGAAAATTTGAGTGCTTTCGAAAAATACGGTATTCTGTGGACAATTTTGAGTATTTATACTTTAAAACTTCCTACATTTTCAAAAAATATGTTCTTGGTGATAGCATTGGGGTCATTCTCCGCCAACTCACACAGCAGTTGCCCGACCCCACTTCGATTTGCGTAAAACTTTGTCCTAAGGGGTAATTTTTGTCCCTGATCGTGAATCCGGGGTCCGTTTTTATGTCTCGTTACGGAGGGACGGTACGACCCCTTCCATTTTTGAACATGCGAAAAAATATATGTTTTTCAATAATTTGGTGATGAGATGAAAATTTGGTGCCGAAAATAGAACATGATATGGTTTAACTATGTCGATATTAGAAAATTTTTAAAAAAATAGTTATCGTCCACAATCTTATCGCCGATAGAATTATCGAAATAACGATAACGATAGATTTGCTCTCAAAAATAACTGATGAATGAGGCTAAGTTCATTCGAAAAATTCGTGCTGCCAAAAACGGGAAAGCACTGTAGTGAGTTTGACTGATGTGCAAGAAAATTCAGTTAGGACAGCTTTGTTTTTCTACTTCGCTACCCACGAAACGACAAATCTTTTACCACTAATTAAGCCCCGTGTCACTTATCGTGACCGCGAACCTAAAGCCAGCCAGTCACTCAAGGCCGTCGCGCGGTGTTGATGACCTACTGGCTTCGCTGACCTCCGGAAACACCTCAGTCCAGCTCAACTAAATTGCTTCTTCCACTATTAGTTGTACGACTACCTTTCTACCAACAAACCAAACCACCGCCACCGTTATTTCTAGCCCCGTGATGATGACAGTGCCGTGATAAGCCAGGCAGAAATGGAGATACAACCACTCTTTCCCCCTGTTCAAACGGCGTAGTCCTGGGAAAAACGATATTCACAGCCAACGGCGGAAAAAAAGGGTGGAACAAATCCTTGAGCTTTATCCACAACGTCGGCGGACGATGGCGATGGTCAACCCGCCCACACGTGCCATTTCAAGTCCCACGCGTACTAATGGTCAGTCTGGTAGGATGGTCACTGGGAAAAATGTTTGGTTTTTTTTAAATGAAACATATTGTTTGTTAAATTTTACCAGAAAAAACTTGCATGAAAAATTAATTGGAAAACAAATGTTGAAATTTGACCATTTTTTTCTGTGGCTTTTAGGTCACAATATCGATTAGTGACCTTCACGCCTCACTGTATACCTTGTCTGACAAGTTGGGAATGAGGAAAAGGAAGCACCTGTTTCTGTTTCCCGAAATTCGGACCGCACCTCTCTCTCTCTCGGTGATGATAATGGCCTTCGTCGCGCTGTCTTTCACTTCGTTTGGCGCTGATAGGTCAGTTACGGGAGTATAGTTTCGGGCGAAGAACATCTTTTGATGCAGCTAATCGAAAGTTGTCTCGTCGTTCTTGGAGAGGTTCTCTCAGCGAAAGTCGATTTGGCGCACAAAAGTAACTACCCAGCTGGAAAAAAAAAGTTTTTTTTGTTGCTTTTTGGAGGCACTTTGGTCTCTCAAGAGTGGAGTGATGCCATAAACCGAAGAAATGGAGTGCATAAAGGGAAACTTATGGATATTGTTGTTCGTATGGGGAATTTTGCCCTTTCTTGTATCTTTTTTTTTTAGTTAAGTTCGGTGATGATCAGCGTAAGTTTGGAATTTTTTTCCGGCAAGATGTTAAGAATTAGAGTGATTATTACGAACATCATCTGGAATCTTGGTTACAAATTGCAACTTCTAGTAATAGTATTGTTCTGGTAGAAATTTCATAAAGCTTTACAAAAAAGGGATTTGAATCGAATTTAGCTTTATGGTTAAAATTGATTCCGTGAAACTCCGATTTTTCCAATTGTAAAAATTTCTGGTATTAATTCAGGAAATAGTTTGAGACACTTAAATGGAAATTAATGACTTCTAAAAAATGGATCGTTAGGTGAGTAATTCTGGAGACTTCCGAATTTTTTCTATCGATTACCATATTCAAAATTGATCATTTTGCATCATTGGTTTCTCCATACAAGTCTTCATAAAAATTTGGGGGCTGCCCATTAAAAAATAATATAATAAAATATATAATTCGAACATCGAAGTTTTGAGCACTCTATTGCTCAGTGCAGGCCTTATAGAGATATTTGTTTTAAAAGAAAATTTTGAAAATTTTCAATGAAGCAGTTCTCTACGAAATCGGTCTTTAATTTTTAATCAAGACTAACATTTCAAAAGGGCCAAACATTCTATATTATCCCCTTTTGAAATGTCAGTCTTGATTTAAAAAAATGAAAATTTTGTTTTCGAATAGATCGGGAAATTTCACGAATGTTTCATTTTTTTACATTGTAAATCGGACTATTAGTTGCTGAGATATCGACGTTAGAAAATGGTGGGTTGTTTGGGCACAGACAACAGACGTAGCACTTGATAGCAGGGCGGAAGGGTTGTCAAATCTCCTCTGGGACGGCAGCGCCACAAATGACTTGCCATTCTCAATAAAACTGTTGCATGTTTTTACACAAGGTGGTGATCGAACCAAAACGTCTGTTGTCTGTGGTTTGGGTAAGACTTAGAAAACATCAAATTTCCTGTTTTTAAACCTTTGCATGGCAATATCTCAGCAACTAAGGATCGTATCAACAAAGTTTTTGCTGAAGTGTGCAAACATGTGCACTTATTTAAAAAATGAAAAACTAAAGTTCTTTTCGATTGCAAATTTGATTTTACATCGAAAAATGAAGTTGAAATTTTTTTGCGACCAATTTTTCGATAAAAAAAATTAATATTGATTCAAAAATTCATAACTCACATAACATAACAACCTGGAAATTTCTGAAAAGTTGGCATTTGATGTCTCCTAAAACATAGTGTTTTTTTTGCAAATCAAGTTTTAGTGACAAAAAGTTAAATTCAATACCACCAAAAAATGTTTTACGTTTATTTTTTTTAAGTGTGGTCCGCATCCATACCAACAACTTTGCCAAAGACACGAAATCGATCAGAAAATTCCTTCAAAAGATACAGATTTTTGAATTTTCATACATCATTTTTGTGTGGACTGCTGCCAAATTTGTATGGAAAATTATATGGACAAACTAATGATGCAAAATGCCTTCTTTTTTCAAAATTTTCAGCCGGATTAAAAAATACAAAAAAAATCGAATGACCGAAATCTGAGAGAATTGCTCAATAGTAAAACAAAGCTTGATAAAATAACAATCTCTGTTTTATTTGTTATGTGCTTTTTTGAAAGGATTTTTTCAACAGTAAAACAAATTTTGAGAAAATAAAAATGTCTGTTTTGGTTAGTTTTGTTAGATTGCATTAAATTTATTGTGAAAAGATTGATTTGCCCTCCAATTATTTCAAAAACATGTTTTGATATTTTTACAAATTCAGTTTTTTTTTTATTTTAGGGGTTAAATCCCATATAACATTGAAATACAAAGCGCCAGCTCCTGTTACTTCCAATCCAGATCATATTTGGGATTTGGGCTCACTACACCTACCGAAACAAGCCCATAAAAGCTCATTAAAAGGTGGTTTTTGCTACAACCTTCTGTCCATATAAAAAATTGTATACAGAAACCTGGTAAGTTAATATTTGGGATCTAAGCTCAGTACTTCGGAGCAATGTAAAAAAGTTCAACAATTCTTAAGGAGATACATAGCGGTTTATTCATTGTTCTCTCCATCAAACACTACTAAGTACTATTTAAGTCAACATTACCTAATTCCATTAACACTGTTCACAACCAATTTGCCACTCTTTTCTCAGTAAACTACCAGCCATCACAAACTGATGCCCACCCTCTCTCGATTCCCCTTCCGATTTCCGCAAATGTTTTTCCGGTAAATTAATTTCGAAATCTCTTCCAGCACATCTTCCGGAGCTTCCTTCCGGCAGCAGACAGGCAGAAACTGTCTCGAAAAGCTCCTCAAAGCTCTCACCGGTGTGCTGCCGTCAAAACTGATTACATCAAAATTGTATTACTCTCGCGAGATTGTTTCTGAGTGGAGCAGTTTTCCCTTCTTTTGGACCCCGTTCAAGAAGTCGAAAGTTACCTTCCGTTGCGCTGTCTAGCTTTGTTTGGCCGGAAGGGTTGTAACTTTTGGCGAAAAACGTGTTTTTTTTTTTTAAATCAAAAGCTGCCATAAACAACGTGATTACGATGGTGAACCTCACTCAGATAATTTCTGGGAATGAATCGCTTCAGCAGTGATGCGTGTACTATCTCTAATAATGGTATTACACCTGGGCTGGGAAGTGGGCGGAGAAGTTTTTATCGGCCACCTCCCGGTGTCATAAACGTGCCCCTTCGACCCGAGTCTTTTAGCACGTGCCAAATCGTATTTGGGAAAGGCACGATCGTGGGGGTGGAACCCGAGTCAACTTAGAACTAATTGAAAGAACATAGTTTGTTAAATATGAAAAATAACAGGTTGGAACTAACTGAATTATTCTGAATAGAGCCAAATTGAAACAAATGTGTTTTTAAAGCAAATTCTGATTTTTTTTATGGTAAAACAAAGCTTGATAAATTAACAAGCTCCGTTTATATTAGTTTTCTTCTGTGTAAAAAATGCATTATATTTACCAAAAACATAATGTAAAAAGATTCATTTGCCTCAAATTATTTCAACAACATGTTTTGATATCCTAACAAATTCTGTTATTTTGAGAGAGAATACTTTTGCTTGGGTCACCTCTCCCACCTGATGATGACACGATGATGATGGCACTGCGGTGTGTGATGTGACACTCGACGGAGTGGATGTGTGTGTGATAAATGTTATTATCCTTTTCCACCATCAAACAAAGGGAACTTGGGTTAGCACCCAGGAGAAAATTCCAAAGTGTGGCTTATGGCGCGGAAGGAGGAATCATCCGGTTCTGTTTCGAATGGGAGACGGAAGGATAGGCTTGACTCATCGGAAGGATGTGCCATCAATCGTCATTGGCAAATGAGGAGGCTTGGAGAATCTTCTCTACACTGTGGAATAAGGGATCAACGACCATTTGAACGGAGTTGTTTGCGAAAGGAAAAGGGGAAAGAGACAGCGATAATAAAATTCGTATTATGTTTCACATATTGGCAGCATTTTTTGATATATTGCTTCGGTGAAGTGTGTAACTTGACAGCACGATCTGAAGAGAATTATGAAGGGAATTGGTGTCAAGTAGTGTTGAATGGAATAAGCTTTAGGTTGGATGGTATTGACAGGAGCTTGAAGTTTCAATTTCTAAAGTAACATTTAGTGTTCAGACTTTGATTTGATTAATTGAAAAATATAGGGAATAATTTTTTTTACGGATAGAGGTAAGGAAATAATATTTGATTTATTTCAATTACAATTCTTACAAATAAAAAAACAAGTTTAACAATTCGAACTAATCTTTTCGATCTTCCAAAATGAAAAAAAAATCTCACATAGAAAGCAACGATAAAAGCTCAAAGTCACCAGTCACCAGCACCCATCCCAAGCGGAAGAAGTCACGTCGGGAATTCGCTTTCCATTTCCATGCACTTTATTTCAGCTTTTTGCAAGTGCTCTTGGACACATTTAAAGCACACTTAGTATAACAGCTTTTACCGTTCGATAAAACGATTTCACAGAAATGTAAAACAAGGAGTTGCAACAACAAAATCGACAAATTTACGGTACCATCACGAAGCGAGTAAATTTTTGCGTGTAATCCAGAATAAACTAAAACGACCTTGAAACGTAATTAGTTGCTTATGTTTGGACTTGGTTTATCCATGCTGGCGCTGGTGGTGGACAAAATAAACAAACTTTGCCCGACCGGAAATTGCCACCCTTTCTACCAACCAACCAACTCTTTGCGGGAAACTTTCCCGGAAAGTCGTGTGGGAAAGACTGCACGAGGAAGCTTTCGGTTGCGTAATTTTCAGTGTAAACTTTAGTTTTGTTTGTTGTTTCCATTAACACTGGCTTGTGGGTTTAGCTGTGTGGGTTTAATTTTTTTTTTCAAAAAGAACATTTCTTGTTATTTTTTCACTTAATCTGAACAGAATTTGTTAAATTGAAAACAGTAAGTAATTGCCCTTATCAAGAAACCTAATAAATTCATGATGCTTCTAGTTTCTGTCACCAACTGCTGCACAAAGTAAATTTATTCAACTGTAATCTGCTAACCCAGAGAACAAAGCTTGTAAACTTGAGCTCAGAAAAAAAATGCAATCCAATTATACTGTCATTTCCTCGCAGCAGCAGCAGCAGCAGCAACAGCTTCAAACAGTTAGTTTTCCCTCCTTCGTGTACGATAAGTCTTTTCCCCAGAATCCGTTGTCCTTTTCCGTTCCAGTTTTTCCAGCGCTTGGATGACACAAAAGTGCAATTAAACCGCTAAATTATCAGCCACCACGATTCATGTGCGCGCGCGAGCTTGTTAGCCCAACTTTTAGAGGATGCACACCCTGGAAAGCTTTCTATTTTTTTCAGACACAAAAAGCATTTCATGTAATGTAATTTATATGGAGAGTTTTTCCACCGTAAAAGTTTCACGCATTGTGTTTAGCTTTTTATCGAGTCTGACTTGGCTTCTTCTCGGAAAAGCAAGTTTAAACATTTAAACGAAATAAACTCGACTAAAAGTGCTTTAAGCAAATTAACAGTCGTGTTGGGGAGCATCGCTCCCCCCCCCGCCTCCCGGAAAACTTTCAAGCAACTCCACTTATTTTGATTGTTGAAAGCTTATCCGGTAATCCACCCGAAGAAGGAAGAAGCCTCCACTTGTGCAGTAGTGGCAGAACTTTGGGCAAAAGAAAAAAAGCCCAACTTTACCATTTACCGGCTGTCCAATTTGGTCCAGTCGGCGATACCAGTTCCATTTGTTCAACTTGTATCGCGCACCCCCGCCAAGGTCACTTCTGGGCCTGAAGACGGCTGCTGGAGTGTAATGGTGGAGAAGTGCCTCAAGACTCAAGACTTTGAGTTTGGTGAAAATCCATAGAAAATGGCAATTATTTAGAAATTTAATACTGATTTTCAAAGTCACAAAACGAATGAAGTTTATTTATTAAACTTAGGGAATTTGTATTGATAACGATAGCCTGTTAGATTATACACTTTAAAACATTTCGAAATCAGAATATTAATTTCACAATAAAAATAATGACAATTTTTGAAACCTGTTTGAAGGTCTTTCTCATAAATTAAATCATCATTTAAGAGAAAATTTTCAAGAAAGGTTTCAAAAATTGTCAATATGTTTTATTATGAATAAAAAATTCCAAATTATACTTTCCTGTAATTTCGTAGCCAGCCTGCACTACATACTTATAACATTTTCTTAAAAATAAGATGAGGGATTTTTGATGTGATGTATTCTGCTAATTCTAATCAAGATGGGTCATCCATGAACCACGAGGACATTTTTCACTACCCCCATTTGCTATAGAAAAACAAAACTTTTTTATGGAGTTGGACAATCGCAATCTCCTTCTTACTTTTTTAAGTGTCCACGGGGTTTACGGATAACCCCTGTTTGGAGATAAAATAAAATTTAAAAAATACTCAATGAGGCAATTTTTACGAAATCGGCCGATTTTGTGCATTTTAAATTGTTTTTTTTTTATTATTTGGCTCAAACTGTGTAGGGGCCTTCCATAAATTGAATTTTCTGATCGTTTCGGAGTCTCCTGCAAAGTTGGTGACGGTTCAGAAACAATAGGTGCATGGATTTTTTTTCAATTTTTATTTTAACTTTTTTTTACTATTTCCTATTTTCTATTATTTCCTATTTCCTTTTTATTTACTATATTTTTTAAACTATTTCCCAAAAGCGATTTTTTATTTTTCCGTAAGGACAAAAATCCGCAAATTTGTAGCCATGAAGAAATACATCCACAAATTTTGCCGCCGTGTTATGATTTTTTGAAGAAGAACGTTTTTTTTTAGGAAAAAATCATATCTTACCAAAAACATTTGTTCGATCTTTAGAAAAAAAATTTGGACATTTTTTATCCATTTCAAACCAGCGTTACATTTGATCCTTTTGAAATGTTAGTCTTGATTCCAAAATAATATATTATCGAATATAAAACGGATTTTCTGAAATTTATGATTTGTGAAAAAAATAACTTTAATTTCTGAATAGTTCTCATGAATACCTTCAACTTTGCCCAAGACACCAAATTGACCCGAATTTTTTTCAAGGAATACAGATTTTTCAATATCACGCATCATTTCTGTATGGATAGTTGCCAAAATTGTATGGAGATTTGTAGGGGTAAACCAATGGCTCAAAATGGCTTCTTTGACTCCCACAAAGTTTGGGCTCAATAAAAAATACAAATAAAATCCATTTCCGAAATTCGGGGTGATATTCTCAGTCTTGTTTTTGTTATAATATATTTATTTTATAAAGTTTCATATTTTTTAATTTACTTTTATTATATGTTCCAGTGGAAATACTGCAAATTTTTGCATTAAGGGTGCACAGCAACCAAGGAAGTTGTTTTGTTCTTATTCCCAAATTGTCAAACTTACGGACCCAATCCTGCAAGAATCTGATTGTAAAAATAATCAAACTTTGTTGTAAATAACTATGAAGACAGTAATTTAGGGGATGAATAAAAAAATATATCGATAGTTCCCGTAGTTTTGAAGATACTAAAATGTCTGTAACAGAAATCTGGGTGCAAAAGCTATGATTGATGTGTACCGTTAATGCAAAATAGACTATGTGTTTTTGGTACTCGAAAAGTATTTCAATGAGTTTGTAATAAACAGAACGTTTTAATGCAAGAGCCCTCTTTTAAAAAAAATTAAAGTAATTTTGATTGCTGTCCATTTCCAAAAATATTTTACGTAATTGGTTAAATTCAAAAATCTTTTCAATTCAATATATTTTAATATACTTGACCTAATCTGCCCAAGCGAAAAAGAAAATTTGGGAAAGATAAGTTATCTAAAGTGTGAACTATTTATATCTAAATTTTAAATTGAGGATATCTTGGCAACTGTTGAACCGATTCTTTAAAAAGCAATTTTTTGTTTTGTTTGTAGTTGTTTGTCCTGATTTTTTCAGAATTTTCACACCTCTACAAACATTAACCAACCAACTGAAAAAAACCTTTAGAAATACATAATAAACTCAGATCTTGTGGTCTATTTGTCCAGAATTGTTGCTGTTAACGGACCCGATACTGAAAAAAATGTTTGTACATAGTCAATTTTCGCTATTCGTTTCATTATTTTGAATCAAAGATATTGAACTTATACCAAGTATTAAACTTTTGGATTGACAATTATTAGAATGATTTCATTAAAAGTAGTTTAAAAATTTATTATAAATTTTAAAAAATCTTATTTTACTCGAACATTTATAATTTTACTTCGTAGGGGAAATATACCCTTTCTAATCAAACACCTATCTTCGTCATATGGAGAGTTTGATGCTCGATTAAAGCTCCAAAAATACTATTTAGGCTATAAACTTACCAGCAACAGCACCGCCTCAAGTAAGCACGCAAATTTATGCCACTTACTGGTCATAAAGATCAAATTTAATGCACTTTTGATCATAATTTCTATTTTGCGAGACCATTTCTCATCATTTTGGTGGCACACACATCCACACGCAAGATCAGAGGTTAACTGCTTAACGAAAGTCGCCATCAATATCTTTTTACTTGCGCTAACGATTTCAAAGCGCTTAAGATATAAAATTGCTTCCAACTACCGGCAACATGTTCTTTTGACCATTACTTAAAATAATCCCGAAAAATATAAATAATTAGCAAGCACCATCAAAAAAACAAACGCGCCAAGTCGTTTGACGTTTCAATTTTGAATACCCATTCCAATCGAAGGCTGAAGAAAACCGAGCGAGGAGCGAAGGCAAATAAAGAACAAAGGGTGGCCACCAACACCACCACGGCGCCTGTTGGAGTGAGCAAGTGCTGCCAGGAAATGCTACTTTTCGTGAGTGTTCGCTTAAAATTTCATCAATTTTGGCAGCACTAAGCAGACCCAAAAGAGCGCTGGAAGAAAAAAAGAACTAAGCTGAAAATAGAAAAATGGGCGTGGCCCAATGCACTCGACTGATTAGAATGCATTTTTGGAAAAAAAAATTTAAATGCTTGTAAAAGGAATAGCATAACTTTTAATAAAAGTGAAAATAAACAGAAATGTTCACAAAAAGTTGCTCTACTCGTTGGTGTACTTGGTTTTAGTGAATTCCAAGGAACAATCCAGATTATCCAGCATCATTCAAACACGACCGCTTATTAGGCTTAAAATGGGCATATTTCCCCTAAGTGAAATTTAAGAAAAAGTAGAAGTAACTATGTTTTAAAGTTCTTGCCGCATATGATTTTTTATTGTCAACTCAAAGTTTATTATTTGGCATCCTGCAGCTAATTTTTTACATATTTGTCCACGACAGAATATCATTTTTATTTGCCAGTACGAGCAAGTAATCAAACACAAATTCATACAAAAATCAACAGATTTGTTTGTATTTTGCATATCGAACATGGAGAACTGCATTCATGATAGCTGAAAAAAAACAGCAGAATTGAACATCGATTCTGTGGAATTGCAAAATATTAAAATATTTCCCTTGCAATATGCCATGGCTTCGAGGCTCGCGTTCCAGAACATTGTCAAATTGACCATGTAAATAAAATTGTTTCCCCCCACCTCCAAATCCTTCCCTCCCCCATCTCACCCTCCATCGCCCCTGTCACACCGCTAGTAATGAAAACATATTTTCATTCATTTATCGTTTCTTTTTCCCACCCCATCTTATTTCCCGCACTTTCCACTCTCGAAACAATGGCGAAATTGTGGCTTTTGGATTGGGAAATATTGTGGTGTAGCGACGATATCTGGTGCTGTTGCTCATGCTGCTGCCGACTCTCCCACATGGTGGATTTTCATGAATAATAAATGAAATATACATTCACGGGACATTTTTTCTCCATTAAATTGAACAACGATATGGATGTTATGGATTATATTTGTATTCGCAGGCGTCGTTGCCGGAACGGGAAGTCGACATGGTGCACTGCGTGGATTTTTTTTTCAGCTTAGTGAAGAGGGTTCAGTTTCACCGTTTCACAATTTACTCGACTGTTATGTGCACGTGAAAATCCTCGAGAGATTTTCCTATATTTCAACGGGATAGCATGTGAGCAAGGGTACAGTAAAATTTTGGAGTTGAATCGCATTAAAAATTGAGAAAAATAAATAAAATTGAATAAAAAGTTTAGACAGACATAAAAATATTAATTAACTAAACTTAAAGTAATTTTATAACAACTGTCTGTTATTCGAAGGCCAAGTGTACCCACTCCCCACGGTATGACAAATGTAAATGAAGTCTTTGGTATGGTTCCCGTTGATGGTGTGTGTGTGGCGTGTGGTGAAAACCCGACAATGACGAGACGTGGCGTGGCAGTTCTGAAACGTCAGCCATTGTCACCCGATGACAGATTGTGGCACTGTTGCGCCCTGGCAGGAGGGGATTTTCCTCTGTTTTTCGTCTGGATATTTTTCGACTGTTGTTTTTTTGGAGGTCGAGGATGACGGTTGATTGATGACCTTAAAAACGAGTTTTTGCGTGCTGATGAGGTGCTGAAAGGGAGGATTTTGTTGAAATTTTGGAATACAAATTGGGTTTTAATGTCCGCAAGTATTTGATTTGATAAATTATAAACTTTAATTTCAGTTGTGTTTTCAAAAAAAGAACAAACATAGAAAAGGAAAACAAAAACCCAATCACCAGGACACAAACATCAGCAAATTTCAATTTTAATTAGTCCTCTATTCCCAATTTTCACATCCCATCCCCCTAATCATCGCAGCTTATTTGGACGGGGGAAGGGAAACCACATTTGCCACGTCGTCGTCGTCATCCTCATCCAGACGAAGCTCCCGACAGCTGGGATGAAAGCTCGGGGAAAAGTTTTCAATAATTAATTTGTTTTTCCAATTTCGTACCTTCCGTTGATGGTGGTGAGGCAGCTCAGTTAGACGTGGAAGTAAGTGGGATGAGGAATTAATGGACGAAGAGAATGGTGAGTAAACAATTCAATATTTAAGGTTAGATAAGGAAAACTCTAAAATGAGTATTATATTTCTTTTCCTTATTTTTAGAAAACAGAAACAAATAGTTTTTAGCTTGTTTGAAGAACGTAAATGACATTTTTTTACACTTAAGGGTGCACAGCAACGAAGGATGTTGTTGTCTTATTATTCTAAAATTGTCAAACTTACGGACCCAATCCTGCAACAACAGGATTGTAAAATTAGTCAAACTTTGTTGTAAATTACTTTATGGACAGTACTTTAGGGGATGAATTTAAAAAATATTTCGATAGTACCCGTAGTTTCGTGCAACGTTAAATTTTAAATGATCTTATAATTGTAATTTTAGATAAATAACAAAAAATTAAGGATTAATTTTAATATAATAAAAAGACAAAAAAAACCCATAGTCTATGGGTCGACAATTCAAATTTTAAAACATAAATTAAAAGATTTCAGAATTTGCTGGTACTCAAAACATAGCAAAATTTAACAAAACGTTACCAAAATTAGAAATATTATGTTTTGTTGTTGTCGGGACCGTGGTGTAGGGGTAAGCGTGATTGCCTCTCACCCAGTCGGCCTGGGTTCGATCCCAGACGGTCCCGGTGGCATTTTTCGAGACGAGATTTGTCTGATCACGCCTTCCGTCGGAAGGGAAGTAAATGTTGGTCCCGGACTAACCTAAAAAAAGGTTAGGTCGTTAGCTCAGTCCAGGAGTAGGAGTCGTCTCCCTGGGACCTGCCTCGGTGGAGTCGCTGGTAGGCAGTTGGACTAACTAGCCAAAGGTCGTCAGTTCGAATCCCGGGGTGGATGGAAGCTACGGTGTAAAAAGAGGTTTGCAATTGCCTTAACAATCAAGCCTTCGAACACTTAGTTTCGAGTAGGAATCTCGCAATCGAGAACGCCAAGGCAATGCTGTAGAGCGAATAATTTGATTTGATTTGAATTTTGATGTTTTGTTGTTAGATTCACCAAGTGTTTAAAAGGCTTAAAAAAGTAAAAAAACAACTAGAAACATGTTTTTCAGACATGAACACAGCTAAAGAAAATATAAATTGTAGTTTATGTTCCCCCCAAAACTTAAAAAAAAATTAAAACTCAACAGCTGAGCAAACCTTATCAAGCTTTTCTAACAAAAATTGTGCGTGAATGTTCGAAATTCTGTATCTTTTGAAGAAATTTTCTGAAAGATTTGGTGTCTTCGGCAAAGTTGTAGGTATCGATTAGGACTATTATAACAAATGATTTTTTATATGTTTTAGTGGACAAAAAACCTGCAGCTTTTTAGCCATCAAAATGCACGGGCCACCGGGTTAGGTTTTTTTTTAAATATGCACTTTTTGAATGTAAAACCGAATTTTCAATCCAAAAGTACTTTAATTTTGATAAAATGCACTGTTTCCTAGATAGGGTTTGATTTTAGCTATAAAATCAATAATTCAGTTTGCCGATTTTATGAAATAATGAACATGTGTTACCATTTTTGAAAATATTTTATTCTGAAAGCTCAGATTTTTCTAAAAACAAATAAAATCCATTTTCAAAATTTGGGTAGAATCGACTTGTACAATAGATACTAAAAAGTTTTTAAATTTTAATTATTCATTGACATTTGGGTAATTCTCCGCCAACTCACACAGCAGTTGCCCCGACCCCTCTTCGATTTGCGTGAAACTTTGTCCTAAGGGGTAACTTTTGTCCCTGATCACGAATCCGAGGTCCGTTTTTTGATATCTCGTGACGGAGGGGCGGTACGACCCCTTCCATTTTTGAACATGCGAAAAAAGAGGTGTTTTTCAATAATTTGCAGCCTGAAACGGTGATGAGATAGAAATTTGGTGTCAAAGGGACTTTTATGTAAAATTAGACGCCCGATTTGATGGCGTACTCAGAATTCCGAAAAAACGTATTTTTCATCGAAAAAAACACTAAAAAAGTTTTAAAAATTCTCCCATTTTCCGTTACTCGACTGTAAAAATTTTTGGAACATGTCATTTTATGGGAAATTTAATGTACTTTTTGAATCTACATTGACCCAGAAGGGTCATTTTTTCATTTAGAACAAAATTTTTTATTTTAAAATTTCGTGTTTTTTCTAACTTTGCAGGGTTATTTTTTAGAGTGTAACAATGTTCTACAAAGTTGTAGAGCAGACAATTACAAAAAAAATGATACATAGACATAAGGGGTTTGCTTATAAACATCACGAGTTATCACGATTTTACGAAAAAAAGTTTTGAAAAAGTTGGTCTTCATCGATCATGGCCGTTCATGGTCACCCGCGACAGATACGGACGACGAAACAAAGAGAAACGCAAAAAGTAACTTTTTCAAAACTTTTTTTCGTAAAATCGCGATAACTCGTGATGTTTATAAGCAAACCCCTTATGTCTATATATCAAAATTTTTGTAATTGTCTGTTCTACAACTTTGTAGAACATTGTTACACTCTAAAAAATAACCCTGCAAAGTTAGAAAAAACACGAAATTTTAAAATGAAAAATTTTGTTCTAAATGAAAAAATGACCCTTCTGGGTCAATGTAGATTCGAAAAGTACATTAAATTTCCCATAAAATGACATGTTCCAAAATTTTTTACAGTCGAGTAACGGAAAATGGGAGAATTTTTAAAACTTTTTTAGTGTTTTTTTCGATGAAAAATACGTTTTTTCGGAATTCTGAGTACGCCATCAAATCGGGCGTCTAATTTTACATAAAAGTCCCTTTGACACCAAATTTCTATCTCATCACCGTTTCAGGCTGCAAATTATTGAAAAACACCTCTTTTTTCGCATGTTCAAAAATGGAAGGGGTCGTACCGCCCCTCCGTCACGAGATATCAAAAAACGGACCTCGGATTCGTGATCAGGGACAAAAGTTACCCCTTAGGACAAAGTTTCACGCAAATCGAAGAGGGGTCGGGGCAACTTTTCCCGATTTCGTGTGAGTTGGTAGAGAATTACCCATTTAGCAAAGTTTTGACAGTAGCGTATGCCAAATAAAGCATTTTTGATGCCATTAAGTTTAAAGTTTTGCTTGAAAATCTAAATATATATTTTTGAAAATTAATTACCTCGACAACAACTTCAATGAAATTTCAGTTGAAGTGCTCTATAAATTTAAAGAAATTAAATTAAATGTGATCCCCTAGAAAATCATCGATTTGTTCAATAAGGCTGGTACAAATTTTATTTAATGTTTTTGTCTCCCCCCCCTCCAAAATTGGCCCAAAAAATCAGTGGGCAAATAACATATTTTTTCAAAAACTTAAAAATTTCAATGGAAATTGAACTGCAATCAACTGAAATCAATTTAAAATGGATTCCCCTGCGTTTAGAATCATTTTGAGCATGTTTGGGTTGATTTAAAAATCTACTGAGTTTTTGAAAATTTTCGATGTTTTTTATCGCAAAATGTTTTGTTTCCGCTAAATTTTTTTCGTCAAATCTTACATATTTGAAAACTAATGATTGCAAAACAACTGAACTAGTGTAAAATGTATTTTAAAACACTTGTTCCATGTTTAAATGTTGAAACTATTCCTTATATCTCAATATTTATATTTTTGTTTTTTGCTGTTTTTTGCTAACATTTCTTATATTTTAAGTAAAAAGAAGTATGCAGTAATTTTTCTAGTGCCTCAGACTATGCCTCTACGCATTTATTTACAATTGCGCATACAACTACGCATACAATTACGCATATAATGGTGCCATTTTATAGCAGAAAATGTGAAAAACATGCACAAAATTAAAAAAAGTTACTGTAAAAACATGAAAAAATTAGATAGGCAAAATGTAACGATTCCGCCCGTGTGGATCAATCGGACCGCGCACTGGCTCACAATCCAGAGGTTGCTGGTTCGAATCCCGCGGCGGGCGCTCTAAAATTCTTTGTGTAAATATGTGTATTCGGCGCCGTCGCTCCGTGCCATACTTTCATACACTGAGGAGCCCAGGGCGGCGAAGTCCTTGTAGTTAAAAAAGGAAGACACTAGTGGTTGGTACTAGCAATAGTGGCCGACAGCTAAAAAGTCAACTTCGTTTCGTTAAATGTAATGATAGGAGGTGGTAAAGTAGGCCAAATACTACCAAAAACAAACATAAACTAAACAAGATAAACGCAGATTAAAATATTAAAAATGAAACAACAAAAACATAAATCAAGAAAAGTAAAGTTTTTTGTAGAACAAAAGTTGCTCAAAATGACCTCCTAAACACGGGAAAAATGAAAAATTTCGAAAAAAAAATTTGGGCAGTAGAGGGTTAATAATAATTGTCAATCAGATATACAGAGAAATCCTCATACAATAAATAAAAATGTTGGACCCTCTATATTTTTAGCAGAAACATGCTTAAACTCGGGCAAAAGAGAATAAATTGAGGTTGTCAATTAATTGGACTATGTTTCTAATAAGAATTTGAAATTAATGCATTTCACCATAAATTTCAGTGATCCCCGTGCACCGCGTTCAACCGCGTTCTCTGTTTTCTGTACTCGATCAAACACCAGCACCTCGTGTGCACGCGTACAAGCAAACCTAAACTCTGCCGTGTACAGGCTGTACCCGTACACGAACATCAAGTTTAAACCGAACCTTGCACCTCGGGTACAAATCCCGTGCAGGCCGACGACGCAAAAAAGAGACAACAATATTTCCCTCACGCTCCCTCTGCTGTAAAATGGTGTTTCATTCTCCACTGCAGTCACGCTACAGTGTTTGCCATAGAGAGAGTGAGAACCCCGTGTTTACACCGCGTGTAAACTTGAGTGCGCCGTGCGGGGAGAACTCGAACATGGTAGCCTGGTGTGTTTGAGGTTCATCTGCACTGAAAACTTGTACGGCGTGTACGGCGTGCGCGCGTTTCGGGAAGACTGATAAATTTAGATTTTTTAAAATTGTATGCATAGTACACACAAAAAGTTAAAAAAAAGTTTAAAAATAAAAAAAGATGATTTAAAATGACATTTCTGTTTTGCATGTTGACTTTGGAAATGCTCCAAAGTCAACAACAAAAAACCTTTTCGCTCCAGTAGCAAATGAAACAGAGAGCAAGTGTCATAAAATTATAACTTTCCGCAAAAGTTTCTTGATTAATATTCATAAATTCTTTTCTCCTGCTGCGTTCCTCCACAGCCTTCACACTCTGCGCCGCAAATTCCCGGGGAAAAACCTGATGGATGGTTGGAGTGTGTCTTGAAGTGTGATTGAACTTTGCTCTTTGCCGACGTGCCGAGGTGAAGGTGTTGCTCGTACGTACGAGGAAATGTGGTTACACCTGACATGAACTTACCATTGTGGTAGATTGCTCTCTCTCTTTTCCTCCGGGCTGAGTGCTGCAACTTTTCCAGCCAGTCTGAGAAAATTTTAAACAGATGCTAACTCACCACATTATGGGTTTGATGGTAAAGAGAAACCGCCATAAAAGCGCTGGGAAAAGTTAATAAAATTCGTCTGAATTTCAATTCTTTTCGTCCATTCAGCTATCGAAATTGTGACATCTTGAAATAAGATAGTCAAACAACTCGCTTTCGAAGGACGAGCTGAAAGTGGAACTGTAAGAAGAGATCAAAACTGACAGACCGTGACGGGGCAGGTCGGGTTGGGTTGGTGGAAAAAGGGTCGAGCTCATCCTTTGCCCAGTTTATGCGAATGAGTTTGCGTTTTGCCCTTTTACCCTCGATGACGACTACGGACCGGGGTTGAGACCCCGAAAGTCAACAGCAGGCCTTTTTAACCTATCCTGGATTGTGTGGAATGCTGCTGACTTGAAAAAATATAACATGGCATGAAAAAGGACAGATCAGCTGTTTGAGTTTGTTTGTTGTGGAATCGTCATTACAATTTATTGTATTCTTCAAATGTGGGAAAATATTTGAGTGAAATTTTACCTTTCATGATAAACTAAAATATGAAATAAAAATCAGCCAAATTCATGAATTAACAATTGCTCCTGCTAGCTCTCACCAAACAGTCATAATTTACAGCAAAATTTATACTCTCAACCACCCATGTTTTTTTTTCTGCGGAGCTGCTTTTTGTCACCGCTCCAATAAACTTTGGTAATGAATTCTGAACAGGTCCCTGGGAGAACATGAACCAACCCACCAACCAGGAATTACAACAACTTGAACGACAAAAGCACTGCAAAACCCTCCAGAGTCCTCAGTCAGAACCATAAATCACCCACCCCGTTGGTGCCGCCCATGACCAGACGCTGTTTTTTTTCGAGTATCGAAACCACACTTTTCCCACCAGCAGTGTGAAAGCTCCGGCGTGTGTAACACGTGGTACACGCCAGCACACACTGCTTTTTTACGAGCATTTTTTCATATTGATTACGACGTGTAATTACTCCACAGCAAGTGACCAAGCGCGCTGTTGTCCTTTTTGTTGCATCGACAAATAGCCAAAAGGGGGAAAGCTTGTTATGTCGAAAGCTCAAGTGCTCACGTTCAACAGATGTGCTTGTGCAAAGTGAAGTGAAGTGCACTTGAGCGTTGGTCAAAACATGCCTCTTTTTAATGGCGACACGAACGTGCACGTGCGTGCAGCCACATGTGCGTGACTAGGTTCTCTTTCTTTTTTTATAGCAAATTTACCTAGTTGGGTGGAATTTGAGCAAAAAAGAAATTTGAGGTATTTCAGATAATTTAAATAACAGTGAGCAATGATTAAAAAAATAAGTTGGTAATTCTCAAACATTGCCGAAACCTTCAGCGCAGTACATTCTGGGATGTTTTTTTTTTTAAATTCAAATATCCAAAGCTTGCACTACAGGTGGATGTCGACTACGGCTCTGGGCTCAGGTGATTTGACAAAAACTGGATTGGACTCCAGTTTTCCAAACATATATGACTTTAACTTCAAAAACAACTCTCGTGTAAAGTTGTTGAAAATTAATCGACTCTGACTCTAGGATTTGAAGATTTGCTGCTTCCAACCCGACTCCGATCGCGGCTTCTCAGAATCAGCTGAAACTGATTTTTTGCTTCAGATCTTGAAAAGAGCTCGACTTCACAGTCCGTTTCTTTTTTCAAAAAGTCATACAAATCATAAATATTTTCATAAAGTCCTCAAAATATTGTTGAAAGATAAATGATGAGAAAAACATGAAAAAATAAATAGTAAATAAGAACATTGATATAAAAATAGTACCGTAAACCGGGGTGACTGTGATAAGATTTCAATTTAGTTTTTGATTTTTTTTTCCAATTGGTAAGTTTTTTCTCAAGATTATTATTTTTAGAACATGTGCTAAAGTAGGCCACACAAAGCCCATGCACTATTTTTGAAAAATAAAAATTTTCAATAGTGTTTAGAAAAATAATTACGCTAAAAATTCTTATTTTAAAATCCGGGGTGACTTTGATAGTCATAGTTTTTCTTGTTAAAATCAGATTTAGGGTGTTCAAACTTTATTTTTACGTCAAATGTACCATCACTAAGTTCGCTGATATAGTTTTTAAGAAAAAAATCAATGTTTTCATTTAGTTAACTAAGTTTATTAGCTTTTTAACAAAATACATATAAATTTTAGGTAACAATGTTTAAAAGTCGGAATTTTTACTTAAATTCGTTAAAACTAGTTTTGTTTATAAAATTATCGATTTATATTGCATTTTAAACTGAATTCGAAGCATGAATCACAAGTTTTCGTATTTTACATGAAATTTGTTCAGCTGAAATTGCCTATAAATTTGAAGATTTTTTAGAATTGTGTTTCAAAAACACATATTATTTATTATTTACAAACTTATTTTACCTTCTCCTAATGGAAAATTGTCCAAAGAATCCGAAAATGCGTTCCGTTTTCCGATTCAAAATCATGTTCATTGAGAAAATCATGACACTTCGAGAAGTTTGAAATAATGCCTTTCATCAACATTTTCGTAATTATAGTTAACTAACTTTTTAAACTTTTCAAAATTTTATGAAAAGTTCTTCTTGAGGTACTTTGAACACTTCTCTACCATGTTCAGTATGATTCCAAACCATTCCGTACGTATTTAATGTGTACTCTTCATTTTGCGGATAAATATCAAACCTATCAAAGTCACCCCGGCTATCAAAGTCACCCCGGCTATCAAAGTCACCCCGTTTTACGGTATCTATTTTATCTAAATATTTTCATTTGTTTGTTTTTTAATATTAAAGATAAGGTGATGTTATTATTTATAAATTGTTTTAACATTTGATTCAGCTGAATACCAATCAGAAGCTTTCCATAAATCTTGAAAAACTGCTTTTATTTACAAGAAGTTTGAAAAAATTTATATTCGAACGCTCAGAAAATTTCAAGATTCTATATTTTTTTGCAATTAAAAACCGGAAGCATATTTGCTGAGTTATATTTAGAAACAAATTTATAGGAAAATTTCTGATCTTTTTGAAAAAAATATTTTTAGAGATGGTCTTACAGGTAATAAAAGTCAACGAAAAATATTTTGTTGTGAATGGGTAATTCTCTACCAACTCACACGAAATCGGGAAAAGTTGCCCCGACCCCTCTTCGATTTGCGTAAACTTTGTCCTTAGGGGTAACTTTTGTCCCTGATCACGAATCCGAGGTTCGTTTTTTGATATCTCGTGACGGAGGGGCGGTACGACCCCTTTCATTTTTGAGCATGCGAAAAAGAGGTGTTTTTCAATAATTTGCAGCCTGAAACGGTGATGAGATAGAAATTTGGTGTCAAAGGGACTTTTATGTAAAATTAGACGAGTTGGCGGAGAATTACCCGAATATCGAACTCTATTTTGAGTACTTTTTGATTGCAAATTTCGATTTTGTTCAAAAAATTATGAAATATTTTCCATGTTTCAAAAAAAAAATAAAAAATATGAAAATCTTGACAACCTTGTGCCTCTGCCAAAAGATGGCATTTTTTGTCATCTAAATCATATCGTAAAATGAGATTTTTAAAAAATGGTCAATTGCGCAGTTCAATATTTTGTATGAAAAGTCGAATGAATTTATTCTAATTATTCATGTTATTATTGATATAATTATTAACATCATTGAAAAGAGTGAGCAATTTTTAAGGCTGACAATGCCCTAAAATAATCATGTATTCGCATTTGAATACATAAGCTCCCTTGAATAAAATACTTAATAAAAATTTACATTTACCTATTTTTGATTGTTTTGATTAGGTAACTGATTGCTAAGAAGATTTTTTTAAATTTCTTTTTAAAGACCTTATTTACATTAATTCTCAACTGGCTATTAAAAACATGAAAAATGAAAAAAAAACATAATGGCTAATGGAATAGCAGTCGTTGGTAGAATAAGCCAAATTCTATCAGAAACAAACATAAACTGAGCAAATTAGAATACTAAAAATAAAACAAGAAAAAAATAATTCAAGTTTTTCGCAGAACAAAAGTTGCTCAAAATAAGCTCCTGAAACAAGTGAAAAATATTTCTTTGAAAAAATGGGCATAACACGGTTAAGGATGATAAAAAAACAAATTTTGTGGCAATTGTTGATTTTGCTATTTTGTTGTTAATAGCTTAGAATTATTTTCTTATTAAATTAGCAGCTTAAAATTTTTGTTTTATGATTTGATGATCATGCATTGGAAAGTTTGCTTCAAAATAATACAATGTCTTTCAACTTTGCAGAATATTTTTGCGAAAAATATAATTTACCAAACATTAAAAAGTATGTTAAATTGCTTAATTATTGAGCTTTTAAATGTAAAACTTTCGCATTCCATCCCCTCATAAAACAAGTTACTATCCATTGAAACGGAGTCCTTCTATTGTTCCCCAAGGCCCAAGTTACGGTTATTAAAAATAACCACTCAAATAGAAACAAAAAAAAAGTCATCCTTGGCCATGGTCAGTGCAAACGAGGGTGGGATAGCCCTGAAATTGAAACATAACTTTTGTGATAAAAGCCCATCGTGCGTCGCGTTGAAAGCTGAAGTTTGCCGGAAAATGGTCATTGTTGGTCGAGGTTTTTTTTTGTACAGCTCGGAACAGGCCCAGTTGCGATAAAGGATTATGTGATGGTGCTTTGTGATGGTGTGACAAGGGACAGTAAAAGCGGTTTCATTACTTAGAAGAGAACTATTTTGTGGGATGTGTAGTTAAAGTTGTGGGAAATGGTCCGTTTTTCAGCTTTAATTGGAGATGCTGGTTAGATAAAGTTGTAAGTTAAATTGCTGTTAAGGAAGTTATCACTGGACTTTAATATGCAATTTTCTCTTGAAACTAGCATGGAGAACCACAAAATTGAGCCAGAAACTGCAATAGCATTTTCACGCGACAAAGTTTGCTTCTCGCTGAGCAGGGTGTCTCATATTTCCGTTAAAATAATTACAGCCTTGGAGTGTTACTGGGAGACCGTAAACAGACCTTGCGGTGGAAAATTCTCTTTTTGCCGTCGGTTGGGCCAGTGTTGCCAGTTTTGATGTTTTCAATAATCAAAAAAACAAGTTTTATTAAATTATAGTGAAGCAAACAAGTATGGAAGAAACAGTTATCAAATCTCGAATCTAAATTAATTTTAATTTTTGATTTTCAGGAGGATTTTTACAATTTTAGAGAAAAAGTTTCATCAAACGAAATTTCACCGCACTTTTAATGAATCCAGTGGGAAAAAACTCTTGCAACACCTCCGAGGACTCCACCCCCTCCCCCTGCCATGCTTCGGCCAAAGTCAGACGAAACAAGAAAATGTGATAAAGGCAAATTTCCCGCAACTTTCACGACATTATGTGCTTGGTTGCAAAAAGTTGTCCTAGTACTGGCAACCAAAAAGTTGGGGTGATGGTGGAGGTGGTTTTGCGCAAATGTGTTGGATCGTTTAGGGGGTTTTCTTTTTTCTCTTTTTTAGTGTGTGATGCTGGCTGGGTACCAGACTCATACATTTGCGGTTTTTATATTGACAGTTTGAATGTTGCAATACTTGGGTACTCTCAGAGTGGCTTTGTGAGGGGCCACTAATTTTTTTTAAAGCATGAATTTAAAGTTATATTTTAAACAGTAGAGTGAAATTTTCATTAAAATTCACTAAGCTTCCAAATTAATTATCGACTTTTTTTTAGACCTGAGAATAATCATTTTTGACCTTCGGACCATTTTTGGAATTTCTTTTGTTACCTAGGTGATAATTCCTTTGTGCAGTATTTATCCCAGTCCCAGACTTTCGAAAAATAAAACACCTTCCGAGATAATCTTTCTCGCAGTCTATCTTTTCACTTTCTTCCCAGAAGAATAATCTACAAGCTCATCACGACACAACATCAACCTTATCAAGAGAAATCTATTTTGGGGCACGTATCCCTCTGGGAAAATACTTAATTCAGCACTTTGGACGGTGAATACGGTTTGCTACAAGCTGTGCTCCTGGTCAGTTCTGAAACATCTCAACAACAAGTAAATCTCTGCCTTTGATCAACAGCTTCATTTCGGATTCCGAATTTCGGATTCCGCCGCTTAACGGTGTTGATGACGGTGTTTGATATGACCGTAAAAAAGGACACTTTATTTTATCTGTCACCGGAATGACGACACCAGGCTGGAGAGGAAATGTCGTCTATAAAAAGAGATTTGAGTGACGCAAGAATATATTCAGATTCACACATTCACGTCGGATGGGTCCGGAAATATGGTTTTGAGCGTTACTTTTACGGTTACGACCGTTTTCCTGGCCCATGCGGAGGTTATCACTTGGGTCACTTTTTTTGTTGGTTTTTATCAAATCTGTGTTGACCGACCGAAAACAATGTGTTTTCACCAGACTAAAAAGAAATAATTTGCATACAAAACATATTACTTTTTTTTCCTAAGTTCGTTTTTCCGACCCGACGAAAACATTTGTTTTTATCTATTTAATGGAGGATCATTTTTTCCTAGGCCAGGAAAATCATGTTTTTTCAGATTGAACCCTTTACGCAACCTTTTTGGTTGTCTGGATTAAAGATGATTTTTTTTCAATATTGTTTGCATTTTCTATGGTCAATAAGAAATAGTACCATCAAATATCACAACTCGATATAAGAAAAAAATGAATCAGATCAGCCTTTTTTAAGCATATTTGGAAGCGTTTATTAATTTCTAAATTTCAAACCTGTAAGGCTTTATAATCAACTGAGGCTTAGAATTGAGTTGCGCTAGTTAGTTATTAATTATAATACAATCTGAGTTGATTGACAAGTTTTTCATTTGAAATCAAATGTAACAACTTTTGTTTGTCGTTTTCATTTCACAATATGTTTGCTGAAAATATTTTCAACTGCAAGAATGTTATTATACGGACTGTTATACAAATTAATAATTTATTTCTTGTTAAGTTTTGCAAATGATTATTTTTTTTTCTAAATAGTATGTTGTTGTTGTTAATTCATTTCGGAACAGGCCCAGTTGCGATAAAGGATTATGTGATGGTGATGGTGCTTTGTGATGGTGTGACAAGGGACAGTAAAAGCGGTTTCATTACTGAGAAGAGAACTATTTTGTGGGATGTGTAGTTAATGTTGTGGGAAATGGTCCTTTTTTGAGCTTTAATTGGAGATGCTGGTTAGATAAAGTTTTAAGTTAAATTGCTGTTAAGGAAGTTATCACTGGACTTAAATATGCAATTTTGTCTTGAAGCTAGCATGGAGAACCACAAAATTGAGCCAGAAACTGCAATAACATTTCACGCAACAAAGTTTGCTTCTCGCTGAGCAGGGTGTCTCATATTTCCGTTAAAATAATTACAGCCTTGGAGTGTTACTGGGAGACCGTAAACAGACCTTGCGGTGGAAAATTCTCTTTTTGCCGTCGGTTGGGCCAGTGTTGCCAGTTTTGATGTTTTCAATAATCAAAAAAACAAGTTTTATTAAATTATAGTGAAGCAAACAAGTATTGAAGAAACAGTTATCAAATCTCGAATCTAAATTAATTTTAATTTTTGATTTTCAGGAGGATTTTTACAATTTTAAAGAAAAAGTTTCATCAAACAAAATTTCACCGCACTTTTAATGAATCCAGTGGGAAAAACACTCGCCAACACCTCCGAGGACTCCACCCCCTCCCCCTGCCATGCTTCGGCCAAAGTCAGACGAAACAAGAAAATGTGATAAAGGCAAATTTCCCGCAACTTTCACGACATTATGTGCTTGGTTGCAAAAAGTTGTCCAAGTACTGGCAACCGAAAAGTTGGGGTGATGGTGGTGGTGGTTTTGCGCAAATGTGTTGGATCGTTTAGGGGGTTTTCTTTTTTCTCTTTTTTTCAGTGTGTGATGCTGGCTGGGTATCAGACTCATACATTTGCGGTTTTCATATTGACAGTTTGAATGTTGCAATATTTGGGTACTCTCAGAGTGGCTTTGTGAGGGGACACTGATTTTTTTTAAAGCATGAATTTAAAGTTATATTTTAAACAGTAAAGTAAAATTTTCATTAAAATTCACAAAGCTCCAAATTAATTATCAATTTTTTTTAGACCTGAGAATAATCATCTTTGACCGTCAGTACATTTTTCGAATTTCTTTTGTTACCTAGGCGATAATTCCTTTGTGCAGTATTTATCCCAGTCCCAGACTTTCGAAAAATAAAACACCTTCCGAGATAATCTTTCTCGCAGTCTACCTTTTCATTTTCTTCCCAGAAGAATAATCTTCAGGCTCATCACGACACAACATCAACCTTATCAAGAGAAATCTATTTTGGGGCACCTATCCCTCTGGGAAAATACTTAATTCAGCACTTTGGACGGTGGATACGGTTTGCTACAAGCTGTGCCCCTGGTCAGTTCTGAAACATCTCAACAAAAAGTAAATCTCTGCCTTTGATCAACAGCTTCATTTCGGATTCCGAATTCCGGATTCCGCCGCTTAACGGTGTTGATGACGGTGTTTGATATGACCGTAAAAAAGGAACACTTTTTTTATCTGTCACCGGAATGACGACACCAGGCTGGCGAGAGGAAATGTCGTCTATAAAATGAGATTTGAGCGACGCAAGAATATATTCAGATTCACACATTCACGTCGAATGGGTCCGGAAATATGGTTTTGAGTGTTACGAACTTTTACGGTTACGACCGTTTTCCTGGCCCATGCGGAGGTTATCACTTGGGTCACTTTTTTTGTTGGTTTTTATTAAATCAGTGTTGACCGACCGAAAACAATGTGTTTTCACCAAACTAAAAAGAAATAATTTGCATACAAAACATATTACCTTTTTTTCCTTAGTTCGTTTTTCCGACCCGACGAAAACATTTGTTTTTATCCATTTAATGGAGGATCCTTTTTTCCTAGGCCAGAAAAATCATGATTTTCTCAAATTGAGCCCTTTACGCAACCTTTTTGGTTGTCTGGATTAAAGATGATTTTTTTTCAATATTGTTTGCATTTTCTATGGTCAATAAGAAATAGTACCATCAAATATCACAACTCGATATAAGAAAAAAATGAATCAGATCAGCCTTTTTTAAGCATATTTGGAAGCGTTTATTAATTTCTAAATTTCAAACCTGTAAGGCTTTATAATCAACTGAGGCTTAGAATTGAGTTGCGCTAGTTAGTTATTAATTATAATACAATCTGAGTTGATTGACAAGTTTTTCATTTGAAATCAAATGTAACAACTTTTGTTTGTCGTTTTCATTTCACAATATGTTTGCTGAAAATATTTTCAACTGCAAGAATGTTATTATACGGACTGTTATACAAATTAATAATTTATTTCTTGTTAAGTTTTGCAAATGATTATTTTTTTTTCTAAATAGTATGTTGTTGTTGTTAATTCATTTCGGAACAGGCCCAGTTGCGATAAAGGATTATGTGATGGTGGTGCTTTGTGATGGTGTGACAAGGGACAGTAAAAGCGGTTTCATTACTTAGAAGAGAACTATTTTGTGGGATGTGTAGTTAAAGTTGTGGGAAATGGTCCGTTTTTCAGCTTTAATTGGAGATGCTGGTTAGATAAAGTTGTAAGTTAAATTGCTGTTAAGGAAGTTATCACTGGACTTTAATATGCAATTTTCTCTTGAAACTAGCATGGAGAACCACAAAATTGAGCCAGAAACTGCAATAGCATTTTCACGCGACAAAGTTTGCTTCTCGCTGAGCAGGGTGTCTCATATTTCCGTTAAAATAATTACAGCCTTGGAGTGTTACTGGGAGACCGTAAACAGACCTTGCGGTGGAAAATTCTCTTTTTGCCGTCGGTTGGGCCAGTGTTGCCAGTTTTGATGTTTTCAATAATCAAAAAAACAAGTTTTATTAAATTATAGTGAAGCAAACAAGTATGGAAGAAACAGTTATCAAATCTCGAATCTAAATTAATTTTAATTTTTGATTTTCAGGAGGATTTTTACAATTTTAAAGAAAAAGTTTCATCAAACAAAATTTCACCGCACTTTTAATGAATCCAGTGGGAAAAACACTCGCCAACACCTCCGAGGACTCCACCCCCTCCCCCTGCCATGCTTCGGCCAAAGTCAGACGAAACAAGAAAATGTGATAAAGGCAAATTTCCCGCAACTTTCACGACATTATGTGCTTGGTTGCAAAAAGTTGTCCAAGTACTGGCAACCGAATAGTTGGGGTGATGGTGGTGGTGGTTTTGCGCAAATGTGTTGGATCGTTTAGGGGGTTTTCTTTTTTCTCTTTTTTTTCAGTGTGTGATGCTGGCTGGGTACCAGACTCATACATTTGCGGTTTTTATATTGACAGTTTGAATGTTGCAATGTTGATAATCTCAGAGTGGCTTTGTGAGGGGCCACTGATTTTTTTGAAGCATGAGTTTAAAGTTATTTTTTAAACAGTAGAGTCAAATTTTTATTAAAATTCACTAAGCTACCTAATTGATTATCGACTTTTTTTTACCTGAGTATAACCATCTTCGACCTTCAGTACATTTTTTGAATTTTTCTAGTTACCTAGGCGATAATTCCTTTGTGCAGTATTTATCCCAGTCCCAGACTTTCGAAAAATAAAACACCTTCCCAGATAATCTTTCTCGCAGTCTATCATTTCATTTTCTTCCCAGAAGAATAATCTTCAAGCTCATCACGACACAACATCAACCTTATCAAGAGAAATCTATTTTGGGGCACCTATCCCTCTGGGAAAATACTTAATTCAGCACTTTGGACGGTGAATACGGTTTGCTACAAGCTGTGCCCCTGGTCAGTTGTGAAACATCTCAACAACAAGTAAATCTCTGCCTTTGATCAACAGCTTCATTTCGGATTTCGAATTCCGGATTCCGCCGCTTAACGGTGTTGATGACGGTGTTTGATATGACCGTAAAAAGGAACACTCTTTTTTTTTTATCTGTCACCGGAATGACGACACCAGGCTGGCGAGAGGAAATGTCGTCTATAAAAAGAGATTTGAGCGACGCAAGAATATATTCAGATTCACACATTCACGTCGGATGGGTCCGGAAATATGGTTTTGAGCGTTACTTTTACGGTTACGACCGTTTTCCTGGCCCATGCGGAGGTTATCACTTGGGTCACTTTTTTTGTTGGTTTTTATCAAATCTGTGTTGACCGACCGAAAACAATGTGTTTTCACCAGACTAAAAAGAAATAATTTGCATACAAAACATATTACTTTTTTTTCCTAAGTTCGTTTTTCCGACCCGACGAAAACATTTGTTTTTATCTATTTAATGGAGGATCATTTTTTCCTAGGCCAGGAAAATCATGTTTTTTCAGATTGAACCCTTTACGCCACCTTTTTGGTTGTCTGGATTAAAGATGATTTTTTTTTTTCAATATTGTTTGCATTTTCTATGGTCCATCAACCATCAACTATCACAACTCGACTTGTTTGTCGTTTTCATTTCTCAACATGTTTGCTGAAAATATTTTCAACTGCAAGAATGTTATTATAATTAAGGGGTTACATACATGTAAATCGGCAAAAATGTCAGAGGTTGGTATGAGCACACATTTTAAATTTCTTCTAAATCTGTTTTCAGGGTATTGACATATACATTTTCATCTGTTAGCAAAATAAATTTGAAGGCATTTTATTTAATCAGTTTCATAAAACGGGTGCCATGATATCTCAACACTGCATTGACCAAATCGTGATTGAAAATCATATTTTTAGCTAATTCAATATATTTTGTAATATTAAATTTTGTGATTTCTTACACCGGGACCGGGACCGTGGTGTAGGGGTGAGCGTGATTGCCTCTCACCCAGTCGGCCTGGGTTCGATCCCAGACGGTCCCGGTGGCATTTTTCGAGACGAGATTTGTATGATCACGCCTTCCGTCGGACGGGAAGTAAATGTTGGCCCCGGACTAACCTCTAATGGTTAGGTCGTTAGCTCAGTCCAGGTGTAGGAGTCGTCTCCCTGGGTCCTGCCTCGGTGGAGTCGCTGGTAGGCAGTTGGACTCACAATCCAAAGGTCGTCAGTTCGAATCCCGGGGTGGATGGAAGCTTAGGTATAAAAAGAGGTTTGCAATTGCCTCAACAATCAAGCCTTCGAACACCTAGTTTCGAGTAGGAATCTCGCAATCGAGAACGCCAAGGCAATGCTGTAGAGCGAATAATTTGATTTTTGATTTTGATTTCTTACATGTATGTAACCCCTTAATAACTTATTTTATGTTAAGTTTTGCAAATGATTACATTTTTTTCTTCTAAATAGTAACTTTTTTCTGAATCCCCTTAAACAACATAAGGAAACGTTCACCATTGCCATTATTTTAATAATGTATTAAATTTGAAATATTAGTACGCTAAAATCACAAAATATTATGTTTTTATAAATCCTAAATTTTTAATACTCAGCAGCTCTACTTGAAGCTCAACTTTAGACTGGGGGTTCCGTGGCAGAAATAATTATACCATTTTTTTGGCCCATTTCAACCAATTTTAAAATTCAAATGGAAAGTCATTAGTTGGGCTTCTAAGAAAAAATAGTTTGAAGTTTGAAGTCGAACAAAACTATAGAATGCCATTTCGATAGTGTCTGGAAAAAAGAGCCTACGTCTAGAAATATATGTATCGGATTCCTCGGGAAATTAAATTAAATACTTTGATATCATTACTTTTAAGAATTATTCTAAATTCATTGGTCGAAGCAATTTTTTGAAGTTTAATATCCTCATCATAACAATATAAGAAATTAATCGAGTTTCTTTTAAAAATTGATGTTTTCGAAAACATATATTTTTTTTCCTGGATTCCTTTACTTATTATGAGATTTCTTTAATTTTTTTTAGTTTGATTAATTTGTTTATTCTTTAAGTTTTTTTTTCTGGCAAAATGTATCGCTGAAAAGTTGTTCTAGAAAAATTTCCATATTTTTTCTGCATACTCATGATATTTTATGTGTCAATTTTTTTTCAGTTTTTTTTTAAAGGATAACTTAAAGATGAAGTAAACGCAGTTAAACCCGATAGAAATTAAAAAAAAAAATCAGTACATTTGTAGCCAACAATCCAACTTTTTTTTAAATTTCACATTTTACGAATTGGATAATTTTGTTTCCGTGAGCTTTTTTTTATAAATTATTTTCAATTTGATTCTGAAAAAAAAATATTTTGATTTAATTTGGAACAAAACTATAAAAAAAACAATAAACAGACAGAGGCTTTTGCTAACAATCCATTAAGTTCTAATTCTAAAATTAAGGAGGGTTCTAATTAATTTTTGCGATAAAATGTAAAAATTGATCTCATGCTTATTTGTTTATATTTAGTTTCTCAAATTATTTATGAAATATCTCATTACCAGTTATCGACTTTTTAATAAAACCCATCACGAGCTGGAGGTTGGGTAGTCCTTATATTATGTGTGTGTCCCTCGGCTTTGTTCAGGGTAAGAAGAGAGGAATGGGGGAGGGGCATAGGTGTAAAATAAAATAAATGAAATTAAAATTTCAAGCTGCATTTTAAAATGCATTAAACTAAAAGTATCAAAAAATGCTTTATAAATTGCAACAGTTTTTTTTCTTCTTCAAAATATCAATAAATTCTTGGGATTGTTTTAAATTTAGAAAAAAGTGTCCACCTAATTCAGAAGGACAAATGAGAATAAAAACTTCTCAATTTTTGTTAATATTTGGTTTTGTGTATATTTTTGGTTGGCTTTTAATTTTATTTCGAACAGATTTATCAATTTGTGTATAAACTTATCTTTTTATTGCTTTTATTCGAAACTATTTCAGTATGTCTCTAATTTGTTGTATATTTTATTTTAACATTTTTTTTTAAAGAATTCCTATCTTAATATCTTGAGGTCAATTTAGCATTTTTTTAATATTTTCAAGGCATAACATCAAACTATGTTTTCATTGTTTGCTAATCTCAGCCTTGATGCCATTTTCATCAACCAAAATGTCGCAAGAAAATCGCTTCCCACGTAATCGCTTGTTTCGACAAACAGTTCATCCCATATAACCACACATTTGCTCGTTGACTTGTGTTAAAACGTTCTCAGATATGCCATCCCGAACTTCCTTCGACGCTGTTGGTGGACTTAATTCCATGACGATGCAGGAAAACAAAAAAAAAAGAGTCCACGGCGAAAACGTGATGTTAGGGTCCTTCCTTTACACTGTGTAACCTGTGTTTTCACAGTTCCAATAAAAAAATACACACTGAATCAAAGACCAGCATGATTTGACTAAAAGGAAGATTGTAAATTTTTAATTTGTTGTCTGTAAATGTTTAAATATATTTAAATGTATGTCTTCATGTTTATCGTGTGCCACATGCATTTATTTTATATTTATTAGCCTTTGGTTGGTGTCAAACTAGGAGATTTGTATTTATTTATTTCCTATTCATTAAAACCTATTCATGCATGATAAAAAAAAAAACAATTAGAAAACAAGCACAGTTAAAATCAATTAAAAGTAGGCGACTCTATTAAGTCGAGAAAAGTCACATGAAAAATACAAAGACACCAACCCCATATGAATTGTAAGTTTCAGCCTGTTCCAGCTGACAGTGACAGATGTCACTGTCAAACAACTGTCATCGTCGCAAGCGGAAGTGAGCTGGCGGGAACGGATTTTCTGGGGTATAAAAGCGGACCCAAACGAAGGCCCGCTCTCTTATTTTACCAACGTCCGGAGGAGTGAAGATCGGCAATCGCGCCGGTGTCACCCGTCAACATGTGACCCGGTTTTAAAGTTCGCGTGTGCAATTTGAAAACCTAGTTAAAATTCACACATCAAACAGTGATAAACAGTGACGTACCACAGATTAAAATCACTTAAAGTTAATAGTACGGACTGAGGAAGGACAGCACTACAAACGGTTAGTGGACACCACGGACAAGTTGAAAAACCCTGGCCGCGTTAAGTCCCCACAGTCGAAAACGTACCCCCGAGCGAGTGTAGTGCAACAAGAACTGCAGTGAAGTGAAAAAGTGGTCGGGACTGGTCGCACGAAGTACCGCGGTACGGAGTGCATTGTGGTACACGTCAAATTCTGTGGACCAGTCCCCAAAGAACAGTGGTGTGCCTCGCTCGGGATGGACCACTAGATTGTGCGCGCGGTACCACTCCCCGGACAGCGAACTGGCCATCCGTCAACATATGGCCCGCGAACCGCCGAAGAAACCCCCCCCCCCCCCTTTTTTGTGGCCCTTTTGGGCGAAGCCATCGAATCCCGGCGGCCTTTGAGGCATCGCCGACGTTCCCGCCGAGTTCCGGAACCAGCCACCAGCAGCGGATCAACAGCAGCAGCAAGTCGACCAACGAGCAACAACGATACTAACCTAAAAGCATGCAAGTACAGAAACAAAGACAAATACACGTGTAACAGCTAAAACGTCTTTAAATCCCCCCCCCCCCCACTATGGCCCTTTCCCCCTCCCCCCTTAAGTATAGTTGTTAAAATTATTGAAACCCGTCTAAAATAAAATAAAATGTAGGTCAAGATCAATCATGCTGTGTCGTCTTAAATTATTTATAATATCTGGTCTTTTGCTTGTTTTGCCCTGTAAAGTGTGTGATTCAGTGTAAGTATTTTAAAGTGTAATTATTCGTTATTTATCAGAAGTTATTGTAATGTCCCGTGGAGCACCGTATGCCGACCCTAAGGAGCAATCCACCTAGCTGGACTCCTTGTCCTGACTTGGGGCCGATAAGAGGCAGCAGGAAAATTCCCGAGGCGAGAAAGCGATAAGGAGGAAAGAAAGGATGTTCCGAGTGGGAAGCATGATTATTTTTTTAATTACATTTTTATGGACTTCCCGCTGGTGCTCGATTATGGAGTTGGAGGGGGTGGTCAGATGTGGGGGTGGTTTTGCATCTTTTTATGGTGGAAAAGCGTGCACAAGCTGGCTGGGTGGGAAGTTATTCGGGAGAGGGTTATTGCTCGGAAAAACTGCCATTCTGCGGTTGCAAAGTTGCAAATTAAACTGTTATTGTGGGCTCATTAACAGAGCTGTTTTATTTGCTGGCAACTGGAGCGTGTGTGTGGAATTAAATGCTGGAAATTAAAATGTTTTACGATTATGTCACTTGTTCGAACGATGTCACGGATTTGCAACAATTTGCATTAATGAAGCATTTGAAAATTAAGGGACAATGTTGTCAAGCTTTTTTTTGAAAATCTCGAATTTTGTTTGTTATCAAAAGTATGATCTAGGGTAAAATATTCATCCTGTCAAACTGCTCTCCAAAAAAACTAAATCTGTCCCCTTCGGAAAGCTGGCAGTGACATTTGCCATATCTCTTCGCCCAAATCCTCAATTGCTGTTCGCTCTGACATTGCAAACGTACGAACCAGTCATACCGTTCATTTCGAATACAATCAGCATCCAGCACACAGCAAGTTTATTGAGGTCCATTTTCCGAAGGCAAAATCGGCAATCTGCAAAACAAAAAAAAAAAAAAAAACACAACAAATCGATCGAGCGCAAGCAAGAGCAATTTGGAAGAATGATGAGTTTCGGGTAGCCGGGCTTTCGGTATATCGTTACTCTCGTCGTTCCGATTGACCGGTTCTCCGGTGGTGCTCTTGGCCATCAAACGGTGACGTCCACGTCGTGTGCTGGTCACCGATTCAAGCTGTGAGCGCTTTGAGGGGGAGCTGCTCGATTAGGCATGATGCACAGTACAAAATTAAACATTTTTTAGAATATATAAAAAAGTAAACAAAAACAAAGAAATTCATAAATGAACAGCAAAAAATTAAAATAATTAGATATTAAGAAACAATATTTTTTTTCAAAATGGTGTTAACTCTCGTCTACAAGTGAGAGTGAGAAATCGCTCAGTCTACACAGTTGATCTTCCTCCCGAGAAGCGAGAAAGCGAAAATCGTTTCGTGAATAATGACTGACATTTCATTTCGGGTGGAGACTTTACCCGAAAAGAGGTTTAGACTGTATCCATCTAGAGCGGTTTTGCAAAAAAGGTCATGTGCGAGTGGCCTATGCCGATTGAAACCAGGGGGAAGATAGCAGGGAAAATAAGAAAGGCACAAGTTTATCATTATCTTGTTTGATTTCGTTCAATCAGATATGAGATGGAGCTTTTACAGAAATCGAAAAAGGTCCATTTCAAAGGGAGGGATGAACTTTGTTGGTATAACCTTTTGTTAAAATGTTTTCTTTCTGGTGGATTCTCCGAATAGGTAATCCATTAATAGGGTTTGCTCTGAGTCCCTCTGATTTGATATGATCCCAAAAACACTAGTTTATCTTACGCTGTGGATTTTGGCTAACGTTTGTTGACTTAGGATTGATTTAAGAGATTTTTGGGAAAGGGTTTCGTATCTCAGCATTTGAATTTATTTCTTCCCTTCTAAAGGTTTTTTAAACTGAGCTATACTGCCCCTGTCTGCATAAAAAAACAGCAAAACTCGTTAAGATGTTGAAATTCAGCCTCGCAAAGAAATGTAAACAAAGAACTATATTTTTCATTTGTGTTATATGGATTTGGTTTTGCTTGATGATTGAAAATTAGACTTAGGCCGTTGCAAATATCATTTTATTCCCGCCCCCTTCCTCCCATCAAAATCGGCCCGAAAAATCATCTTTATATATGAAAATATTCTATCGGTGAAAGTTACGTATTTCAAAATATCATGGTTTTTTATTTTTGGTACGGATTTTTAATTGATCTGGCCTTATAGGTGGATGGATCTCTAAAAAATATTTTTTATTACCAATTTGTAGAGAAATCTCCTTCCTCAAAAACGCTGTTTAGGGTTTGTAAATCCGTTTTGATTGTCGAAAGATATTCCACTTTAAAGACATCCGTCTTTTATGCGAACTTCGTTTGACCTTGAACCTCTGGGACCATGTTTGTCACTCAAAAATCAGCCAAAATATGGTTGTCTTTAAAGTGGAATATCTTTTGACAATCAAAACGGATTTACAAACCCTAAAAAGCGTTTTAAAGGTGAGAGATTTCTCTACAAATTTGTTATAAAAAATATTTTTTAAAGATCGATCCACCTATAAGGCCAGATCAATTAAAAATCCGTACCAAAAATCAAAAACCTTAAAATTTTGAAAAACGCAATTTTCACCGATAGAATATTTTCATATTTTTTTATTCAGGCCGGTAAAACACAACTTTCTACGTATAAATCTCCGATGGAGTATCTCGGTTTATAATATTTTGTTCCAGCCACGCCGTGCATTGATAATGATTGATGAATTTTTATGGGGTGCCATACGACAAAGCCGTTGCAAATATTTTGCAAATTTTGTGTCGTTCTTCTTTTAATATTGGCTCAAAAATTCAAAACTTTTTTTAAAAAAAGGTTCATAATTTTAATTGAATAAGACGCGATTGAGTTGAAATTGATGTTTTGGAAAATTTTGAAATGAATAATTTTAGGCTTCTTAATTTTTCGAGACAATATTATGAGGGAAGCGACACAAACTTTGAAACATATTTTCATTGGCTTTTTTACAATTAATAAAACTGTAAAGAAATGGCCACCTGCAAACATTCATTTCAACTGAACAAGTGAAAATATATTTACCTCCGTTGATATTTTTTAACATAATGGCACAGGTGCAAAATATTTGATTTTTATTTGTAAAATTTTAGTGTTCGAGGTGCTGAAAAGATTTTTTTTCAATTCTTCTTTTCTTCAAAAAACTTTATTTATTTTAGATTAATTATTGCAAAACAACTAACTTACTAACAATTTACAATTTTTTTTGCTTCACTCGCCTTCGTCAAGGAACATGAACCTTGAAAAAATATTTTCAGTGGTCTAAAAAGGCAAATTTCAAGAATTTTTTTTATTCAAGGGAAGCGTTAAACCGAAAACGGAGCACTTTATCTTAACTGATACAAAGCAAATACTTTTTGATTGAAATTAGAATTTAGAAATTTTGAATTTAGAAACACAAAAAAAAATTGTACACACCAAACTCACAAAACTGACAGCTCCATACAAATTTTAACTAAAATTCGTCGAAAAACCTAAGGAGCTATTACACTACAGCAAACAACAAGAAAAATGTGTGCAGGCGAATCAACAAAGCCAGTCAAACCAACTGGCAAAAAGTGCGATTTAGTTTCTTTGTCTGCCATAGTGTAATAGCTCCTTTACTGAATGTTTCAGTTGTGAAGTTTTCAGTAAATATTAATGAAAATGAAAATGTGTATGAAGCTGTCATTTTTGCTAAAATTTAAATAAGTTCCAATTTTCTGAAATATACAAAAATGCGAATTTCAGTATATTCAACTGAATTCAGCTTAATTCAGGGAGAATTGTGTATAACAAATTTTAATAGGGTTTCTGCGAAAAACTTACTGAAAATTTCAGTAGTTCTGTTTTCAGTAAATATGAACTGAAAACGATCCTCAGATTTTAGCCCAGTTTGTATTACCAGCCGGCATAATTGCATGGAGACTTGTCATATTACAGACAAGTTTGATGAATTCAAACAAAAAAGCGTAGTTTGATTTATGAAATTAAAACTTTAGTTATTTCAAATTGTGATCAATTAAATTTGATTTCAAAATTTGATCAGTTGAATTGTTGTAAACAACAACAATTGTAAAAAAAACAGATTTTTTATTATGTTCTTCTCTAAAAGAAAATAAATTAAATTATACCACAGTGTACGTTTGGATACATCAAAGGTCAGAGTTTATATTCATGCTTTCAAAATCCGCTATCCAAACAAGCAAGAACACGCATCAATAAATTGAATTTCCACCGAAACCAATCTCCAAATCATCATTATCTATGCAAAGCCACACTGTTAGCAAACATCAGCAGCAAATTCATAACCAAATCGCCAGTCAATCAATAACTGTCCAAACCAAACCAAAACAAACATTCCGTCGTTTCTGCGCGTTTTGAAATGGTGAGTTTGTACGCAAAACCGACCCAAATCACGGAATATTTCAATCAACATTCATTCAGTTGGAGCAGAGTTTTTGTGTCATTAAGCCACGTTGGGGGGGAGGGGGAACACTCACACAAATGTCGAAAAAGGGGGAGTTAATCGAAATTGTTTGTGTACCTTTTGCGCGTGTAAAACAACTAGAAAGAGTGTGCGTTCAGTTTTGTGGCTTTTGTGGTGGTGGTGGTGGTGTTGGTAATAGCCCAAATTGGTCCCTTTTCTCCACGCAGACCGACTCCTCCCAGACGTAGTAATTTCCATGGTAAACTGCTGCCGGTCTAACCATCATAATCACGTCAACCATTCTGGGAGTTGGTGGAGAGTGAGTTGAGTGGGTGGTTAGATTACGGTATAGGTTATGTGGTGTTTGGTGAAGGGAAAATGGCAGTTGTTATTTTCAATTGGCGGTTCTCGCACGACCTAAGGGGGCGAGCCAAATAATTGCCATCAAATCTGGTCCCACAGGAAAGGTGTCACAAGCCGACCGCTTAAGTACTGGGGACCCCTTCGGGGTTTGTCTTGAAGAAAGAGGAAGAGGAACGTTTGAAATATTGCTTGATGTGGTTTTTCCGGGTCCAGGATGATGAGAGAGCAGTGGTGGCCTGGGAAATGGTGGAAAATAATTGGTGAACCCAAAGTCATCAAGACAAATTATAACGGCAGCATAGCAGCAAATTGTGGTCATATGAATAATTTTCTACGCTTACATGGCCAAGTGCCATTAGTTTTTGGTGGTTATCGGAGGGGGTTGAGTTTTAGTACGTGCCACTAGAGCAGTGCTAGCCGGTGGGTATATGACCTCGTGAGTGCACAGAAGGGGTCATTAATTTTTATGAGTGAGTTTGATAATTATGAGCGTGGTCAAATGGGAACAAGGCTCTGCGGTCGCGTAATTGAGATAAGTTTTAATAAATTAAGCTTAATGAAATATTTAAAAAATTGAAGTGTGAATGAAGTTTAGAATAGAGCAATATGACAAAATAAGTTAACTACAATCACTACAATAAGTGATTTTACACGCTAAAAAAAAACATTTTTCACGAAGTCATAATTCGAAAACACAAGATTTCACGGAAATTTAACGGAACGAATAAATGTTAAAATAATCTAGAAAATCTGTTTTAAGCATTGTTAAAGTTATGCTAAACGAGAAAATATATGTTGCCTCCTATTTTTTTTGGGACAATTTGGAAGGGAGAGCCGAACTGCAATATTTCTATTCACCTTTTGTGATCGTTTGGTAATTCCGAAGAGAACAAATGTTTAGTTTTAATTTTACTTTTGTTTTCTCAGTTTAAGTATTTAAAAAAAATTCACGAATATTTGCGGGAATTGCTGAATTTTATGAATCTATACAATAAAATCAATAATTTTGATCATAAAAAACCACGGGAGCAATTCTCTATGAAATCGGCCGATTTCGACCATTTTATTTTGTATTTTTTTTATTTGGCTCAAACTTTGAAGTTAGTTGTAGGTATTGCTGAGAAATATTCAGATAAAAATGGTACACGAAAAAAATTGATGATTTTTAAATAAGGCCATTGCAAATATTTTTTGATGTTTATGTCCCTCAACTCTGACCAAAGTCGAAAAAAAAAGTATAAAAATTGAAACAACGGGCCACGGTTTCAACATTTTAATGAAAAAAGGGGTTTTAAATGCATTATACACCTGTCTAGTTGTTCTGCCATCATGAGCTTTCAAAATATGTAAGTATTGCCATTTTTTTTTGTAATTTTGAAGAAGGGGGGGGGAGGAGGGGGTGACATAAACTTTGAAAAATATTTGTAACCTAACTTTTTGTAACAAAAATTCAACTTCCCAAAATCATTTTTTTTCATTTTTGAATTTGTTTTATTTGTTTTAGGAGACAAAACCCCGCATCTTCTAAGCCCTTCAGAAGTGTGGACCAAAATTATGCCGAAGAGTTATGATTTTTTTTAAAAAAGTGATTTTTTTAAATAATGAAATCCTCTACTCAAAATTTTTATGTAAAATTTGCAATTGAAATGTACTTTACAAGTTTTTCGATTAGGTGCACCGTTTTCAAAATATAGCCATTCATAGTTTAATTTTTTCCGAAAAATTCCGTTTTTTTATTTTTTTCATATAGTGTCCATGATTGTTCATTCCTGAAAATATTGTTTTCAAAAAGTTCAGAAAATTTCCTACAGTTTCGTCCAAGAAACATTGAAGATTGGACCTCTGGTTCCTGAGATACAGCGGATTTAAGAAAAAAAAAACAGGAAAATTGATGTTTTTAAGTTTCACCCAAACAACTCTCCAATTTCTAATGTCAATATCTCAGCAACTAATGGTCCAATTTTCAATGTTATTAAATGATACATTCGTCAAAGGGCGTAATATTGAATGATTGGCCCTTTTTAAATGTTAGTCTTGATTCAAGAAAATAGAAAATATTGTTTTCGAAAACATCAGAAAATTTTACAAATGTTCCATATTTTAACATTGAAAATCGGACCATTAGTTAGACCATTGTTTGGGTAAAACTTAGAAAATACAAAAAATAAAAATGGTCGATATCGGCCAATTTAGTAGAGAATTGCTCTGATTTAAAAATCTAGGTTTTGCGTGGGTTTTATTAAAAAAAAAGCATTTGATTTTTTTTATTAAATGTAAATCTAAAATTCGGCTTCTTCATACACACGGGATACATCTTGAAGGTCTTCATCCAAAATCCAAAACAATTAGGTCCATCCAGTCCTGAGACAACGTGACACCCGTGACGAAAAAAAGTGTTGCAAGTTTGACGTGGATATTTTAATACGTTTATAGTCTTTAGACCCCCCAAATCATGAAACAGGTTAATGAAGCGTTTAAAAGTGAAAGAAAGACTAATTAACAGGCAAGTTACATGATTTTCAAAACAATATTTTTAGGTTAATTTAGTTATATGTAACCCATTTGGACAAATATGTTATATTTAATTTAAAAAACTTATCTTGAACAGCCTCACTAAATATTTGTGAAAACAGATCTTAAATGTCGAACCATGAGTAGTCGTAGCTGTCTAAACAACGCATAAAACCGCATCCGTATTTTTGTGTACCAAAACACACACAGAAACACATTTTCCGTGCCCTATCTCGGCTGGATCTTGATGTGTTTTTTAAAGAGCAGCTATGAAGGTGTCGTTAAATGCTCTTTTTGCTTGCTGGACATCGTAGCAGCAGCAGCAGCAACATGAGCAGTTTGCGTCAAATATTTGCTTCAATTTGATTTCTAGCTAAAACAGCATCATCCCAGCAGCAGCAGCAACATCTCAACGACACTAGCTTAAGGGCTCTTAAAATAAATCGTTTTAAAACGACGACAAACAAAAGCTCAGCTGCCGCTTCTGGTTCACATACTGTTGCAATGAAAAGCTTTGCTGCAAAAAGCTCCTCGAGGCGGAAATCTAGACTCGGTGTCTCCTCTGACTCTCTTGCCGTAGCCGTTGCCGTTGGTTTTGTAATTTACATCTTAGTGTTATGCTCCAGTTTGCTCACTTGTGCCAGCGCCTCTAGGGCTCGAGGGGGTTCCCTTTTTATGGGACATTCCTCCTCCTTGGGGTGGTCGTAAAACATTTGCCAACGTGAACGAGTGTATGTCCTCGGTTGTGTTTTAAGGGGTCGTTTCGGGATGAAAACTTATGTTTTAAAAGGAAAACGAGCGTTTAATGGAGACGCGTGGTGTGGCAGGAAGAAACCTTCGAGAACCATGCGTCTCCACTAAAAGACATTCTCTTAATTTAGTAGATTATTTTTGCCCAAAAATTCACAGCTCCAAATTCCGCACAAGTGCGCACATTTAGTTGTGGAACCCAAAACCAGAAAGGGCCGTGCAACAATGCCACAATTCCCATGTTGTGCAACAGTTTGGTGCTTCCCACCCAGGGGACCCCGGGGGGGAAACGCCAGGTTTACCTGGGACGCTGGGAAATGCAATTTTGGTCCCGCCGACGAGTGCATTGTCAACTGCAGCCTCCAGTGGAGTACCACTGCTCACACAGTCACAGCAGTACTATAGTAGAGACAAGAGTTGAGCACATTTGGGGATTTGGACGGTAGGCTTAGGGCTTGTACATTGTGTGTGTGTGAGACTGTTTGTTGGCATGATAAATGACTTGCTAAATGGGTAGATAGCTCGTTGAAAGTTTATTAATAGAGGGATCTTACCGTGTTGACTGTTGTGAGCCGTAAACTGGGATTGAGGCAAATGATGAAGGACAATGTAATATCGATTCATTGTGGAGCTTACCTGAAATCAGATAGAGAATGAGCTAGGATTAGCATTGGGTTTTGTAGGCTTTTGGAAGTGTGCCGGTAAATTGGGATCAGTTTATGATTATTGACAGATTTGCAGATAGATTCATAGTATAGATACAAGTGTTTCCAAACTAGGGTTACATGTTCAATAAATATCAAGGGGCACGGCGTGGTGAAAACCATATTGTATAGACCGACACTTATCGGAGATTGTAATGTAGATAGTTTTTGGTTGCAAATAAAAACATTTTTATTTCTTTTTTTTATTAAATAAATAGCGCATGACTAGGCTTTCTGCAAATTTGCCATTCTTCCTGGCTAGGCTTTGTTCCTATGACCAAAAAAGCCACTTTGTGAGTCATTGGTTTACCCATTCCTGGTTCCATACAATTTTGGTGGCTGTCTATATCAAAATGGCATCTAAATATTCGATAATATGTATCTTTTGGAGGAATTTGCTGATCGATTTAGTATCTTCGGCAAAGTTGTGGGTATTGATAAGGCCGATGTATTTTTTTTAAATATTTTTGTCCCTCTACTGATAATTCAAATTACAATCCAGATTTTTTTTATTGTACGCCCGTACAGTTAATATGCAATCAATAGTTTTCAAAAAGAAAATAAGGTTTGACGAAAATATGTTTTTTTCGCGAAAAAAAACTTTTTGCGCTTTTTTACATTGACTTCACTAACTTCATTTTTTTTTAAATTACCCTAACATGCAAAATTGATTCTTAACGCAGTGGAATGCATTGTAAGTTTATTTCAGTTGATTGCTTTTAAATTTCCATTGAAAATTTGAACTGCCTCCTAATTTTTCGGGCCAACTTTGTACCAGCAAAAGAACATTTATAAATAGGTTCACGGAATAAAAATCCGATTTTTAATATTTTTCTTTTTTCTCAATTTTTTTGTTTTATTAGAATTTTTTTTTATTTGTAGAATTTGTCTGATATGTTAAGGAAAACAAAACCAACAACTTTTGAGCCAAAGGGAAGAAAGGAATAATTTTGCCGCAGACTTTTAATTTTTTTAAATTTTGTGTTTTGTTTGGAAAAAAAATAAATCACACTCATTTTTTTGACGTCACTTTTGAATGTAAAATCAAATTTCCATCGAGCGTTACATTAAAAAAAACAGTGTCCAAGTCCACATCTGAAAATATTTTTCATTAACAGTTCAAAAAAAAATCTGTATTTTTTCCTATAAAATATTAAAGATCAGACATCATGTTGCTGAGATATAGCGGATAAAAGATAAACACGAATATTGAAGTTTTCTTTGTATTTTTTTTTGTCTGTATTTTAGTTTGTGTGTACTTTTTCCACGAGCAAGAAGACATTTGCATCATTAGTTTGTCCATACAATTTTGGCAACCGTTCGTACAAAAAAGTATTTTCTGATCGATATGGTGTCTTGGGCAAAGTTGTAGGTATTGATTAAAACATAACATAAAGAAGCAGCATTCTTGAAAATTCAATTGGAAAAAATGTTGTGCAAAATAAACATTTATGAAACATAATACTTTTTGGACACGTTTTGAGACGAAAACAAATACCATATTTTGAGCTATAGTTCATGTTGGTCAAATTGTATTAGTTCAAATAGCGTTGAAAAAAGTTAAGTTTTTTTTATACTTAAGGCCATTGCAAATTTTACTTCAAGTTTTCATTCCCTAACCCTTCAAAAATTTTCTAAAAAATCAGTTATTGTCAAATAATTATTGACTAAAATTTCAATTTTCATTGAAAAACCTTATACAATATATTGTTACCTATTCAGAATAATTTTAACAATGCTTATTTTTGAATTTTTAACCAAAAAAAACTTTTTAATCTTTTCAAAAATTTTATATTTTGGGATCGCAGAAGAAAAATTTCCTGAAAAAAAATATTTTTTTCATTTCATTGATATTATACCAAATTTTTGGAAAGAAGCATAACTGTAATGATATTTTATGCATTTTTTGATTATTTCGCCAGGAAAAAAAAACGAAAATCCGGCTTGACGTTATTTTTTCTTTACCATTTTCCCTAGAGCCGAGGGACAAAAACTCTAAAAAATATAAATTGCATTCGAAAAGTACCTACTTTACATATATTTCGATATCGTGCACAGTTTTCAAGGTAAATCCACTGAAAATTGTTTTTTTTTGTTGATAACGTTACCTTTTCTACCTGTGGGAGTCATGATCAATTTCGACCATCTCTGACAATATGTTTTCTAAAAAGATAAAGAAAATTCCCTAAAAATATTGAAGATTGGACCAATTCTTGCTGGGATACAGCCTTTGTAAGAACAGCAAAAAGGGAAAAGGTTTGTAGGTTTTCTCTTAATCACAAAAATAGATTAAAATCAAGAGACTGTATTCCAATTTCAAAGGATGGAAATATTTCGATTTTTTTGATTTTTCAGAAAAACTGATTTTCACAATTTTCAAGTTAACCGTAGCATTTTGAATGGACGAAAATAAGTGTTTTTGTTTGAATCAAGCTTTTATCATAAAACTATTTGAAGTTCTGGTCATGTATGATAAAAAAAAATTCACGAAAAATGCAGAAAAAAAATAGCATGAGAGTCTGAAGTCCGACTATTTTAAATGAAACTTAATCAAATACTTTGCAAATAGGGGAAAGTGGGGCAAGATGACCATATTGGGCAAGAGGAAAATTGCCCCTGTTTGTGTATGGTTTCACGGGCAATAGTTCCTCTTGCCTCATATGGTCGTCTTGCCCCTCTTTCCCATGCTACTGTATTAAAGAATGCAAAAATCTGACTTAAAAAATAGATAGAAAAACTCACAATAGATCAAGATCAAGATCTTTTGAAAATTGTCCTATAGACCATAAAAAATCTGTCTAGTTTTTGCCACACATCCGTTTTATAGTTTTTAAAAAATTTAGTGTTCAAAACTAATCAAAACTAGAGAATTCAATAAAACAAATGTATTCAGAGAATTTGATTTCATTGCACTTTTTAACAACGAGAGAATTTATACATATCTAGAATTCCCGTATCAAGAAATTTTTGACAAATTCATCCATTCTTTTCTCATTTCATGACAGAACAAAACCGTTCCCTAACGAAGGACTAATTGCATTCACGAAATTGCACCTGAGCGCCACTTTATTCTACAACCATTCCATAAGCCTCGACGTAAATATCATTAAGGCAAAAGTCACAAACACACAGCCCAAGTACCACACCAACCACCCACAACACGCTGATAATACCTTAGCCCTCCTCGAAAAAAGGGATGAAAGAGAGAGAGAAATGCGAGGGTGGGGGAGTTAAAAGCGATTATCTCCAATGTAAAGAACTGCCATAGAATAGAAGTCGACGACGAGCTTTTGTGGCACCACCTTTTTCGGGGAGGATTTTCTGCTGACTGCTGTTTGAGTTACTCTTGGTTTGGCTTTCTTCGGAGAAAGCAGCTTTCTGTAGTTTACAAATTCTTCTTTTTTTTGTCCGTTGGAACGTGCCACCAAAACTTGTCGTGGTCCAGAATGGAAGCTTGCCAAGATTTTCGAAACAAGTGAATTTGTTGCCAACTTTGCTCGACTTCTTGTTTTTTATTCTTCTTGTTGCACAATTTACAGTTTGCTAGGTGTGGAAGTGGAAGTTGAGACTTTCCAACCGTGATTAAATTTGATGGCTGATGGGGGATTAAATTTTGTTTTCTGTCTGGGACTTTGTTTCGATGTTTGTCTTTCCGATAATGATGTGAGATATTGCTGAAAGTTGGGCTCTCTGTTTCAGAAACGGATAAATTAAAAAAGGGAGTTTTAAATTAAGAGCGAGTCCACGAACAGGGCATACCCCTTTGTATGGGACCTCGTTTGGACCTCACCAATCTGCCTGAAATTTTCAGGGGTTGTTTGTATATATAAAACTAGCATCTGGCCAAAATATGAGCACTCTAGGTCAACGGGAAGTGGGGCAAATCGGGACACAATGTTTAAAGGTTTAAAAACGTCAAAAATCTTAAAAAGGCTATAACTTTGGCAAAATTCAATTTAATTTCAAAATTCAAAATGCATCTGAAAGGGCTCAAAAAATACAAAAAAATGCAGGGAAGAGCATCCCGATTGTTTAAATCTAAAGGGAGTTATTGGCATTTTAGTGAAAAAATAGCATAATTTTCAAACTCAAATAAAAAAGTGTTCCATCCAGATATCAACTCGGTTCGACCTGCAGCTTGTAGGGGACATCTGGGACTACCATCTGAGACTGAGAACGCTTTGGGTAAGGCAGTTTAACATATTAAATGGACACTTTTACTTTTAGTGAATTTTTTGGTTGTAAATTTTTGCTCGGGGGACCCCTTAGATCCCATTTTCTGGTGATAATTTTATTATTTTCGTGTTCCTGAGACAATTTCACAATAAAAACATGCACAAAAATGTTTATTTTGATCCATTTTAACCCTTTAAAAAATAAAAGTTAAAAAAAATCTTCGATTCACATTTTTTGAAAATCAAGCTCGTTTCCAAGGATACTAGATGACACCAGAAAAAAGCAGCTTCATAATTTTTTTTTTAACTTTTATTTTTTAAAGGGTTAAAATGGATCAAAATAAACATTTTTAAGCATGTTTCTATTGTGAAATTGTCTCAGAAACACGAATATGATAAAATTATCACCAAAAAATGGGATCTAAGGGGTCCCCCGAGCAAAAATTTACAACCAAAAAATTCACTAAAAGTAAAAGTGTCTATTTAATATGTTAAACTGCCTTACCCAAAGCGTTCTCAGTCTCAGATGGTAGTCCCAGATGTCCCCTACAAGCTGCCGGTCGAACCGAGTTGATATCTGGATGGAACACTTTTTTATTTGAGTTTGAAAATTATGCTATTTTTTCACTAAAATGCCAATAACTTCCTTTAGATTTAACCAATTGGGATGCTCTACCCTGCATTTTGTTGCATTTTTTGAGCCCTTTCAGATGCATTTTGAATTTTGAAATTTAATTGAATTTTACCAAAGTTATAGCCTTTTTAAGATTTTTGACGTTTTTAAACCTTTAAACTTTGTGTCCCGATTTGCCCCACTTCCCGTTGACCTAGAGTGCTCATATTTTGGCCAGATGCTAGTTTTATATGTACAAACAACCCCTGAAAATTTCAGGCAGATTGGTAAGGTCGATGCGAGATGGGTATGCTTTGCTCGTGGACTCGCTCTTAAGCCAAAACGGTTCAAGTCACGTCGTCGAACCCAATCAAGATATTATCGGCTATTAGCAAAAATTAGCATGACTTGCGTCGAACTTCTCCGATTGGGAAACATTTGTCAGGGAAAATTGAAGAAATTTCCCCGTTTAGCCACCGATCCAATAACAGTCAAACTTTGCCAGTGGCACGTCCTTTCGCCGGTCCTCAAAACCCTAGATTTCGATCTACACCAAGAAAACCCCGTTCTAGCAAACGAACAAAATTAACTTTTCTAATTTCCCCTCCACATTGCACCACCTACCTCCTTCTCGTCAAAAACATTAACCTTGCTGACGAAAAGGCACGCCACGTGGTCGTCCTTTTTGGTTTCACGTGGAGGTGGGCGGTTTTGGGCCCCAAGATGGTCGAGATAAGATTGTTTTGTGTACCTGTGGGTTGCTGTTGTTGTTGTGAACAGTCGCGGGCCGTCCATTCAAGGTTTCTTGTTGTTTTACCCATTTCTGAGTCTTAGTTCAACAAAATTTCACGGTCGATAAGAATCTGACAGTTGATGAACGTACCTGGTGGGTGGTCTTACAGTTGCAAGGTATGAAATGTAAAGGTTTGGCAATACCAATTTGTTTAATTCAAATTTTGCAATAAGTTGACAATGATTGCGTAAACATTTGAACATTTTTTGTGTTTCCAAAATAGTGCAAAATATTCAAAAATTATATTTAGGATGTAGTAAATATTTTGACTTTTTAAATTAATTAAAAAAATTTTTTGTAAAATTTGGCAAGGCATTTTTGATGTAATCGTATAGCCAATTCAAGGTTAACTTTAAAAAAAAAATAGGCTCAGAATTTATTACCTTCTCTCTTAAAATTTCTTAAACTTATTTTTCAAATTTTCTTTAAATATCCACGACATTTACTTGCTGTTCAACTTGTAAATGTCGGTGATTTTGTATTTGTAAAAAATAAAAAAAATATAAAAATTGAAATTACAAGCCATGGTCTCAACATTTGAATGAAAAAAGTGTTTTAAAATGCATTTTACACCTGCCCAGTTGTTTTGCAATCATTATTGTTCAAAATATGCAAGTACTGAAGAAATTTTGTTATTTCGCCGAAAAAAAACTTTGTGTGGGTCTGTACATTGGATTTTCACAAAAATTTAAAATATTTTTGATCGATCCCAGACATGCTAAATATGATTTTGAATGCAGGAAAATGCATTTCTAATTGTTTTCAGTTGGTTAGACTTCTATTTCCTTTGAAATTTTGAAGTTTCTTGAAATTTTTTCCCCCTGATTTTTCGGACCGATTTTGAAGGGGGGGGGGCGACATAAACTTTGAAAAATATTTGCAACGGCCTTACTTGACAAACAAAAAGAACTCCATACATATTAGTTTGTAATAAAATGGGTCAATTTTGCGAGCATTTCAAGGCATGATTCCATAATGAATATGGGTCATTCCAGGTCAACTGAGTACACTTTTGGACTCGACCTTCACCGATTTGGACCAAACTTGGAGGGAACGTTTATCTATCGATAGGTAACAGAAATCCCAAGTTTGGTGCTGATTGGACCATCCCTCTATTTTTGGCACCGCCCTCTTTTTTGACGATTTTCTAAAAAACTTTTTTTTCTTTTAATCATAACTTTGCAACTATTTGAGCAAAAGACTTTCTACAGGTTGCATTTTATAGAAAATTGTCCAAGAAATTTGATAAAAATAAAATTTTAACCCTTAAATGCCCCCTTATATTATATTTTAACGTTTTAAGTATTAAAATTCAGTTTTGACCAATTCCTTATATTTTTATTTTTTTTATTTTATCGCCATCGTGTTCTCCGGACAATTTTACATAATAATCAATATAGATTTTAAACTAAAATGAACTATTGGCGAGATACAGCGATTTTACTGAAAAGTAAAAGTTTTTGGATAAAAACCGAATTATGCGAGATTCATTCCTTTTTGTTGAAAAGTACACCATGAACTTCCGAGTGCTGCGCAAAATCAAAATTTTTTTCAGTAAAATCGCTGTATCTCGTCAATAGTTCATTTTAGTTTGAAGTCTTCATTGATTATTATGTAAAGTTTTCCGGGGAACACGATGGTGATAAAATAAAACAAATAAAAATATAATCAATTGGTCAAAACTGAATTTTTATACTTAAAACGATAAATTATAATATAAGTGGGCATTTAAGGGTTAAAATTTTATTTTTATCGAATTCCTTGGACAATTTTCTTTAAAATGCAACCTGTAGAAAGTCTTATGCTCAAATAGTTGCAAAGTTATGATTAAAAGAAAAAAAAGTTTTTTAGAAAATTGCCAAAAAAGAGGGCGGTGCCAAAAATAGAGGGATGGTCCAATCAGCACCAAACTTGGGATTTCTGTTACCTATCGATAGATATACGTTCCCTCCAAGTTTGGTCCAAATCGGTGAAGGTCGAGTCCAAAAGTGTACTCAGTTGACCTGGAATGACCCATATGCCGTTTATCGATTGAAGATGCATTCGATGTTACGAAGAATTTCTCTGAGAACAACTTCAAATAATCAGCTGAGTGAAAAAAAAAATTACATCAGGAACTGATGACATTTTTATCATTTGTTGAATTCCACTTTTTACACATTATTTTTAGTAAAATTACAGAAAGCCATAAAATTTTCAACCATCAAAAATTTACCTTTTTTACTATTTGGAACATGCTTTAATTTTTTTTTATTTCAGATATGAATAGACTAAATACCGCTGAAATTACATTTTCAGCAATTTTATAAACCAAAATAATGTAAGCATATTTCAAGCTGAATCAATCCAAATTCCTGAACCATACTTTCTTGAAGTGATGAGTGAAATAACCAGCATAAAATGTAATGAAAAGTGAAAAAGTCTTCCGAGAAACGGTTCTCGCAGAGATTCCAGTTTTATTTACAGTTTTGGAATTTGAGTGGGTGTTTTTTCTCGGAGGATGATTTTATCATTGCGGCGAATGACAATGAGGAATGTTGGGTTGGCATTCAGATTGCCTCGCAGTGATACGGATGAATAAATGAGAATAATTTTAGAATAAGTTAAAGATTTTCAGGTGAAATGCTTCGACCGAAACATTGTTTCTTGTGAGCATTTTAAAAATAAATAAAGTTTAAAAGCTAAGTTAGAAATAATTTGCACCCCCCTCAACTCGATCAAAACTGCCAATCCCCAACAATATAAAAAGCATTAATGGTGACATTAACGTTCATTTTTCGCGCGTCTTTTCAACAATCTCCCTCAAGTGCTTTCCATTCAGTATGGCATTTTCAAGCTCTCTATCTCGGTTCACCCAAACCACTCAATTTGCGCGTAATTTGATTCAATTTGAATCAATTGAAAATTTGTCTCGCACCGCACCACCTCGTTTCAGTATTCTACGGAACGTTAAAAGAGTCGTCTGGCCGGCAGCTTTCCAGGCTGATACCGTCTGGCTTAACGTTTGCACAAGGTGCTTTAATTATTTGAAACGTTTAACCTTTCTTGGGGTAGCCATTCCCGTGAGATTTTCTTTAAAGACCAACGTTTAAAGGCTGGGAAAATTTCTTCTGGAGGAAAACCTTGGGAAAATCTGTCCTTCTAGAGCAACAGAGAAAAACCTCACAGCCCTCGGGAATGCTTGACCGAGTTGGCCAGCCAGGTGTGGGTGGAGAAAAAGCCTCCTCCCCTCACCTCGTTCAACCTCAACGCCTCCGACAGCGTTGTTTAACCGCACCGACCCAGAAAATATGCGAAACGATTTTTCGCTCCAGTTTTCGGGGCCTTGCTAAACGATGTTGCGTTGAAACTTACGTGGGTTTTAAGATTAGGGTGACCTGATTTTTGTTCTTGGAATCCAAGTGTTAAATCCTCAAAAAAAAAGCCTTAATTTTAAATAATCGTTAAAAAAAACACGACCCTCTCCTAATTGGAATTGTTCAAAGTTACCCTATAACCAGAAAACCGTGACGTTTGTGCGTGGGAATGTCTTTTGGGGTCATGACGCCTCCACCACTTAACATTTGTTGGACCTGAGGGAGCGAGAGGGAGTCCTCTTGCGTGAGATGCAGGAAATTTATCTACATGTCATTGTTTTCATAAAGTATCGCTCCCTGGGGCTTGGCACCTGTCGGCAGGATGGAGGAAATACCCTCTGCAAAGGAATTTAGCCAGAGAATCCCACGATGACGTCAAAACACTGTTGAAATGGAGCAAGCGGTGTTGGCTCAGAGGGGGTTTCAAAGTTTGAGTTTTTATTGTCTTGTTGCGAGCTTATGGCCGGGGAAATGGGAATGATTTATTTTTATGTGCAATATGATGGAGGTGAAAAAGCAAACAGGTTTGGACATATATTTGGGTGCTGTTTGTCGAAACAGACACATAAACAGTATTTTCTTTTTCTTCGTGCCCACCATTCTAGACAATTGTTTAGAATTATCGCTTACTTTTTCAAAAGGTCCTTTGTACATAGGAAATTCGAGCGCATTGTTGTTTTTGAAAAAAGTACTAAAAAAATTGTGGATCATTATTATGATTATAAACAGTTAAATTGAATGCATTGCCATTTTCCGGTAAAACCAATTTTAAACAATTTTATTCTTTGTTAATGTTCAATCACTTTAATAAATTTTAATCAATCTAAAAAAAGATCATTTTAAACAAACAATTCAAAACGTTTCCGAAAAATTCAAACAATTCAAAAAATTCAAACAAAAGTTTTTATCATTTTCAAACAATTTTAAACAATTTCATAAAATATTTACAAATTTGAACGATTTGAAAAAAAATCAATAAACTTAAACATCTTAATGCATTTTAAAACAATTTTTTTAAAAGATATTGAATTTTCAAAAAATTTGAAATTTTAAAGAATTTGAACGAATTTTTCAACATTTTTCAACCACTTCAAGCAAAGTTAATATTATTTTTAAAAATTTTGAACAATTACAATAACTTGAACAAATTTTTAAACAATTTTACAAAATTGCAAATTTTTAAAAGACCACATAAAATTTTTGAATGAATTTGATCAATTTAAATAAAATTTACACAATTTAGACGCTTACAAACCATTTCTAGCAATTTCAAATAACTTTAAACAATTTCAATCAATTTAAATCAATTTCAATCAATTTCAATCAATTTCAATCAATTTCAATCAATTTCAATCAATTTCAATCAAATTTCAAATAATCTCAAACAATTTGAAACACTTTAAAACAATTTCAATAAATTTCGATAAATTACAATCAGTTTCAATCAATAACAAACGATTTCAATCAGTGTCAATGAATTTTAATCAATTTCAATCAATTTCAATCAATTTCAATCAATTTCAATCAATTTCAATCAATTTCAATCAATTTCAATCAATTTCAATCAATTTCAATCAATTTCAATCAAATTTCTGATAATCTTAAACAATTTGAAACACTTAATAAATTTCATTCAATTTCAATAAATTTCAATAAATTTCAATAAATTTTAATAAATTTCAATAAATTTCAATCAATTATTAACTATTTCAATCAGTGTCAGTGTTTTAATCAATTGCAATCAATTTCAATCAATTTCAATGAATGTTAATCCATTGCAATTAATTTTAATCGATTTCAATCAATTTCAATCAAATTTCAAATAATCTCAAACAATTTGAAACACTTTGAAACAATTTCAATAAATTTCAATAAATTACAATCAATTTCAATCAATTTCAATCAATATCGATAATTATCAATAAATGTCAATTAATTTCAATCAAATTTCTGATAATCTTAAACAATTTGAAACACTTTTAAACAATTTCAATAAATTTTGATACGTTTCAATCGATTTCAATCAATTAGTAACGATTTCAATCAGTGTCAGTGTTTAATCAATTGCAATCAATTTCAATCAATTTGAATGAATGTTAATCCATTGAAATTAATTTTAATCGATTTCAATCAATTTCAAATAATTTAGATTAGATATTTCAACTGATTTCAAACCATTTCATACATTTTCATACAAAATCCAAACAATTTCAAATAATCTCAAACAATTTAAATCACCTTTAAAAGATTCAAAAAAATCATGCAATGTTAACCAATTTAAAACAATTTGAAAAAACTTAATAACTTCAAACTATTCAAAACAATTTTAATAAACTTCAAGCAAATTCAAACATTATTAATCCATTTCAAATAATTTTTAACAATTTCAAATAAATTCAAAAAAAAAATATTTTTTCAATTTAAAACAATTCCAACCTATTTAAAAAATTTCAATAAATTTTAAACAAGTTTTTAAGGTTTCTAAACAAATAATTAGATTTGAAAGATTCTCTGAACTTTAATTTTTGCTCTAATTCACGGGTTGCCGAAGTAGCATTTTTATTAAAAAAAAAACAAGAACAAATCATAATTTTTAAAATCCTTTTCAGTTCTCTTCATCACAATTTCGAACATTTTTTTTCAAAAATGAAAATACAAATTCACTAGAAAGTTTATATAAAGTTTTCTACACAATTATGCAATTGAAAGCGAGTTTTTTTTTTTGTATAGGAAAATGAAGAAGTTTTAATTGCAAGTTGTGTGCTGTCCTTGATCTTTAGTGTAAATGTTTAAGGTTAACTTATATTTTAGCTTAGTGTAGTAACGATTTTATTGATACTATAAGAGAGAAATAAGTATTATGAAGTAAAAAAATAGTTTAGGTGCAGTTGATTTTTCTTTTTTTATCGTTTTTTTTTATTTGCAGACAAGCTTTTCAAAAAAAAATTACTTTTATAATTATAAATTTTCGCCGGATTGTGGAGCTTGCGCTTATTATATTAATAGCAAAAGTGGTTAATGTGCCAAATATACTACATTTTAAATGAGCGTTCTAGATTCTAAAAAAGTTGAACAATAAAAAAGTAAATAAATTGGTATTTGCGTTAATCAAACACACGAACGCCAAACTAAATAGGGTCACAAAAGTTTCACTAGAAAATCAATTTTGTTCAGAACATTTCTCAACTTGTTGCATAAACTACTATTAAAGTTTTTTTTGTTATCGTCGTTAAAAATTTGAAATATTCCTTTTCCAATTTTTGGCAATTATGATTTTCATGTTCATTCATCAAACTTGGAATAAACCCCCAAAACAACAAGCACTCAATTTGCGCGTGTGCACCCCGCGGAACTGAACCAATTTCGATGCCGCAAATAGACAAATAATAATCGCTGATGATGCCGCATGCCCTCGCGAAATGAACTCCCCAATCATCATCGCCATCATCGCTGGTTGCTGCCTCACACAATCGCGACTCTGATTGCACGAGCCTCCCCACGAGTCCCAGTCTGTTGGGAGTAGTGCTCCACGTGTGGAAGCTAAATTTTCAACACGTTTTAGTTGATTTGGGACTTTGAGCTTTTTGAAGTTGTTTTGTTGTCGGATTAAATGAATAGTTGAATCAGGCCTCTGTTTGCTCAACTCTAGAAGTGATACGTTTTTGCTCAATCAAAAAACGGTTTATAAATTCCGTTTGAAAGCAAAATAAGCTCAAGGGTTAGTTTGCAGCTTCCGGTGCATCACCGTAATGTTGCAAGCTTCAAGTCTCCATGTCGAACGACGGCAAAGGATTGTGATGAGCGCTAGATAACACTAATAGCGATATGCTTTAGGGCTTGTTCCCATTCTTCAGCCCGGAGCAAAAAAGAATCGTTGTGGGGAAAGGGGGAACCTGAGGTTGGGAAAATCTGCCATGGCCCCCGAGGCTAACCGACCTTGGTTGAACCGAGGTGTACCCGGAATGTACCGCTGCCGGAAGATAAGCCTTCTTTTCAGGGCTCTGCCATGTCCGCTGTTGCATTCATGAAGAAGACACGGTGATTGCACTGAAGCTCATGCTCTTCGGAAGTTATGACGTTGATTTAACCCTTGGCTTCTTTGTTTTTGCAGTGATTTTTTTTCAGCAAACAGTTTTCAAACTTCCTACTTGTTTCATATTCTACGTCTAAAACTCGATTCTCAAAATCATTGTTAATCGAGGGTTAAATCCTGGTGAAGCTTGCACCAGCAGCCATATCGTAGCTTAGTGAGAGAGGAGAGCAGATGATAAGCCTTGTTTGCATACAGTGCGCTGGGAAAAAGACCATAACAATCGCAATCGAGAGGTCTGGGTCGTCGTTTTTTGGAGTGAGAACGATTCCCATCATCATCATCATCCTAGTATGAGAGAGGGGTTCTCCATAGCTTCTAGCGTTGGGCTCTAGGGCTTGCAGATGGAAGATTATGAAAATTGCTGAAATTAAAATTCCTGGCTGCGGTCCCACATGCTGGTGGTGGCCTTTAAAGCATGAACCCTATTAAAGAGGAATTGGGTGTTGAATTGATGAAGACGACGAGTTATTTCCAAGTGAATGATTTTAATTTGGAATTTTATATGTGTAGTATTTTAGTATTTTGGTATTTTAGTATTTTAGTATTTTAGTATTTTAGTATTTTAGTATTTTAGTATTTTAGTATTTTAGTATTTTAGTATTTTAGTATTTTAGTATTTTAGTATTTTAGTATTTTAGTATTTTAGTATTTTAGTATTTTAGTATTTTAGTATTTTAGTATTTTAGTATTTTAGTATTTTAGTATTTTAGTATTTTAGTATTTTAGTATTTTAGTATTTTAGTATTTTAGTATTTTAGTATTTTAGTATTTTAGAATTTTAGTATTTTAGTATTTTAGTATTTTAGTATTTTAGTATTTTAGTATTTTAGTATTTTAGTATTTTAGTATTTTAGTATTTTAGTATTTTAGTATTTTAGTATTTTAGTATTTTAGTATTTTAGTATTTTAGTATTTTAGTATTTTAGTATTTTAGTATTTTAGTATTTTAGTATTTTAGTATTTTAGTATTTTAGTATTTTAGTATTTTAGTATTTTAGTATTTTAGTATTTTAGTATTTTAGTATTTTAGTATTTTAGTATTTTAGTATTTTAGTATTTTAGTATTTTAGTATTTTAGTATTTTAGTATTTTAGTATTTTAGTATTTTAGTATTTTAGTATTTTAGTATTTTAGTATTTTAGTATTTTAGTATTTTAGTATTTTAGTATTTTAGTATTTTAGTATTTTAGTATTTTAGTATTTTAGTATTTTAGTATTTTAGTATTTTAGTATTTTAGTATTTTAGTATTTTAGTATTTTAGTATTTTAGTATTGTAGTATTTTAGTATTTTAGTATTTTAGTATTTTAGTATTTTAGTATTTTAGTATTTTAGTATTTTAGTATTTTAGTATTTTAGTATTTTAGTATTTTAGTATTTTAGTATTTTAGTATTTTAGTATTTTAGTATTTTAGTATTTTAGTATTTTAGTATTTTAGTATTTTAGTATTTTAGTATATTAGTATTTTAGTATTTTAGTATTTTAGTATTTATCAAATGTTCATATATTTACAAACTATTAATGCATGAAATTTTAAGATTTTTCTGAAACAAGAACCAACAAGAAAATTCCGTAAATTCCAACACTTTTCTTGATAAACTGTGGCAAATGTTCCATCACCCCAGAGTGACAGCTGAAAGCCACCAAGCTCGTGCAATAAAGAAAGAAAAAAATCTAATCTAACATCCGTGCTGAAAAATACGTCCAAGACGTGTGAGAAACGACTTGGCCGCACTTCGTCTCTGTTTCCGATAGTAAACCTTCAAGTCTATAGCAACAATTTCGTCCAAGGAACGCGAAGGTCATATATCACGATTTGGCCGCGACCGCCAACGCCGCAAACAATGTTTCGCAGGAACCCTAACCCGGTCCAACTTCAGAGTCAATCTTGGCTTTTTCAAAGAGGCAAGTTTTCCACTTTTCCACCGAACGACTAATTTATTGCCCCGACGTCCAGATTGGGTCTCCTGTTTAGTCAGACTCTCCGATCACCACCTCTGGCGGTAGTGTTTGTGTGTGTGTGTGTGCGAGAGGTGTTAAGTTACGACTCCCGGTTGGGGCGGCCAAAGTTTGGCGTGAAATCGGAATGGCACCGCGGTGGGACCAGACTTCAACGAATTTAGTTATTTATGAATTGTGCAGCAAACGGCAAACGGGAAACTAGGTCAGAAGTTTGCAATTGCAGTCGTGATTTGAGTTGGGTTTTGGTGAAATTTGGAGTTGTATATTCTATGAGGCATAATTTAAATTTAAAATAAAAGTTTAGTCTTATAATTATCTAACTCAATTCTAAATTCAATACATAGTTTAAAAGTTTACATTCCTAAATATATTACATGACCAAAATGACCAAAATGACCACCGGGCCTGGTGGTTCAGTGGTTAGCGTGGTAGTCTCTAAACCCCAGTATGGCCTGGGTTCAATCCCAGCCGGACCCGGTGGCATTTTTCGAGACGAGATTTGCCTGATCACGCCTTCTATCGAATCGGGAAGTAAAACGTCGGACCATTTGCGTAAAAGAGGTTTTGAGTGACTCACCACACATAACCTTCGGACACCTAGAAATTAGCAGAATCTTGCAACAGAGCCCACAAAAGACCCGGGGGTCGTTAAAGTGGATTGCTTTTTTTTCTTTTCGACCAAAATGACCAAAATGACCAAAATGACCAAAATGACCAAAATGACCAAAATGACCAAAATGACCAAAATGACCAAAATGACCAAAATGAACAAAATGAACAAAATGACCAAAATGACCAAAATGACCAAAATGACCAAAATGACCAAAATGACCAAAATGACCAAAATGACCAAAATGACCAAAATGACCAAAATGACCAAAATGACCAAAATGACCAAAATGACCAAAATGACCAAAATGACCAAAATGACCAAAATGACCAAAATGACCAAAATGACCAAAATGACCAAAATGACCAAAATGACCAAAATGACCAAAATGACCAAAATGACCAAAATGACCATAATGACCAAAATGACCAAAATGACCAAAATGACCAAAATGACCAAAATGACCAAAATGACCAAAATGACCAAAATGACCAAAATGACCAAAATGACCAAAATGACCAAAATGACCAAAATGACCAAAATGACCAAAATGACCAAAATGACCAAAATGACCAAAATGACCAAAATGACCAAAATGACCAAAATGACCAAAATGACCAAAATGACCAAAATGACCAAAATGACCAAAATGACCAAAATGACCAAAATGACCAAAATGACCAAAATGACCAAAATGACCAAAATGACCAAAATGACCAAAATGACCAAAATGACCAAAATGACCAAAATGACCAAAATGACCAAAATGACCTAAATGACCAAAATGACCAAAATGACCAAAATGACCAAAATTACCAAAATGACCAAAATGACCAAAATGACCAAAATTACCAAAATGACCAAAATGACCAAAATGACCAAAATGACCAAAATTACCAAAATTACCAAAATGACCAAAATTATTAAAATAACAAAAAATGTAACAAAATACGATTTTTAATTTTTTATTTTTTGTGTGTTTAAGGAGACTAAAAAGGCGCTAGAGTTATTATTGCAAGTTGCAAACTTGCATTCAAAAATTATTTTGATAAAGTGTTCTGTTTTCAAATAATAGGTATTTTTCTTTGATTTTTTTCAAAAATGATATTTTTTTGCAATTTTAAAGTTGCAGTAGTACCTGCAATATATTTACTTTCGAAAGGCTGAGATTATTTTAAATATCATGTTTTTTACTCAGAGTCATCTAGACTATCGTAATAAATGAAACCTAAAAATCTAGCCCGACATTTGAAAATGTCTAAAATAAGTGTCCAAAAATTTTATGACATGAAACATAAATTTATCGAACTAAAATTTATTTTTATGAATCTATGAATAATACAGTATTTCAGAATAATCCAATTTTTTTTATCGAAATAAAAGTGGCCTTAACTAATACAAATAATTTGAAACCCATGTGCGATGCCACTCGAAACATGCAACCTTGCATGCCACTTGATTTCTCCGTGGTTGAGGTGGGAGGCATGTGGTAGTTTATGGATCACGCTCTCTTGGTTGGGACAAAGTTTGCACAGTTAATTGGTTACTCTGCCGCAAGGGGGAAAACCACGTGCGTGCTCACCGAGCCTCCAGGATTAGCGTGCTTGCACGCTTCACCGGTGTGTGGTAACTCGTTTAAGGTTGAGTGACACTCACGGTAGTTCGTGGGAGGAGCGACTTTAATTGAATCAAATATTAATGTACTTTGGAGGATGAAATTCGTCTGAATTTTGGAAACAAATGATTCGATTAGCTTTGTACAATCATGATTGGAAAACTTAAGTATTTTTCAATTTAAATTAACTTTCATTTACTAGGCAAAGTCAGTTTTTTTCTAATTTGTCAGGTTATTTTTGCTAAATAATTAAAATAATTATAATTACTACTCTTTGGCAAGTTTGTTTCAAAACCTAATATCTCCTTTATTTACCATATTACTTTCCAGCAAATAAAAACAATTTTAAACGTTTCCGCCCATCAGACCGCACCCATTAAACGTCGTCTCATCGAATTGGTCGTGGTGAAAACTCAAAACGTTCCGAGCTTTTAGTTGCTCGTTCCACCCCTCCCACCTCTCACTGCGCCCGTCTTGTGAAAAACTCTCACTTTTCTGGACCAAAATTAAATTCCATCCCCGAATTGTTTGTGTCTTTTTTTCGATTTTTTTTTTGTATCTTGGTTCAAGCTTGCTTCCTTCGTGGCTGCAACATTTCAACTTCCGTAGCGTTTTTTGGACTTTGGAGACACTGAGAAAAAAAAGTAATTTTAACCCATTTTTTTTATATTAATCGGTAACATAAAATCTTCTAAAAAACAAAATCAGGTGGAAAAAAGTTTTAAAATTTTAAAATTTTCCTCCATTACCATAGTGTAGACAATCATGAGACCCCAGCACGGACCAAACTCTAACCGAACCGAACCAACTTGAAACGGAGGGGGGAAAATGTTTTTGTTTTTCATTCCCTCGATTTTGCAGCTTTTTGCCGATGCAAAGTGACGATGGTTTTTGGACGAACCCGACGACGATGGTGGCCGGTTTCGGAATTTTAATGAATGAACCTCTTTTTTCCTATTTATTTTTTGGTTGGTGGCTGTTGAGGCTCTTCACTGTCAAGAAGCGAGTGAAAGCTTTTCTCTCTGTTTGCAAAGCTGTGGAAATTGAAACAGTGCATCAAAAGTTTAATTTGTGTTTTCTGCTTGAGGGTTCGGGGTTGGTTTTTGGAGTGGAAAATGAGTGGAATGGATTGGAATTCTTATGAGTTCGAAATGAAAAGAAAAAAATGGTTTTTACTGACTAAAAACATGTCTAAATAAGTTCAAGTTGATTTGAATGTAACCCCTTAAATACAATATATTCTCTGAGAAATATTGCCTCATCATCATAACTATTTTCATCATCTCAGATTGTCTCTACAGAAAACTGTTAGTGCACAAAATTCATGCAAATGTGAAAAACGTTTAAAACTCTCTAGCTTTTCACTCAACTCACAAACGAGTTCTTGCGTTCTTGACTTCATTTTAGCCTCGTTTTCTTATGCATCAAAACTCATTTCGAGTGCAGTAGCCTGAAGAAAAGAACGTCTGAAAATAAGAAAAGAATTGAATACTAGTATTTTGCATACATGTTGGGGTGGTAAAGGTTCTCAAGGAAAGGCAGAAAAGTGTAAAAATACTCACAAAAGAAAATGAAACAAAATCAGAATGGAAAAATTCAGACACATAAAGTATATGATTTTTCCCCGTGAAAAACAAAACTCACACAGCTGAAGCTGTCTCGACTTTCTTTGTGTATGTTTCACTCTCTCTCTATCATTTCCCGGTTTCAAGGCTGAAGAAGAAACCTCACACTGAGAATAATGTTGATGAAAGTTGATTCCTGCTGGCAAAAAAAAAAATAAAACGTCGGGAAATGAGAACACATATTCATGTACAACACACTTTTGTTTCCCATAATTTATGACGACGAAGAAATAATCTTTTCCGGCATCACTACGCGCTGCGGTGATGTTTGTGAAAGGCCTCGGTAGAGGAACAAAACAAAAAAACGTGACGAAACTTCCTGCTGACATGAGGACCGAGACTGTCAGCAAGTTGAGCGATGTTGTTGTTGTGTTTCGGCGAGGCCGACTGATGTCAGCAATTCTAGGGAATTAAAATTAAATTGGGATGAATTGGGTTATGACAGGGTATTCTTCCTTTTTCGAGGCATCTTTTGAACGGAACAAAAATGGTTAAAAGCATTGCCAGCAAGCTATGAGCTTAAAAAAAAAATATTGTTTTGGAAAATCGAAATCAAACACACACTCTCACAAATACACACACAAATGATCAAAATGACCAAAATGATCAAAATGACCAAAATGACCAAAATGATCAAAATGACCAAAATGACCAAAATGACCAAAATGACCAAAATGACCAAAATGACCAAAATTACCAAAATGACCAAAATGACTAAAATTACCAAAATGATCAAAATGATCAAAATTACCAAAATTACCAAAATTACTAAAATTACCAAAATGATCAAAATGATCAAAATTACCAAAATTACCAAAATTACCAAAATTACCAAAATGAACAAAATGACCAAAATGATCAAAATTACCAAAATGATCAAAATGATCAAAATTACCAAAATTACCAAAATGACCAAAATGAACAAAATGACCAAAATGACCAAAATTACCAAAATGATCAAAATGATCAAAATTACCAAAATTACCAAAATGACCAAAATGAACAAAATGACCAAAATGATCAAAATTACCAAAATTACCAAAAAGACCAAATTTACCAAAATGACCAAAATGACCAAAATGACCAAAATGACTAAAATTACCAAAATGATCAAAATTACCAAAATTACCAAAATGACCAAAATGACCAAAATGACCAAAATGACCAAAATTACCAAAATGACCAAAATGACCAAATTTACCAAAATGACCAAAATGACCAAAATGACCAAAATGACCAAAATGACCAAAATGACCAAAATGACCAAAATGACCAAAATGACCAAAATGACCAAAATTACCAAAATGATCAAAATGATCAAAATTACCAAAATTACCAAAATGACCAAAATGAACAAAATGACCAAAATGATCAAAATTACCAAAATTACCAAAATTACCAAAATTACCAAAATTACCAAAATTACCAAAATTACCAAAATTACCAAAATTACCAAAATTACCAAAATTACCAAAATTACCAAAATTACCAAAAAGACCAAATTTACCAAAATGACCAAAATGACCAAAATGACCAAAATGACCAAAATGACCAAAATGACCAAAATGACCAAAATGACCAAAATGACCAAAATGACCAAAATGACCAAAATGACCAAAATGACCAAAATGACCAAAATGACTAAAATTACCAAAATGATCAAAATGATCAAAATTACCAAAATTACCAAAATGACCAAAATGAACAAAATGACCAAAATGATCAAAATGACCAAAATGACCAAAATGACCAAAAAGACCAAAATGACCAAAATGACCAAAATGACCAAAATGACCAAAATGACCAAAATGACCAAAAAGACCAAAATGACCAAAATGACCAAAATGACCAAAATGACCAAAATAACCAAAATAACCAAAATTACTAAAATTATCAAAAATTATCAAAAATTATCAAAATTACCGAAATTACCAAAATTACCAAAATTACCAAAATTACAAAAATTACCAAAATTACCAAAATTACCAAAATTACCAAAATTACCAAGATTACCAAAATGACCAAAAAGACTAAAATGACCAAAATGACCAAAAAGACAAAAAAGACCAAAAAGACCAAAATGACCAAAAAGACCAAAATGACCAAAATGACCAAAATGACCAAAAAGACAAAAAAGACCAAAAAGACCAAAATGACCAAAATGACCAAAAAGACCAAAATGACCAAAATGACCAAAATGACCAAAATGACCAAAAAGACCAATGACCAAAATGACCAAAATGACCAAAAAGACCAAAATGACCAAAATGACCAAAATGACCAAAATGACCAAAATGACCAAAATGACCAAAATTACCAAAATGATCAAAATGATCAAAATGATCAAAATGATCAAAATGACCAAAATGACCAAAATGACCCAAATAACCCAAATGACCAAAATTACCAAAATTACCAAAATGACCTAAATGACCCAAATTACAAAAATGATCAAAATGAGCTTAACGAAAAAAAAACAACAAAATCAATATTTGTCATTTTGTCATTTGTCATTTAAAACATCTTGATTTGATTTTGGTCATTTTGATCATTTTGTTGATTTTGTTGATTTTGTTGATTTTGTTGATTTTGTTGACTTTGTTGATTTTGTTGATTTTGTTGATTTTGTTGATTTTGTTGATTTTGTTGATTTTGTTGATTTTGTTGATTTTGTTGATTTTGTTGATTTTGTTGATTTTGTTGATTTTGTTGATTTTGTTGATTTTGTTGATTTTGTTGATTTTGTTGATTTTGTTGATTTTGTTGATTTTGTAGATTTTGTTGATTTTGTTGATTTTGTTGATTTTGTTGATTTTGTTGATTTTGTTGATTTTGTTGATTTTGTTGATTTTGTTGATTTTGTTGATTTTGGTGACTTTGTTGATTTTGTTGATTTTGTTGATTTAATCAACATCATGATTTCGTTGATTTTGCTTGATTTTGTGGATTTAATCAACAAAATCAACAAAATCAGCAAAATTCACAAAATCATCAAAATCAGCAAAATCAACAAAATCAGCAAAATCAACAAAATCAACATAATTACTTATGGCCTAACAATGTTTTCGTTATTGAATTGTTAACATCGTAAGGCAAGTATTTTCCGGGAATTTTTGACAAAATAATATTTTACCCGGAATTTTAATTATATATGAATATCTGGAAAAATGATAATTCGTTTTGATTTGAATATCAAATGTATCACAGCAAATAACAAAGTTATTCACTTCTCTGGACTTGTAAAACATGTCACCTGAAGTGATTTAATTTCATTATTCTAATCATACAAGGCAGCCACAAACACCCTCAACTTCTCAGTTTATCATCATCATCCTGACAGTTAACTTGTTTACATTAGCTTGATTAGTTTCATTCATCCCTCACACGTGACGCACATGATTTTGTGTGGACACTGTAAAAATATACAATAAATCTACAATTTGATGGTCGATAATTAAACAATCTTGAATACAGATTAGGAAAATAAACCAACACAGCAATTATCAATCTTAAGTTACTGCATTTTTTGTACTGTAAAGCTTATGTTACATGCACTTCATCACCTCAAATTTCATCACCAACAACCCCTCCAAGTTGCTCCACCCAACAACGAACAACAAGAAAACTCAGCGCTCGTTCGGAAGTTTGCCCCAAAGTTGCTGCATTCATCGCAGCTCAGGGTTGTCTTTTCTTGAAAGATCGTCCCCTCTCCCTCACTCTGCACCCTCTTTTACTCTCATCCTGCCTGATTGATGGCATTTCTCTTTCGAGAGTCTCTCAAGTGCATAATAATTCATAAACGTTTTTTTTTTGGGTACAGCATCAACTGCCATCATTCAGCGGGGCCTTAACGAGATGCTGCTGCCGTCGACGTTCGTTGTGAAGATGATCGTGAAGATCTGAAAGGGATGAAAGGACACGGAAGTGGGTGAACGGGGGCATTTCCTGAGGGTTTGTTAGCGTTTTTTCCTCCTCTCTTCCTTTTATGCTTTCACAACCTTGGGAACGGAGCGACATCCAAGTGCCAAACGTGATTGTTACTCCTTCCTCGACGATTTCCTTCAGATGGGCAGCAAACACCTCTAGCCAGATGAAGGGCGAGCACAACTTTTAATGCTGTCCTGGGGCGTTTTTGGACGGGGAGAGATCCCTTGAAAAGAGTCCAATTATTCGAAAGTGGTTCAACTATGGGCTGTCTTTTCTTAAACGGTATATGGGCTGGTGTTAAAGTGGAAGCATCGCACCACGTGGGTGGTCTCTGGTCGGACACTGGGTGGTAGTTTGTGGGTGGTCTTTTTTGTAGTAGAGGCATCGTTGGTATACGGTTTATCGATAAAATAATAGTTTGAGTTTTTTCCTACTTGTTCAAATATCTCAGATATAGAAAAAAAGTTCCTTAATTGATAAAAATTTTATGACCGTCAAGAAAATTCTTCCGAGCCAACAAACTTCAAAATTCACAATTCTCCGGCTGTCTGCCACTCTCTTGTTAACCAAACTTATCCAAATTAAAAGCCCCGCGGCAGTGCTCTTCAACTTGAACTAGCTACTCACTTGCACAAAGTATTCTTGTACACCAGCTCAAAAATAAACTTCCCCACGCACCGCGGAGGAACCTCCCGGGGCGAAACCAAACACTCTCCTTCTCGGGAAGCTGAAACTCAACTTCCTCTTAGCTGCCTCTTGGAAAGGTATTTCCGGCAGCAGCATCAGCTAAGAAAAGCTGCTGCATCGCGAAACAAACTCCAACAGCACTCACCGTTGAGCCTTGCCATTCTCCCCCTCTCCCCACCTTTGAACAAACTCTTGTTAGTTTCGTCAGCAGCAAATTGGGAGGGAATTGAAATAGAAAAGGGAGGGAGGTGGGCAAGAATTTCGTGGGAGCTATTGTGAAAACATCATGTCAGGCGTAATTTACACAGAAAAAAGTTAAATTTAATTAAAATGCATCCAATTAATTTGATTTTTTTCAATTTTTTTTCTATTTTAATTAATTTTTTCTAAGGCAAAGGCCAGCTGTGGCGAAAAATCCAGTTTGGTGGAATATTTTAAATCTTGCTGTCAAAAGGGCGAGAAAAAAATGCCAAACAGGGCAAGCTAAAACTGTAATTTTCGTTCAAAAAACTTGTCAAATCGATTTTTAACTATTCAGGATACATTGTTTACCGTGAACCGGGGTGACTTAAACAGGTTCTATTTTTAAATTGTTTTTAACGGATTATACCTTTCTCATGATTTGTATTTTCTGAACATGTACTGGGTTGGGTCACACGATGTACGTTTGTAAAAAATAGTTTCGTTAAAAATTGTTTTTCGATAAATCGGAGAGGCTTTGATAGTCACTGTGTTTCTTACATATTTCAGCATAATACTGAGTAAATTGAATTAAATTGGCATTAAATTAGTAAAATTGATCATTAGCTAGGTTTTAAAATTTCCATTTGAAAAAAATGCAATTAAAAGTTTGTTAAATTTTGTTTATTAACATTTTAAAACAATAAAAAAATAAATCAGGTAAAGTAAATAAAATAAATTTTGATCAATATTTTTTTAAAAGAACAATTTGGTTGCCACCAAAATCAATTCTTTTGCCGGATTCATATATGTTGAAATTTAAAAAAAATGTTTCAATGAAAATGCCTATGAATGTGAAAATATATCTGAAAAACATAACACTTTGCGAGTGTTTAAATAATTTTAAAATTTTTGAAACTTTTCATTTTTGAGCAGTTTTTTACGAAATCGGTCTTTTTTTTCAGAATTTTAATTTTTGTATTTTTTTTTAATCCAACTGAATCATTTTTGGTGCCTTCGGTATGCCCAAAGAAGCCATTTTGCATCATTAGTTTGTCCATATAATTTTCCATACAAATTTGGCAGCTGTCCATACAAAAATGATGTATGAAAATTCAAAAATATGAATCTTTTGAAGGATTTTTTTGATCGATTTGGTGTCTTCGGCAAAGTTGTAGGTATGGATACGGACTACACTGGGAAAAAATGATACACGGTAAAAAAATTTTTGGTGATTTTTTATTTAACTTTTTGTCACTAAAACTTGATTTGCAAAAAAACACTATTTTTATTTTTTTTTTTTTATATGTTTTAGAGGACATCAAATGCCAACTTTTCAGAAATTTCCAGGTTGTGCAAAAAATCTTTGAGCGAGTTATGAATTTTTTAATCAATATTTATTTTTTCAAAAAATCTAAAAATTGATCGCAAAAATTTTTTAACTTCATTTTTTGATGTAAAATCAAATTTGCAATCAAAAAGTACTTAAGTGAAATTTTGATAAAGTGCACCGTTTTCAAGTTAAATCCATTTTTAGGTGACTTTTTGAAAATAGTCGTAGTTATTCATTTTTTTTAATTATTGCCCATGTTTGCCCACTTTTGAAAAAATATTTTTGAAAAGCTGAGAAAATTCTCTATATTTTGCTTTTTTGAACTTTGTTGATACGACCCTTAGTTGCTGAGATATTGCCATGCAAAGGTTTAAAAACAGGAAAAATTTTGTTTTTTAAGTCTCACCCAAACAACCCATCATCTTCTAATGCCAATATCTCAGCAACTAATGGTCCGATTTTCAATGTTAAAAAATGAAACATTCCGATCTATTCGAAAAAAAAATTCAAAATTTTTAAATTAAGACTAACATTTCAAAAGGGCCAAACATTCAATATTACGCCCTTTTAAAATGTTAGTCTTGGTTTAAAAATTTTGAAAATATTTTTTTCGAAAAGATCGAAAAATTTCACGAATGTTTCATATTTTAACATTGAAAATCGGACCATTAGTTGCTGAGATATTGACATTAGAAAATGGTGGGTTGTTTGGGTGAGACTTAAACAATATCATATTTCCCGTTTTAAACCTTTGCATGGCAATATCTCAGCAACTAAGGGTCGTATCAACAAAGTTCAAAAAAGCAAAATATAGAGAATTTTCTCAGCTTTTCAAAAATATTTTTTTCAAAAGTGGGCAAACATGTGCACTAATTTAAAAAAAAATGAAAAACTGCGACTATTTATTAGAAATAGATTTAACTTGAAAACGGTGCACTTTATCAAAATTTCACTTAAGTACTTTTTGATTGCAAATTTGATTTTACATCGAAAAATGAAGTTGAAAAAATTTTGCGACCAATTTTTAGATTTTTTGAAAAAATCAGTATTGATTCAAAAATTTATAACTCGCTCAAAGATTTTTTGCACAACCTGGAAATTTCTGAAAAGTTGGCATTTGATGTCCTCTAAAACATATCAAAAAATGAAAAAAAAAATAAAAATAGTGTTTTTTTTTCAAATCAAGTTTTAGTGACAAAAAGTTAAATAAAAAATCACCAAAATTTTTTTTACCGTGTATCATTTTTTTCCAGTGTAGTCCGTATCCATACCTACAATTTTGCCGAAGACACCAAATCGATCAAAAAAATCCTTCAAAAGATACAGATTTTTGAATTTTCATACATCATTTTTGTATGGACAGCTGCCAAATTTGTATGGAAAATTATATGGACAAACTAATTATGCAAAATGGCTTCTTTGGGCATACCGAAGGCACCAAAAAAGTTTCAGTTGGATTAAAAAATACAAAAAAATCGAATGACCGAAATCTGAGAGAACTGCTCTTTTATTAAACTTATTCTTGAAGTACTTTGAACATTTCTCTGCAAAGCTCAGTCTGATTTTTTGCCATTCTTTTTGTATTTAATTGGTTTTTTTATATGCAAAAACGAACTCATTCGCGCACTTTAATAAAATAATGGCTTATGCATTTTATATCAAATTATGATATTTTTGCCCAATGATCAATAAAAGGCGTAACAGTTAAGTTTATATTTTCATAAATATATGTTTTTTTTGCAAATTTTGTTTTTTGTATGGATTTTGAAAAAAATCCAAAATGTTGCCAAACAACTTTTAAAATAATGTTCAGACTCCATACCAAATTTGCAATCGCAAAAAACTAAATTGCGCCGTTTTCAAGCTATAGGCATTTTTAGATGAAACTTTTCGAAAAGTAGTCAGTATTTTTGTAATTTGAATATATTTCATGAAGGAAAAGCATCTCCGCAAAAACAAGTTCGAATAGCTAATAAATATCCACAACTTAGAAATTTTGGGAAAAAAAGTTTTCTCAAGTTTTATAAATAAGCCCTCATTATTCAACTCGCGATAGCTCAGAAACTGTTAGATTTAATTTTAATGTTAAAAGTGAAACTATGTGAAATTTTTTGTTCCTCTCAACAAAAAAACTATTTTAGAATCTTTTTTTATAGATAAGAAGCAGGGATGCTTTTCCTCTATGAAGTATTTTTTGCTAAAAAAACAGCTGAACATTTTTCAAAAAGTTTCACGTTAAAATGCTTTTGTACCATTGAAAATTTTATTTCATTTTTTTTAAAATAGGTGGCAAAAAATAAAGAAAATTGAAATTTTCACACAAAAAACTCGACAAAATTGAATGAGACTATTCAGAATAGGTTGTATAATGCTTTTCTATGCATTTTCAATAAAAAATACTTTTTTAATATTTCAACAAATTTTTAATTTTTTTTTGAATTCATGCATTTTTCCTAATTGTTGATGGTAGCATGACTGTAATGATATATACAGCATTTTGCAATACTTTATGCCTTTATGCCAACCTCTCCCTCGGCCTCGACCAGACCTGAGGGTCAAAAACTATTGATAAAATTGGTAGCAGCCTTACATGAAAATGGTGCACAAAATAAAATATAGAGTAGTTTTCGATTACAAATTCTCTTTGCATACTAAAAATTATTTTCGAAGTTTTGTTTGCAATATTGTTGATTTTTCTCTGAAATCAGCATATTTTACAACAATTCTCCAGAACCAATCTAGAACTAGATTTTGCACCATCCAGCACGCAAAATTGTATGGAGCCTTGTATGTAGAAAATAATTATGCAAATTGGCTTCTTTTGAAAAAGGGAATGCTAAGACAAAGTTTTAATAAAAAAAATAAACAGAATCAGATTTGAAAAAAAAATTGCAAATTTTTTAGAGATTTACTTACGAGATTTTGTATTATACAATTATTTTGCCCCTATAATTTTTCAGAATTTTGAAATGAAGGTTAAATTTGTATTCAATGAATTCAAGAGTTTTGTTTAATGTGCTCTTCTATTCGAAAAAAAATCCTTAGTTGAAAAGTTAGAGGAGGAAGCTGGATCTGCATATTTTATCAAACAATTTTCCAGCCAGCTCGATATCGCCGGTTTCTCCAGCAAGCCGCAGGCAGCAACCGGTGAGCTTGGAGGAGAAAAAAGAAAGCTCGTCATGCTCGTCGACTAGGTATGTTGTGTGTACATAATGTTGCAACATCGCAACATCACTTCACATCTGGAGGGATGTGCGAGGGAGTTGGTGGGTAGTTCGTTGAGTCGGGATAAAAACAAAGGCGGATCGATTGCACATTCCGGACTCACTCACGCCGGTGATGGAAAACTTGTTCGCATATTTTAGCCGCAGGCAAGGGCACTAGTGTGATGATACTTTGAGGGATTGAAGTTTGATTGGCAGTGGGGAAAAAAGATTGACGGGGATCGGAGGCGGGAAACTAATCTCGTGTGCACTATGGTTGATTGGTTGGCACTGTGGGATATTTTGATATTTTTAATGTTTTGAAAATATCTATAAATTTCAGCTTTGCATAAATTAAAAAAAAGTGCATTCTATGACAAAAGCTAATTTGAAATTCATAAATTTAAAAGTTTCTGGTAATTTCCTCCCAACCAAGTCACCTTTATTCACCGCTCACACCGGTGATCACACCACGATGGGCCGTCCCACCGAGGCCTTGGCGAGACATTGTCCTGCTAAACGGCTGCGTGGCGTCGTCGGCTGGCTGGCGCGTGTCATCCTGTCACCTTCCGCCGCCGTCACGAAAGGCAAACAAATCATAAATCAATCATTCCGGACTCCTACAGGTTCGTCGTCGTAGTACACCATCCGTTATCATCATCGTCACGATCGTGTCATCGGGCACGTCGTCGACCCCACTTCATGTAGCCAACATGTCTGGCAGTAACTTTTGAGAAGGGTTTGAAATGGTATAAACTTTTTGCAATTGATGAAAGTTTAACCCAATTCGCTGAATAAATCAACTTGTGTAAGCCTTCATCATATTTTTTTCGTAAAAGTTCGTCCAGATTCAATCAATGGGTTAAAGAACAGAAAAAAACATTGACATTTCGAACAAAACACAGCGCAGACAATGTCACACGATGGGTTTTTGTTGTTGTTTTGGATCCAATCCCATCCAGGGCACTCGGGTCACGATGGGACATCCCAAAAGGGTTTGACGTTACAATGAAAAAAAAAGAGAGCGAAACTCGAGCGAGCCCATGGCTCCCGGAAATGTTATAAATGATGGAATAACTAGACAGCTGCTGTTCACGGGATCCAACGAGTTATGACTGTGAAGATGGGCTGAACTAGATTTGTCTCGCAGTGGTGACTTATGGCCTTGGGTTTGTGTGAGTGAGTTCAAGTTAATCGGATTACGTGGTGACGACTGCCGGATTTTTTTTTGCCAAATGTAAGTATACACTTGTGATTGGTGGTGTAGGAGTGGAAATTTGGGATTTTGGGTGATTTTCACCTTATTCGAATAGAGAGTGTTGAAACTGAAGTCCTTTAAATCGGATTATTAGCTTATGTTTGAAATTTAAAAATTATTTAACGAAGCTGTTGCCGCCAATGAATAGCTTCGAATAAAAATGGAAGATGAATCCTCAACGATTTTAAAAATCTCATTTTCTTGTATTTATTGCTATGAATAAATCTTTCTTCATACAGCTAAAAAATATATATATTTTTAACTATTTTTTTTCAAACAATGCATTGCAATGAATCAAAATTTATGGGACTGGCAAAAAATATTAGCAAATTCGTATCGCGAAAAGAAAATTTACTGATTGTTTGGTGCCTTAGGCAAAAGTTATAGGTATTAATTGAACTGGTCAGAAAAAAATTAAACCTTCAACAATTCAAACATTTTTAAATTATCAAGAAAAATCTTTTTTCAAAATATGTACCTGGGACAAAACAAAATCTTCAACAATAGTAGTACGATAAATTTTCATTACAGTCCAGTCTCGATTTTCCAAAGTCCTCGGAAAAATTTCACTTCGGATAAATGTTTTTTTTTTGTTTTCTTGCTATGGGTCGTTGAGCTCAAATATGACTCCAATATGTTTTTAAAAAACTTTAAAATGTCAACAATCTGAAATACATTTTTCTGCATTTATGATCATATGATCATAAGCATGTTTGGGCTTGTTTTAAAATATGCTAAATTTATTGTTAAACATGTTTTTGTCGCTGCTTAGATATCTTGGAAACTAATCATTGCAAAACAACTATAGAGGTGTTTAATGCATTTTAAACTTTTTTTTCATTCAAAGGTTCAAACCATTGCCTGCATTTTTTTATTGCTTTTTCATATTTTTGCCTCCTCTTGACTCGGCGACACAAACTTCAAAAATGTTTGCAATGGCTTTAACGCAAAACAATGATTTTTTTTGCAATTTTAACAATTTTTTTTAAGTGGATTTAAAAAAAAACATTTGATTAGATAATGGCAAAAATCACATGGCAGTGCTGTCATTTTATTAAATCATAATTTTTAGAAACATTCAATACATGGTTTATTTTTTTTCATACATGGTCGACTTTTTAAACTTAATATCTAGATTGTTGGAATTGTTGAAAAATTGGAGTTTACATCGAAAAGTTCCTTATTGAATTTGTGATAAATTGAAAATAAATTGATATATAATATCATTATTAGATAAATTAACATTGCCGAGATAATTAAAAAACCCGATTTAATCCCACCTGGGGTGAGATAGAGCCTTTCTTACTAAAGAATATAATAATGGTAGAACTTTTTTCAATTCATAACATCGACTTTGTTTACTTATAACGTCAGCACAAAAGAAAGTCTTATGATGAAAGCAAAGTATTATAAATGATATGATTTCCAAAAGAAATAAAAAACGCAATTTTCACCAAAAGAATATATTCAATCGTACAATATGTTTGTACGTTTGTAATCAAACAAGCGTTTAAGACAAACGCGATCATAGCAAGCTTCCCATGCGCCAGTGGCAACGCACACCGCGGTTTTGGTTTTTTAGCTTCGGTGAACCGCGTGGAAGCTAGCCATTCAGCTTCTAAGAAAGTGACAGAGTCAGAGATAGCTATTTTCAACAACCGCACCACTACACACTCAATCGCGAGAACCTTAGGTAGAAAGCCATTGGCGTCGCCAGCATTGAAAACTTTGAAAACGATATAAACGATGAAAGCTTGGAAAGCTCCTATTGGAATCCAATGAACCCTGTTAAATAAAATTACGAAAATGAAGTCTACATTTAGGCGATTTTAGGAGCGCACGGGAAACAAATTGATTGTAGCCGGATGAATGTCCTATGTCACAAAAGTTTTTGCATAAACATTGGACAGTTATGCAAAAAAGGACAGAGCAAAAGAAACCGAAAAGCTACGATATCATACATGTTGTAGGAAACATCGGTAGACAAGCTACTACAAAACGAGTATAAGTCGAGCCACAAAATATATGCGCCAGCATTCTCGCGCCAGTATTCGAAGCTCAACTTGACAACTTGTCGACTTGGCGACGAAGCGTCGAAAATCGATGCAGTGTGATTTTTTGACGATTTTTCCGATTAAAATTCATGCTGAATCGACATATTTACGAAGCTGGAAATGACGTCCAGCCTTAAAGTAAAACCTATACCTTTCTTTAGTAAGAAAGGCAAAAAGTAAATCGCTCTAAAAATTGATCCGGATTGCCGATAGATGTCAAATTTGTTTCAGATGCTCACTCATGGTCTGTACTATGAATGTAGAAAAAAATTTCGGATAAAATCGGAAATAAAAAGTGTTGGCGAAGGTCACCAGGTGGGCTTTTACCTTTTTTAGGGATTTTTTTTCTTTTGGTAGGTTAATCAAACGGCTCTAACTCCAGAACCAGATTATGGATCTGGATGAAAATTTGGGAGGTTGTAGAGCTCGAAAAATGCAATTTTTGAGATAAATAAAAAATATGAAAATGAAAAAAATTGACCATATTTTCATTTGAAAACTGTGTATTTTGTTGAAAAGTCTGGCCGCATCCGAAAACAGATGGATATTTCGAAATTTGCGCGGCAACTCGCCCAGGTTCAGCACACTAGCTTTCATCTGCATTCAGAAAAATCGAAATCGGATATATGGGAGCTGAGAACGGCGCGACACAAAATTTTGCAAAATTTTACCACATACGAACATCACTCGACCTCCACGGAATTTATTTTCTCAAAATTCGAGGGTTCGAGATAGACGAGTTCTGTCAAGGTGAATCGATAGAGCGTCGAAAATCGATGCAGTGTGATTTTTTGACGATTTTTCCGATTAAAATTCATGCTGAATCGACATATTTAAGAAGATGAAAATGACGTCCAGCCTTAAAGTAAAACCTATACCTTTCTTTAGTAAGAAAGGCAAAAATATGCCAGCACAATTTTCAAACAAAATTTAACAACAACGTTGAGTATTTTTTTAAAACCATTCCAAATAATGATCTAAACTTGCCTTTTAAAATCCTCCTCCTTTTAAATAATAAAAAAAAAATAACTTTTCCAGAACTATCCTTTCATATAATTAAAACTTTGCCTTGGTCTTTGACAGAAATTCCAATATAAAGATAAAGATTTGTGAAGCCAGCTGTTAAATTTGTGCTGAGACTTGTATGGCCCCTCCATTTTTGTTGTTCAAATAAAAAAATACTGAAATTTATAATTTAAAAAAGGGTAATAAAGGCAACATTATTTAAAATACATCATTATTAAGGCTAGTTTTTTTTTCTAAATCGAACAGAGTGTGCAGTATAAAGCAACCGGAAATACATTTTCTGAAAAATGTTCAGTCTGCACGCTAAAGCTAAACAAAAATGGTTGTGGCAACATGCATGCAGGAAGTTTGCCCCGGACATTGAACTTTCCTGCAACGAATATATTTTGTTTCTCGTCTGCATGGAAATTATGTGTTTCCTGTACAAGTAACGAAAGTTCACTGACCACCTGCATTTGAAATAGCGTGAAAACTGCTCATGACTTGACTTAATTAGAAACAAAAACATTTTTGCATGCCTTCCAAACCGATTTATCCACTTCATCTGGTTTGTAATTTCAGCCAATAAACAAATTAGTGGCATGACGGATCCTTTTCAAAAAATGCGAAACAATTTCCAGTGTCCACTTCAGCCTGTTTGATAAATGAGCTAAAATTTAAAAGAACCCTCCCTGCTCGGTTGAGGACCAAAATTCGGCTCAATTAATATCCATTCGGAAGACAAATTTCTTTCCGCCTCCATTTGTGCGGACCGTTTTGTTTGGTTTTTCCCTGCCCTCGGGGCCGCGGAACGTGGGGGGAATCGTTGGCATAACGAAACGAACCGGAAAGCGAAATGTATATTTCTGTCGGATTTCCCCTCGAATTTGTATTATTTTGTGTGAGGTTGAACGGAAGGAAGGAAGGAAAAAAGTGGAGACCGAGTTTGACCCAAAAACGAAACTTTGTGTGTATAAAATAGGAAGGAATTGGAAAAAATCAAAATCGGATAAATCATTCTTTGGGTCGTTCAGAATTTCAATTCGAATAGCTTTTTTTTTTCGTTTCTTGTTACCTTGTTATCGATTCGAAACATCCTGAAATTCTATTTTTCCTATTTGCCGAAATCGACCTAATTTTTCATGTTTATTTTTCAGAATTTCACTTAAAATGCTTTAAATTCACTTTGGTTGACAATTTCTCTGTTTAACACCCCACTCGATTCCACTAGCTTATTGGTTTAACGAGAATTAAATGAAGGAAGCGATTCGTGGTGATAAAATTTTATCAGAGCTTTCCTGTTTCCCCTCCCCTAGGCTTTCTTCCGGTTCATGGCTTCCATTATTCACCACGAGCCAAGAAGCTCCCCGTTGGTCGATGAGACTGTTGAGCCTCCGTAGGAGCAGCAAAGATAAACGGATAATGTCATTATGGCCGACAGGGCGCTGGAATTTATTGAAAATCTGGTGTTCATTTGATGCGGTGGCGGGATTGAACGGGGGAGTTGGGGAAGTTTGAGAAATGGGAGTTGTCGTCATTTCTGAAGCTCGTTTTACGAGGGAAATGGATCGTTTCCATCGGGCGTAATGAGCTGGTACGACGTGTAAGCTCATTTAAGTTAAGCGTTTACAGCGTTTAAGTGATGTCACGAATCAATTTGAATTTAAAATAATATGAACTGGATTTGTGTCAGTGTTTGTATCTTACAATGTTAAGTTCAAATAAATAATATACTAAAAGCATTTTAAATGATTTGCGTGGACAATCGCTAACACCTCCCCTCCCCCACCACAAAGTTTCCACGAAGTTTATGGATGGTCCCTTTCCTGAATTTCGAGAATGCAATGTTTCTAGAAAAAAGATCTAATAATAATTGTTATTACAATATGGGTGTACATAGATTGAAATTTTTCCAAACATTTCAAATGCAATTAAAAAAAATAGTTTTGAAAATACTAAAAAAAATCACAAAACTACGTATTTAAAAAAAACTTTAAATCTAAGTTTTTACAATATGACAATGATCACAATTTTTCATATATTTCATGAGTCATCAATTTTTTTTGAAAATGCTCAAAATTTTCATAAAACTAAGAATATTCGAAAAAAAAAATTCTTGAAATTTCAGTTCTTTTTTTCTAAATGGATATCAAATGATTATTTCATACATTTTGAAAGTAATAATTTTTTTTAGAAAATGCTCAGAATTTTCCCAAAACTACGTATTTTTTCAAAAATACTCCAAATCTCAGTTTTTTACAATATGGGTATCAAACGATCGGAATTTTTAAAACATTTCAAAAATTATAAAAAATACTCAAAATTTTCACAAAACTCTGTTTATTCGAAAAATTCTCAAAATTTCAGTTTATTTCAGTTATGAGTATCAAATGATCGGAATATTTTGATACATTTCGAAAGCCATAGCATTTTTTTGAAAATACTCAAAATTTTCTCAAAGCCACGTATTAAAAAAAAATTTCAAGTTTTTTTTAAATAATATGGGTATTTAAAAAAAAAGTGTTATAACTTTCGAAATGTATTAAGAGGTTACATGCAGAAAATCACAAAATTTCAAATTGCAGTAAATTCACTAAATCCACTAAAAAGATGATTTGCAATCACTCCTGAAAGTTTCATGAAGATATTTCGCGACTTAACTGAGAAAGAGACTATTTAAGTTCACAATTTTGCCATGCGCAAAGCGAACTTCCAAACTTTGTGAACGTTTTTCTCCAAGCAACGAGTTGATTTACGGGTGCCACGATATCTCGAGATGGGATGGACCAAATTGGCTGAAATTTGAGGTGAAGACTCTCAAGACTAATCCCGTGTGCATGCAAACCCCGATTTTGAAATTTTGCTTAAAAAAAATACAAAAATTAAAAACTGACGATTTTTATATGAAAAACATAAAAATATTTTTATCTTTTTTTCAATTAGTTTTTTTGAAAATAGGCTTTCGTCATGCACACAGGACCAGTTTAACGGGTCTTCGACAAAATTTTGATCCGATTTGGTCAAAGCAGTGTTGAGATATCGTGGCACCCGTTTTTTGAAACTGTTAACTTCAAATAGCTAAATCTCGGCAATGATACAACCAAATGTCTTCAAATTTATTTCGTTTATAGATGAAATGAATATTTTGATGCCCTGCAAAAAGATTTAAAAAAAGTTTAAATGTGAGCTAATACCAACCTCTGACATTTTTGACGATTTACATGTATGTAACCCCTTAAAAAACCCAATTATTTGATACGCATACTGTCAAAAACCAGACATTTTTAGTATTTTTTTCAAAATACGTAATTTTGTGAAAATTGTGAGTATTTTCCAATTTTTTGTTATTACTTTCGAAATGTATGAAAAAATCCCGATCATTTGATACCCATATTGTAAAAAACTGAAATTTGGAGTATTTTTTCGAAAATACGTAGTTTTGTGAAAATTTTTAGTATTTGAAAACAATGTGTTATAATTTTCAAAATGTATGCAAAATTCCTGATCATTTGATACCCATATTGTAGTACACTGAAATTTAGAGTATTTTTTCAGAAAATTCGTAGTTTTGTGAAATTTTATAGTATTTAAAAAATGTGTAAAAACTTCGAAATGTATGAAAAAATCTCAATTCTTTGATACCCATATTGTAAAAAAATAAATTTTGAGTATTTTATCGAAAATACGTAGTTTTGTGAAAGTTATGAGTATTTAAAATTGTCAAATTCATATTCAAATTATAAGTTATTACTTTCGAAATTTTTGAAAAAATCCTGATCAATATCAAATGACCCATATTGTAATAACACAAATTTTGTGGTTTTTTTTTTCGAGAATTAAATGCGTTTTCAAAATGTAGGAAAAATACGTATTTTTGTGAAAATTTTCATGTAATTATAATAGCAATGGATAGTTGACATCATCCTGAAACGTATATAAAAACGAAAAAAAACATATTTAAACACTATATTTTTTGAAGTTTGGAGGTTTTTTCATAAAGTTATAGCCAATGTCTCCCATGTAGCTCAAATCCCATAAGCTATGTGCCTCAGTTATGCACGCCTCGGTTGTAAAAATCAATTTATTATAATTTATGAACATAATTTAATTGAATAAAATAAAATCAGGATAAGTTTATTTTGCAAGTCTGATGATTTTGTTTTGATTCCACATTTTTATTTCTATTTTTTTTAATTTTATGTTTAAAGTATAAAGTTTAAAGTATTTGATATTTTAGAATCCGATGTATAACAAAACAAGTAAAGAAAAAATACCTATTCCAGAGCAGGAAGGAGAAATAATTCCTGAACAAGTAATCAACTTTGATCAATTTTCCAAATCAATGATCTTTCAGAACCGCTCAATTACTAACATTCAGTAGTCCAATCAGGTGGCAAATCGAATTCCTCGTCAGTTTGATTGAAATACCAGCTCGTATCTGCCTCTGTCAGCAAAGTGACTAATGAATTCTATCACACACACTCACACTTGAACGATTTCACTTATTCACTTTCAGTCCTAACTTTACCACCACCTCATCATCAGCCCCCGATGAAAGCTTTTGTTTTAATTGAGTTACGGCCTTTCCAAACGAGATTACATTAAAACTATCATCGTTTCTCCCCTATCGTTCAACCAGATAACTCACTTAGCATCTGTCTCTCGTTTAGTCGGAGGGTGTATGTCAATGCCAAGAATTTCACCCCCTCAGACGAATGTTAGTGGCAGCAGTCAGGAATTTCCCAATCATTTCTTCGTTCCCAGGCACAGCCATCAACCAGCTGCTTCTTGAGAGAGACCCCCCGCTGAAACTGTCAGTCAGTTAATTATTTATTTCCAGTTCACTTAACACCCCCCTCTTTCAACTCAACCAAACTTGTTTACCCCACAAACACAGACACCAAACTTCAGCCGTTGGAGCAAAACAGATCCTGAGACAGTTAATCTCAACTTATCATCGGGCAGCTTTCGCCCAACCCCAAGAAGCCAACTGAATTGGAAAATGGGGCCACTTCTCAGCTCAGCGCCACCCACAAAACGAGGCGAGAATTTCCTTCTGATGGGCCAAGACGACGACGACGAGACAGAAGTGCTGACATTTGTTAACTAATTTCGAGTTGGAAAGTGATCTGGCATTTGGCTGACGGCTGAAAGTGACACCGAAACTTGCTAATTAAATTACTCGAATAGTTTGCGCTAGAGCGCTGGGTGGCAGTGATTGGTTGTGCTGGTTGAGTTAAAATTTAACTGTTGGAATCATCATAATCTTAAGGACTAAAATATCAGTCTTACTAAATCAATTGAATTCAATAAAAAAAAAGATTAGAAAATTTGAGTTTTGAAAAATTGTTAGAATTGAGGTTGATGATTTGAAAAAAAAAAACAATTTCCCTAAAATACTTAATCCATTTTCAAACAAAACACCATACGTGTTAAGTGCCAACCACCACAAGAGTGCTCCAGCAAAACACGTTCTCCTGGTGGAAATCGATTGCCTCTGCACGGACACTATCAATCCTCACCCCTTGGTGGTGCCAACTTTTTGTGGTGCCTCTTTTTCTCAGAACCAAACTGGAGCCATATCGGCAAAAATGTGACGGGATTCAAAGCAACTCGTTCAAATTTCCCTCCCAGAGACGTAATGAAAGTCGAACACAAGCTTTTTTTGTTTCACACACCCCTGAAATCGGCTTGTCCGATAAGGTCGGTCCTGTTCTGTCAGGTGCACTCCGTGCGTATGTGGTTTATGGCCATTGGTCATGCAATTTCGTTCGGAGCATGGTCGTTTGGCCAGCTTGGACTACGAGGAAGGACGTTGTTGTTGTTTGTCTGTCTGGGGGTAAAGATCGCGTATCAAGGATATCTCAGGATTGATAAACACGGAAGAAAAAAAATTTGCCGATTTTTTAATTAACATTTTTTCACAAAAACTCAATTTCCCAAAATAGTATTTTTTTATTTCCGAGATTTTTTGATATGTTTTAAGGGACAAAAACCCGCAACTTTTGAGCCATAGAGAAACATGGTCAAAAAATCTGCCGCCGAGTTATGATTTTTTGAAAAAATAGTGGTCTTTGGAAAAAATCAAAATTTCATGCAAAAACAAATTTGACGTAATTTTTTTATGTAAAATTGAATTTCCAATCGAAAAGTACTTCAATTTTTTTTTGATAAAAGGCTCTGTTTTCAAGATATAGCCACCGAAAGTTTGATTTTAGCGAAATATTTGCAGTTTTTCGATTTTTAAAAATAGTGACCATGAGTGACCATTTCTAAAAATATTGTTTTTGAAAAGTTCAGAAAATTGGCTATAAAATTGGAAAATTTCACGAATGCTTCATTTTATAACATTGAAAATCGGACCATTAGTTGCTGAGATATCGACATTAGAAAATGGTGGGCTGTTTGGGTGAAACTTAGAAAACTTCAATTTTCGTGTTTCTTTTTGTTTAAGCCGCTATATCTCAGCAACCAGAGGTCCAATCTTCAATGTCTCTTAGACAATTTTATAGCAAATTTTCTGAACTTTTCAAAAAAAATATTTTTAGAAATGGTCACTCATGGTCACTATTTTTAAAAATCGAAAAACTGCAAATATTTCGCTAAAATCAAACTTTCGGTGGCTATATCTTGAAAACAGAGCCTTTTATCAAAAAATCTGTGAAGTACTTTTCGATTGGAAATTCAATTTTACATAAAAAAATTACGTCAAATTTGTTTTTGCATGAAATTTCGATTTTTCCAAAAATCACTATTTTTTCAAAAATTCATAACTCGGCGGCAGATTTTTTGACCATGTTTCTCTATGGCTCAAAAGTTGTACCTATTTTTTTCTCAATAGTCCTCAACAATACCTACAACTTTGCCGATTGATCAGAAAATTCATTCAAAAGTTACAGATTTTCGAATATTTACGTACCATTTTTGTATGGACAGCTGCCAAAATTGTATGGAGACTTGTATGGGTGAACCAATGACACAAAATAGCTTCTTTGGTCATAGGGAAGGCCCCCACAAAGTTTGAGCCAAATCAAAAAATACAAAAAATAAAAATGGTTGAAATCGGCCGATTTCGTAGAGAGTTGCTCAGATGACAAATATATTACGTTATTCTAAGATTTGAAAAAAAAACAGTACAGTATTGATTAAGTTTTCTGAGTTTAAAAAAACTAAAATCACGATTTTTTAAATAAATTTTTAAAACTGATTTTTAATTCATTTTTAAAACTGCTGTTTTGACAGTTTTTGACAATGACTATTTTCTTTTCGGATCTAGATTGGTTTTGATTGCAACCTACTTTCATTTTTAACTTTTTTGGAATTTTTGTTTTGGATGTAATTAAAAAATCCGGAATTTACGTTTAAAACTGTTCTTGTTTGTATAATTCAATCCATCCGTCCATATCTTTGAAAATTGATTGTTATGTACATAGTTTCTGTCAAATTAGAAATTCACTTAATAATCTATTTATTAAAAATACTAGATAATAGTTATTTTTGTATTTTTTTATAACTGATACTTTCTCCGTTCATTCCTTGTGCTTAAAGACGACATTTTACATTAATAGTTCCACCATACAAGTAGCAAGGGTCCTGATTGCTCAAAATCAACCACTCCATTCATGAGTACAAATAGCAGGCGACGCGATACTGCCCTCCTTCTCTCTCTCTGATCGGCTCAGTCTCCGAACGGCTCAGGCAGGCCGAACGTCGCCGATCATATGAACTGAACATATTTTTTCTCTGATGCGCTGCGTTATACTCATTGATTTGGGTTGCCTAAAATCAATGTTATCAATTAAATTGTGCATTTATTTTGATTTCATAATCAAATTGATGGCAAACTGAGGGCGTGAAGACAAAAAGACTGCCGCGCTGGCATTTTGTGAGAATGGCTCTTCGCTGAGCATGGTAGTGTGTGAGTTTCGTCGAGCGACGGAGTAGGCAAATATTTTCACGATGTATTTGTTCGCTGAGTGAACAGTTCGGGCCACTCGCTAGCTGCTTGCGAGTATCATTCGCTCATGAATACTAGCGGGTTGGAATAGGCGACGAATGGATAGGCGATGAGTGAGTGGTTTCTGTTCATGAAACCGAAAATCAGGACCCTTGCAAGTAACCTTTGAATTTTGAGGGATTGCTGGGCTTTGATGGACCTTCTGAAAAAAAAAAAAAAAAACACTGAAAGAAAAATACACGCCTTTTCTATGACATTTTTCTATTTTTAAGCTTAAAAGTTAAATTTAAAGTGATGACACGATTTTTTTCGTTCAAAATTTTTTAGCAAATAGCCTAATGTTACAAAAAGTCTCACGAAAAATGCAGGATGGTATGTCTCTCCTTAAAAATACAAAATCATTTACTAAAACTGTTTTTTTAAGTGGTTTAAGGCTGGTACAAATTTCATTCAAAGTTTTTGTCCCCTCCCCTCTCCCCCCCTTCAAAGTTGGCCCGAAAAATCAGGGGGCAAAAAAAATATTTTTTCAAAAAACTTCAAAATTTCAATGGAAATTTAAGTGCAATCAGCTGAAATTGATTTAAAATGCATTCCCCTGCGTTTAAAATCATTTTTAGCATGTTTGGGTTGATTTAAACATCTTTTGAATTTTTGAAAATTTTCGATGTTTAGTATCGCAAAAAGTTTTTTTTCGCTATTTTTTTTTGTTTTCGTCAAATCTTACTTTTTTGAAAACTAATGATTGCAAAACAACTGAACTAGTGTAAAATGCATTTTAAAACACTTTTTGCATTCAAATGTTGGGACTATGGCTTGTTACTTCAATTTCTTTTTTTGCCCTGCATTTCTCTTGTGTCTTTTTATAACTTCTTAGGCTATTCCCTAAAAAATTTTGAACGAAGAAAAATCGTGACATCACCCTAAAATTTATTTTTTTAACTTAAAAATTAAAAAAAAAACTCATAGAAGAGGCATGTATTTTTCTTCCAGTGTTTTTTTCAGAAAGCCCGCCCAATTTCCTACACGTTTGTCTTTGACCACTTTTTGTTACGATGCAACGGCTTCGAGATACAGTTGTTTTTACATTACAAAATACAAAAATAATTAAATAACTTACGCCCTTCTCAAATGTCACTTTTGAGTACAATTGGCTCCATATACACAAAAATAGCTATTTAAGGCCTAAAATAACATGTCTACAAAGTTTCATTAAATTCGGAGAAGGTCGGGTACAAAAGTACCAGAAAAATTCCTGATTTGAGCTGGAATTGCTCAATAATCTTTTTTTCCGCAAAAGATTTTGAAATACGAAAAGATAAGTTTTGAGCCAAATTGTAATTTTTAGTATTTATAGTATGTACTTAGTAAAAATACTAGTTTACCAACTTGAAAGCCTTTCAAAGATCAAAATAATGAAAATTTGGCTTTTCTTCCCTAGCTGGTCTCTTAAATCGAACGAACATAAATGTATTACGCAAGTCCTTATTTTTGGACGATGGCTTGGAAAAAATTAAACCAATTTATAATGTCAAAAAACAAAACTTTACAGATATTTTCTCGTTTTTTTTTAAATAATTTCATAACTTTGGTATCACGAATAACACTTCAAAACGGCTGCCATCGTGGATGAATGATATTAACTAATTTATTTCAACCTGAAATTTCTTTTGAATATTTTAAAACTATTGATTTGTGCCATGACCAGGAGAGGGACAATGACCATAAATTTAAACTTGAATTGAAACTTTACTTAGTGTTTGGCCAATGCTCAATTACTATTTTTTTTAATCTAGTGTTACCACTTTTGACATCTAATAAATTATAGATTTTCAAAATCTTTTATATGACGTGTTTTATTTGATTTATATGAAGATCTTAAATTGCATTCTTAAATCTGAAATTTTCCAAATTTAAGTAATCCTCAAAAGAACACTAATGGCACTTAAGATTCAATAAAAAACAAGTAGAGATTTGAATGCTAATATCGGATATCAAGCTCCCTCTTCGGATCGTTAATAGCCTCCCCCTTCTCCCATCCCAAAAATCTCGTGAAATTCAATCTGCAGCACGATTGAACGCGTTCATCCGGATAAAAACGATTCCAAGTAAAGCAACGAGAATTGAAAACATTTTTCGCAATTATCGTCCAGGATAAGGAAGGAAAGCACAACAACAAAAAGTGCCCAGCCCAGCCTGTGCTCGTAAAAATTTCCATTAAATTTCCTCGAAATGAATAAAACGAGACACAATGCGCCCAATTCGGACAGGCTGAGTTGAGGGAAGGGAAAAGCTCCAGAAATGAAAAACATTTTCCCGTCATAAAAAACACTAACCAAAACGACCACAAACAACGACTGTCCATCCGTGCCAGCAGTCTGGTGGGGCGCTCTCGGTGGGAGGATAAGCTTTTCCCCCTTCTTTAGATTCCCTCATCAGTAATGCAAATGTGCGGTACTTTATGCCAACCAAACTCCCTTCGGAAGAAAGCGGGAAACTTTTGTCGCTTACAATTGTACGCGGAAAATTCTGCCCGCTGCTGCTGTAAATAAGTTCAGGGAAATTCTTGGAAGGATGACGGGGGGTTCAGGTTGCTGTGGCTTTTCACGGTCCTGGGACTGCCACAATGTGTTTTTTTTTCTGCATGGAGACCATCTCAATCCACCACCTACCCCATGGGGCTTTTGTGTGTGCGATGTTTTGATGATGAAACTCGATGGGAAAATAAAAATTTTCACTCAAGGTGGCTGGTTGGTGAAGTTGGAAAATAAGTGGGATTGAGTTGAGCGGAGTTCTTTCCTTTGGTTGTTTTGAATGCTGGATTTTATTTCGTTTTTCGGGATTAGGGTAATGGTGTTTTGGGAGATAAAATTGAAATTAAATTTGAGGAACATTTTATGGATCAATCAATCATTAAAAAAATAAAATTTATTTGACAGTTGTTTTCAAATATTACTTTTATCTCATCACCTGCAAGTGAATTATTGCGCTGTAAATCTACACTAACCCTAAATGGCACTCCTGCGGAACCGTTTGCTAAGCCATAAACCAAAGCAAAAACGCCTCCCAGGAAACTAATTAAACGTGTAGAATTACCATTCCAATGAGCCATCCCGAAACCACCAGAAAAGGGGAGAGCCAAAGCAAAAGCCTCTTTTTCCAATCATGGAACCACTTGGCACGATTTGCCGCCGCCGCTCCTGGATGGAAATTAATGAGCTCAACAGCAGCTGCTACCGTTCTAGGAATCGAATTTTTCCCATCCACCAGGGTTAGAGATCGTAAACCGAGACTGTACGTGCCACGTGGTTTTGTGGGTTTGTGGTCTGGTGGTGAGAGGGGGGAGCATTCAAACTGCCCTTCCCTGAAACCTTCGATAGGTTAACGACTCTTTATCCCGGTATCGGGTTGCTGTCAAAAGAGTATCTAGCAACACTCAGTTGTGTTGCAAAATGAAATCATGCTAATCTGAATTTGAATCTCAATCTCAATCTCAATCTCAATCTCAATCTCAATCTCAATCTCAATCTCAATCTCAATCTCAATCTCAATCTCAATCTCAATCTCAATCTCAATCTCAATCTCAATCTCAATCTCAATCTCAATCTCAATCTCAATCTCAATCTCAATCCCAATCCCAATCCCAATCCCAATCCCAATCCCAATCCCAATCTCAATCTCAATCTCAATCTCAATCTCAATCTCAATCTCAATCTCAATCTCAATCTCAATCTCAATCTCAATCTCAATCTCAATCTCAATCTCAATCTCAATCTCAATCTCAATCTCAATCTCAATCTCAATCTCAATCTCAATCTCAATCTCAATCTCAATCTCAATCTCAATCTCAATCTCAATCTCAATCTCAATCTCAATCTCAATCTCAATCTTAATCTCAATCTCAATCTCAATCTCAATCTCAATCTAAATCTCAATCTCAATCTCAATCTCAATCTCAATCTCAATCTCAATCTCAATCTCAATCTCAATCTCAATCTCAATCTCAATCTCAATCTCAATCTCAATCTCAATCTCAATCTCAATCTCAATCTCAATCTCAATCTCAATCTCAATCTCAATCTCAATCTCAATCTCAATCTCAATCTCAATCTCAATCTCAATCTCAATCTCAATCTCAATCTCAATCTCAATCTCAATCTCAATCTCAATCTCAATCTCAATCTCAATCTCAATCTCAATCTCAATCTCAATCTCAATCTCAATCTCAATCTCAATCTCAATCTCAATCTCAATCTCAATCTCAATCTCAATCTCAATCTCAATCTCAATCTCAATCTCAATCTCAATCTCAATCTCAATCTCAATCTCAATCTCAATCTCAATCCCAATCCCAATCCCAATCCCAATCCCAATCCCAATCCCAATCCCAATCCCAATATTTTTATTTTAATTTTTTAAATTTGAGAAGATATTTAAATTTCAAATTTTTAAATTTGAGAAAGTTTGGAAAATCATTCAAGCAACCGAGTACAAAGCTAGAGAACACGCCCCCGGTCGATTCCCAGCTAAATTTGGATGCCGTGCCGGTGTCGGCTTTGCCATCGATCAGTCTACTTTATGGGCGAAACTATAAAAGAGTAATTAAAACGATGGAGAAATAATGAAGGAATGCTCATCCTGGTGTTTTGTTCGGGAAAGGGCAGAAGGAAAACGATGTGATAAGCATTACACGAAGCCATGATAAACTCGTTCTTTATGGGGAGCTCCTGCCAAAGTGCTGTACAAAAGGCTATGAAACTAGACTTCTTTATGGAGATAAAGGTCACCAGTCGTGCTGACTTTATTGGTTTAGTAAACTGTCACGTGACTGGTAATACACCAAATAGAGTCATCAAAGTTTTTTGGCTCTATCTGCCACGTATAAATAACCTTTTTGTTAAAGTGATCCTGAAAAAGTTGTTTTTTTTTGTATTCCTAAGACGTTCTTCGACCTTCACCAAATACCCTGTTTATTATGCTGGAACGCAATCGACACCGTATTTTTTCCAACCGAAGATTTTCCCAGCTTACACATTTTTTTGGTAGCTTTTCTTAAGAGGTTGGGTTTGGGATTCCCTGATTGTGCAGCACAACCTCGTTGACATAAGAGGGTGATACCAAGCGTTGTAATTTGGGTAGGGTTAAGTTGGTTACTCGTTTTTTTCCTTTTGAAGTACTCTTCGATGGGATAGCCAATTTGGACCCGTTCGAGATTAGAATACTAATCAGGTTTGCTTAGTCATAATCTGGCCAGTGTTTTCGTGTAATGAAGCGAGCAAGTACAGTCAAAAAGGTTTTTATTTTTAGGGCTTTGCCTTGTTGGCTTTGATTTGATTGGAATTTATTAAATTTGATTTTGAGCAGTGATTAAATTAAATATTGCCACTCGTTATGAAAAAGAAGACAACGCGTAGTAATATTTTTTTCCAAACTGTCTTAAGTCTTGCAACAAATCTAAGTAAAAGCGACTTTTTTTTTCTCGAGCAATTGTTGTTTTTTATTATTATTGTGGTTTCGGTTTTCGATAAGAATATATTAGTGACTAAGGATGCTAAAAGGGCAAAAAACAACTCAAAATATCACACAAATCATTTTTAATAAAACATTGCTAATCGAATCTATAATTTCCAGTTTTCTCGTTTTTAATTCAAAATATTCAAAATCTAAACTCGAAGAGGGTGTGTCTCAGCAATCAGCAGTTCGATCAACAATGTCAAGAAAACGAAAACTAATGGCATTTTTTAAATTTTTCTTTTTTGCGGGATGGCTTTTCTTAAAATAATCAAAATATTCCAAAATCGAACATTTTCCTAAAAAAAAACTCTGAGAATGCCTTTAACTTGAAAACGGTGTACTTTATCACAAATAACAATGTTAAGTAATTTTCGTTAGCAAATTTGTTTTTTTTATTTCAAAATAATTTGTTTAATTTAGTTAGTTTTTTCGTACCAGTTACCATCCTTATTTCTTGCGCAAAAGATGCCTTCTCTATATCATATTATTTCTTTTCAACGTGAAGGTATTTTTTTTCTAAGTTCACAACCTACAACTTTGCCGAAGACACCAAATCGATCAGAAAATCCCAGTAAATTTTCAAAACAACCTATGAGTCTTGGGTTTCCTATGCAGATAGGACCTTTTGAAAATGTAATCAAGAATCCTAAACGTTTATGAATATCTACTTTTCTTAGTATGTGTAACGAAACTGTTTCCAAGCATTCCTTATGACAGAAGAAGCCATTTGCAACATTAGTTTTTCTATTCAAGGCATAATACAATTTTGCGGCTAAAATGAGCTTGTGAATATCCGAAAATCTTGAGAAGAGAGTTACTGATCGATTTGATGTCACGGAAAAATGCTGCTTTTTATAACTTTAAATCTTTAAATTTTAAATTATTTTTAATTGAAGACATTTCTTGGTAAGTTCGATATGAACCAATAGTTTCCGAGATATCACGATTTGCAAAAATGAGGGCTTCTGTAAGGAATTGAAAAAATGCGATTTTCGACAAAATTGTATAAATTGTTCCACTTTTTCGGATTTATTTTTTGCCAGAGTGCTTTTTGTTTATGAAATATTTAAAAATTGCAAAAAAAAACGAATATTTTCCGACATTTTCGAAAAACGAAAACATTATCATAAAAAGATTTTTTTATTCCAAAAGTCAAAGTGTAAGTCAAAAAAAAAACTCCCCGGTTAAAAGATAAAAAAACCGAAAATAGAAAAAAATATTTTCTGAATTCAGCTTTTAGATACCTTTATCAGGGGTTACATTGGGTCTGGAGGTGAGATTAGGTCATACAAAAATGCTGACGGTACGAAATGTGTGTTTTTTTAAATGAAAATGAATTTATAAAAACATATTTTTTGAATGTCTTTATAATATTATTATTTAAAAAAAATCACAAATTAGGATTTAATGATTAATTTTGAAAAATTAAAAAATCGGGTTGAATAGTTTTTTCAATGAAAATAGCAAATTATGAAAATTAAGGGTTTTGCCCGCAATTTTTAGACAACATTTTGAAGGAAGAAGGGAAACAGAACGTGAAAAATATTTGCAATAGCCTAATCATAACCTACAAATTTGCCGCAAACACACCGAACATTTACGTGCCAAACTTGACTGCCTTGTGAGTAAACTGTTGTGATTCGACCCGCCTGAAATAATTGCCGAAATTTTGCTGCAAAGATTCGCTGAGCCACCTCATACTTGCTGCGCCGCCTACGCCCACGCTGCCGTATCTATGGTTGATGGAGTTAAGTGGATTTGTTTGTTGGAAAGTGAGAACTGAGCTTAGGAAAATTCACGCTAGCACAGTGCATAGAGCCAAAACAAAGGGCCGCCCACCCGCCACAAGTGAATTTCTGACATCCGCTTCTGTCATATCACTACTGAAAAAGCCTATCAAAACTGTTGCGTTTGCTACTGAATTCCTCGCTCGTTTATCAACTTTTCCTCTGCAATTTGCCTCCACCGTTCACCACGTCGCTCAAACTGCAAGTCCAGCCTGCTTCAGTTTTATCAAAGCCACAACCAATTGCTAAAACCGCTATCGCAATCGATACAAAATCGCCAAGCCAACTGTACATTCAAACGACAACAATAAAGATGCCTTTTCTGCTGCTTGTTTTTATTTGACCGCCGTGCCGCCCTGCCTCGCCATCCCCGCCCAATCCACTTGCTGCTGCTGCTCGTCGTTCGCTGTTGGTTCACTCGCTGCCTCGTTGCTTGACACATTTTGCTGACCACTGGACATCTACACACAAGGAGTTGCTGCGTTGGTATTGTGAGTGTGAGTAGTGTTGTGATCGTCTTGTTTTTCGATATACACGAACGCACACTACCATACCTCCACGTTTGTCATTGTGACTACTAGCGCCATCTCTTGGGGAGCACTCTAACCATGGATTTGAAATTGGCAGAGTTGCCAAAACACATTGCAACGATGCAGCAAGAAACGATGAGCTGTTGTAAGGAATTGATAGCAAGCCAGCAATTTCTTTCCGGGAAATTTGATGATATGATCAACGCAATGATGATACTGAAAGACGAAGTAAAGCAGCTGCGCACGGAAAACGATCGCCTAAAAATGACGATCAAAAGCCTGTCGCAAAACAACCAATCCATCACAGAAGCTGTTTGTCGCGCTGAGGTAGACTTCGATAGCCATCTCCGAGCTCAACTAGCGACTAATTCAATAGTACTTGGAATACCAAGAAGCCCCCAAGAAGATACTTCAGTCATCGTTCATAAGCTATGCGATTCTTTAGACTGTCCTGAAGTAAAGAACGAAATCGTAGCCAGTAAGCGGATTGTGGGCCGTCAGTCTGAGAACTCGCCGATAAAGGTCTCGTTTAGAAGCATTTGGGCTAAGGAACGTTTTATGCAGCGCAAGAAAGACTTTGGTACGATGGACACCTCGATGATCAAAGGTTTTAGTGGTCCCAAAGGGAAACCCGCGAAGGTGATGATTCGGGATGAACTGTCACCTCTCTCAATGAGACTGCTACATGAACTAAAAAGCTTACAAGACAAGTTGGAACTGCGATTTGTCTGGCCTGGTCGAAACGGTGCTATAATGATACGTAAAAATGAGCACTCAAAGGCGATTCCCATCCAGTCGCGTCAGGATATACTGAAACTCCAATCTTCTGGGTTAAAGCAATAGCCCAGCCACATTACAGAAGCAGTAACTAAAGTATGCCATCTATGTACCTAGAACATCAAGCAACTAATACCTTCGTCGACGACCCTGCAGCTCAAATCTTCCCATTGGATACTGCTACTTTCAAGATCCTACAAATTAACATACGTGGCATGAATCAGTTCGAAAAGCTAGATTCTTTCTGCGTTTTCCTGCAAGAATTAAGAACTACCATCGACGTGATTATAATTGGAGAAACTTGGATAAAAAAAGGCCGATCACACTTTTACAACATACCTGGTTACGAAAGTGTCTGGTCGTGTCGAGAAAAATCGTCTGGGGGATTGGCCATCTTCATCCGCACTGGTCTACAGGTTGAAGTTATAGTCACCAAAGCAGAACAAGGGCACCATCGAATCTCGGTCAAGATTAAAAATGGAACATCATCAATCATCATCCATGGTATGTACCGCCCACCTGACAACGACATTCCACGTTTGATTACATCACTGGAAGAAGTTCTTGCGAGCGTCGAAGCATCTAGCCCTTGCTTCATATTGGGCGACTTAAATGTACCAATCAACAACCCCGAAGGCAGTGATGTGCAAAAATACTTCCAACTATTGAATTCCTACAACATGGTTGTAACCAACACGCTCACCACCCGACCAAGCAGTGGAAACACCCTTGACCACGTGATATGCAGCGTTGCGGATGCAGCACGAGTCACAAACTTTACAATGGAATGCGAACTCAGCGATCACAACTACGTACTGACAGCGTACAACCTTAAAACTGCACGGAAACGTAAAACGTTAACTAAAACTTGGGTTAACTATCAAGCGGTTGACGCCCAGTTTCATACGTTTTTGGAAAGCCAAAACCTCAGCATACTTCCAGTGAATGAACGTTTGGAGTCCGTAACCCGCCATTATGCTGAACTTACTGAGAAGAATTCCAGATCCACATCTGTTGATGTTATGGTGAAGACAGATAGCTGCCCATGGTACAACTTCGACATCTGGAAGCTCGGGAAAATAAGAGACAATATCCTCAAAAGAAAGAAAAGGAACCAACAGGATGCTAGACTTGCTGAACTACTCGCCCACGCCAACAAAAAACTTGCAGCCGCCAAAACCAAAGCAAAAATTCAGTATCATTCTAAACTGTTCAACACTGGGAACGCAAAGCTTTTGTGGAGCAGGATCAACGAGCTTCTTGGTGGTAAGTCCAAAACAACCGCCAACCTTACCCTTGAAGTGAACCAGAGAGATGAAAACGACCCTAAAACTGTTGCAAATGTGTTGAATGAACACTTTGTGTCTGTGGGAAACAGTGTAGCAAGCCAACTACTATCTGACGGGGACATTGACAGATTTGGAACCATTAAGCGCGCCCAACGATCATTCTTTCTTCGCCCTACATCTACACAAGAAGTTCTTGACCTAATTAGTTCATTGGACCCCTCTAAAGCCACTGGTTATGATCAATTCCCGGTCAAGGCACTTAAAAAACATTGTGTGCTGCTTGCAACCCTTATTCGAGACTGTTTTAACGAAAGTGTGGTTCAATCATCGTACCCAAAATGTTTAAAAAAGGCTATTGTACATCCAGTTTTCAAAAACGGAAACCCCAAGGACCCAACCAACTACAGACCGATCTCGGTGCTCCCAGCGATCAATAAGGTGTTTGAGAAATTGTTGTTTAATCGGCTAAGCACTTTTCTGACCAGCACAAAACAAATCTATCAACACCAATTTGGCTTCAGAGAAGGTTCTTCAACGGAAGTAGCTGTTTTGGAGATGGTCGACGAAATTTCCAAGATGTTGGACGATAAAAAAAGTGTTGGTACCGTTTTCCTCGACTTGTCTAAAGCATTTGACACAATTAACCACACGATGCTGCTCAAGAAGTTGGACGCTTGCGGAATACGAGGGCTCCCAAACCAGTTCTTGAAGAGTTACCTGTCTGATCGCTTTCAGCAGGTGGTTGTAGCCGGAACATGTAGCTACGACAGCGCTGTCATCTGTGGGGTTCCACAAGGCAGTGTTCTTGGTCCGTTGCTGTTTTTGCTGTACGTGAACGACTTACCCAAGCTGCCTTTGAGAGGAAAACCACGACTGTTTGCTGATGATACAGCGATTACGTACGCTGGCTCTTCACCTGCTCAGGTAGTAGCAAGCATGCAGGAGGACCTGGAACTGGTGCTCGACTACCTGCAGAACAATCTACTGGCTCTCAACATCGGTAAAACTAAGATGATGATCTTCCGTCTATCCAGTAGAAATATCCAGCCCTACCCAGAACTCATCGTAAGGAATCAACTGGTAGCGGAAGTGAGTAGTTTTAAATATCTAGGTGTGCTCATTGATAATCGGCTGTGTTGGGATGTGCATGTAAGTATGATAACCTCAAAATGTTCCCCTCTGTGCGGTGTCCTTAGGAAGCTAGCAAAAAGTGTTCCACAACATGTTCTTTTGAAAATGTACTTTGCATTTATCCACAGTAGGTATCAATACGCAATAGGAGCTTGGGGCACTTGCAGTAAAACTCATTTGAAAGACCTTCAAGTTCAGCAAAATCGTTGCATCAAAGCAATTTTTAAGCTTCCATACCTTCAACCAACACGTGATCTATACACAATGTCCCAACATAACATCCTTCCGATTCATGGCCTTTTTGAGCAAAGAATTGCAATCCTAATGTACAAGTGTCTCAACAATAGGAATATGCACCATAATTGGGAATTCGCTACTGCGGTTCACCAGCATTTCACAAGACAAGCACATCATCTTAGACGATCAGGTTTTAGAACAGAAATTGGAAGAAGAAGATTTATAATTAGTGGCCCGTTTGTTTTCAACAATTTACCAGAAGATTTAAAAAGAACAGAATCATTAGCTGAATTCAAAAGAAAAATTATCATTCTAATTCGTAGTTGCATAAACAATTATTTGCTACGTTAGTAAGCGTTTCAAAAAAAAAAAAAAAAGTGTTACCAGTTTATAAGTAGCTTTTAGTTTTTAATTACGTCTTTACATCCCTTTAAAAGAATTATATTCATTAGGGAAGTCAGACATTACTGTTAACTTGAATGAATTTAATAAACATTATTATTATTATTAAAAAAAAAAAAAAAAAAAAAAAAAAAACTTGTATGAAAAACTAATGATGAAAAATTGCTTCTTTTGACACAGCCAATGTTTCATCGAAATAAAAAATAAAAAATAAAAAAACTCGTTAAAAATTGTGAAATTAAACATATTTATTCTAATAAAAATCTTTTGTAAGCGGGATTTTAAGTTGCTATATTATCAATTAAATAATTCTTTCAAATATGGAATCTTTTAATTCAATTCAATTGAATTAAATGTTGATGAAGTTTTAAGTTTTTTTTATCAATTGTTTAAAGTTTCTTTGGAGGGATGGAAATCCCGATTTTTTTATTGGTTGTAGGATGTACTATTTTTTTGTTGAAATTCAAATTCATGATTAAGTTTCCTCAACAGCTTATTATTTCATATTTTTATTCGCATGTCCAAGTAGTCCTTTGGAGGAACTGTTTTTTCACTTTACTTCTCCTGTTTCATGAATTTTACTTTCATTTTCGGCTCGTTCAGAACAAATTGCGTTTTAATATAATTCAAGACTAAGACAATAATATTGACCGAGAAAATTCATTATCGAAAATATTGACAAATACACAAAAAAAAAAAGTCATTTAACTCATAATGATACGCTGAATATTATTTAGATTTTTCAAAGGTTGAGCCCTAGGCAAAGACAAACCTAAAGTGTGATTATTTTAGGAACGGAAAACAATAGTTTGGCTAACAAGGTGTTTGCTCGTCGGCTGTGAATCCTTATAAATTTATTGAAGTTTTTTTTTGAAAATCTGTTAACTCACCATTTAAACGCCTTAGCTTATCCGACTGGCAGAGAAAATCAAAGAAAGGACGAACAAAACCTAGGTTCACAACAAACTATTTACACCAAAATCGCTGCACTCTTACTATTCTTGCACCAAATTTCTTTCAGCTACACAAGCAGCAGATCCTTCCGTTGAAACCTTTTTTCCCCAGCTCCCACTATTTTTTTGTCACAATTCCACTCCGGATGCTGTGCACTTGCTACTCCTGAACTCGTAGTTACTATTCCGTCACTGTCGCCGTCGTCGTGAAATATAATAGCAGTCCATTAAACTGCTCAGTGCTCATCCCGTTTGCTCCACTTGAACTTCACATCAAAGCTGATTTCCACGACACTCTCAGGCTGTATTTCTTCGTGCAGGTCAGGTAGCAGACATTTTCAACTCGCACCCCTCTTTTTTCCTGCAAGCCACCCACTTACGATCACCGGGCACGTTTACGGTAAATTAAATTTAAAACTTTTTTCCACACCTGCTGGTCACCGCGCACGTCGGGAATACATTGGGCTCATCAGCGTTTTTTTAATTTATTTTCTTGCTGATTGTTGTGGAATTGCGAACCTTAAATTAACCGGTTTTTGGGAAGGGTTTTTCAACTTTGATTGAAACGTCTTCCTTCAAGGAGGGGAAACTTGACCAAAATTCAACCTCACGGGTTCACGCTGCTAATTTCGGTTCCACAAAGACACCATCTGGCTGGAATTGCTCCTTAATGTTTGCCATCTTCGTCTTTCTTCGCCTTCCTTGGGAGTGATTTACGGTGGAAGTAATCCGGTTTTCGTCGGTTTGGCTGGGAACAACTTTCCGGCGCGGTTCATTAACATTATGATTAAGTTTTCCGCCGCGAGTGGAAACTTTTGCTTGTACTTTTTTAAATTATTATTTTCACCGTTGAAACTTGTTATTTAACGGTTGAACTAGCTTGGGTTCAACTCAAGGTTTACGGCGCTACTCGCGTGGAACACCAGACTAAAATTTGTTACCCTCACGTCACGGTTCTAACTAGGAATTAGCACTTGAATTTCGCGAAAATTCGCGAATGAAACCATTCTTTGATCTTCCTCTTATTCACCGAGAGTAATCCAAGCAATTCGTCACTTATCACGTGATGAAACTCCAAAATATCGTGACATATTACACCCACAATCGAAAAACGCAAACCCACCCAAACTTTTAATTTCCTTCTTTTTTTCCAGCGTTACTTCCGCTCTTCCCCAGGAAACCCCCTAAAACACACCCCCAAATATCCAAGAGTACTGTATCGATTCGGCAGGAAGTCGGCAGAACCGCCGCTCGCGACAGACCTCACTCGCACTCACAGCACAGTGGTAGCACCGGGCAGGCACGATTTCCCTTGGCAAGAGTCAGCAACAAACTGTTTCCGTTTGGGGTCGGAAAAGTGCCCCGTAGCAGCAGGGACCAGCAGGAAAAGTGGGAGAAATAAGAGAGAGTTTGGCGTTCTCTCGCGAAGAAGCAACACGGTGTGAAGTAGCAGCAACAGAGAGTCGAAAGCTTTTCTGGGAGAGGGAACTTTCGTGAGGGGTTCGGTGTAAAGAGAGGAAGAAGAGAGAGGGCCCAACCATGTGATGATGCTGATGCGGTATGTGTCAGTGGTTTCCGATGTTTTTTGCAAGGGGGTCGCTGGAAATATGTTGTTATTGCTGATCAGGTGGTTTCAGCAAAGGGTACGCCTCGGATGGAGGAGACAAAAACACAAAACTAATTAATACAATAAACCACATTAAATACCATATTATGCTAGTTCAAACATTTAAAATAATTTAATCCATGTTGAAATGATTTCATTATTCTTCATAAGATATTTTGTAACCCTCTACAGCCCAGACATTTTAGTATCTTCAAACCTACGGGAGCCATCGATATATTATTTTATTTATTCCCTAAAAAACTGTATACAAAATAATTTTCACCAAAGTTTGACAAATTCTACAAACAGATTGTTGCAGGATTGGGTCCGTCAGTTTGACAATTTTGGAATAAGATGACAACAACTTCCTTGGTTGCTGTGAACCCTCAATGCAAATATCATTTATGAAAATTATAGCAGAGCATTAATAGAATTTTTGTAAATTTACGTAAAATAAAAAAAAACTTTTATCTTAAAATTTGTCAAAAATCAAGTTTCAAATCATTTTTGCAAAAAGCAAACGCATTCGAAAGCAGAACTCTCTATTTCATAAAATTATTAGATTTGGAGATTTTTTTGTATCATTTAACATTGCAAATTTTTGCCAAAAAATTTAGATTTGATGTCAACTTTGGGCAAGGAGTTATTTATTGTCAGTAATTTTGGTTAAGTCTCAAGCTTCGTTTCAACAGAATTGATTGCCACTTGATTTTATTGTATGATGTAAAAAAGTAAAGAAAAAGACAAGAAAAATATGACGTTGTCAGGGGTTCAAAAATCAATAAGAAAATAAAACTTTAGAAGATTAATGCAAATAAAAATATTAAAACACCTCCGTGTACGCACGAGAGCAAGCAGCAGTCAAGTGCTCAGTGCTCCATCGTTTTTTCGATTTTTTTCGCCGTAGTTTACCGTGATTAGCCGCGAGTTTGCTCCTGCAGCATGCCAAAGGCCGGCCGTGGCCGTGGCAGTTCGAGTGCGGCCTCGAAAAACCCGCGAAGTTCGTCTACCGGCCGTGTGCAAAAAGGTAAACAAACCAACGCCGTGTCGGCCGCCATCGCGCAGGGGAGCGTGAGCGCAGATGGAATCGACAAAAAGTTACTACATCCCGGGTATGTTCCGAGATCACCAGTGCGAACCCGTTCCGGTACTGCCGGTGCCACGACCAGTGGCACATCATCATCCGCGACGATGATGGTCGTGCACGGAAAAAAGTGCCGACGTCAAAAAAGAACAATTCTCCAACGGAACGAAGACCACCTCCAATTTTTGTTTTGGACACGTTGGCGGACGATGTTGACGAGTTGCTGGAAGGCCTCGGATATTGTCTGAAAATCGGTAAGTCGGCAGTGCAAGTGATCACACTGAACAGAAAAGATTTCGACCTGGTGCTTGAAGAACTGAAGCGTAGCAACTTCAACTTCTACACATACGACCCAGAGAAGCCCCCTGTTAAGGTCGTCTTGCAGGGTTACCAAGACCGTCCGATCGCCGACCTGAAGCGACACCTCTCGAACGCCGGAATAAAACCGCGGGAGATAAAAGTGCTTTCGCGAAAGACAACAGTCACAGGTACACATACCCTGTACCTGTTGTACTTCGATCGCGGCACCGTCAAGATCCAAGATCTGCGGCGGACTAAGACACTGGACGGTTTTTGGGTAAACTGGCGGTTTTACACCAAGAACCCGACAGACGTAGCGCAATGCCACCGTTGCCAGAAATTTGGCCACGGCTCGCGGAACTGCAACCTCCGGCCCCGCTGCGTGAAGTGCGGTGAGTCACACCTCTCGGAGGCGTGCGCACTGTCACGAAAGGCAAACTTGGGGGAAAATGCAGAACAAACTAAGCCGCGCGTAAAGTGCGCGAACTGTGACGGCAACCATACCGGTAACTACCGCGGATGCGTCGCGCGCAAGGCTTACCTCGAGGAACAGGAAAAGAGGAAGAAGAAAGCAGCAGCGTCCCACTCTCCTCAGCGAAGTACGAGCGCAGCCGTTCCTGCAGCTGGGCAGCGTACGGTTCCAGCGGACAACCCAGCGATCCCTCCTGGATGGAGGCGTTCGTTTGCCAGCGTGGTCGCTGCCGGTAGCGGCGATGCGGTCCAGCAAGGAGTCACCGGGGAAGATCTCTTTACCCTGCCGGAGTTCTTTGCTCTCGCGGGGGAGATGATGACGCGGTTTCGGAGCTGCCGTAACAAGGCGGAGCAATTTCTGGCCCTCGGGGAGCTGATGATCAAGCACATCTATAATTGATATTATTTTTGTCTGTGATCTATTTTTAAGCTTTCTCTCTATCTATCCTTTTCCCATTGCACTTTCTGTAAGTTTTTTGAAAACTTTTTCTTACTCTTGTCTATTCCATAGTTATAAGTAATAATTTTTCGATTGAATTACGATGTAAATCACAGCTGAAAGGAACACCAAAACTCTGTTGTGTACCTAAATGAACTCATTGTAAATTGATTATTCACAAATAAAACCGAATTGAATTGAAAAAAAAAATATTAAAACATAGACAATCAAACAAAAAAGTATTTTTTTATAGGACAAAAAATGCTCAAAAAGAATCTAAATAAAAACTAACTCAATCCACCTATGTGGTTGATGCCTTCCTCACTTTTTACCAACAATGGGTAATATGAGTGGTTTGGACAAATATTTCTGCTATTTTTTTAGATCCAGAAAAATAAGTACACTTAAGTGGTCATAACTAAAGACAGGGTTGCCAGATCTTCAATGTTGTGGACTCGTTGGAAAGGTCTCTCGATTACCTAACCAACGGGTCGGGTGATGGATCCGGACATCGTTTGCATACATTTAATCGAGATCCGGCTTCAAAAATGTATATAAATATCACCACTTAGGTCATAACTTGAGACAAGGTTGCCAGATCTTCAATGTTGTTAGCTCGTTGGAAAGGTCTCTCGATTACCTAACCAACGATGGATCGGATGATGGATCCGGAAATCGTTTACATACATTTAAGTAGAGGTGGTACAAAAATATCAATTCTTTCAAACATGTTTAAAAATAATCGAAAGATCACAAGAACAATTTTCAAATTAAGGTAAAAGCTAATCATGATGTTTAATTATCGATTTTCTATGTTTTTTTTATAAACATTACAATCATTGGTCGATCTTTAAACTTTTTCGAATATAAGGAATAAAAGCTTTAAAACAACGGTAGAAATTTTAAAAAAAATATATCTTCTTGCAAATGCAATCAAACAATTTTTTCGCAGATTTTTTGTTTCGCATATTTTGTTATTAATCTTGGTAAAAGATAAACAAAATTAAAGAATCCTAAAAACGTTGTAAGATTTTCAAGGTTTCCTTACGATTTTTTTAAAAAAATTTATGAAATAGTTCCCAGTAAAGAATGGTAGGGAGAAGTGAAGCACTTTAAAACCTGCCGAGGCAGAAATGAACAAAACCAGGTCTAGAGCCAATGGTCTAATTCCAATTCTAGAAAATTGAAAATACGACCAAATTATATTGATTGGTAACACTGGAACGCCTTACGCGTGTCAAACTTACACGGGATGGCCAAGCCTCCCAAAAACATGCTTTCTAACAATCTGTTTTTGTTTTTATATCAAAATTTTTCTCTTCAGAAGATGAGCTACTTTTTGTTTGTTTTAAAAAAATGAAAATTAATTGAATAAACCCACAATTGAATAAAAATTATTTCACGAGATTGATAGCTTAACTTTATATGCCGCAGGAAAATTCCGCATCCCACGTTTGTCCTAGCAATTTACGGAACGCGGCTGCCTTTGTGACCTTCTCGTAAAATTAGCTGACGCATTCGTGTCACTTATGTGATTAGTCGTAAATGATGTAAATCACGCCAACGTAAACAAACGGTCCAACGAGAGTAGGCATCCGAAGCACCCCTTTTCACCGTTTGCGGTCTACTGGGAGATCCTTTGGCGGGACGCACGTTGGCGTATAATGTCCCCCTTGGGGCGTACACACACGCAACTGCACTCCCTAAATTAAGGACCACGCCAGCACCTTCGTCACCACTTGACAAGTCTGTGAAGGGTAGACTCTTGAGTCGGGCTTGCGACTTTTGTCGCATTAATGATTCGCGAAAATATTTTTTTTTAAATTCAACCGATTGTTGCATCCGTAACCCTAAAACTGACTTCAAAGCTCGCCATTTTCCTGTCCAGCCACGATGGTCCCAAAATTAATGGTGCCACGCAATTTTGACCAACGCCGGACCATACGTGACACTTACTGGCGTTTACACACAAATTAAGGGCACCGGGTGTTGTGTCCTAGCGCAACGCAGCTTTCTGTTTTGACGAACCATGCAAATTTGCTTTTAATTATGGAAACGAATTATGCGGTCTACTTGTCGAAAAAACGGTTTTGAAGTATTTTTTTTAAATTTAAATTTATCATCCCAGTAAATTGGTTGAACATGATTTCCGATGAGATTTGAAGAACGAGGAATTGAAACCCCTGTTTTGAAATTTCTGTACTTAGGAAATTTATATCCTTCAAGGTCATAACTGGAAACTTTCATAGTCATAAAATAAATTACACACTTATTTTGCTTAAATATTGTCGAAAACATCGACCTCGTAGGGAGATTTAATAAGTTTCTTTTCATAATTTGTTTTCAACGTTAACTCATTAATCCTAGCAGAATAAAGGTATCCTCGACCTTTTTTCCTCGACATCATTACGCGATAACACCTCAACTGCCATTCAAAAATCCCGCAACAAAGACGTTCAACATCGTGTAGAACATTCTTATGCTCATATCAAAGCTCTATTCATCTCAGCTAAAGTTGGGTAGAGCCATGAAAAATTTACCGACCGAAAGCTTTCCACACACACACACACACACACTCTCACATTCGCTACATTGTACCAGCGAAAGAAAACTTTCCAACCGAGTACGCTGCCTCCCCGCCGCCGCCGTCATGATAAGCTGGAAAATTTTAATCTGCCGTCTAACACTGAAAAGTGCTCCCAAGCACACTACATTATCAACTTAATCCGGTTCTGAGAAATGCCGGTCCTGGAACCTGGCCAACCAAACTCACGTGAAACTGTGTGTGTGCTTTTAGTTGGTCTCTTTCAAAAGCTCGGCTGTAAAACGCGAAACTTAATATTCTGCTCACTTTTGTTATTAAAACGGCAAAACTTGGTCACACGCCACTTGGCCCGACGAGAGTGAGTTGCCAAATCCCTTTGCAGCTTCGGGCAGGCCCCCGGTCGTCGATCGAATTAAATTTATCTTGCCACCCAGAAACTGTCCTGTTCTGAGAAACTGGGAAGAAACGAGCTGACAGCAAGTTTGGGGTTTAAAATTGGGAAAGTTTTGGCTTTGCTTACACTCTTGAACTTCGGACGTCCGGACGTTGACTTGAGTTTGGAAGGAAGTTTTCAACGAAAGTTTATTTAGCAATTTTTATTTGGATGAAAGTTTGAGTTGCAAACTGCACTTGATTGTTTAAGTAAATTTGATAGTCAACAAATCAAATATACAGAGATTTTTAACAAAAACAGTTCTTTTCGGACTGAGAAGTCGGTGCCAATTGACATATGTAGTATAGATAAAATATTCCCCATGAGACCATGTCAACTGACAGGACTGAAAATGTTAGCCAAATTTGAACAATTTCACTAATCAACTCCCCCACTACCGTTTTATTCCCCCGAGCAGGTGCCAAACCCTTCAGAAAAAGCTAATTCGGTAATGGGAGAACATTGCCCCAAAATTCGTGACTTTTGAACATTCACAGTTCCAGCCCGTTTCCCTCAGAGTTCTGCTCCGCCGCGTCCAATGCAGAAACCCCCCTCTCATACATGAATTCAGGTGGTGACAACCAACCTGAGACGACCGGAATGTCTCCGGTTTTCCGCTTTTTCCTCCATTTTGCTACCGCAGCAAACGTTAATGAACGTCCCGGTTCCGTGCGTGCGTGTACTCTGTCCGTAACCGTAAATTACAGCCCAAGCAACATGACGACCGGAGTTGACGTGGCACGAGTGGAGGAAATTCACGTGCTGTAACCTGACAGGGATAGCCCAAAACTAACCCCTGAAGGGCTGCAACCGGGCTGAGGGGCTGGCGCCAAAAATCAGCCACCCACGAAAGCATACACACACGGATGGGAATCATAGGAGGCCTTGCACACGTGAAAACTTGTTGATCGGTGGGTGGCGTGACACACGGTACGTTGGCTATTTTTTGGTGTCTGGTGCTGGGTGGGCGATTGTGGGTGGTGGTTTCGATGGGGTCCAGAATAGACTGAATCAGCTGGAGCGAAAAGCGTTTTATGGGTGCACGGGGACGTTTGAGAAAATGGGATATTTGGGGATGTGGAATGAGAAGCATGGTGGTTGCTATTTTCCTCATATTTTTTTTATTTTGAAGATGGTTAATTATCTAACAAAATCCAAACATGCAGTGCAGAGTTTGCATGTTAGGGAAACTCGATGCCTATTCTGGTTTTAATGGACTTTTTTTTTCTTTGTTTTGGATGTTCTTTTGAGCAGCTTTTGTTCTTTACATCTTTTGTTTTGTGAGTTTTTACTATCAGTGGTGTATGTCAAAATAAGGCCAATATTGGCAAAGATACCGAAACAAGTTGAAGTACAATCAAAATAAAATCAAGGAAATGTTTTTCGGTGGTGTTGGATTGTGAAGAGTTAATTTTCTAAAACTTTCAAAATGATATTTGATGGTACAAAGGAGCTTAGGAGACCACTTAGGAAACTATAAATCTGGAGTTTTTTTTTAAATGGTCCAATAATCCAAATTTCCAGTTCTTGCTTTTTGGGTGTTTTTAAATCCGCCTTGAGTCAGGGGTATTAAAAAAGCAAAAAGAAAAAACTAAAAATTTGGTTTATTGGACCTTTAAAAAAACTCCAGAAATGGTTTTAATGGTACAACAAGACAAAATTGGATGTCTTGAATTTTCAAACAAATATGCTATAAATAAATTATAATAATGGACAAAAAATGTCATTATAATGCAATGGCTTACAAGAATCGTTTTATTTGAAAGAATAGAGTATACAATTTTCCTCGTGTTTTTTTTTTTTTCAAATCATGATATTACTTTTTTGATTTGTTGAAGATTACAAATAATACTAAATTTTGATAGGCCTTAAATTTTGAGAGAATAAAACATGGAATACTCATTTTTATTTACGTTTAAAAGCTTTTAATAGAAAATTTATTTTAGTTTTTGATTTGCATGAAACTTTGGAACACTCTACAAAAAATTACACCATTCTTTATTTTACAAAAAAATGCATTCCCAAGATACGTATTATTTTTTAATTTTCGAAAAATGAGGGTTTTTAAAAATATCCAAAATGCGATCAATTTTCAAAACATTTTTTTTTAATAGCTTAATACATTTTTGGTAAAATGCATCGTTTTGGAATTAGTTATATGAAATTTTAACATTTTTTGAGTTTAAAAAGACTTTATGAAAGAATGGCAAAATTATAGCCTAAAAGTAACTAATACTCCAATTTTCTTTCAGAGTCCCATAAAAAATCAAAAAAATTCAAAAATTTCAAATGCCTATTTGAGTGTAAGAGTGAATTAACGAAATAAGTATTTTGCTAGAGTGTAACTATTTTTTCTGAATAATCCTAACAACGATCTACACATTAACCGAAGACACCTAATCGATCGGGAAATTTCATCTCAAGGTACAGATTTTCATATATTTACGTAACCACTTTGTATAACTGGCCCGCACAGTTCTATGGAGACCGACCGGAGTATGTAAAACTAATGATGCTAATTGTTTTTTTTTATATAGGGAAGGTATGGATAAAGTTTCATCAATATTAAAAAATACCATGAAAAGTAAATATGTGAAATTATACAGAACTGCTCAACAACTATGCATCTCTGATTTTTGCAAGTTAAATTAAGGTCACAATTTTCAAACGCTGAAATCTCAAACACAAACAACAGCAGAATTTAAGTTTTTTTTTGCATAATTATTTAAAAAATGAGGCATATTTATAGGGTTCCACATTTGAATGTAGTGTTATTATAAAATGAAAGAAACAAATTTAATATTTACGTCGAAAAACCAGGATTTTATTTTCAAAAATCATATCTAGGAATCCTGTTAATGAACTCCTCCTATTTTTCATTAGGATCTATTAAAATCTAAAAAAATATATGTATAAAAATTGAAAGCACGAGCCATGAAAAAAATTTGAAGCGACCTTTTATAAATAAAATTTAGTTATACAGCAATTCCATTTGAAAAGAGCCTAAACCGAAAAAAAAAGTTCTCTGATAGGGCTCCAATTTTTTTCTGGGGGTTCCTTGGCCAAATAATTCGACCCGTATTTTTTTTGTTTGACCATTAGGGTGACCTACATCGTGCTAGGATGGTTCAAAAAATTGCAATTTTCGTAATTTTCGCAAAAAACTCTTTTTTTTTTTTAAATCAGATATCCGCGTCATTTCATCCAATTTTAGCTGTCTTAGACGCAAAAGAAAGGTGATTACTTAGGCTATTTGAGAAAAATAGTAAAAAGTTTCAAAAATCTAGCTTAACATTAGAAAGAGTCGTATGAAAACTTAAAATGGCGTTTTGGCCGTGTCTGGGCCAAAGAGCCTATGTCTGAAAATATTTGTATCGGATTCCTCGGAAAATTTTACATAGCATATCAAAAATTTGGCGAAGCCGAACCGTAAGTTTCTGAGATATGATTTTTTGAAAAAAAAAACAACGCGCAAAAACAGAAAAATGACGATAACTTAAAAATTTCAGTGATGACCTATATATGTTCGGGTATCCAAAGTTGCGTACTTTAATTACGGTACCCTAACATCGCTGAAATTTTTAAGTCAAAACACTATTTTATGTTTTCATACGACTTTTTCAAATGTTAAGCTAGATTTTTGAAACTTCTTACTATTTTTCTCAAATAGCCAAACTAATCACCTTTCTTTTGCATCTAAGACAGCTAAAATTGGATGAAATGACGCGGAGGCCTGATTTTTTGAAAAAAGTGGTTTTCGGGAAAAATTACGAAAATTGCCATTTTTTTGACCACCCTAGCACGATGTTGGTCACCCTAATGGCCAAACAAAAAAATACGGGTCGATTTATTTTGGCCAAGGAACCCCCAGAAAAATTTGGAGCTCGATCGGAGAATTTTTTTTCGGTTTAGGCTCTTTTCAAATGAAATTGCTGTATATTTAAAAATAAGTAAAACAATTTGACACCATGTTCCCCGTTCAGGAGAGCCCAATATTAGAAGCTTTGTGCTGTGTGAGGGGGTGTTGGCTGTTCCGTGTTCTACTGATAGCACTTCCGACATCCCTGGACCAGTGGCCGACCGGACACGCTAATATTCCATCAGCACAAACACAGAAGCAGCAGAACGGAGGCCACATCACTACATCACCGACTGCTGAGGGAGCATGGAAGAATGATGACCTCGCGTGTCTACGGACGTTTTAGACCTGGAGCTTTATGTATAGAAGAGCAGGCGGAAACAGTTATGATTGTTTGCGTTTGGCCTTGTCTGGGGGGTTTGCTGGCCGTCCGGAAGGCTTCCGAAAAGTCCGGTTTCCACGTGACTACTTGCACGTGTGTGTGTTGGGCGATAGTGTTTGATGTCGGATTACCACACGTCTGATGTTGTCCTAAAACTCTAATGACAAACGAAAAGATTGTTTTGTCAGTTGAATTGAGGGGATTTTAAATTTAAGTTTTGATAACATAATTCTAAATATTTATTGAGTCTATACGAAGTTATTCCAGTTATCGGAACCTCAAGGTGCTAAAACATCGAACCGCAATCAATCAAATTAACACCAATGATTAAGTATACTTCCGTTCGAGGAGCGTCTTGAGAAAGATGTGTTGTAGCTCCAGAGTTCCTCGTGATTATAGAGATGAGGGCTTTCTGAGGTTCTGGGGATGTGCTCAGGAAGTGCTTATTTCGAGCAGCAAGGGCCAAATGCATCGTCTTCCTACTCAACACAAACAAACACGGTCGGCCACGGTGATTGATGAGCAGATTTATTAGCTCAATTTTCCCCTATAATTGGAAGTGGTTGTTCGGAAGAAGGGTTCTGCTTCCGTTGGCATGCATGATGAAATGATCGATGTTTAATTTATGATGTTTGTTTTCTATTTTTGAAACAGTGATAAGTATTTTAGCGTCTTGAGAAAACCTTAATACTGACTCATTTCTGTTAAATAAATTTAGTAAGAAAAATTAACAAAAAAATTACAGTTAGGCTGGCAGCGTTGGAGGGTTAAATTAAATTATTTAAACTTAATTTTTTTTGTTGATTCGGTGAATCCATTTTATTAAAAAAAATTAAAGATTTGATTATAAAGTTTAGCAAATATTTGTTAGTTTTTGTCTATATTGTCTAATATTGCGGGATTTAAATTTAAAACAATAGTTTAGCACAAAGTATTAATTGTTATCTTGCTAGAACGCTTCACGATAATCACTGGAAATTTCTACTTTGAAACACTTCTTCTTCTTTTATAGTATAATCAGACCATCCTGCAACTATCATACCAAATTGATTCGATTCAAATGGGCGGAAATCGTTTGCAACCATTTTCAATAAAAAGCACTCGCCCTCGATGCTAACAATTATCTAGTGAATCTCCTCCATCTAGCAGGAGTGCTTTTACAGGAAAAGTTTTATTTTACTGCCAAAAGACCACCCAATGGGGCTTTTATACGCTCCATGACAATAAATGGAAGAGTGCTTTTTTGTTTTGCGTCCACTCTCCGCACCAACAGTCATCAGCCAGAATTGGTACAAAGTACACGCCTTCGGATTAGTACAGTCACTATCAGCAGCGAAGGGTAGTTGTACTTAAGGGTCGGCAGCATTATTGCTGGTGGTTGTAAAGATTACGGCAAATGATCACTTTAGGTTTTGTGGGCATTGCTTGGGTTAACCAGAATTTTGGAATAAAATTTAGTGATAGAACAGTTCTTCGCCTTTCCTGTGTTTTTGATCAAAATTTTAACAAAAAATGCCTTACGTAAAATGAGAATTATTAATTAATTTTTCAAGTCATGAAGTGCCAAAAAATAATCAGAAAGTTTTTGAAAGTCTCTTAATAAGTGAATCAAGATTAGTCAATAGAGGGTAGAACATTTCAGAGAAGTGGACAAATCAAAAGAAAAAAAAAATGTATCAATGAACACACTCTTTTTAGCAAAATGTTACAATATTGAAAAAAATAAGTAGCTTTTGGGGAACATCTCAGCCGAGAAAATTCCCCCAACAAGGTCAACCGAAGTCAATGTCATGTTCTGGTAAAGTTTCACGCAATGCAGATGTGGACCCATGGACCGCAATCCAACATCCAACTGTGGGGACATAAGTTTACTCAACTGCTGCTGCTGCTTCTGGTGAGAATATACACAGGCGAGAGGAAATAAATTACAGCAACCGGCAGCATACCGCACACGGAACAACGTCGCACGGGGAATACCACTTGGTCAAAGTTGGACCCTCCCCCGGCGGGGCAATTCGTTTCCATTAGTTTGCGAAAAACAGGATCGGAAAGTGAGCGAAACTTGTAGGATTGTTGGTGGGAAATGTGAATGCATTTGAATAGGAATGGCCAGTTATTAATTATGGTAATTATCAAAATTTACAAATTTTATTGTTTTTTTTATCAAAAATCTTCCAAAAACTCTAAAGAATTTTCAATTTGGAAAATTGAAAACATCTGTAAAAAAAATCTTAGGAGTCGCAAAGAAGATGCAACCAGCTCAAAAATCACTGACCCTTTATTTCTCCGTCAAATCATACTGCATTTCTCACACTTGTGCTGCATTGCTCATCGTTCAAGCGCAACATTAAATTGTCCTGCCATTTTCCATAGCAAAGCCTACCTCCCATTCATAACCTCTATTTTTAATGGTGATTGTAACGCAAAAGTCACGCATTTCCACTTCATTAAGTCGATGAAATATTAACAGCCTTCTCTTTCTCTTTTATCGCCAGCACGTTTATGTTTCCATTTCGTTCCGTTATTAAGTTGTTGCTGATTGCAAAAATTATGCACGGTTATAAATCTTGAGATGATATTTCTCAAAAATAAAACCTATTTTACAAAAAAGAAATCAAGTAAAAATTTAGAAATTAACTAATTTATAAACAAATACTGTTTTTTGCAACGCACAAGGGACTCTAGCCAGGACCTCAGCCAAATTTTCCCCCGTTGGAAAATGGAAAATGGTTAGCGGAGCGCACACCCAGCGCGCGATATGTGAGTGTCGTCCCAAAGTCTGCGAGCCCTGGGAGCACGTATTCACCCTGCGCCATGGAAATTACTTGTGCCAAAGAAAAAGGCACGAAACGCCGAAAGAAAATCGTGCCCTTAAAGTGTGCAACTTCGTGAGTATGTGACACGGTGGCATATTAAAGTGGAAAAAGGACAAATTTCTAGAAATGCCACTAGTTTGGTCGCCCAAAATTAAGTTAGCAATCTAGTTGGACATAAATTTCTAACCTCAAACTATTAAATTCAGTGCACTGGAAAAATGAAAATCTGCAACCCTTTCGAGCGAGCAACCAATCAGACAGAGAGAGAGTCAGCAGATGGGGGGCATCGACCAACGCTTAATGGTACACTTTATGGGGTCCGATTTGTTTGTGCCAGCGGTGCCGCTACCTTTAGTTTCTACCGGCTTGAACAAACTGACTTGGGGCAGATTTATTCCTGCCATTGACGCTCTAAGCGTGTGGAACTAACGTAGAACAGTCAGCATGCAGAGTGCTCCCCCCCAAGAGTCAGAAGGATGAATGGTTAGAGAGAGATTGAGAGAGAGAGAGAGAGAGACACTCAAGATGAAGCACGGAAAATGGTATTGAATGATTCTATCGTTTTTTATCATCGTCATAATATTTATCTAAGGTTGCATTCAAATTTTATTTTAATCCAAATATAACCTTTGTTTTTTCTTGTTTTTTTTTTCTAATGAAATATTCTCAACATTCTAAAAAATAGCAAATTATAAAAAAACTCATTGATAAATTTCATATAAACAGTATAAGATAAGCTAAATTTAAAATGCTTTGATAGCAATTCCAACGCTAATTTTATTGAGAAATTTTTATTTTGTGATTTCGTCATTTTTCCGTTTTAACTAAATAAAAACATTCAAAAATAAACACGGATAAACACGGGAAAAAAGGGCCCAAAAAATTACCGCAATATGATTTCGCGCAAACCAAATGATTTGCTATACACCAAAAGCTTCGTTTTTGCACCAGGAACAATAATCCGGTGAAAAATCGCACTGCACGGACCGGTGGCCGGAGTACAGGCCACCGGAAGATCCGGATTTTTGGAAAAAGTATCTGATTTATCCAATTGTGAACTGATACGCTTTCTTCTATCATAAATAGTCATGCAAAACAATCATAGAATAATATTAAATACCATAGGACCCATCGGAACCGGTTCCACCGATCTCCGGTGGCCACATCCGAAACCGCAGTGGGAAACCGCGAAAACTAGTCGTGCGACGTATCAAACTTCTCAATTTTGGATGGAGAATATTTTTAAGATGTATTGTTGCCTCCTTGACCGGTTCCCAGGTTCTCCGGTGGCCACACCCGATGGTCATATTTGGCAAATTCCTGAAACCACTCTTGTGACATATCAAGCTTCTTGTTTGTAAAAGAGGAGTGTATAACTTATGTCCCCATCCAAAATCAAGAAGTTTGATACGTCGCACGACTAGTTTTTGCTGTTTCCCACTGCGGTTCCGGATGTGGCCACCGGAGATCGGTGGAACCGGTTCCGATGGGTCCTATGGTATTTAATATTATTCTATGATTGTTTTGCATGACTATTTATGATAGAAGAAAGCGTATCAGTTCACAATTGGATAAATCAGATACTTTTTCCAAAAATCCGGATCTTCCGGTGGCATGTACTCCGGCCACCGGTCCGTGCAGTGCGATTTTTCACCGGATTCACCGGATTATTGTTCCTGGTGCAAAAACGAAGCTTTTGGTGCATAGCAATCGATGGTTTGCGCAAAATCATGTTGAGGTAATTTTTTGGGCCTTTTTTCCCCACTGTGCAGAGATAGGCATTCAATAATTACTGTATCAACTGTATTTCGGAAAAAATGAAGCTAAAAATGTGACAATCAAAAGCAAATCTGGTTCGTAAGGAGTAGGTACTTTGATACTTGTTATTATTAGAATGTGGTGTTTGGGAGGATATAACATTAAAATTTAATAAATTTTAATATATTTGTACTGCTTTCGATTACATATTATTAAAAAGTTTAAATCTTACCAACAAAAAATGTTGTGAAAAATATAAAAATAGGTAAGCTTTATTGAATCAAAGTAAAAATAAAAAAGAAATAAACGATTACAATGCAACCCAAGCAACATTTTAGGTTTTACCATAAAAGGCTATTTAGGCCGTATGAGAGTTTTCAGAACAATGATAAAACCTGTAATTTTCAAAATGTTACTAGGGAACGATTATCAGTTTTAAGCAACTTTAAGAGCACTAAATAGCTCAAAATTTTAACCCATTTTGCTTTTTTTCGATTTTAAAAGATCATTTTGAACCACTATTGTTCTAAGAAAAACTTAATTTATATTGTGCTATATTTTTTACTTTTAGAGCTAGGACTTTGAATATAGGTAACTAGAAATCCGAACGGATATCCAAAATCCGGAGCTCTGGATAGACGAATAATTATCTGGTATCCGTAGGTAACCGGAAAGTTTTCCTCAAAACTTCCATTAGACCATTACAAAATTTGCAGAACGTAATTATATTAAGTCGCTTTTTAGGTTACTTTTTCACTAAAGATCAATTTTCCACAAATTTTGCCATTTTCATGGGATTTTTATATTTTGTATTTTTTAATTTGACGAAAACTTTGCAAGGTTTTCTTATGCTATGATTAAAAAAAAGTCATTTTGCATAATTGGATTACCCATACAATTTTGGCAGCTATCCGTGTAAAAATGGTATTTTAAAAGAAATTGTTTTTTTTTTAATGTCACATAAAAAGCACTCAGTTTTTAAATGCAAGCATTTCAAAAACTAATGATAAAAAAGTGAACTGCAAATGTTCGCATGATTGTCCCATACGCAAGGCTACGGGTTAAGTTTTCGTATAAATTCTGGATTTTCGCCAGATTTCTATTGGACCGGTTTTTATTGGATATATATTGAAAATGGATCACGATATCGAAATTTCTGAGAAGTTCTTTTCGAATGCGAGTTTGACTTTAAATCTAAAAAAAATGAACACTGTCAAATGAATTTTGATCAATTTGTGGCATTTTTTGTCATGTAAAACATATCCAAAACGAGAATTTAAAACCGATCGATTAGTTTTTTATTGAACTAAATTTACCTTCAACTAATTTTGCATTACATGGGAAAACATCGGAATATCCGTAAATTTAGGAAAATATCCATTTATTTAGAGCTCCTAGTAGTATCCGGATAATTATCCGGATTTGGATGACCAAAGCTCAAAAATGTCCTATCTGAAATCCCAGTTTTAGTTTCTTTATATTTTTTTAGTATTTTTATTTACCTGATTTTTCATAATTTTCCAGTAACTTATTCGATTTTTTAGTGTTTTCACCAAGGGACCTGATTGCTCAAAATCATTGTTCTGAAAACAAATAGCAGGCGACGCGATACTGCCCTGATGAATTCCTACTGTTTGTCACTTCCACACCATTCGCTCCCGAACACTCTTTCTTCTATTCTCCTTCTCTCTCTGATCGGCTCAGTCTCCGAACGGCTCAGGCAGGCCGAACGTCACCGATCACTCTGAACTGAACATATTTGTTCTCTGATGCGCTGCGTTATACTCATTGATTTGGGTTGCCTAAAATCAATGTTAGCAATCAAATTGTGCATTTATTTCGATTTCATAACATTATAGCAGGGGTGCCCAACCTTTTGGCCCTGCGGGCCAGATCTGATTTTTCTGAAGCAGTGGCGGGCCGGATCTAATGTTTGATAAAACTGGAAAGTAAATCATTTTATAAAATTATTTTCATAAGGTTCTATTGAAATAAACAAAAAAAAATCACTTTTGTTGCAAATATGATAAACATATCTTAAATTTAAATAATGAAAAAAAGGAAATTTCAATTAATTAAATTTATTTTAATTTTATTTTGCTTAAAATAGTATTGTAATTGTTTTTGTCGATTCCAATCAAATACCCTGATATCATTTAGTTAAAAAAGTTCAAATATCATTGGTCGTGGCAAGCTTTTTTTAAGCATAATTTCCTTAACACAACACCTAAAATAAATCAACGAGGCATGATAAAAATTTGATGAAACGAAATTTGGTTTCGAATATTCAATACAAAAAAAAAACACAATTTGCATTGTTGTGACCTTTACTCAAATATTATACAAAATATTTTAAATTATTTTAAACACACAAAACAATTAAAAAGTGTGTAATTTATGTTTAACGGTTTCCAATTCGTTATTCTTAAAAAATCTTTAATTTATTTTTTGTTTTACTGATTTAAAAAACTATTATAATCAAGTTCCTCAAAAAAAAATAGTAAACTTACAAACAGTAAAAACTGAAAATTAAATCCATGTGTTTTCATATATTTAACTTTTTAGGTAATGGATAATTTTGTTTTCTTGCACAATTTTTCAGTTTAATAATTGATTCTGAAACTATCAATAAAGAAATCATAAGAATTAAATTCAAACATAGAGAATATTTGAATATGAAACAAAAAAAAACATTTAAAAAAATATACAATGACAAAATCCGAATAAAACGTTGAATTAGCAACATTTTATAGCAAAAGCAAATAAAAAAGGAAACAAAATGCTTCTAATTTAATTATTGTTATTGCTGTAAAATTTTTGATATGAACAGCCTCAAGGGGTCGTTCATAAAACTATTTTGAAAAACCGTCGCGGGCCGGATGAAATGGCCTCGCGGGCCGGATCCGGCCCGCGGGCCGTACGTTGGGCAGGCCTGCATTATAGACACCATTCAAAGAAACTTCCACCAAGAAAAAATCAAATTGATGGCAAACGGAGGGCGTGAAGACAAAAAGACTGCCGCGCTGGTATTTTGTGAAAATGGTTCTTCGCTGAGCATGGTAGTGTGTGAGTGTCGTCGAGCGACAGAGTAGGCAAATATTTTCTCGATGTATTTGTTCGCTGAGTGAATAGTTCGGGCCACTCGCTGGCTGCTTGCGAGTATCATTCGCTCATGAATGCTAGCGGGTTAGAATAGGTGGCGAATGGATAGGCGATGAGTGAGTGGTTTCTGTTCATTGAACCGAAAATCAGGACCCTTGGTTTTCACTTTTTTTGACACAAACATAAACCATAAGCTGTTCTATCGCTACAATGTGTGTCAAAACATAATCAGGGGCAAAACAACCCCTTTTCACATTTTGACATAAAATGTGAGTAGATTGTATTTTGAACTGATTTTAATTTAAAAGAATTGTTCAAAGCATTTGGTCAGATGACACAAGTAAAACCAAAACTCCCAATATTTTCTAAAAAATGTGAGCTCTCCTTTTCAATGCATTTTGAAAAAAAAAATAGATCAAAATCCGACTAGAAATGGGTTTGGGTCGGATAGGGCTATGTGCGAATTTTGTTGTTCTGTGTATTTTCTATGTTTTATGCAACATTCACAGAAAATTAAAAAAATGTTCATATTAACATACAACATACAAAATCTAACAATAATATTTTTATAACTAGAACACAGAATTACACTAACTTCTAGCAGGTTCAAAAAACTCAATCTAACTGTAGCCAGTATAAGAATTATTTGTTTCATTTACATTTTTGTTTTATTTTGTAAGATTCGTTTGCAGATTTTGAATACTTTTTTATTTCAAACTATTATTTTGAGACAGATGGCAATTCAGAAATGCAATTTCCTAGTAATTTTCCCGTTTACTCTCCCAACTGAAAGGAAAATTTGCAACCATCATCATTCACGTCTCCCTTGAAGGGAGGTTCCCTGGAACCCACTTTCCATCGCATCGTCGTACAGGAGCGCAGCATCTGGTGCCCGCCCGCCTGTTGCAAAATATCGGGGAAGGACCAAGGACCTTTGTGAGTGTGCTGCTGTTGTGCCTTCTCGAAAGTGAAATCAGCGGCAAGATTGATGGAGCGAAATGATTTGGTTTGGTTTGGCTCGACGGCGTGGGAGTCTCGCTTTGAACCGATTGAAATGGATTGAAAGTTGCTTGAGCGAGAATGATGGGGTATTTCAATCTTTGAAAGGGTGAGGGTTGTATAGATTATTGTGCTGAATTATTCAGCTTAACGATAGTTTTTTTATATTTTTCGGAAATGAATTGCCAAGAATTTAACTCGAAATGTTTGAACTGAAAAATGATATCATGAAAATCACAATTCATTCGCTTTTTTTTAAGTAATTAATGAAAGTGTCTCCCACAATTTCTCAACTCTGATTAAACTTTCAGAGCTCATCCCACGACCTGCTGGACAACATCACTGCCCTGATGTCCTTCTAAATTAGCAATGAACATTGTCCAGATCATCGTCCTTTTGCTGGATGACATCGCGTTGCGAAGCTGCGTCCATAACGTTACGACAGAAAAGCGCACGGAAGCGCGTCACATAATTAAAACACGTCCCCCCCCTCTCCATCATGACGATACAGAATGGCCACCTTGGGAATGTACTGGATGGATGATCCTTGCCGGTCAGAAGTGAAAGCCAAAGTTCATTATCCGCTGACAATAACCTTCAGCGTTTGAGGAGAGGAAAATTTAATTTTGATGAACTTTGAAAGTGACATTTTGACAAAATAAAAGTTGAGACTTATTTTAATCATTTTTGGAACTTGTCGAAACTAAAAAAACACATGGTTCAACTTGCTTAAGAATTCTCAATTATAAATCATTCAAACTCACATTAGCTTTCACTCTACTAACTTTTCTTTTAACAAATCCATCAACAGAAAAGTCTCTCGAGTAAAAACGATCAACCCAAAGAAGCTGCTTGCCATTTTATTGGCGTCAGCACTTAACTCTCGCCGAAGAGACCATAAGAACTTGAAACACTTTACGATAATTTGCAACACCTGCTCTACTCCGCTCTTTTCTTGCTGGCACGTGCTTCTTCTTGCGGGAGAAGGGAAATACTAAACCTTCCCCTTTAAATCATGGCGAAACGGAACGTTTGCTAATTAGCAAATACGTCCCAATCCAGTGAACGTCGAGCAGAAGGGTATTAAATATCCATGAAATCTTAAGCTGAGGATAGATTACTTGAGGTTAAGTAAATCATCTGTGTTACAGGCAGCTGGGATTAATCAAACGAATTTGAGAAAGCTGTAAATCGTCATTTGCAGTAACTTTCACAACAAAAAAAGCAATTTCATCAAACATACGGATGGTTCACACCGCAAAGAGAGACATGTATTTTCTGAGGTGACTCAACTGGACCGAAAATTGTGATTTATGCTGATGAGACTCGGAGACTCGGTACAAAAAGTTTCCCCCAACTGAAGAACACCAATGCTTGCTAGAAATGGAAGCTCTTGCAAGAGCTGGGACGAAAAAATGTACCTTTGGTATTCATACAATTGTTTCGTACCGTGCCTGGCTTTGTTTCTGGGGGAAAAAGTTGGGCGATGAAGGTGTTGGAGCAAAGTGGGCCCTTCATTCAATCATTTTTTATTTTGTTTCAATAAACTTTTGTGGAGGTTTATTGAGTTCGAATTGCGATGCCAGGTCGCAGGGTTTTTTTTGCGTTCGTCGTCGGTGTGCAACAACATCAAAACCTTATCATACCATTTCAGCTCTATAGACATCGTATCTCGTCGTTCGCTTAGTTAATCAGTACCTCACTAAACATCAATCATGTAAAACTTGTAAAAACATCTCAATTTGAAAGTTACACTGTTAAATCCTTCATCATTTCATTACAAATGATTTGGGTTCTATCTTTCCACAGACAGCTGTCTAAGATTAATCCATTTCATTTAAAATTTAACAACCGATAAACGGGAAATATTTCATCCGTAGCATCCGAAAATAATACATAATACCGTTCAACAAACACTATAATTTTGGGTCGCATGATCATCTTCTATGATGAATCCTGACCAAACACCCCCTATCCTACTAACACATTTTTTAGGTTCCTGGCGATCGTGGTGTGTAAGCATAGAACAAACCAGCTGCCCTAGTAGTAACCTGCGCTAACTAACATTCCCGACCCTTAAAATCGAGATCTACAAACTGACATGGCGGGCGCCGTTGGTGGTCAATGACTGTTCGCAACTGATCTAGTTTTAGCAATCATGGTGTTTTGTCTTTTCGGCGCATTCATACATGCTGTTGATAAGGGAAACACCACTAGATCGTCGAAGCCTATGATCAGTAGTGCTGAAACGATATTACGGTTCTGTTCAGCAATGGAGGGGCAACCATGCTCATGCTCAATAAACCATTGTGGAGGTTTATTGTTTGACCAAAAAGTGGTTTAGTATTATTAATTGCTTCATATAAATAAAAACAAATTAGGATATTACAACTGATAACGTGTACAGGTTTTGTGACCCAGAAATGTTTTATCAAACAAAACAAATATGTAAATTTAGGTTTATTTTTGTGTTATTCCGATTTTCCAACATAATCTTGTGCTTTTAAGAGTGTTTTTTTTTCAGAAACTTAAGCAATTTTCACATATGGGTCATTCCACCTGAAGTGTGCAAGAAAAAATGCAAATTTGAAAATTACCATCTCCGATTCTGCTCAAATTTGGCAGAGCTGTTGAGACTATCAAAACATGCAAAAATCCCGAATTTCATCCAAATTGGACCACCCCCTCCATTTTTGTACCCTCCCAAAAAATCAACTTTTTGGCGATTTTTGAGCGAAACCCCTATCTTCAAACGACGATAACTCAGGAACCACAAATCTTAGAGGGACGGTCTAAGACTCAATTTTGAAGGAAATTGGACGTAGAATCCATTTCTGTGATCAAAATTTAAATTAAGATATGTTTTCTACCTGTATTGCCCAATTGAAAACTTTAAATGGCCGTATCTCAAAACAGCCCTATTTGTTTTTTGAATTTGACCTCACCATCGTATTCCCCGTCCGATTTTACATAAGAATCACTTATCGACAGAAAGGAATATGTTTCGTTTCAGAGATATCGAATTTTAAAGTTTTGAGTATTTGAGATTACCTAAATTAGCTACACTCGCCGCCTCTGCTAGAAGCACTAAGTCGTGCTGATCAATAACTGCTACCTGCTTTTATTGAAATAAGATTTCATCCCAAATAATCATTAGCAAAATAGGCAAATATTGAATGTACACCACTGTAGGAAACTGCTGTATAATCTTAAATTAAAAAATAGTATACAGTGAATTTGTGTGCTTGCCCAATGGAGCCCAAGAATGGAATTTCCGCAGAGCTAGCAGGAAATTGCAATTGATCTTGTAAGTAACACTTAAGAAAAAGTGTTAAAAATTATGAACTAACATGAATAAAACTCTCGTGAAGTATGATTAAGGAGGAGGATTTCTGGAATAAAACTGAAAAATGTAAGTAAATCACAAAGATTAATCTGATTTATTATCTGATTAAGATCAAATTCAGTTGTGTTGATTTCGACACCGTCCGAACAATAATCTTTTTTTTTTTTGTCAATCATTTAGAAAACATGAAAGACGATAAAGCTGCTGTCCACATGTAACAGAATCGAAAAAAATCATCAATTATTCAGATGAAACTGGCTCACAATATAAAAATCGGTTTAATATGATCAACCTTTCAAACCGTAAGGCAGGTTTTGGGGTTTTTGCTGAATGGCACTATTTCGCTACCGCACATGGCAATAGCTCTAGACCCCATGAGAGTTATTTCATCTATCACAGCCAGCTCTACATTTGTTCTCACTTCAAATAAAAGAAATAATTTGATAAAGTGGGAAGAAATGAGGAATTAGGAAAAATATAAAAATAATAGAAAAATGACATTTTCTTAAAAATTATATTGAAAAAACTCTGTAGCATTTGCAAATAAATATTCAAAGTTCAAATTTTACTTAATATGGTTAAATGACACTGAGATCATGAAGATCAGTGCATTGAAAATTACCCAATAAATATTCCTTAAACAAAAAAAAGATTGTTCAAGGTATTGATTATCTCAAAATCGTATAAAATTATAAAAATAATTCATCTTACAGAATGCTGCTTCTAGCAGAGGCGGCGAGTGTAGCTAATTTAGGTATTCTCAAATACTCAAAACTTTAAAATTCGATATCTCTGGAACAAAACATATTCCTTTCTGTCGATAAGTGATTCTTATGTAAAATCGGACGGGGAATACGATGGTGAGGTCAAACTCAAAAAATAAATAGGGCTGTTTTGAGATACGGCCATTCAAAGTTTTCAATTGCGCAATACAGGTAGAAATCATATTTTAATCTAATTTTTTATCACAGAAATGGATTCTACGTACAATTTCCTTCAAAATTGAGTCTAAGACCGACCCTCTAAGATTTGTGGTTTCAGAGTTATCGTCGTTTGAAGATAGGGATTTCGCTCAAAAATCGCCAAAAAGTTGATTTTTTGGGAGGGTACAAAAATGGAGGGGGTGGTCCGATTTGGATGAAATTCGGGATTTTTGCATGTTTTGATAGTCTCAACAGCTCTGCCAAATTTGGGCAGAATCGGAGATGGTAATTTTCAAGTGCTGTTCCGCTTCAGATGGAATGACCCATATGCGCATTGCTAGAATGTGAATCGGATAACTACCCCTTAGAACAAAGTTTTAAGTTCAGATAAAAAACAAAAGTTTGTGTAACTACCCTTTTTATATTTCCCAAGATATTTGTAATTGCTGCTAAATGATGTGATACAGCAATAGAAGAAATGATTATTTTAAATTTAAAAAAATCCGAAAAGGCTTTAAATATGAATTAAAATGTTTTTAAACTGTTAGATAAGAGTTTGTCTATGATATTCAAAATGAGATTCGCGTCCAGATTTACTTCAAATGGTCTCAGCAAAATAAATAAAACAAATAAAAAAATATATATATTTGTGCAACCGTGTATTGCTTGAAAGTATGTCACTCAAAGAAAATGCAATACCGTCAACTGAGGTGAGTCGGGACTATAGTTTGAATAGGGACAGCAGTTTTTAGAGCAAATTTGGAGAACGTTGCACTGGTTTTGTTGTTCTGTATCTCTTCTATCAAATACTTATGAAAATTCAAATTAATGTGTAGAAACAATGCTAAACAGCATTTATATATAAGTAAAAAGAAAAAAACACAAATAACTTCTTTTGCATGACCATTTTATTAAAAAAGATTTTACCAATTTTATATCTCTGTAATAAAAGTGATTAAAATTTACCATTAATTTTGCCTTCCTCACTGAGGTAAGGCTATAATCCTGCTCTAAAAATGAACTTTTTATTAAAAGCTCGAAGACCCACCTTCATATATACATATCGACTCAGAATCGAAAACTGAACAAATGTCTGTGTGTGTGTATGTGTGTGTGTGTGTATGTGTGTGTGTGTGTGTATGTATGTATGTGTTCAAAAATCTTGCCAAGTTTTCTCAGCACTGGCTGAACCGATTTTGATCGAACCAAATGCATTCGACTTGGTTTAGGGTCCCATACATCGCTATTGAATTGTTTGAAGTTTCGATAAGTAGTTCAAAAGTTAAGTATAAAAATGTGTTTTCACATAAATCCGGATCTCAATTATATGCATGTAAACGATGTCCGGATCCATCATCCGACCCATCGTTGGTTAGGTAATCGAGAGACCTTTCCAACGAGTCCACGACATTGAAGATCTGGCAACCCTGTCTCGAGTTATGACCACTTTAGTGATATTTATGTACTTTTTTGAAGCCGGATCTCACTTAAATGTATGTAAACGATGTCCGGATCCATCATCCGACCCATCGTTGGTTAGGTTATCAAGAGAACTTTCCAACGAGTCCACAACATCGAAGATCTGGCAACCCTGTCTCGAGTTATGACCACTTAAGTGATATTTATGTACTTTTTTGAAGCCGGATCTCACTTAAATGCATGTAAACGATGTCCGGATCCATCATCCGACCCATCATTGGTTAGGTAATTAAGAGACCTTTCCAACGAGTCCACAACATCGAAGATCTGGCAACCCTGTCTCGAGTTATGATCACTTAAGTGATATTTATGTACTTTTTTGAAGCCGGATCTCACTTAAATGCATGTAAACGATGTCCGGATCCATCATCCGACCCATCGTTGGTTAGGTTATCAAGAGACCTTTCCAACGAGTCCACAACATCGAAGATCTGGCAACCCTGTCTCGAGTTATGACCACTTTAGTGATATTTATGTACTTTTTTGAAGCCGGATCTCACTTAAATGCATGTAAACGATGTCCGGATCCATCATCCGACCCATCATTGGTTAGGTTATCGAGAGATCTTTCCAACGAGTCCACAACATCGAAGATCTGGCAACCCAGTCTCGAGTTATGACCACTTAAGTGATATTTATGTACTTTTTTGAAGCCGGATCTCACTTAAATGCATGTAAACGATGTCCGGATCCATCATCCGACCCATCGTTGGTTAGGATATCGAGAGATCTTTCCAACGAGTCCACAACATCGAAGATCTGGCAACCCTGTCTCGAGTTATGATCACTTAAGTGATATTTATGTACTTTTTTGAAGCCGGATCTCACTTAAATGCATGTAAACGATGTCCGGATCCATCATCCGACCCATCGTTGGTTAGGTAATTAAGAGACCTTTCCAACGAGTCCACAACATCGAAGATCTGGCAACCCTGTCTCGAGTTATGACCACTTTAGTGATATTTATGTACTTTTTTGTAGCCGGATCTCACTTAAATGTATGTAAACGATGTCCGGATCCATCATCCGACCCATCGTTGGTTAGGTTATCAAGAGACCTTTCCAACGAGTCCTCAACATCGAAGATCTGGCAACCCTGTCTCGAGTTATGACCACTTAAGTGATATTTATGTACTTTTTTGAAGCCGGATCTCACTTATATGCATGTAAACGATGTCCGGATCCATCATCCGACCCATAATTGGTTAGATAATCACGAGACCTTTCCAACGAGTCCACAACATTGAAGATCTGGCAACCCTGTCTCGAGTTATGACCACTTTAGTGATATTTATGTACTTTTTTGTAGCCGGATCTCACTTAAATGTATGTAAACGATGTCCGGATCCATCATCCGACCCATCGTTGGTTAGGTTATCAAGAGACCTTTCCAACGAGTTCACAACATCGAAGATCTGGCAACCCTGTCTCGAGTTATGACCACTTAAGTGATATTTATGTACTTTTTTGAAGCCGGATCTCACTTAAATGCATGTAAACGATGTCCGTATCCATCATCCTACCCATCGTTGGTTAGGTAATCGAGAGACCTTTCCAACGAGTCTACAACATTGAAGATCTGGCAATCCTGTCTCGAGTTATGACCACTTAAGTGATATTTATGTACTTTTTTGTAGCCGGATCTCACTTAAATGTATGTAAACGATGTCCGGATCCATCATCCGACCCATCATTGGTTAGGTTATCGAGAGACCTTTCCAACGAGTCCTCAACATCGAAGATCTGGCAACCCTGTCTCGAGTTATGACCACTTAAGTGATATTTATGTACTTTTTTGAAGCCGGATCTCACTTAAATGCATGTAAACGATGTCCGGATCCATCATCCGACCCATCATTGGTTAGGTTATCAAGAGACCTTTCCAACGAGTCCACAACATCGAAGATCTGGCAACCCTGTCTCGAGTTATGACCACTTAAGTGATATTTATGTACTTTTTTGAAGCCGGATCTCACTTAAATGTATGTAAACGATGTCCGAATCCATCATCCAACACATCGTTGGTTAGGTTATCAAGAGACCTTTCCAACGAGTCCACAACATCGAAGATCTGGCAACCCTGTCTCGAGTTATGACCACTTAAGTGATATTTATGTACTTTTTTGAAGCCGGATCTCACTTAAATGCATGTAAACGATGTCCGGATCCATCATCCGACCCATCATTGGTTAGGTTATCGAGAGATCTTTCCAACGAGTCCACAACATCGAAGATCTGGCAACCCTGTCTCGAGTTATGACCACTTTAGTGATATTTATGTACTTTTTTGAAGCCGGATCTCACTTAAATGTATGTAAACGATGTCCGAATCCATCATCCGACCCATCGTTGGTTAGGTTATCAAGAGACCTTTCCAACGAGTCCACAACATTAAAGATCTGGCAACCCTGTCTCGAGTTATGACCACTTAAGTGATATTTATGTACTTTTTTGAAGCCGGATCTCACTTAAATGCATGTAAACGATGTCCGGATCCATCATCCGACCCATCATTGGTTAGGTTATCAAGAGACCTTTCCAACGAGTCCACAACATCGAAGATCTGGCAACCCTGTCTCGAGTTATGACCACTTTAGTGATATTTATGTACTTTTTTGTAGCCGGATCTCACTTAAATGTATGTAAACGATGTCCGAATCCATCATCCGACCCATCGTTGGTTAGGTTATCAAGAGACCTTTCCAACGAGTCCACAACATTGAAGATCTGGCAACCCTGTCTCGAGTTATGACCACTTAAGTGATATTTATGTACTTTTTTGAAGCCGGATCTCACTTAAATGCATGTAAACGATGTCCGGAACCATCATCCTACCCATCGTTGGTTTGGTAATCAAGAGACCCTTCCAACGAGTCCACATAATAGAAAATCTTTCAACCCTGTCTCGAGTTATGACAACTTAAGTTATATCTGTGTACTTATTTTTCTGGACCTAAAAAATTGCTGAAATATGTGTCCAAACCACTCATATTACCCATTGTTGGTAAAAAGTGAGGAAGGCATCAACCACACAGGTGGATTAAGTTTGTTTTTTTTTAAAGTTCCTACATAATTTAAGATTCTAAAATGACAGACCCTTAGTATCGCAACGATCAATTTTCCCAATCATTTGGTGCAAATTTATTCTGCGTTTATCATGCAGCGAATAAAATTTCATTCAACCATCATTTAGCCATTTTTTTGCATTTTCTAATCAGGCTCAAAATTATTGAGTGCCTTCTATAAGTCCAAATAAGCACTTTGGCAGCTGTCCTTATGTAAAAATTAAAAAATCTGTATATCTATAAGAATTGTTTGATCGATTTGGTGTCATCGGCTAACTTGTAGATATCGATGAGACCTATACTGACTTTTGAATTAACTTCTTGTCACTAAAATATGATTTCCAAGAGCCACAGAGTTTCAGCCCGCTTAAAAAAAAAAATAAAAGCTATTTTTGTTGTTTGCAAGGCTTTCTTTGAAACCCGGAAACGGATTTTTTTTTAAATTGGCTAAAACTTTTCGATGACGTTTAATATGATCAAAGCAGGATTTTAAATTTTGGCAGCTTTCCTTACAAAAATGGTACATAAATATTCTAAACTCTGTTAATTTGAAAAGGATTTTTTGTATGTAATATTGCGGATAGCTCAGAAAAAATGTAACCCCAGAAATATATCTACACACTTTTTTGAAGTTATTGGTCGATGCTCGTACCCACAAAGTGTGAAAAATATAAATATGTATAAGAAAATTAAGTCTCACGCCAAAATTTCCAGCTCTCTAAAAAGATTCGACTCCATTTCCAACTCCACAGTACTGATTTGAACTAAACCTCTAATGACAAATGAGCTGTCTAAACAAACCAATTGAGTAAAGTAAAAAAGACACACTCCGGCATGCCTTCCGAGCAACGATGTTACTAAAAAGACTCGTAGGAGCAAATAACGCGAACAACATTTTTATATGAAACTCCATTTTACCCCACACTCCCCTCCAGAATAATTCCAGCCCACCTAATCTACACTTTCGTTCCATTGCAACATCATAGAGAAAGAGCGAGGCAGACTTCTACCTTTCCTGTGATGCCACAAAGCTTGGCTCGCATCATCCATCCGCCGCAGCACACTTCAATCAAGCGGAAGCTCATATCTATTCATAATTTGGCGCTGCAGTGCTGCTGCCTCTGCTCTTGAGCTTCACCAGGGAGCCGGTTTCTCGTTGCATTCCCAGAGTGGCAAGTTAGAGTCTGCAGACGTTCTCTTCTCGATTCAATTCAACTAGGATTCTGAGGTTCGTTTTTCTTATTTTAATTTTTGTATTTTTGAAGATTTGAACAATGTTTGGTTAGCTGTTCTGAAAATGTTTTATTTATTTTAAAATTGGAATAAATTTCAGCAGAAATTGAATTCCTAGCCTTGTTCAGTTTTCTTATTTAAAGCATCGAATAAATATTGGATCCTCTTGTCAAACACAATCGATAAAGAGCTTCCGAATTTTTCATGCTCAACCCTTGCAATGTACACACTGGCTCACTCAAACAAACGGAAAGGCGAAATCGGCCAAGAGCAAGACAGAAGCTCTGATAAATCGGTGCACATAAATTGTGCAGTATTTGCTGGTTCATAAATTTTGCACTCTTTTTTTCGGAAGTGCTCCCTTGTGCAGAAGAGGAGATTTTTTGTTAAGGTCGGATATCTGAAGTGAGCAACTATCGATTTTCCACAAATGGATTTAATTAAAGAAATAAATTTTCGTTGAAGTGGAATGAAAGTGATAAGTTTCGAATCCATTTTGATACAAATCAGTGAAATTGTCATCATCATTCTTCTTCGTTGCAAATGAAGTAACAACTACAAATACACAACAACATTGCTAGCATACGTTATGCTCATTTGAATAGCATATTCTTCCGACCCTTACTATCAGTTTTCCCCAGTTGAAAATAAAGACTCTTTATTTTTCACCCCCATCGTCAGAAAGAGAAAAAAAACTCGCGAAATGGTACAATTCTACATTCGCGCGAAAAAGTGGCAAGTTTCAGTCAGTTCTGGGAAAATGCGCGCCGTAGCTCGTGACAATTCGACAAAAGCTTCTTACTGCTTCAGATGGGGGACGCTTCTTTTTTCTTCTCATTTCTCGAAAATCGCGAAAAAGAGCACACTCCCTTGGAAAATGATACTAATGGTGGAACTGTCGTTGCTGCTGATTTTGTGCTCCATTATCAACAGGGTTTTCGTTTCTTTCGTCGTTAAAAGTGTTTGATATACCTTTCTAAAACAAAATCACTTAAAAAAATAAAAAAAATCAAAGAAATATTTCCTAGAATATTGTTTTTGTATATTTGTAAATTTTAACGAAACATTTATGTCTTCATCAATTCAAACAAATCACTCAATTCTAACATTCCTCGAAATTGAATTAATAAAAGCTCCAAACTTATAATTTCCCTAGCTTTGGTTTCAACAATCACCGGAAACGACCACGCATGCCACAGTTTGGCGGCTAGGAAAACTTCCGAAAGTTTCAAATTCCACCACAGTTGGTTCCACTTTTCTGCTGGCTGATTGTGATAGGAAGTGAAAAAGGAAAGTTTTTTGTTTTCCTCCTCGGACGATGGTCCAGTTTGTTGGAATACAAACAACAGCTCTTTTTTACTTTTTTTTTACAGTTGGATCAGAATAGAGTAAAAAGTGGGTTGTGAAAGGAGGGAGAAAAGTGCCTTCAGTAAGTAAGGAATTGAGCCAATAAAAGAGGGAAGGAAAACGATCTGAAAATTTGTTCGATCGGGTTCTGACAGATTCAATTATTGAATTGTTACGTCCCAATAATTGATTGCTGTGAGTGTCGGAGAAATGGATGGCAGTTGATAAAATAAATCATATTTTATTCTCAATTTTAAGTTGGCTAAACTTGCTAAAATTGCTCAAATTCCATATGAAAAGAGCAAAGCCAAATTGAAGTACTGATAAAGGATGTAATCCATTTAACGCTGTCAACCGTGCCTTGTAATCCTTATCGACAAAAACTTTCAATCCGATCTTGAAACAAAAGCCATTGTATTGCTTAAGAAAAGCTTTCCCCCAAACTTCCTCCCTTTGCTTTGCCAGACGAGTTATCTACTCTGGAGCGAAAAGCAATTTTGTGACGGCAAGTCATTTCTTGCTCAACAAAATGTTGATTCATTGCATGTCAATAGGGTTGACCTGCCTCACCATGACTTAAAATCCTGTTCCTAGCTATTTAACACCAAAACATGTCGTCCTGAATAAATAAATCTGTCACTCTACAAATATTTCCCTTTCTACGTTCGTTCCCAACTTTGACGTTATTGTTCCTCTTGTGGTGATTATCCTGGCAGGACGGGGGAGGAGGGGTTACAAATCCTAGCAAACTTGTTTTGTGCTGCACTTCCTTTGTGTTGAGTCCCACCCACCCCACTCTGACTGATATTGCTACACGATTATGGAATTTTACACACTCACCCACCGCCACCCTCTTTTCGTCCCTCGGAAATATGTTCGTACACATTTGCCATTGTTTTCTCAACTTGCTCGCTCGCTCGCTCGCTTTGCCTCTTCGCCGTCCTTGTTGACAAATTGAACCAGATTGTGGCATTCTGGGATTCTACATTACCGCCATAAAACAGAATCACCAGTTTTGTGGCACAGCTAAAACTAAAAGTTTGTGTTTTAGGAACGTTTGAAATGTTAGGGTTAAATTTAAATTACTATAAATAATTTGATCTGAAAGATCATAAATTTCACGTTTTAATTTTATACATAGAAAATTTGACACCAGTTAACATAACTAAATATTTGATGTTATATGCTAAAAAGTAAATTAAAAATGTATACATGTTTTATATAATTTGAAGGACAGACACCCGCTTATATTGAGCCATAGAGAAAAACAGACAAAAATTTTGTCCGCCAAGTGAGGCTAGTCGAATGAATAAAAAAAAGTTCAACTTTCTAAAGTTTTAAGTAAAAAATAGCATAAAATGCATTTTCATCTTATGTTTTTTTCCCTGAAGTTTAAGTCTTCTTTCGATTTCAGGTCAAAGATCAAAAAGGGCACAGAAAATAAATAAAAAAAAACGTTATAAAAATGATTTTGAGTAGTTTACAATCAATTGTACATGTTTTTTCAATGAAAATTTAAATATTCAGCAAAAAAAGTTGTTTTTAGCAATGGCCTTTTGATCTTTTTAGTTTTTTTTTTTAATAATGGAAATATTACTTCAAAGTTTTGTTTAACATCAGTTTTTGGTGTCAAATGAAACAAGCAACAATGATAAATTTTCTTGTCTTTTCTGATACTGATCTTGAAATCAAGACTACACAGAAAAAAAATCATGGTAATATTACATCTGGGAAGGGGTACATCTTTTATGTCAGAAAAAAGGTGTAATTTTACCTCTGGAAATGTGTAATTTTACCACTTTTCTGGTGTAATGTCACTTTTTCAGTCTAAATTGAGGTAAAATTACATCATAAAAGAGGTAATATTCAACCTTCAAAAATTAAAGCTTCAAAATTTACATTATTTTTTTCTGTGTAACCTATTGATAAGGGATTTCCATTTTTTGAAAAAAAAAATCAAGGGATCAGAAAATTGAACAAATGATTATTTTTAGTATTGAAAATCGGGCCATTAGAATTGTTTTCTTTTCTTTATCTCAGAGCAATTCTCTACAAAATCGGTCTTTTTCTTAAATTTTAATTTTTGTATTTTTTAATCCGACTGAAACTTTTTTGGTGCCTTCGGTATGCCCAAAGAAGCCATTTTGCATCATTAGTTTGTCCATATAATTTTCCATACAAATTTGGCAGCTGGCCATACAAAAATGATGTATGAAAATTCAAAAATCTGTATCTTTTGAAGGAATTTTTTCATCGATTTGGTGTCTTCGGCAAAGTTGTAGATACACAAAATTGAAATTTTCCGATCCTTTCGAAAAAAATATTTTAAAAATTTTAAAACCAAGACTAACATTTTAAAAGGGCGTAATATTGAATGTTTGGTCCTTTTGAAATGTTAGTCTTGGTTTAAAAAAAATCAAAATATTTTTTCGAAAGGATCGGAAAATTTTAATTTTGTGTATCTACAACTTTGCCGAAGACACCAAATCGATGAAAAAATTCCTTCAAAAGATACAGATTTTTGAATTTTCATACATCATTTTTGAAAATTTCACGAATGTTTTATATTTTAACATTGAAAATCTGACCATTAGCTGCTGAGATATCGACATTAGAAAATGGTGTGTTGTTTGGGTGGGACTTAAAAAAAATAAATTTTCCTGTTTTTAAACCTTTGCATGGCAATATCTCAGCAACTACGGGTCGTATCAACAAAGTTAAAAAAAGCAAAATATAGAGAATTTTCTCAGCTTTTCAAATCATTTTTTTTCAAAAGTGGGCAAATTTGTGCACTAATTTAAAAAATGAAAAACTGCGACTATTTTCAAAAAAGTCACCTAAAAATGGCTTTAACTTGAAAACGGTGCACTTAATCAAAATTTCCCTGAAGAACTTTTTGATTGCAAATTTGATTTTACATCAAAAATGAAGTTAAAAAATTTTTGCGACCAATTTTTCGATTTTTTGAAAAAATTAGTATTGATTCAAAAATGCATAACTCGCTCAAAGATTTTTTACACAACCTGGAAATTTTTGAAAAGTTGGCATTTGATGTCCTCTTAAAAAATAATAATAAAAATAGTATTTTTTTGCAAGTCAAGTTTTAGTGACAAAAAGTTAAATAAAAAATAACCAAAAATTTTTTTACCGTGTATCAATTTTTTTTCAGTGTATTCCATATCCATACCTACAACTTTGCCGAAGACACCAAATCGATCAAAAAATTCCTTCAAAAGATACAGATTTTTGAATTCATTTTTGTATGGCCAGCTGCCAAATTTATATGGAAAATTATATGGACAAACTAATGATGCAAAATGGCTTCTTTGGGCATACCGAAGGCACCATAAAAGTTTCAGTCGGATTTAAAAAAAACAAAAAAAATCGAATAACCGAAATCTGAGAGAACTGCTCTCAGCAATCTCCAATGTTACCTTTAAAATACTAAGATTTTTTAGAAACAATATGATTAGAAATGGATGGTTATTTGCAAAAAATCAAAATCATTCTTCAGTTAAAATCATACTTGAATACGGCGCACTTTATCAAAAGTTCTTTGAAGTACTTTTGGATTGAAAATTTCATTTTACATTTAAAAACAGAAGTAAAAAATCAATATAATTTATATTTTTCCCAAAATCAATTCAAAAAATCATAAATTGGTGGAAAAAATTTGGTGAAATTGTGTGAAAATGTTTTTTAACGACTCGTAATTTTCGTGTACCTATCTTTTCTCATCAATAACACCAATCAATAAAACTTTGCCAAATACACCAAATCGATGAAAAATCCTACAAAAAAAATATAAAACAGTCCTGACTCGATTATCCGAAGGCCTCGGAAAAATTTCACTTCGGCTAATCAAATCTTCTGATAATGGAATCATAAAAAAAATCGATATTAAATTTTTGTTTGTTAAGCTTTATGACCAATAAACTACTTTTAAATGATTTAGTTGCCGTCATCAGGGGTGACATTGGGCCTGGTGGGTAGGATTGGGTGATACAAAAATACTGAAAATTGCGTGACCCAATCTCACCCCCCAGACCCAATTTCACACCTTATGACGGTATAAAAATATCCTAGATGGCGGTGATAAAATATTGAAAAAAAATATTAAAAAAATAATAAGGCAGTCAACGTTTCAAATTTGACTAAAATGGGCTCACAGAATTCAAATTCGATGATAAAATTCAATTTGTTGATTGAAATTTGAAAATAAATATAAAAGAAAAAATATTGTTTTGGTCATGATTCGATTATTTGAAGTCCCATACAAACCTTCGAATAATCGAACTTCAGATAATCGAACCTTAGGATAATCGAGTCTGGACTGTACGCCAATAGATTATCAATTTTTTACGTACCATTTTTGTATTCACAGATGGTCCTTTGGTCATTGGGAAAGCCACAAAGTATGAACCAAATAAAAAAGTACATAAAAATATTGCATGGAATCGGTCGATTTCGTAGAGAATTGCTCATATGCAAAGTTTGAGCCCAGAAAATACTAATATACTTGCTCAAATACAAATTAGAAATTGAATAAATGAGATGTAACCTTGATAAAAAAAATTCTTTCTACAACGATAAATTTGCAAAATTCCAATATTGACCTTATCTAACCATCGATTATTCAAGAAAAGTATTTAGCTGGAATTCTTTTTTTTTACCAATTTTAATACAGTAAAGAGATGTTTATTTTTTGATAAATGGTAAAATTACTGCTTGTATTTTCAAAAATTAATCATTTTGTCAATGTTTTTCAACAGTGTCCGCGAACCTCAATTGTAACTTTATGGTGCGAAAACGAAAACACGACCACACGACCCATGATTGCGATAGTACAACGTAAAGTTTTACCAATTGCCATGTCAATTCTTGTTAGCTTTACGGTGGTCCGGAATTGGGTAGTTTACACTTGTGGTTGGATGATTTCGGGACGGTCATGCGATCCTGGATAAATCGACGCTTTTGAAACTTTGTTTTTTTTTTGTGATGGAGCTTGATACAGTTCAATTCGATCATTCCGATGTGATGAGAACACCTAAATTTTGATAGACAAAATTAAATCCATTCGAAACACAAAAAAAATCAAACTGTTGCCTAGGGAGCCAACATAAATTCCTGCAAAATGAATTGCGTTTCTTTTCCCATTTTTATTTCTCTAAACATAAACTCCAAAATCATCCCACACACCCCCGACAAACCACTCCCCGGGGATCTGTAAAAACCACATACGTTGCGGCACGCTTCACTGGAAAACTTATTTCCCTCAAGTTCAGTACTACATCAGCCCATCCTCTGCTCTTCTTCACCTTCACACGAAACTTCCCGCTGACTTTTGAAGTAACTTGCCTGCCCTGCCCTGCCCTGTGGTGATAGGATGTGGTAGAGTTTTCCTGCAGCATCCCGACACTCGCAACGAACAGTCGCACAAGTTGCCTCCCATTAATCTTGTACACCTTGGCAAGCGCTCGGGCAGCAGCAGGGGTCTAAATATAGTGTTGTTAAGGTTAATGTGATTACCCGTTCTGGAGCAGGTCTCGGGACGAGATGGCGTCACTTGCTTGCACGTGCAAGTGGAGAGTTAAGTGTTTGCCAGTAATGAAATGCTCAATTTTTTCTGTTGTTGAGGGAGAGATGTTTCAATTGGGAAGAAACCATTTGAACTAACTGTTTTATTTTCAAGGTTTTGTCTCCTTCTCCTTCAAAATTTCCACAACATCCACAAAAAGAAATTGCTAAAAATTTACATTTTCAAAAAACTTGTGCAATTGATTGTAAACAATGGGAAGAGCATGCAATTCATTCAAGAACCTAAGGTTGGCATATCAGCACTTTGACGTTCAATTACAGTCTTGAAAAGTCTTTTTCAACAGAAAACTAGTAATGAAAAGCTTGAAATAAATCAAGATAATTAAGTAATGAACAGCAAAATGGATGAAAATAGGAACAATTATGTTTCCATTTTAATTCAGACAGGGCATACATTTTAATACATTGACATTTTTTTGACAGTGGCATATATGTAATAATAAAGAGTAATTTGGATTTTTTTCAAAAATTTTCATTTTTTTCTATTTCTATAAAACTTTGCCCATAATTTCCAGTTCAATTTGGTGTAATCGGCATAGGTTTTTGTTCTGACAAGGTCTTTTCAGAAAAAGTAATAGATACACAAAAAAACGATTTTTAATTTTTTCATTACTTGCACGATTCGCAAAATCATCATTTTTTCAGAAAATATTTTTATTTCTGTTGTTATCGTTTGCACACAATATCTTCTTTTAGTTCCCTAAAGAAATTTCAAAATGCCTCAAATTTAAAAGAATGTGATTAAAAATTAAATAAAGAAAATCGTTTTTTTTTCTGCGTAAATATTTTTTTAAGGTCCAAATCATAATCTACCAATTTCCATACCTTCTCAAGATTTTCGAATATTCTCATGTACATTTTGTTTGAGCAGCCCTCAAAATTGTAAGGAAAAAACAAATCACGCAAAAAAGCTTCCTTTGACCTAAGGGAATGCATGGAAAATCCCATCTAAATTAAAATACAAAGAAAAAAATAAAGCGTTTTAAAAGTAACAAAACCATTTTTTTAAATTATGCAAAAAAATTAATTTTGGAAAAAAAACTTATGATTGTAAAGGCATTCAAGAATATAAAAATAACAGAAGTAAGAACAAAATTAATTAAAAATCACAGAATCATTTTTTTTGCATTACAAAATTTGCTTTAAATAACTTCTTAAAAAGCAAAACATTAAAAAATTAGACAAAAAAATAATCCTTGAATTTCCTAAAAAAGATGCAAATTTTTTAATCAACACTTTTGGCCATTTTTGAAAGTTAGTCTGGATTCCAAAATTTACAAAATATTGTTTTCAAAAAGATCACATAAATGTTTAATTTTTAAACATTGAATATTGGACCATTAGTTACTGAGATAATGGCATTAGAAAATCATTGGGTAAAACTTGGGTGAGACTTCCAGAATATTTTTTTTAGAAATGAGCAGAAGTAATTTCTGTAAATTACTTTTCGATTGCAAAATCAATGTTGCTTCAAAACTGCAATTAAAAAAAATGGCGGAAAATTTATGGTTTTCCGAAAATTGCAATTTCCATTGCAAATTTTATTCTAACTTTTTACACAACCTTTCTTATACATTTCCCAAAAAAATAGGGGAAAGTGAAATATTGTCGATGAGAATTCAAACCTTCATTTAAAGAACCTTGTACAATTGACAGTTAACTGTTTCAAAAACATTGTTTAACGTTCATTATGTATTGTAAATAAAATAGTGCACTTTTAGACTTTTAGTTAATTTAGAATATTGGAACTACAGATCGACACAATACATAATACAATAGGATTTTTTTCATTAATTCATTGATATTTTACAAAAAAAAACATTTTCAATAGAACCATAACTGAAATAATGTACAAAGAATTTTGTGATAGATTTTGCTTAATTTTTTTTAAGAATGGTCTTGAAATTTGTTTTCTTTTTAATATTTTTTGCCCCTCCCCACAATCTTTGAACAGAGCCGAGGGACAAAAACTTAAATAAAATTTGTACCATGTACCTGCAGCCTGTTGTACCCTTAACTTGTATGGACTGCTGACAAAATGCCAAATTAAAAAAATACAAATAATAAAAATGCACAAAATCATATGACAAAAAACTATAGACAGTGGTAGTGATTTTTTTTACCTCGCTGATAGCAATTCAAGAGTATTATGTCATGATTGTTATGATAAATTTATGGCTAACTTATTGCGTTAAACAAAACAATTTAGCCCATAATTAAATAATAAAATTATCTCTCAAAAAATTTACTACTCAAATTTTAGCAAAAATTTCATGTCAGGAAATATCGACAAATGGAAAATAAAGTGATAAATATTATTTTTACTATGGATGACCAAATCTCCACTGGTTAATTTTACGGTTAAGAATTGCAATCAATTAATTCCATTTTAATCACTAGTTTCAAGCATTAGCTCAAACAATTCGTACGTAATTTCAATCTTCCACTTAAAATGCTTTCACTCTCTCATCAACCAAACAACCACCCACACCGACTGCCAGCAGCTAACTGTTTATCCTTCTGAGCAAGCAAGCTTACCAAGCAAGCACAAAATTCCAGGGAAAACCTCCAGTGCAGTAAATACCACCAACCTTCAACCCAAAGTTCACCCCCGAAAACATGACAACTCTTCTCTCTCCACTCTCACCGCATGCAACAGAACCGGAAAATTAACTTCTCTTTGGAGCTTCTCTCACACCAGTTCTCTCTCACGCGAACCAGTTGTCTCGAGCATAAAAAGCTCACGCACCCAAAAGCTCCCTCTCTCTCAAAGCCGTCTTCGATTAACTTTGGCTGGTTCCGCTGGCACCAGCTGGTGAGACTCTTTGAGTTCACAGTTCCTTCCGTAGGTCATGACCACTTTATGGCGAAGAAGACCTTTCTTTTTTTTTATTTCCCCACCAACACAGTTTCTGAGCTGTTAGTGACCAACCCACGTGCTTCAAGGACTTTTTTTCGGTTTGGGGCTTCGGAAGAGAAACTTTTCCAAGGGGGTGGAAAGTTCATGTGTGCTAAACAATAAAACGAGAGGCAAAGGTCAGACGCGAAACACAGCTCCTCAAACGGTCAAAAAAGGGGAGGTTAAATCGTATTTCCTGATAACCTTATCAGTTTGACATCGCGCGGCCACCACCGACAAGGGACCGTCATGCTTCATAACGGAACAAAATAGGAGAGCCGGATTATCCGGCACGAGCAGGGACTGCACACGCGACCGTGGCTTCTTGGTGTGGTCAGTGGAACGCACTCTTATCAGGACGACCCAGAAAGACGTGGCCGCGGCCAGACGAAACGAGTCGAAAGTCTTGCGATGAAAAGAAGGTCACCATCGCGTGGTCAGGGTGTTGTTGTCGTAAAACAATTTTTCGCTCCAGCTGGTTTTAGGCTCGGGAGAAAGGAATTTTTACGGGTTGAAATGAGCGGTTGGGGAATAAAGTGAAAGGGGTCGTAAAAGGGGGTTTGGTTTGGCATTAAGAGTGATTGAAGTGGAAAGATGGTCATCTATCTAGACTTTCATTTATAAAAAAGCAGAAAAGAGAGCGATTCTTGACAAAATTATATCACATAATTTGACTAAAAATTGCGCATGATTCCTGATAGTAGACAGCATTTTTTTTTTTTTAAATAATTGGTTCCTCGAACCTGGTCAACAAAAAAAATCCAAACAATATTTTAAATTTTTTTGAGTCAAGACTAACATTTGAAAATAACCTGAGCGAGTTGTGGCGCTATAACCACGGCAAATAGTGTCCAGGGCATTCGTGGAAATACAATGTCCCATCCCAGAGGGTCACGGAGTACCAAACCTTCTTAGCATGGTGCTCCCAACGAATACAACCAAATCACGGAGCGTATGGTGGTGTGTCCCCACGCTTCTTCCTCCCCTGTCGATTCAGAATTGTGTTGTTGTTCGAACACTCAGTGCTCAAACTCAACCCAATTACGAGTCATCTCTGCGATACGGCTTTACGCAGTAGGCCTGGCCGCTTTAACGCTTGTGATGTTTCAATGCATTCTAATGCAATGGCGCACTACAAATGTTAATAAATGACAAGAAGAGTGCTAGGCGTCATCTAACCTAAGGCACTCTCCAGGATCCCTTCGAAAGATTGGCTGCGCTAGGGTCTGATTAGATTAGATTAGATTAGAAGACTAACATTTGAAAATAGCCAATCATTCATCATTACGCCCTTTTGAAATGATAGTCTTCATTATTTTTTTCCAAATATTGTTTTCGAATAGATCGGAAATTTAACGAATGTGAATTAGTTGCTGATAAATCGACATTAGAAAATTGTTGGTTGTTTGGTGAGACTTATTAAACATCAATTTTCCTCATTATTTTCTTTAATCCACTTTATCTCAGCAATCTGAGGTCTAACCTTTAATGACTCTTAGACAATATTATAGCAAATTATCTGAACTTTTGAGAAAAAAATATTTTCATAAATGGTCACTACAGAAAAAATGCTCCACAAACGAAAAACGTTTTTTTTTTTGCGTTATTTTAGGCATCTGTGCCAATTTTGAGCGATATCTGTTTAGAACTGGGTAATTCTCCGCCAACTCACACAGCAGTTGCCCCGACCCCTCTTCGATTTGCGTGAAACTTTGTCCTAAGGGGTAACTTTTGTCCCTGATCACGAATCCGAGGTCCATTTTTTGATATCTCGTGACGGAGGGGCGGTACGACCCCTTCCATTTTTGAACATGCGAAAAAAGAGGTGTTTTTTCAATAATTTGCAGCCTGAAACGGTGATGAGATAGAAATTTGGTGTCAAAGGGACTTTTATGTAAAATTAGACGCCCGATTTGATGGCGTACTCAGAATTCCGAAAAAAACGTATTTTTCATCGAAAAAAACACTAAAAAAGTTTTAAAAATTCTCCCATTTTCCGTTACTCGACTGTAAAAAATTTTGGAACATGTCATTTTATGGGAAATTTAATGTACTTTTCGAATCTACATTGTCCCAGAAGGGTCATTTTTTCATTTAGAACAAAATTTTTCATTTTAAAATTTCGTGTTTTTTCTAACTTTGCAGGGTTATTTTTTAGAGTGTAACAATGTTCTACAAAATTGTAGAGCAGACAATTACAAAAATTTTGATATATAAACATAAGGGGTTTGCTTATAAACATCACGAGTTATCGCGATTTTACGAAAAAAAAGTTTTGAAAAAGTTGGTCGTCATCGATCATGGCCGTTCATGGTCACCCGCGACAGACACGGACGACGAAACAAAGAGAAACGCAAAAAGTAACTTTTTCAAAACTTTTTTTCGTAAAATCGCGATAACTTGTGATGTTTATAAGCAACCCCCATATGTCTATATATCAAAATTTTTGTAATTGTCTGCTCTACAACTTTGTAGAACATTGTTACACTCTAAAAAATAACCCTGCAAAGTTAGAAAAAACACGAAATTTTAAAATGAAAAATTTTGTTCTAAATGAAAAAATGACCCTTCTGGGACAATGTAGATTCGAAAAGTACATTAAATTTCCCATAAAATGACATGTTCCAAAATTTTTTACAGTCGAGTAACGGAAAATGGGAGAATTTTTAAAACTTTTTTAGTGTTTTTTTCGATGAAAAATACGTTTTTTCGGAATTCTGAGTACGCCATCAAATCGGGCGTCTAATTTTACATAAAAGTCCCTTTGACACCAAATTTCTATCTCATCACCGTTTCAGGCTGCAAATTATTGAAAAACACCTCTTTTTTCGCATGTTCAAAAATGGAAGGGGTCGTACCGCCCCTCCGTCATGAGATATCAAAAAACGGACCTCGGATTCGTGATCAGGGACAAAAGTTACCCCTTAGGACAAAGTTTCACGCAAATCGAAGAGGGGTCGGGGCAACTTTTCCCGATTTCGTGTGAGTTGGTAGAGAATTACCCAACTATTTTGATGGAAGTAGCGAAGCCTGTTGATAAAATCGTAACAAACTTCACCTTCGAGTATCAATGGTCAAATGCTGACCGATTTTGCTCATATTTTGTCCAGAGTCCCAAAATAGGAGCGAGTTGTGGCGCTATAACCACGGCAAATAGTGTCCAGGGCATTCGTGGAAATACAATGTCCCATCCCAGAGGGTCCCGGAGTACCAAACCTTCTTAGCATGGTGCTCCCAACGAATACAACCAAAAAATCTCGGAGCGTATGGTGGTGTGTCCCCACGCTTCTTCCTCCCCTGTCGATTCAGAATTGTGTTGTTGTTCGAACACTCAGTGCTCAAACTCAACCCAATTACGAGTCATCTCTGCGATATGGCTTTACGCAGTAGGCCTGGCCGGTTTAACGCTTGTGATGTTTCAATGCATTCTGATGCAATGGCGCACTACAAATGTTAATAAATGACAAGAAGAGTGCTAGGCGTCATCTAACCTAAGGCACTCTCCAGGATCCCTTCGAAAGATTGGCTGCGCTAGGGTCTGATTAGATTAGATTAGATTAGATATTTTGTCCAGAGTCCCAAAATAGTTCAAGGAACAATATTCAGTTTAGGAGGCAATTTTCGAAAAAAATATCCCTTTTTCTGGACACCCTAATGGTCACTCATGGTCATTATTTTTAAAAATCGAAAAATTGCAAATATTTATGCTAAATCTTGAAAACGGGGCCCTTTATCAAAAAGAAATCTGTAAAGTATTTTTCAATAGCAAATTCAATTTTACATGAAAAAAATGAAGTAAATAAAATTTTTGTATGAGTTATGGAAGTTTCATGATTGAAGGGTGCATTTCTCTAAATTAATTACGCCAACGCATTGAGTTTGACTGTCCAAAACGTTATGAGTTTATTGTAATCGTAAAAGTCCACCAGAGCCTAACACATGAGTAGGGCTAGTGATTTTTCACGGCTCAAAAATTGAAATTTCGCGGCATGCCAATCACAAAACGTTGGAATTTCACGGCAATTTCACGGTACTCCAGAATCTGCTTGAAATAAATGCAAAAAATGTTATATTAGTATTTTGTGTAGAGGATCGTTACTTTGAGAATTAACACTAGTACATGAAAAATAATATTACCGCCTGACACAAAATATTCAACGGTATTTTTTTTAATATCAGAATAATTTTCTAAAATCTATTGAAATGCATTCTTAGTTCACCAAAAGGTAGAATTAGTAGCATAAGTAATTTTTTTGTCTATTTTCGTGGATTTCAGCAAAGGGGACTTTGGTTATTTCAAAAAAGTTTAGGCAAAGTTTCATTTATAATAGTTTTTGTAACATTTGGTTTTGAACATTGCAGGAAATTATAAAAAATATTCCTTAAATTTATTATTATTTTTCAAATTGAATAAAAAGATTTGATTTTGACTTAAAATATTCCAACCATTTTGAATTTTCCTCACGTGATAACATGAAACTTATTCATCGTTATTTTATCAATTTTGCAATGAAAATTCAAAGAAATTTAATAATAAAATAGACAAAACTGCTTTGTGTTTGTATATATATAATTTTTTTGTAATTGTCTGCTTTACAACTTTGTAGATTATTACCACACTCTAATAAATTTCTCTGCAAAGTTAGTAAAAACACAGACAAACAGACGTAAATCTCTTTTTAATTCCATCAATCAGGAATATAACGGCTGATTTGAATTTAAACTTAGTTCTCGGATTATCCACCAGAATAGGATGGCGCTGCAATCAAGGCACACTTTCAAATGACGTTTAAGCTAGCGCGCCAAAAGTTTCAGCTAGCGCGCCAAAAGTTTTGTTTTTTTTTCTGCTGCTACTTGAGTGTGAGGATGGACCAGTTTGGAGAAGATTGGTCGGTGGAATTTTTGGATCCGGACCCGCCTCCGGGTGTGGATTCCGCTGAATGGTCTGTTGAGCATTTAGATAATCCTCAATCCTTCCCGGCCGAACCGTTAGAAGAAGAGACGCCGGATTGGTTTGAAAGTTTTATCACAAAACACGAGCTACAGGATGAAGATATGCCGGATGCGAACTGCGGAAGTCTACTGCTAGACCGACACGAGCCACTGGACGAAGAAATGCCGGAAGCTACGAGTAACGATTCCGGTGTTCTGAACATCGGAAGATTCTTAGGCAATTCCAACAACGAGACGCCGTCCCATTCAGCTGATTTTGTTATTTCATCCGTCGGCGTTGGTAAATTTCAACTAGATCTTGAATGAATGCAATTAGAAACTGAATTTGGTCTACATTATAGATGGTGTACCCCAACTTGACCAGGTGAATGGGTTAGGCAATGCAGTGTCCACCGGAATCGCCTCGCCAACCTCGAGCACGCAAGAGACCGCGAGAATCTTGACTCCGTCGTGGTTCTCAAATCCGGCCTTCGTGAATGACGCGGTGTCCAGCGATGGCAGTTGCGCGACCCGGCCGACTTCGAGGACGCAAGAGACCGCGAGAATCTTTACTCCGTCGTGGTCCTCAAATCCGGCCGTCATGAATGACGCTGTGTCCAGCGATGGCGATTGCGCTTACCACGATTTCAGCAACTCGGTATTGACAACCCGGCCGACCTCGAGAATGTTGACTCCGTCGTGGCCCTCAAATCCGTCCCTCATGGATGAACCGGTGTCCAGCGATGTATAATTTTATTTAACTATGCAAAGAAAACTATTTAAAACCAATGCAGTCTAACCAACTGGCATAAATAAATGTATTTCTAGTTATTCGAATGCTAAGCCGTTCATATTATCAATAATCGGATTAGCGAATTGTCTCTGTACATAAATGATTTTTCACGTTCAACGCCGAATCGCCGATGTTGGTCTCCAGGAAAGCTGGATGGCAGAAACTGGCCACTGGTAAGGTTGAAGATGTAGGTATAGACCGTCGACAACAAGGTCAACCTGGTCTCATACGATTATTTGGTTGCTTGCAAGTGGACTAAATTGCTTGCCGAGAAGGTAGCTTAACCTCACGCCAAGAAATTTATTATTTAAACTCATGGCCAATTTGTGGGCATTGTTCACAAACAGCGCAGTAATACCCAAACCACCCTCAAACTGGTGCATCTTTCCATCAACCTCTGCAGCCTACACGAATGTTTCCTCGGCAAGATTTACCTAGTGCATGGCCGCAATCGGACGCGGACGTGGACCGTCTGCGTGAGTTAAGAATTTGAACTTCTTGCATTCTTCTCACATGTTGGTAAACAAATGTAAATGTTAGTAAACAAATCTCCCTCCTCTCACTACAACAAGAGTGACCGCGTTCACTCACACACTAACCAATTCTCATATACAGTGATGCTTAATGCTAGTATTGGCCACCAGATCGAGCTACTAGCTAACCTTTTTCCATTTTTTTGTGATTGATGGATTTTCGTTAAATTTGTTCAATGATTTACGTCTGTTTGTCTGTGGTAAAACATGAAATTTTAAAATAAAAATTTTTGTTCTAAATGAAAAAATGGTCCTTCTGGGTGTAGGGATTATGGGTTGCAGGATTGAATATGTAATAAATTATTAAATGAGTATTTATTATAAGATTGATATAATTCATAAATAAGAGTTAAGAGCGCAACAAAAAGTGCGCACCTTCATGAATATTGCCTTGTTAGCTAATCGTGGATTGAGTGCGAGAGCGCGCTAGCGAGCTGCGAGAGAGAACAACGAGCGAGAAAACAACGAGATGCGCGCGGCCGGCGAAAGAGAGAATGAAGATTGTCAAATCAGTTTTGTGGTTAATTTCTGTGGAATAAGACGTGTTGTTTGTTGATTGCAAAATATCTGTGTTTTTATTATAAAAGAAAGTCCCCGATCACGACAATGGCACAGTCCGGTAAGTCGAACCTTTTTGATTCATGAAAGATCATTTGTTTTGCTTGAATTGTTGTGTTGTGAAATCCAACAGTTTTGTTTACCTGCCAGGAAGCAGGTCCAAATTTCGCTTTGTTGTTGTGCCTGTGTTTTGAAACAGGTAGATTTTTGCTTGAACTTGTTATTTGAAATTGATAAAAGGCATAAAACTATCTGCGATAATTGACGGTCTTGAATTTAATGAATGATTTGCTTGTTGTTGTGATATTGGGAACGAATGTTTTGTTTTGAAGTAGTAAGTTTGGCTTTTCGTTGTGATAATTGAAAACCAATGTTTTATTCTAAGTTTATGCAGGAATTTGAAGGCAAATAATTTGCTCAAGATTTGATTGTTTTTGTACAATCACATTTTTGCTTTAGATTTGATTGTTGTTGTTTTGATTGACGACCAATGTTTTGTTTTTAATTTGATGCAATGTTTAATCGTTGTTGTGGAAATTGAACTCCAATGTTTTGTTACGAATTAGACTTCAATTTTTTTTCTTCTTATTTTTGTGATTGATGAAAATCAATATTTTGTTTATAATTTGACAAAAGATTTGACAAGATTGTGGAAATTGAAAATCAATAATTCTTTATGAATTAAATGGAGGATTAGTTTGCGATTGAAGGTAGATAATTTGTTTTTAATTTAGTTATTGTTTTGGTAATTGAAATCAAATTTGTTGTTTGAATTTTATTGTTGTTATTATAATTGACGACCAATGTTTTGAATTTGATGCAAAATTTGATTGTTATGGATTGTTGTTATTATTGATGATCATGATCATTATTTTTATTTTTTATTTTGGATTGGATGCTGGTTACTTTGGTAATTGAAGACCAATGTTTATTTTTGAATAAGATAAATATTTGCTTCTTGTTAGTTTTGTTTTAAATTTAATGAAAGATATGCTTGTTGTGGCAATGACTTGATGCAAAGTCCAATAAAATCACAAATAACAAAATTTACAGGTTTAATTTTGATTGAAAGATTTGATTGTTGATGAGGGAATTAAAGACCAATGTTTTGTTATGATAAGATGACAAATTTGCTTATTTTTGCGATAAATGAAAACCAATATTTTGTTTCGAGTAAGATACGAGGTTTGATTGATATTGTGGTAATTGAAAACCAGGTATTATTTTGAATATGATGATAGATTTGCTTTTTGTTGTGGCAATCGAAGGCCAAGATTTGTTTTCTGAATTTGAGTATTGTTATTATAGAACGGTATTTTACTCGGTTTTAAATTTCATGCAATATTTGATTGTTATTTTATGGCAATTTTGAGTTTTAAATTTGACGCAATATTCGATTGTTTATATGGTAATTGATGACCAATGATTTGTTTTGAAGTTGATGCAAAATTTGATTATTAATTTTATGGTTAATGAAAAATGTTTAGTTCTCATTTGAATGAAGATTTGATTGTTGTTATTATTGACGATAAATTTTTACTGTGAATTTGATGCAATATTAGATTGTTGCTTGATGCTGTGGAAATGGAAAACTAGCGTTTTAGAATTCTAATGAAAATTTTATAGATTTATGCAGAAATTGACAAACAATGTTTTGCTTTGAAATTTGATTTGAGCAACGTTTTTTTGCCGTTTTAATTGATTAGTCATAGTTAATTTTGAAGTCTCTTCTTTGTTGGAGCCTGACAGACCTCTGCGATGGTAGTCAGAAAAAAAGTCTCCTCTGTGTTGGAGCCTGACAGACCTCTGCGATGGTAGTCAGAAAAAAGTCTCCTCTGTGTTGGAGCCTGACAGACCTCTGCGATGGTAGTCAGAAAAAAGTCTCCTCTGTGTTGGAGCCTGACAGACCTCTGCGATGGTAGTCAGAAAAAAGTCTCCTCTGTGTTGGAGCCTGACAGACCTCTGCGATGGTAGTCAGAAAAAAGTCTCCTCTGTGTTGGAGCCTGACAGACCTCTGCGATGGTAGTCGGAAAAAAGTCTCCTCTGTGTTGGAGCCTGACAGACCTCTGCGATGGTAGTCAGAAAAAAGTCTCCTCTGTGTTGGAGCCTGACAGACCTCTGCGATGGTAGTCAGAAAAAAGTCTCCTCTGTGTTGGAGCCTGACAGACCTCTGCGATGGTAGTCAGAAAAAAGTCTCCTCTGTGTTGGAGCCTGACAGACCTCTGCGATGGTAGTCAGATAAAAAAAATGAACAATCTGTGCTGGAGTTCTTTGCGAAAGCAGTCAGATAACAATCTCCTCGATAAAGGAACCCGACAGACTTTTGTGATGATTTTTGCCTTCCTCACCTTACTGAGGAAAGGCTATAAAATCACTCGGAAAATGAACTTTTTAATTAGACCTCCTAGACCTACCTTCATTTGTACATATCGACTCAGAATCACCAACTGAGCAAATGTCTGTGTGTTTGGCTGTATGTAGACATGTGTACCAAATCAATGTCACTGGAATATCTCGTCACAGGTTCAACCGATTTTGGCCGGAACGGTTTTAATCGATCCGTCTTAACGTCCCCTAAGTTGCTATTTAAATTCATGCAGTTTTATCATGCATTTAAAAAGTCATGTTAAAAAACCGTTTCATATTAAATTAAAATTATGGTAAAAAGGGTGGTTTTTTCATGAAACTCTCACATGTTATATATTTTTAGAAAGCATATGAGAAGACCTTTTAGGTAAAGTAAGAATTTTCAAGATCTGACTTACCTATCTTAAATTACAAGCAGTTTAAAAAATGGTCTGAATTCACATAACCTCAACTGGTCGGGTCTGATCGCCACGAAAAAGCCGTGTAGAGGGATGCCTTTTTCCTCAAAGGCCGTGTCTGTATAATTTTGATAAAAAGTCTGTACACAGAAAAAATAATGTAAATTTGGAAGCTGTAATTTTGGAAGGTTGAATATTACCTCTTTTATGATGTAATTTTACCTCAATTTAGACTGAAAAAGTGACATTACACCAGAAAAGTGGTAAAATTACACATTTTCAGAGGTAAAATTACACCTTTTTTCTGACATAAAAGATGTACCCCTTCCCAGATGTAATATTACCATGATTTTTTTTTTCTGTGTAGGTAGTCTGTTAATTTATTAGGAGCTCTGGTGCTGCGATCACGTTAGGGGAGATCAATAAACCATGTGGACACTTTAGGCGGGTTGGAATCACTCTATAAATGAGAGGAAGGCACCAACCTCCTAAAGGTGGATTATGTAACGTTTTTTTAAATAACTTCGCAGAAGGAGCCTTATGGATTTTACAAATATATTGTTCAGCAAATTTTTTCATTCAATTAAGGACCGTCTTTAACATCACAAAAGAAATTGACCTAAGAAAATTAATAAATAAATTTAAATGTGAAAGTGAGCACTTTTTGGTATCCACAGATAAAGCAATATGTATTTTGGCGTTATGTCTGTGAACTACCTAAAAAAATGATTTTAAATTCATCGAATAGGACTAAAACGGTTGTCACTATTACTAAAACTGGAGTTTTCCTCTCTTGAAAGATAAACCTCTAAATCAGCGATTCTCAACGGGGGTACCGGGCCTACTTGATTTACACGGTAGGGGGTACCAGCCTAGAAGAAGGTTGAGAATCGCTGCTCTAAATTGAAAGACGCTAATGATTAAGTATTCCATATTGATAGTTGTTATGGTTAATTGTTACTTTAATCGATTTACTCAGCTGTGATACAAAAGTTGCTTGAAACCCAACATTATTTCACAGGGAAGTAAAAATTTAAGTAATCGTTAACATGAACATTACATTATTAGTAAAAAAATGTAAAATAATACACTTAATAATTAATTTGATGCATTTTTAAATAATAAATAAAGGAATGATTAATCATCAGAAATGCTTGAAATATAATTTAAAGTGTGAGAGCGTTGCGTCACAAGAGAAAATAATACAAATATTTGAATATTAATTTTGAATTGAGAAGTATGAGTGACAATTTGAGCAACAAAAAAAAACATTATTTAAAAAAAAAAAACTAGGAAATATTTAAATTTATTTTTCAATGTAATATCTGTTATTTGTATCAAAATGGATTAAAATCATTCATTAATTTCGATAAAAATGATATTTTAACACTGTATCATTTTATTGAGTTAAAAAAAAAACTTTCAAAATTTTAGTATGGTAAGTACATCAAAAATCAATTAAGAGAAACATTATTTTGAAATAAATTAAAGAAACTTTGGGGTTCTTTAATCGATTGTACTTAATTATGAAACCAAACTTTTTCAAATTACATAACAGGAGTTTATCAGCAAAGAAAAAGTTAAAATTTTAAATAAGAAAAGAAATTATTGACAGGGATCGTAAAGATCGTGATTAAAAAAAATAAGTTTCTGTGAACAATCTACTCAAGTAATATATCAAAGTTGCTTGGAACTCATTTTACATTACGAGAAAAATAAAACAAAATATTTAAAAATAAAACATTAAAAAAATCTTTCAGCTGTTTTTAGATAAGCAAGATACGTTTTGAAGGAATTTATGGTTAGGATATTGTCTCCTCCGTGTTGGAGCCTGACAGACCTCTGCGGTGGTAGTTTGAAAAATGTTTCGCCTGAGCTGGAACCCTTTGAGATAGTAGTCAGATTGCAATCTATACATCTATGCATTACAAGAATAATTGAATAAAATATGTTTTTTGTTGTTATCTGATAAGCACAGTACATTTTGAAGGTATATATAAATAAAATGACCTTAAACATTGTTTTGATCATGATTAAATGTAACATTGAATAATCTAATCTACGGTAATATCAACAGTGCTTGAATCCATACCTTTAGCTACAATAAATACAATTTGAAGAGAAAATTAATTTGACATATAATAGAAATCGAATATAGCGGAACGGCATTTATTTCAGTTTATATATTTTATTTTTATTGCAACAATTTACCACATGATTTTGTTTTATTCATTAGAATAATATTTTCTGAACTATGTTTTGTTTCAAGATAAACAAAAATATTATTAAGTAGACACAACAGAGAAAAAAAAACTATTCGGTAAAAACTATTCTTTGTCTGGTTAAAAGATCGCGTAAGTGAATATTAATAGAAAGTACAAAATTTTTAATATAAAAGTTGAAAAATGTTGATACTACCATGCATTTACAGAACAAAATCGTTAAATCGGTAAAAATTTTTTTTAAAGAAAGCTTTTGTGGCAAGAATAAACAACATTTGATTTTATTTTTTTATAAAAAAATGTATTTTGTGCAGCAAAGCACATTTTGAGCATTAATTGAATTATTTATATTATTTTTGCAATTTGCTTCATTTATTGATATTGCTTTTCAAGAAATCATCTTAAACTTAAATATGGACTGTTTTTTTTATTTTATAAAAGTGTACCGGTACTGATGAAAACAAATTCTTTGAAAATATTACTGATTTTGCATTTTAGTAATTTTCGCCATGATTTATTAACAAGTTCAAAATTAGTTAAAATGCGGTAATTTTTGATACAATGTTAAGCGGTGTATGCACATCGGAAGGAACCGGTCAAGAAAAAATTCAAATGGGCAGCAGTAGAAGCGAAAGCAAGCCAGATAGGGTGAAGAAAAACCCTAAGAAAACGCTCCCTCTCCTTTGTTCTACTGTTCGTGAAGCTGTTTCTTGACCCCTTTCCTTCCGATCTCCATGCTAGTCTTTATTTTAAAAAAAATGTTTGTTTTAGCTGTACAGCTTGGTTGGGAATAAGTTACAGAAAAGTACAGATAAAAATATTGAAAATGAGGAAGGCTTGAAGATCCATCTTGGGTGTTTTTGGGTATTAAGCACAAACATATACTTTTCGTCACGTTTGCATTTAACATTACCTAAAATCAGTTTATGTTTACCTTCAAGTCCCGTCTAGTGGATCAATCGGACGTGGCACTGGGCTTGGGCTCATAATCCATAGATCGGTTTGAACTCCGTGGCGGGCGCACATAAATTCAAAGTGTAAATTTGAGTAAAAACAATATCTGTGCCTGTCATAGTTTTTGTTTCAGATTTTTTTTTAAAATAAGATAAATAAATTACCACATTGTATATATTTTTAGAAATGCTTATTCTTTGTTTTTTTATGGTACACATAAATTTAAAACTTTAAAAACGCCAGGATTATGCTTCATTTGTTATTTAAGTCAGCAACACGTTAGATTTTTGAATTTAGAACACATTGTTTTATATTTCATATTCACAAAATGATGATAAATAAAAATAATGTGATTCCATTTAATTCGTAATGTTTAAAAAAAATTGCTTTTGAATTTGAATTACTATTTTTTTAAATCGTGTTGTGTTGTTTCAGCAATGTTTGTAAAATTTGCTTTTTAATTTTAAATTACATAAAATTCAAAGAAAATCAGGTAAACAATCTCTAATCTCGTATTGCATAAAAAAATTGATAAACCTGCATTTATTTGAGAAATATTTGTGGTTTTTGTTTTTCTCCTCGTTTTTTTTTTCTTATATTTTCAGGTGTTTTAAATTTTCAACCTCATCAGCGCATTCCATTTTCTACAACTTCTACGATCGGATGTCAGCCTCTCGGACAACATAGATGAAACATTTCGAAGACTGCGCTTTCGTATTTAGATCAGCATGAAAACATAGTCGAGGAACCCGACGAAAATCTTTTAGGAAATAAAAACAAAACATTAATTGATTTAGCATTCATGCAATTTTTCTGTAAGGAATTATGATTGATATTCGTCATCTTGAGAGTAGAAAAGAGGGAGAATGTAGGGATTATGGGTTGCAGGATTGAATATGTAATAAATTATTAAATGAGTATTTATTGTAAGATTGATATAATTCATAAATAAGAGTTAAGAGCGCACCAAAAAGTGCGCACCTTCATGAATATTGCCTTGTTAGCTAATCGTGGATTGAGTGCGAGAGCGCGCTAGCGAGCTGCGAGAGAGAACAACGAGCGAGAAAACAACGAGATGCGCGCGGCCGGCGAAAGAGAGAATGAAGATTGTCAAATCAGTTTTGTGGTTAATTTCTGTGGAATAAGACGTGTTGTTTGTTGATTGCAAAATATCTGTGTTTTTATTATAAAAGAAAGTCCCCGATCACGACACTGGGTTATTGCAGACTCGAAAAGTACATTAAATTTCCCTTAAAATGACATTTTCCAAAAAAATTTACAGTCGAGTAACGGAAAATGAGAGAGTTTTAAAAACTTTTTTTGTATTTTTTTCGATGAAAAATACGTTTTTTTCGGAATTCTGAGTACGCCATCAAATCGGGCGTCTAATTTTACATAAAAGTCTCTTTGACACCAAATTTCTATCTCATCACCGTTTCAGACTGCAAATTATTGAAAAACACCTCTTTTTTCGCATGTTCAAAAATGGAAGGGGTCGTACCGCCCCTCCGTCACGAGATATAAAAAAAAGGACCTCGGATTCGTGATCAGGGACAAAAGTTAACCCTTAGGACAAAGTTTCACGCAAATTGAAGAGGGGTTGGGGTATCTTTTCCCGATTTCGTGTGAGTTGGTAGAGAATCACCCAAAACTATTTCACCAAAAAATCGTTTTGAATCGGATTTTTTTTCCATTCAATTTTTGAAGTGTTTCGAAAAAAATATGTGTTTGCCTCCTGATTTTTCGAGCCGGTTATAGGAGGTGGGTGGCCTTAATGGAAGCTGAACAAAATTTTTAACCGATTATAACTTTGAATGCAATGAAAAAGGACCAAAGAGGATTTTCCTGATTGTTTCCTATAAAACAAACAAAACTCCTTAAAAATCACAAGCTACGCCGGAAGTCCTGATTCCGCGATGAAAGCTCCTTTTCTCTCCCTCAATTCCACCTTTTTCTCCAGTGACGAATCACCCTCCCTGAACCTCCCTTCCCCACTCTCCCCCTCGTATAAACCCGAAACCAAACCATCCACACGAATTCAATTATGGCGAGTCATAAATAATAGTGAGAATTTATTGGGACATAAAAAGCTCTCCGGCTCTGGGTTCGCAAAACTTGAGACACTCCGCCGACGTTGCCGCCACCGGCTTGACTTGACGAGGGCGAAACAACAAGAGAAACAAAAGGAAAGGGGATGAGGGTGCGTCTCTTGCGCGAACGTGGCATAATCATCGGAAGTTGTTTTTCGGTGTGATTTTCGCCTTTCCGGTCCAAAAAAAACGACCACCCACACGCACACATGAAATTTAAGCTCTCCGGCAACGATGATGTGGATACAAGACCCCAAAAGCCAACCCCCCTAAAATGGGATGCTGCTGGATGTTTCCTGTGGTGATGGTGTAAAACTAATATATTTCGTCACTGTATCAGAGTCATTAAGTGGAAGGGATTTTGAGGGTTTGTTTATGTTGAAATAGGGTGAATAACTCATTTTTTCCTTAGTTCAAGATAATTATAAAAATGGGCAATTTTGGCTAACTTTCATGGGTTTTGTAATTTTTTTTTCTTTCAAACTTTTTCAAAATAATTTTAAAATATGTTTTATGGAGAGAAAGTTCCTTTTCGGGTTTTCACTTTCAACTTTTACCCCGGAAAAAGCAACCCCCCAAAAACCCATGATGAGCAAAATATTAGGACCGTGATTTCACTCATCCACTCTCACAGGTTCCCTCATCAAAAAATTCAATCCCTCCATCACAAAGGCCCGCGCAAAAAGCCCCCGTGGTTAGGCAGCCGGATCCGCAACTTAGCTGGTGGGAGTAAAAAGCCCGCCAAAGTAACGAGGGAAAGACCAGCTGCTGCGGCGTAAACGGGCGTATCATGATAATACCTTCTGCTTTTTTTTTGTTGCTATTTACACACCAAAATCCATACACCCGAAAAATGCTCCCGAGAGTTCCCGATAACGCGAGATGGGGAGGGAGTTCGATTTTAGGGAGGAGATTGGGGGTACAAGATTAGAGCTAAATGGAAGAGGCGGTTGAGAACAAAGTGTCCTCGAGAACAAAGAATTTGAATGGGAAGTGCTTGCTACTGAACTTGTGAGATTGATTTTGGGGACATTTGGGGAGGCTTGTGAGTTCTTTCAGCTATCTTGATAAGAATCACAGCAGGCAAAGCACAGAGCAAGATAGCGCACAAGATTCGATTTGAAAAAAACATTATTCGAGCAATCATATTATACCTTCAGTGGGGGTGAATATTAGTCAAAAAACGATACACCTCTCGTAATTTCTTAATAACAAAAACAATTTAAATAACATCAAAGATCTTTCATCGTAGAATTGTTCTTAAATAGTTTGCTAACATTTTCCCAAAATATGGTGTAATTTGATGAACTCTACCTTAAATGGCAATCGTTTGAAAATTGACCCAATCTCACTCTTTAGAGGGGGTGATAACGACATGATTCGAATTCCCGGACGCTTCGAAACCCGGACACTTCAACTTGTTTTATCAATTATTTGGAAAGAAGTTCGCATTATGAATATCAAAACTGTGTTATTTGATGAATTCTAACATCAACTAGGTATCATTTAATGTTTGTTTGAACGCTGTAGTTAATGCCAAAACATTTAAATTCAATAAAATTATAATTTTACCAAAAATGCGAAACATTTCAACGGAAATATTTCATAGGCGTCCGAAGCACCGGAAAGGCAAAGCAAAAATGTATGTTTTTGATTTCCTTAAATTCTAGCAAATTTTTATATAAACTATCGATTGTTTTGATGTTAACAGCTTATTTGAGACCTAAAGAATGCCATTCACTAACATTTCAGTCCAAATTTGTGAGTCATAAAGTGTCCGGATTTCGAATCAGCTTTTAACAGTGTCCGGGATTTGAAGCACAATAAGTCATTTTTATTTTCAAATTCTGATGAAAAATTGTTACAAAGGACATATTTTGGATGCATTCTCTTAAAAATACTAAACCTGATGATATTTCTACATTTCCAACTTATTACGTAATTTTTTGCCATCTATTACAAAAATAATATGGTACTAAGTGTCCGGATTTCGAATCATGACGTTATTGGGACAAATGAAACTAAAATGATGCTCAAATACAAAGATATGGTAAAAACAAGTCATCCAACAGTGTTTCTTGTTCGAGGGAATCGTTTTGACATGCTAAAATGTTTGAAGTAGAGATTTTCAAACATTTGGGTACTTTATGATCAATTCCAATGAAAACTTTAAAAAGTTGATTTTTCGAGAGGTAATTTTTGGCAAAAAACGTATCCAACTTTAGACAGCTGCTAAAATGACAGGATTTGTTCCATGAACGAGATTTTTTCAGCAAAGTCATCTTAAGGTGTCCATTGCAAAACTCTTTTAACAGAATTTAGTTTCATTGATCTCACTCCCCAGACCCAATGTCACCCCCACTGACGGTATGCTCTGTTAATTTAAAAGAAAATTTTGTTAAGTGTCAAATAATAAAACAAATTACAAATATCAAAGCAATTAACACAAAAAATGACCGAAAGCACACTTGCGGCTAAACTAAGAAAAAAGCTTTGATAGAAGTGGGAATAGCACAGTCACCTGTTGCTTTCAACTTGCTTTATGGCAGCTTCGCTTAAGCTTCTGGTGAAGCTTCCTTTTTTCCATAAAACATGAGTTGCAATGGGCTGATATAAAAAATAGAGCTTTTTATCATTTATTTATAAGATCGACTAATTTTTTTCTGCGTTTTAAAGCAAGTGGTAAATAGGTAAATATATCCAAATATTTGGAAAGATATTTTAATTTCTACATAAAAACATCAAGCAACTTCAAAAATAATCTATCCGTGCTTCCCGCGAAATGAAAACAAAGTATGACTGGAAAAAAAATATTGTTTCAAACAATGAGAAAAAAAATTATAAAAATGAAAAAAGAATTTACTTTCTGGGTTCAATTTTTCCGTATTTATAAATCACGGTGTATTTTTCCGAGAACATTTAGATTAAAAATTCAGCAAATCTGACATTTGGCACCATGAAAGAAAAGCTCCTTCCTGACATTTTGCGGGGCCCGGCGAAATATTTCGTTAGGGGGTTTAGAGCAACTTTTTTTTTTGAAGATTTTTTTCATTTTTTTAGGATTTTTCTTCTGAAAATACGATGGAAATCGATGGGTTCATGTTCATATCCATCAAATGTCTAATGAATGTGCCTCAAAAGACTCTAAATAACATATTTGACCTAAAAAAAAAAGTTTCCAACTCAAATTAACCAGATTTCTAGCTTTCTTTGAAATAACCCCAACATCCGAGCTGGAAACCTCAAAACGATCGAATAAAATTTTTTCTTTGTAAAATTTGTCATAAAAATACAGCAACAGATTGCCCGGATACAAATTCGAGCTTAAACCATTGCTAAACTTAGAGTATTTCATTTAAAAGCTATTTATTACTCAAAAGGTTCCCAACATTATTTTTTCAATCCTCTGCCGTACAACACTAAAATATTTTAAAACATTTTCGAATCAATCACATTGTAGAGAACAGTTTTCTGAACAATTTCCATAAAAAGTATCAATTTTGGTTCAATATAAGCAGAGATATACCCAATTTCGTAAAATAAAAAGTGACTTTCTCCAAAATTTCTGGATTTAATTCCCATTCAAACGATGAACACTGCCTACTGAGTTGGATTTGAGTTGGAAACATTTTATTTGAGGTCAAATATGTAATTTAGAGTCTCTTGAGGTACATTCAAAAGAAATTTGATGGATATGAACATGAACCCATCGATTTCCATCGACTTTTCTGAAGAAAAATCCTAAAAAATCGAAAAAAATCTTCAAAAAAAAAGGATGCACTAGGACGAAATATTCCGCCGGACCCCACAGAATGTCGGGAAAGAGCTCTTCTTTTGTGGTGCCAAATATCAGACGAATTTTTTATCTTAAGTTTGTTATAGATAACACACCGTGAAATATTATCCTGGTATCTTATTTTTTGACACACTTTATTGCGAATTTTCGGCTTACGGTTTGAGTTTATAAAAAATGTGAATACACTCGAAAAAGTAACTGGAAAATTATGAATATAGCAAAATGGAAAAAGGTGGATGGTAAAGATGGATTTAAGTTTGCAGAACAAGTCTAAAGCTACCAATAGATATCCCGGTCAGACGGTAATAACAAAATTCATGCCATTTCAATAACAAATACTGTTAAAATAACAGAAAGTGTTATGGGATCTTCTTGAAAAATCCATTTTTGCATAAGAGTTTAATAACAGTTTATGTTACAGTCGACTCTCTGGTTGTCAATATCCAAGGGACCGTCGAGGAAGATAATCATCAGTTTACAGAACGATGCAAAATGAAGACTCGATTGAAAATATGTTTTTCTTGGTACCCAGCTATGGGAGAGAATCATGGCAACGTCCAGCAAACAAAAACAAACTAATGTCAAACACCCTTGAAAGCTTCGTTTCGCAAAGAAAAATGTCTATGCAAGCCATGAGATAGTGACAATATTGACAACCGGAAAAGATTTTTAAAGCAAACAGAATCCAAGGGACCGTCGAGGAAGAGATCCTTCAAGCAAGAGAAAATATCGAGGAATAAAGCCAATCGAAGTATGCAGTTTGAAGGGACTGAAGAATTCATTGATAGATGGAGCAATATTGATATCGAGAAGATCGACAGCCAGAGAGTCGACTGTATCATAACAAAAATTGTTATTGGTCTGATATTGGTTGAAAGCCAAAACAACTTTTGAATAAAATTTTTTGTTATGGAAGAATAACTCCAACTGTTATTGGGATGATCGGATTAGTTGTTAAAATAACAAAAAATAATAACAAAGATTTGTTCGAAGAATAACCAAAATTGTTATTGGTCTGTTATTACAATAACAATCCAATAACAAAAAACGTTACTTAATCCACCGGAAGGTGGTTGCTGCCTTCCTCCTAAAAGCCTTGCAACCACACACTACGAAAGCTTTGGCTAACGCTTACTTAGTAAAGACACTATACATCTGAGTGCTGCCATCTAGGTATGATAAATTTAATGAACCATTTGAAAGCACTGCAGTGTTTGTGTGCGTGCACTGAGCGTAAAGTTCCGACAGCTATCCGCCGGAGCTTTCAAATTATGTAAATAATGACCCTTTTTAGTATCAACCAAAACAGTTTTTCGAACATATCTTTTAAAGTACTGCACCAAGCCGGATGAAATTTAAAAAAGACTTAAAGAACCTGAAGGCAAATCCAAAAACATAGATCCGGACAAAATCGGTCGAGCCAGTTCCGAGAAAAGTGAGTGAGAAAAAAAATTCTACGTCCATCCACACGCACAGACATTTGCTCAGAATTTGATTCTGAGTCGATATGTATACGTAAAGGTATATCTGGGAGGCTTATTTAAAAAGTTCAATTTTTGAGTGATTTTATAGCCTTGCCTCAGTGAGGTGGGGAAGGCAAAAATCATAACGACGAATAACAAATCTTGTTATAAATAACATAAAATGTTATTGGCCTACAATTTTCAAATATCAAAAAATGTTATTCCCAAATTATTTCTGTCTGCTCGGGCATTTAAAAAAAAAGCAAGATAATTTCATATAAAATAATTGGTTTTTTACCGTTTTGTTTTATATTTTTCTTATAAAAATATACAAGTATCAGTATACACGGGAAATATAAATAATCGGAGGCAACTTTGGCGAAAATATCAAAAATGTATTTCGCAATTTACCCATTTCTGCGACTATTTTATCAAAATGTCCAAAAGCATTTATTACGAAAATGAAAGAGTTTTTTTTTTCAAAGCTCTTAAATTGTTCCTTACATTATTTTTCTTTAAATTTCAGTTGTGAATAGCTTGGTAAAAAGAAAGTTTTTTGAAGAGAGGCTCTGGTCATTTGATAAAATTAGTCATAGAAGGCGTATGTTACGGGTAAAAATTTTGGACTCTCCTACATTTGTTTACACCTTATGTAAATGTCCATCGGAGTAAGCGGGATACATTCAAACTTTACATTTGTTTATATGTATGACCTTATCAAAAAAAGTGTAAACGTTTAGATTTTTTTACCGAAATCGGTAGTTGAAAAATCTTGGAAAAATCGGTAAAGTTAAGAAACCATCTGTCAAAATGAACGAAATTATTAAATACGACAGATTGCAGTACCTGCATAAATTGCATAAATGTTTCTCATCATAATGTTAATTAAATCGCACTTGTAGTCACACTGATTTGATCGCAATTGTAGTCACACTGATTCGATTGTGATTAAAAAAAAGAGCCAAGAAGTGATGATTTTACAGTAGCTAAAACAAGATGCAGCGAACGGTGGCTCACCACCAACTTCCACAGCTAATATGGGTAATGTGAAGACGACTCCAGTTGTAGCTCAATCTATTAAACTCGCCGATGAAGTAACTGCTGTGCTGGGGACTTGAAGTGGAAAAAGGCATTAAACAAACGAACCAAGAACTAAGTAGTGGCTCCGTTTACAAAATGTCCCTCCTCCACCTTCCCCCACGTCGGACGAGCCCGATGAAATCTAAGACAATGCATAAAAGTGAAGTGTACAATACCGTAAAATGCATCACTTAGCCTTCTTCTTCCTCTTGTTCCACCTTCTGGTGTCACACCTGCAACACGTTGCACCTGCGGCGGTGAGTGCACTTTTGGCGGCGGCGGCGTCGTCGGTGACTCTCAACACTCGAAGAATCGTGCCAAGCATAAGTAAAGTGTATTAAATTCGAAACTCAAATCAAAGCTTCGTTATAAGTTAATCTGGGTGTTGCAGCAGAAGCGGTAGGGTGGTTCACATCCGTAATGATTATGAAAATTTGTATGAAGAATATTTCAGTGAATTTGGGGACATTCACAAACAGGTTTAAATCCCTTACTTTTAAAGGACTTATGAACGCATTGATCAAACCACCCTAACAACCACAGCCGTGGGTACATGGGTTGGCCAGGCCCGGCGTCCTAACGGGGTGTGGTGCTGCTCCGGACCGTCGTCAGAAATACGGAGTTGATGTAGAAAATGGAGACGATACGATGACATTTGCCTTGCGCCGCCGTTCCTCGAAGTTTGAAGAATTAGCCACGCCACCTGTTGATGGCAACGTGGCTGCGGGGGTGGGCCTTCTTCCTCACTCGCTCACCAAGCCAAAACAAAATCTCGTTGCGACACATTGAAAATGTTAATCATTTCGTTATACGAGAGTTGCTTTATTTTGCATAATTTGTGCATACCGACGTCTTAGCAGCAGTCTCGTATTTAGTTGGCAGCGATGACGGTTTCGAAGCCTTTCGGGCTTTGGTTTAGAGCGGCAAGGTATTGGCTTTTGTTGCGGCATCGAGGCACTGACTTCTTCGGTTGGAATTTATGCACGAGAAGTGGCTTCTTTTTAGATTGCAAGCAGGTGTAAATCAACTATTGTTGGCATGGTTGTAACTTTGTAAAATTGTCAACCCGGGCAGACGGTAATAACAAAACTAATAATATTTCAATAACAAAAATTATTCTAAAAAGTTGAAATTTTGAAAGTTGATTTTTTTAATTATTTGATATACCCCCTAAGGGACTTTACTAAAATTGGCTAGAACTATGGAATAATTTTGACCAATTTAATCGTGGTCATTTATTTGACCATGAAATGGGGTCCTTAAGCTTAAATTAATCTGATAAAATTAACTTTTGAAAGTTGTTTTTTTTTTTAGTTTGTTATATTCTCTAAGGGCATTGATTTATTTATTGAGAATTTTTGAAATAAGAATAACAAAAAATGTTATTATTTTCACAGAGCGATAAATTCGGAGCTGACGTTGAAGTTCGAGCTGGAGTGAGACCTCGGAGACGGCATCGGATTCAGCTAATTTTCAGCAACTTTTACTTGGAGTCGGAATCTGTGAAGTCGGGTATTTTTGGAGAGCTGAAGTCGGCGTTGACGTCATATCCTGCATCCAGAGTCGGAGTTGTCTTCAAAGTATGGATTCAAAGTCGCTTGAAGGTACCCGACTCTGCAGCCCTGACTAGTACAGAAGAGTTATGGCAACTGCAGGTTTATGTGCACATGGCAAATAAACCAAAACAATAACTTTTTTTGTTATGAAGACATACAAGTTCAATAACAATTTTTGTTATTATGCTGCTCCACCTCTCCGCACAAAATAACAAATCTTGTTATTCTTTCATGATTCCTTCTGTGTTATTGGTTTGTTATTGCAATAACAATATAATAACAGTTTAAGTTATTCTTCGAACAAATCTTTGCTATTGATATTTTTTTTTTATTTTAACAACTAATCCGATCATCCCAATAACATATTCCGATCTTCTCACAATATCAAAAACTGACCTTCCCAAGTTATTTTCGTCTGCTCGGGAAAGGATTTTTTTTATTGATTTTCAAAATTAAAGGATTTGAAGGGAAAACTTATTGTTAATCAAATATGGATATTTATGAGTTATTTGAAAGAAAGTCATGCAAATTTTAGCTTCAAAACATTTTTTTTTATTTATTTTTTTTTTTTCAAATTGTAAGATCATAAAATCTTTTAACGGCTGCAAAAAAAAATCCTTTAAAAATAACAATTTTGAAATCATGTGAATAAAACTTCTAAAACCCAAAATTTTGTTCACAGATGCCAATTTTTAAATCAAAAAATATATTCAGATAACAAGGTAAATCAAAGAAATTAAACGGTTTCGAAACAATAAACTTTTTTATACATAAATATCTTCATTAAATAAAAAAGGCAAATCAATTACTGAAAAGAAAATGAAAAGAAATTTATGATTTTATTGAGATTTAAAATTTCTACAATTCACAAAAAAAATTAAGCTAATTTTGCATTTCACATTTTTTTAACATTAAATGCCAATTAAAATTCAAAATGTAAATTAGAAAAATAAGTACTTTCTCACCACAAACCAGAACTCTTGGATATTTTGCACATTTTAGACAGCAGCATAACTCTGTTCATGACAAAAGTGTTAAGAAATACTTACTTAAAGAGATTGCATGGAATATAAAAACTAATAACACCTTTTTTATTACCCCAATCAAACAGAGGATCCCCTAGATTATAGGACGTTATTGATGGTAACTCTTTAAACGAAATAAAGAAAAACATTTTCTGAATAAGGTATGGATTTTCAACAAAAACAGAAAAACACCAAAATAAGTGATGAGAGCTTGAAAATTATATGATTTTATCAAATCATGACATTAAAGTAAAATTGGTTGAAAATGATGCTTTTGTTCTATTTTTCTTTGTTGTTCTTCTCTTAAAGGTGCAAGTCTATTTTTTTCCGAAAAAATATTTACATCATACCAAATTTATTTGATCATCTAGAACTATCCACCAAAGCGATAAGAAAACCGACTCACTTAAAACGATTTTGGAATATTTGAATAAAAGCTGTCGAAATTGTATAGAGATTTATATCGGTCATAAAAAAGAACTTAATAATTTCAGCCAAATCAATTATTCAATAATTATTCGTTATTTTAAGTCTCTAAAAATGTCTCGGCTAATACAATAACGAAATAAAGTCAAAATATAACAGACTAATTACAGGAAATTTGTTGTGTGTTTGGGAAATAAAAGATTCAGTTCCATTTTCGTTTAATCAGCAGATATAATAAATTATTTAGGAATATAAAAAGCTAAAAAGAACATCCAATTTCTGATATGCCAACAAAAAGTGCCCAATAGAAATACATGCTTTTCCCCTATTTCATTAGTTCTTGACTCCATTGCTTTGAAAAATAAAATTTGCTTAGGAAACTCAAAACACATGTTTAAATTTATTTGAAATTTGAGATTTAAATAGAGATACTAAGGCCTATGCAAACATTTTTCAAAGTTGTTGTCTCTCGGCTCTGGCCGAAGTCAAAAGAAAAGGGGGGAGCAAAAAAATATAAAAATTGAAATAACAAGCCATAGTCTCAACATTTGAATGCAAAAAGTGTTTTAAAACAATTTTTTTTCCAGTTCAGTTGTTTTGCAATCATTAGTTTTCAAAAAAAGTAAGATTTGACGAAAACAAAAAATTTGTACTAGTCTAAGCATATTTCAATCACATTTCTATTTCCAGCCTATCAGATTTTGGACCATGAATTACAGCTTTCGAAAAGTGTTTTCAGATCCAAATTAAAATATGTTTTTTTAGCAAATGAAATGCTGCTGTCTTTTATTAATGCAATGCTCCAATACTTGTGCAATAAAAACAGACAGCTTTGTTTTGGCTTATCTCCTCGGCACGTAGACCAAAAAATCTTCAAGTTCAACTACTTTCATCGGGCTTGGCAAAAATATTGCGTAACATTAGGCAACCAGCGCAACGTCAATCTGCCATATAATCTAATTTCATCACACTCACATATTATAGACCTCCAAAATATATTCATATCGTCGCGCCGACTAAAAGAAAATTAAACAAATTAGCAACAGAAACCGGTCCTGTGACATTCGTATTGTCCAACCTAGATTTACCCTTGGCTATCAAGATTGATTCGATTTAGGGTAAAAATTAGTCACTTGGTGAGACAATTCTGAATTTGAAAATGTCTTTCGAAAAAACATACAATTTTCAACAAAATAATATTCTGTACCAAAAAATCTTCGGTAGGCTGAGGGTTATTGAAAGCGAAATTTTAATCGTAGGAGAGAACCCCAAGAGGCCCGGGAGGTTCCGGGGCGCAAGACAAATCAACAGCAACAAAAAAAGAAGTCCCCCAAAGCAGATGCGGATTCCCGCCAGGGGCCGCGATCGATGGCAGCGTCCAAGGTGATAAAATGAGCCACTCCGACGGCGCCAACGACTTGTTACACTGACCTTCATCGGGGCGTGTGGATTCTGGTTTTGCAATCAACGTGTGGCTCTCGGGGGGCGGAGGCTCTCTCGAAACCAGACCCATAAAAATAAAAGTGTGTGATTATGAGATGAGGTTGTGGGGAGAGGGAGAGAGAGAGAGAGCGGGGAGGGGTGGTTGGGAGGGAATCGAGCACAGTGACAATCGGTAGCTTGAAAGATTATGCCCAAAAGCCCATATTTTACTGCCGCATGATGATGAGCACTGGGGCTGATGGGAGAGGAGAATTTAGTTAAGATGAGATAATATTATAATGTGTTTTGATATAACAAAATGTTGTTTAATAATGGTGACCTTGAATACAAATTTTAAAACAGGATACACATGTCATTTGACTTTTAGAACGATTTTCCGAAGTTTATATAGAACTGTGACATAACTTCGATAGACAAAGTTTGTTGCAAATTCACAATTCGATGTATTTGATTATTCAATTCGATATAATTTTCTAAACTTTGGTTCGAAACTGTCAAGAAAATCGAAACTTAACTTAGCTTAGAAAATCGGCTTAACAACTTGTATTTATTTTTTTGTATGTTTTTATTTAAAACAAACTTTTTGCATACCTTTTCTGTTAACAAATTAGAAATTTTGCATCTTCATACAGTTTTGACAGCTACTAAAAAGGCAATTAAAAAAAATAAACAATCTGTACTTGAGAATGGATTTTCTAATCAATTCAGTGTGTGTTCGGGGCTGGCCGATATGTTTCAGTGGACTGTATTTTGGGTTGTGGCAGCGGGATCGCAGGAAGAGGAAAAACACCGGGAATTTGGGATTTTCTTGGTTTATTTCTCCTTCTTACTCTTCCTCCTGCTTCTCACAACACTAAACTTAACACTTCTGCGAAAACGTGTTTACTCTCCGACGATCGGACGTGTTCTGGCGAGCGCGCTCGATGCGCGCGCTTTGCTGGTGACGTTTGACGTTTGCTGTCTGCTGTCAACTGTCAGTTGACACGGTGGGCGCACGGGTGTGCGCACGGTGGGGTTTCTTCGGTGAACACCGAACATACTCCCCCCGGTTGAGGTAACTCAACGAATTTGACGCCGAGACGATCTTGTCCGGCGGGACGGATGGATGCCAGACTTGACGCCGGCACTCGATCGGCGGTTGAGAGCGGTCGGGTTGACCACTCCGAACAGTTCGTTTGGACTCACCTGGGACGTCCTTGTCCGGCGGAACGGTTGGAAACCAGCCTTGGTGCTGGCGTTCGTGAGCTGGCCGACAGCGTTCTTGGAATGCGCTGTCATCCGGATGAATGCGGCTGGAACGAGGTTGGCCGCGCTTATCAGGGGCCTTCACCGTCGACGGCAGCATCGGTATATGCTCCGCGGTGGACTTCATTTCTTGGCCGCTGTCCGGTTGGACACGACCTGGTCTGGTTGCAGTCTCGGGTTCGGGTTCATGTGCTGGATTTGGATCGGATTCAGCCTTCGATCCACCGTCTGGGTGAACAAGGCACGGGACTTGGCACGAGACCACTACTGGCAGCAGCTCGTTGTGCTTCGCGCTGGCGGTGACATCTTTGGGGCTTCCGGTAGACGCTGGATGGTCCTCCGGAGCAACCACCTCAGCTGGTTCTTGTGGCCCGTAGTTGGCCACGTCGAGAGCGTTGGACGTGGTGTCCACACGCGCGTTCTTGGCAGGTTTCTCTCTTGGCTGGGAGTTGCACGAGCTCGGTTGGTTCGAGCTGGTCGGTAGAGTGCAGTCTTGAGCGGCTACCTCTTGGGATTCCAGGGTTTGCGACCTGGCCTGCTGGGACTCGAAGGTATGCTCCGAGATGTCCGCTTGGAGAGACTCCCAAGCCTTAAACTGCTGCGTCAGCCAAGCTTCGGAGGAAATCTGGTCTGCCTCGCCGGGTGGTGAAGCTGAAGATCGCTTTGCAGCAGCTAACTTCATTGCCAGGGTGTAGTTTACTTCCTTGTAGCGCATCCAAAACTTGTCCATTTCCTCCTCCACTTGCTCGATGGCTTCCGGAACAAGTGATACGAACAGCAGTCTTCGCTTGTTATGTTCCCTTCTTGCTGCCCTTAGGAAGCCCTCAAGCACTGTAAGATGCGCCAACACCGGCTCCGGTAGACACAGAATCGCATTTTCGACGAAATCGACCTTCTGTTCTACCTGCTGGAGCTGCCGGATCGCATCCTCAGGATTCTCGGTTGTGGTTAGATCCATGGCCACTTTCCGCTGGTTCGGGAAAGCCCACGATGGAAACCTGTCACCGGTTGGGCAGGTTCTGCTGCTTGGCCGCAGCACTGGTAGGTGGATTTTTCGTCTTCCGGTTGGACGACGACGCTTTGCTGTTGTCACTTCGACTTGTGACACACGCACAAACATACACGCACACACATTCGTACGTGGTGCTTCTCAGGAAAACTCGACCGCACACGCAAATGGTGGGGAAGAGGGGAACACTTGCTCGGGCATCCACTCACCTGCCTTCAACAGCCACAAAAGCAGTTCGGTTGAACCACTTGGTGGAAGCTCCTGGGGCGGACACTTCCGGAATCCGGCTTCCGACGACGCAAGTCCGCGGCTGGACTTACGTTCAGATCCGGTTGGCTGCAGAGGTAGCGTGAGGCAACGTTGATCAGGAGCTAGGACTGGAATGTTCCGGAGGTTTCCGGAAACTCCACATCCGGGGACTTGAACGGGAGCGGCTCACAAATCCGGTTCGGTACGGACCATGTTCGGGGCTGGCCGATATGTTTCAGTGGACTGTATTTTGGGTTGTGGCAGCGGGATCGCAGGAAGAGGAAAAACACCGGGAATTTGGGATTTTCTTGGTTTATTTCTCCTTCTTACTCTTCCTCCTGCTTCTCACAACACTAAACTTAACACTTCTGCAAAAACGTGTTTACTCTCCGACGATCGGACGTGTTCTGGCCTGAGTCGGGTGGAGAAGAATACACCTAGTTGTCAGTGTCAGCCACTTGCGAACTGTCAGTGAGAGCCGCCTTCAATTTTTGTTACTGTTCTTATGTGGCTAGAGCAGTATTGTGTTTGAAGGAAAATAAATTTAAAAAAGTTTTTAAATTTGCAAATGTTTTTTTCAGACTGAGACAATTCATTGAATACAAAAGAGGATAAAATAAAATAAAATAATTAACTTTATTTATTTGTCAATTTTTGCTAATTTTTGATAAGATTTAGTTGAAAATATGTTTTCATGAGATATATTTCCAATATGACCATAAATCAATCAATGTTATGTCTTACATACATGTACTTAAACTAAGACTTATTTAGTTAGTAGTAGTTAGTCAATGTGTTTAAATATATAAATCGTTCAGTACAACCCGAGCTGTGGAGGAAGTGAAGCAAATTCTTTGAACGAATATAGGAACAAAGAAGGAAAAACGGCGAGCACATAAATAAAAAAGAAGCAGAACGTTTTCATTTTTTTTTTTTTTTTTTTTTTAAATCATCGTTGGTAAAATTTGCCAAAAATTAAGATCGTTCAATTTAACATTAGCCACCGTTTTTCAAACAATCGCTCTGCAAAGCCGGCATCTCGGAAGAATGATCATGTCACAGCGAATTCACTTCACTTCCTCCACAGCTCGGGTTTTGCATTTTATTGCAACCAGAATGGAAAATGACAGAAAACAAAGTCCGGCAGTACCGGCGCTTACGACGCTGTAGTTTCCTGTGCTGTCGGGTGCGGTTCCGGATATAAACAGAAGGATCGCCTTCGACAAGCAGGAAGCAGCAAACAAAATACTGGCCCCTCACGCCTTTGGAGTCACGAAGGAACAAGGCAAGGAGGTACTCTACAGTTCGGCTGAGCTGTGGAGGATCTTCAACGAGTTCAGCACCCAGCTAAAAAAAATCATTATTTTTTATGTAACTTTCATGATTTCCGGTCCTACCCTCGTCTCGGCACCGAAGAGGACCTAATAAAAATAAGTTATGAATAAAAAAAATTGGCGGAGAAAGTTGCATCACATGAGTCATGCACGATCTTGAGCACTATTTTGAAATGTGCTGCAAGAAAATTTGTATTGTCAAGAAGGGCAGATGACGACTGACTGGAAATTTAAATGGGAACTGAAATTATCTTGCACAAAAAAACAAAAACAACAACAAGAAAATGAATAAGAATAAGAAGACCTCTTCGCTTCTCCCTCCCAGGTTCTGGCGAGCGCGCTCGTTGCGCGCGTTTTGCTGGTGACGTTTGACGTTTGCTGTTTGCTGTCAACTGTCAGTTGACATGGTGGGCGCAGGGGTGTGCGCACGGTGGGGTTTCTTCGGTGAACACCGAACAGTGTGTGTATTCGACAAAATTGAAACTTTTAATGCATTCGAAGTCAACACATCATAAGAAGAGGGTTGATATCGAGATTGGCATAATTCTTTGTACACATTTCAATATATCTCACGCATAACCTGTGTTTCTAACGATTTCGAAATGTTAGCGAAGATAACTATGAATGACACTTGCCAATTAATATTTTATAATCTTACTCCGATATTATCTCTACGCTAAAAAGATACATAATCTCGGAACTTCCATTCGGTTGCTCTTCTGATTCAAAAAAATTCACCCACTTTTGACATAACTTTTCATCACGTGGAAAACAAAAAAGAGATCTTTTGGCCACCCATCTACGAAGATAAAAAGCGAAGCAATTAGTTTGTCAGCGAAAACTTTAAAAATAAGTCACACTTGAGCTTGAACATAGCCTTCTACTTTGTTTATGTTTACAGCTGTATAGCAGTTGTAATAGTGAGAAGCAGTAGGGATCTTTCGAAAATTACGTTACGCATTTTGTCTTTTCAGCACCCAGGATAGTGCAGCTCCGAAAAAAAACATTTCAACTCAAAAAAATGTCCCCATTTGACTTTTAACACAAAAAATAAATGAGCATTTTGTTCCGTCTACTACTTACTTTTTCTGTCATTCTTGAACGACGAAAAAGCCTACTTTTCTGTACCAAAAATAACAGAATCGAATAGCAACACTTTTCAAAATAAATGCTGAAATGTTCTACTTTTCAGCACTGAAATGGGTGCTGGAAAGTAGAACTTTTCAGCACTTGTTTCAAAAAGCAACACTTTTCATTTTTTTTTAGATTTAAACGATTTATTGACAAAATACATGAAAACGCAACTTGTTGCATAAACTACTATTTTTGTATGTTATTGATAAAAAAACTGGCATCTTTTGAGCTATGGATGGCCAACCCACTGAGAACTTTGGCTCGAGCCTCGAGTCGATCTGGCTTGTGAAATTATCATTTGAACACAAAATATTACCAAAAATCGATTTTGCGACACTTTCTGAGGACAGATTCAGATTCAGCGGGCAAAATTACATGGAAAAACATATATTTGATCAATTTTTTAAATTCGTTAGGGTAGTACCATAAGGTTTTCCCTTGAAAATTAGCCCTTTTCAAATGAAGATATCTCGAGTTTAAAGAAAAACACCCCTGGGATTTTTTCAGCGTTAGTAGTGCTGGTTCTCCTCTTTTAAATGCAACCGATTGCTTAAAATTTGGCTTGCGCCTTTTTGAGATATTTAAGTTTTAAATTTGCATCTTTTTTTACCTTAAAATGGCTGTAACTTTTGACCCTTAAGTCCAAATTGACCTGTCATAATTTTTTTTTTTTAGAGCTCTAAAAATGCCCCCAGCATCTCTTTTCTCTAAAACTTAACCCTGAATTGCCACATTCAAAAAACTGATTTTTGAAGGTTTGCTTAGATGCTTTCTATTAATTTGGTCGTAGATGGCGTAGATTACGATATAAAATGTTGGTGTCTTCGACAAAGTTGCTTGAATTGGCAAGCTCAACATTTTTCTAGAAGACAAAAAAAAATCCCAAACATATTCCTGAAAAGTTAAAAATCACCCTCATAGTGAACCAACCTAATTTTCAACAAAACCAAAAGTTGCTCCTTTCTATTTGCAACAACTCTTCTGAAGACGCCAAAGCTCCAAAACTTCACCATTTTTCGGAAAATCCGTTTTCTACTTAATTTTGCGATCTGGACCACTGTGCTGCATTGATCAAATGTTCGTCAATAAATCGTTTGAATAAAAAAAAATGTTGAAAAGTATTAGTTTTCCAGACAAGTGCTGAGAAGCTCAACTTTTCAGCATCCATTTCAGTGCTGAAAAGTAGAACTTTTCAGCATTTGTTTTGAAAAGGGTTACTTTTCGATTCTGTTAATTTTGGTGGAAAAAAGTAGGCTGTTTCGTCGTTCGAGATTGACAGGAAAAGCAAGGAGTTTTAGGGTGGAACTGCAAAAATATATTTTTTGCAATTCCGTCGTGAAACTACTTACTTTTCCTGTCATTCTTGAACGACGAAATAGCCTACTTTTCTGTACCATAAATAACAGAATCGAATAGCAACACTTTTCAAAATAAATGCTGAAAAGTTCTACTTTTCAGCACTCAAATGGGTGCTGAAAAGTTGAACTTTTCAGCACTTGTTTCGAAAAGTAACACTTTTCAACATTTTTTTGATTTAAACGATTTATTGACAAAATACATGAAAATTTGACATAAAATTTCACTCAGTGTGTGTTTTTTGAAATTACAAAAAATGTTGTATGGAACTCATTGCAAAACTTGATTTTTTCAGCACTCTTCGTATTTATCCAACTCGGTGAACCTCGTTGGTTAAATGTACGACTCATGCTGAAAAATTTTTCTTTTTGCAACTTGTTGCATAAACTACTATTTCGAGTTGATCAAAAAATTTCCTACAAATTTGCTTAAAAGACATTTAAGGTTGGAAAAATTGTAACTAAAATACAAGAAAAAAAAGAGGAAGAAATAACATAAGAAAAAAATTCAGACATAAAAACAAGTAAACTCAAAAATGTCTTTTGATTTTTTTCGAATTCTCAATAGAAATGATTTTTTGAAAAAAAATACATCACTGCTCAATAAATTTGACTAACTTGTGCTGTAGCTCATATAATTTCTCAAAAAGTTATTTGTGCAATCCAATATTTTGGGTGTAAAGCCGAAAAAATCGTAACTTTGATTCAGAGTGTAACTATTTTTTTGAATGAATAGTCCTAAGCAATATCTACAACATTTTGATCAAGTTGTTCAGAAAGTTCATTCTCAAGATACAGATTTTGGTATATTTTAATATGAATCAAAATAGCAACTTAGTCTGCTTTGCAAATGCCGGCCCCGATACTCTTCAAAACTGAAAAAAAAAAATGTTTACAATTTATTTTGACAGACTTTGCATTGACTGATTCCCTGCAATTAACGCAAAAGAACTCATATTTGATTCACCTGTTTTGTAATTTATTCAATTTGGGATTTGCAAATCAAATGTATTTGTGGTAAACACAAAACTTTCGTTCAATTTTTAGTTCTGAGTATTAATGTCTAAAGGAAAACGTGATGATAAGGCCAAGAGCCTACTATGACATTTGTTTTTTTTAGAACAGAATTCTAGATCATTCACAACAACATTGCAGCGCTTTTACGAATGAATTTTACACACTTTCTCTGCAGCCATTATTATAATACTCCGTTGAGTGAACAAAGTGATTAAGTAGACAGACGATGTCAAGTAGACTTCATATTGACCAAGAACTCAAAAGTCATCAAATCGTTTGAAGTCTTGTAATACAGTGAGGAGTCAATTTACCCCACTATCTCCTAGAATTTTAAGCGAAAAAAAATCAAGAATCAGGAAGCCATTATCACCAACTATTTAGAGAACCTGCTACAACACAAACCGGGCACAGCAGCATACATTCTTGTCTCACCCCCGAGGTCCTTGCGCGAGAGTGAGAGTGAATACCTTACCGGTTCCAGCCGGCAGACTGCGGCTTGGCAACAAGGTTGGCCGCCACCACTCCGGGAGGTTCCCCTCAGCGAGGTGAGAGTGAGAAAGGCGCGTGAAAATGAGATTCAAGATCAGTTCACCTTGAAATTATTATGCTAATCAATTTGAGAGATGTTGCTGGAGCCAGTGGCGGGCGTGCAGGCTGACTGGCTGGTATTTTCAGAGTGGTTGATTAACTGGCCGAACCCCGCGTCGCCAGCTGCAGGATGTTGGCCTCGAATGCTGTCTCGGTCTAATTAGTGAGAGATGGTATGGCGAAGGTGGGGGGTTTTTCTTTCTTTTCTGTTGTGTGATATTTTCACGGGTTTTTCAAAGTGACTTAACATTCAAACTTAAAGCCAACAAATGAACAAAGTGCACAATCATTACCCATTCAATGGCTACCTCTACATCGATAAATCTCCACTGGTTAGGGTAAATGTACCTATTTTGAACGTTTTTGATCAAATATAATTTTTCAGATTCTGTCATCATAAAACTAAGGTAAACTTCTCTAATATTGATCATACACAAATCATTGAACTATCTGAGGGACAACTACCCTACATGCACTCAGCTCAACCCCGAGATGTTGATCGAGAGGAAATTGGTAATGCACTGCAGCAAACCGTTGCGCTTGTTGCCACTGCAAGAAAGTATGTAGTATGGAAAACAGAAGTAAATAAACACTGCCTGTTTGTCGAAGAGAGTGCAATTTAAAATTCATTCACGTCCATCACGTCACCAATTGCCACCCAAAGACGAACCGAGCCGGGCGGCGTTTTGATGCGGTTTTTCTCAGGAAGTTACATGTGTATTATTATTACGGTAACAACACAACACACCGGAAAGTGCAATTGAATGCGTTGTGGGTTTGTCGGTGGAAAGTCAAATGAACTTTGAGTTGTGTTTAGATTTATAAGGTTTCGTTTCCACAAAATCAGTCTAAACTTCAACTTGTCCTTAAGATCATCAACTTGTCACCGACACGCAATTCTTCACTTACTGTAACCCAACCCCGTCGCCATCCAATCAACCTGATCACGCTCGAATCCAGTTCAATAAATATGGTCTGTAGCCTTGTGATCAAACACGCTCGCAAGTTATTTTACCCATCACACCGCGGCCCAGAAGAGGCCAAACCCCGAGGATCAAGGAAACGGGTCGAGTTCTTTGCCCGGCAGTCACCGCTGGTCAAACCTGATCCTTGAACTCCGGAAGCATTCCTTTCATTGCGAGCAACTTTTCTGCCATCGGCCAGAGTTCCTGGAGTGTGCTCAACTGGAACCTGTTGGAAACAAATAGCGCCGAGCGCCGACTTCCGCGGACGAACGTAACTCAATTCTAGACGGTCGTTAAAAATGCTCGACAACTTTCAGTAATTGGAGCCAGCCCCAATCGGTTGGTTTTGATCGATTTGAGTGATGATTTTTTGAAATGTTGGTTTACGTTGCCTTCAATGTTCTTGGTGATCGGGTTTTTAGCTACCAGTTTAATTTATATCAACGCTTCTACAGTGAAAGTCACATGCCAAGACATCATTGAAAGCTTTGACCAAAAAAAACTGCTTGATAATCGCTTTTCGTTGTTGCTGTTTTCAATTACCAAGGAAGCCATTTAAAAAAATATTCTTGACACGATTCAATCGACAGAATTAAATTTTAGTATTTTCACTGCCAATAAATAAAATTGCAAATTCGGGTATAAATAGTAAAAAGTCATTTTAACCCTCTAACGCCCAGACCTGTTTGCATATCGTAAAAATAGTAAATGGTTAAATTTTGGTGCAGGAAATACTTTACTTTGACCCACAAACATCGAATTGGTGCTAAAAAGTTGAATTTAAATTGGTGTACCAGAGCACCACCAGGAAGATGAGTAACTTTTTTCAAATCACAAAAACTCGTTTTCTTCAAATCTATTGGTTCAGTTGTTTGAAAATGCTTTGAAATGTGTTGAGAATTACTTATTTTTTGCTGTAAGACCATATTTCTGAAGTATGAAATACAATTTTTAAAATCTCTGCATTTTCAGATTCTTTGATTGGCACATTCAAAACTCACAAACACCCTTTTTCATTAAAAATATGGAAAATAACTTAACCATCAGTCTAAAAACAATGCTTTGTCTTTTTTTTTTTTGAATAGTCATAACGTTTATAAACTTTTGTTTTGATTAAAAAAAGATTTTTCTGCAATTTAGAAAAAAGTGCTCCTGAATTTTTAGTTGCTCAAATGCCTACACACAAAAAAATATTTCCGAATGTTACATCATTTATGATGTAACATTTTGGCACGTCATTAAACATTTAAATTTAAATGCAATTTGATGTAAATTTGCAACAAATTATACGTAAAAACATGATTTTACGTGTGATTTGACCGTTTACGTCGAATCTCAAGTTTACATCAACTGAGTTTACATGAGCAATTCTCTACGAAATCGGTATTTTATCTTCAATTTTAATTTTTGTATATTTTAATCCGACTGAAACTTTTTTGGTGCCTTCGGTATGCCCAAAGAAGCCATTTTGCATCATTAGTTTGTCCATATAATTTTCCATACAAATTTAGCAGCTGTCCATACAAAAATGATATATGAAAATTCAAAAATCTGTATCTTTTGAAGGAATTTTTTGATCGATTTGGTGTCTTCGGCAAAGTTGTAGGTATGGATACGGACTACACTGGAAAAAAATGATACACGTTTAAAAAAATTTTGGTGATTTTTTATTTAACTTTTTGTCACTAAAACTTGATTTCCAAAAAAAAACACTATTTTAAATTTTTTTATTTTTTGATATGTTTTAGAGGACATAAAATGCCAACTTTTCAGAAATTTCCAGAATGGGCAAAAAATCTTTGACCGAGTTATGAATTTTTGAATCAATACTGATTTTTTTCAAAAAATCGAAAAATTGGTCCCAAAAATTTTTGAACTTCATTTTTTGATGTAAAATCAAATTTGCAATCAAAAAGTACCTTAGTGAAATTTTGATAAAGTGCATCGTTTTCAAGTTAAATCCATTTTTAGATGACTTTTTTGGAAATAGTCGAAGTTTTTCATTTTTTTAAATTAGTGCACGTGTTTGCCCAACTTTGAAAAAAAAAATTTTTGAAAAGCTGAGAAAATTCTCTATATTTTGCTTATTCGGACTTTGTTGATACGACCCTTAGTTGCTGAGATATTGCCATGCAAAGGTTTAAAAACCGGAAAATTAATGTTTTCTAAGTCTCACCCAAACAACACGTCATTTTCTAATGTCGATATCTCAGCAACTAACGGTCCGATTTTCAATGTTAAAATATGAAACATTCGTGAAATTTTCCGATCTTTTCGAAAAAAATATTTTCAAATTTTTTAAACCAAGACTAAAATTTTAAAAGGGCGTAATATTGAATGTTTGGCCCTTTTGAAATGTTAGTCTTGATTTGAAAATTTTGAAAATAATGTTTTCGAAATGATCGGAAAATTTTACAAATGTTTAAGATATTTAAATTGAAAATCGGACCATTAGTTGCTGAGATATCGACATTAAAAAATGGTGGGCTGTTTGGGTGAGACTTAGAAAACATCGATTTTCCTGTTTTTAAACCTTTGCATTGCAATATCTCAGCAACTAAAGGTCGTATCAACAAAGTCCGAAGAAGCAAAATATAGAGAATTTTCTCAGCTTTTCAAAAATATTTTTTCCAAAAGTGTGCAAACATGTGCACTAATTTAAAAAAAATGAAAAACTGCGACTATTTTCAAAAAAGTCACCTAAAAATGGATTTAACTTGAAAACGGTGCACTTTATCAAAATTTCACTTAAGTACTTTTTGATTGCAAATTTGATTTTACATCGAAAAATGAAGTTGAAAAATTTTTGCGACCAATTTTTCGATTTTTTGAAAAAAAACAGTATTGATTCAAAAATTTATAACTCGCTCAAAGATTTTTTGCACAACCTGGAAATTTCTGAAAAGTTGGCATTTTATGTCCTCTAAAACATATCAAAAAATAAAAAAAAATAAAAATAGTGTTTTTTTGCAAATCAAGTTTTAGTGACAAAAAGTTAAATAAAAAATCACCAAATTTTTTTTACCGTGTATCATTTTTTTCCAGTGTAGTCCGTATCCATACCTACAACTTTGCCGAAGACACCAAATCGATCAAAAAATTCCTTCAAAAGATACAGATTTTTGAATTTTTATACATCATTTTTGTATGGCCAGCTGCCAAATTTGTATGGAAAATTATATGGACAAACTAATGATGCAAAATGGCTTCTTTGGGCATACCGAAGGCACCAAAAAAGTTTCAGTCGGATTAAAAAATACAAAAAAAATCGAATGACCGAAATCCTAGAGAACTGCTCACATGTTATTCATTTTTTCCGTGACGAGTAAATTCACATATTTTTTTCTGTGTAGGTGGTGCTCTGGTGCACCAAATGAAAAAGGTCGAAAAACATGCAAAATCGGTCCAAACTCAACATGTTAATCACAGGGATTCTTGTCCAAGGTTCAAATGTTAGGAGAACATTTTTTGTTTCATAAAATTTTGTGTTTGGTAATTTTTACGGGCTTTCGAAAGCAGGTTTAATATATTTTCCTCAAATTGGCCCATTTTTGTTTACATTTCGCTCTGTAATTTTTCATGTGCTTCACCAAATTTAATGAAATTTGAGGAGATGTTAGTATACATTCTACATGAACACCTGCAACTTGAAGCACCATAAAAAGTTGTGTCAGTTCCGAGATATTTGAGTTCAAAATTTTGGTGCTCTGGAGTAACCATGGGCGGGAGAGGGTTAAGCAACAATGCGCACCCACGTTTATCTGTGGGAGTAACAAAAATAAGGGGGTGCACATGGTTGTTTCTAGAGGTGGGCAAAAAAAGAGCGAACCGCTCAAAGAGCCGGTTCACTGAAAAGAGCGAACGAACCGTGGCTCTCAAAAAAAGAACCGCGGTTCTTTTTTAAACTTCGATCTTTTGGAAGAACCGTTTCAAGATGGCATGATTTTTGTTGTAAATATAATTTATTGAATTTCCAAAAAAATGTAGTACTGCAATTTTTATTGAGAATTGCAAATGCAATTTCAAAATTAATCCCAAAAGTAAATGATTTTCTAAACGAACTGAAAAAAACTTTTCATTGTACAACTGATTGTATAATAAAGTATTACCGGAATACAAATTTGAGTATTTCAAATTCCATAAGTTGTAAAATATTACCAAAAATCTACTGAATAGTTAACAGATTTTGAAAAAAATAAATCCTTTTGTCCGATTAAACTTTAGCGTTTATAGTTTATAGACTTAATCGATTAAATCAGAATGTACAAAAGAGGTCACAGATAGTTCTCCAAATAAAATATCAGCATTAGGTCTATTCTTACAGAAATAAACGCAATTTTAAAATTAATAGCAGTTTTTCCAGCTTCCCTAGATTTATTTTTGGATGCCAATCAATTACACGAATGTTTAGGTTCGAGTAGAAATTTTGACATAGAGACCACCAAGACCTATGGTTTTCAAGGGCATCTTCTCGTTTTGAGTTTTATTTTATTTTTTTTTTCAAATAATTTATAAAAGTCCAATGTGAAATAACTTATAAAATCACAAGATTCTTAAAAAAACCTTTTCATCCAAATTTTGAAAAAGAGCGAAAGAGCCGTTCAAAAGAGCGGCTCTTTTTGATGAGCGAACGAAAATGAGCGGCTCCTAAAAAAGAGCGGTTTTGCCCACCTCTAGTTGTTTCAGATGATTCCAAACCATTAATACCGAATTTTACCATTTTGTTTATTGTCAGGCAATTCACTAAAATTCAATTCTGTTGACTGGAGCGTGCTCAGACAGCCCAAATCTATCATACCTTGAAAAAACTGAACCGTTTACTGACATCATATTCAAAAATGTCGAGTTGTGTTTTGCGTCATTATTTTCCCATACGATTTTTAGGGCTGGTCAGACATTATGTGAATGTGAATGTTCGGAAATCTGTATCTTGAGCAGTTTTTTGATTGATTTGTTGTCATCGGCAAAATTGTAGGTTGTGATTAAGACTTTTTAGAAAAAAGGTACATGGTTTCATTTAAAGTTGGATTTCCAAAATGAGTAACTATTATTTTTGTAAAAAAATAAAATCGAAAATAAATATTGTCAAAAAATATTAAAGCATCATTTTGAGATGAATAATCAAATTTGCAATTGAAAAAGACTAAACATAGTTTTTGATAAAGTGCTCCGTTTTCAAGTAATAGAAATTTAGATAGTACCTCTTTTAGAAAAAAAACAGTTTTTTTTTCAATTCAAAAATACTGTATAATGGAAAAATGGCAGACACCCCAGCAAAAAAAATATTTTCACAGAGCTGCACTGCTTTTTCTCATTGTCATTGTCATTTGGTAATGGTTCGAATTTTTATGAAAAATATGAAAGTTTTGTGAAATTAAGTGACATTTCTAACTATAATAAGCTGAAAATTTAAAAATTTGGCCCAACAATTGAAATTATCCGAAATTAGCGATTCAAACCCTTTCAAAAAGTTTCTCTTGGTTCTGAAAATTTGATATTATTTTTATAGAAAAGTGCAGAAAAGTTTTAACATTAAAAATCGCACCATTAGTTTCCGAGTTATCGCGAGTTGAAAAATAAGGGCTATTTAGATGACAATGAGAAACACTCAGTTTTCACCAAATTTAAACTTCAAAACATGGTAGGAAATTTTCTCAGCACTTCAAAATATTTGTTCTGCAGGGTTGTTTTTTTAAAGCATTTTTAAAATACAAAAAACTGAACATCTTTCAAAAAAATGTTAGCTTAAAAAGCCTTCAACGCGAAAACGGAACAATTAATCAAAAAACTTCACAGTCATTTTCGATTGCAATTATGTTTTTTTCCTCCTAATAATGATTTTAAAAATGCTGTTTCACAATGCTTTTAATTTTTCCAGAACGACAAAGTTAACTTCTAATGAAAATACAAAAATAATAATCATGAAAAATTTGCCAAATTCTAAAAATTTGAAAAAGTTCCGAAGTTTGGATACCAAGTTTTTGTATTTTTGTGATTTTATAGTTTATAGTTATTTCACTGAACTTTTGGAAAATTCGACCATTTTTGACAAGCTGATTAATTTTGCGTCAAAATCAAATTTCTAAACTTATGACTTCAACCGAAATGCAAAATTTGAAGCTGTTTTTTTTTCAAATTATTAACCCTGCGGGGAAATTTATAACATCGTTTGAAATGAATAGTTTCTAAGTCGAATTTTTTTTTGCGAAATTTTGGTATTTGATATTGGTATTGCATTTTCAACGAGTTTCATGATAAAATGTACATGTTCGTCGAATGACTTTGTTTAACTAGAAAAAGTGCATTAATAAACTAGTCATTTGATGGTTTTGTTTTTGGTGAACTTGTTTTATTTAAATTATTTTTAATTCTATTAAAAAAATTAAACGAAGAAAAGATTTTTTCGAAAAAAAATAGATTGACCAAAAATTTGCTACAAAAATGTTTTCCGTTTTTGGAATACAGTCCAGGACAGGCAGGAAAAAAAACTGATTGTTACTTGAATTCACAATTACACAAACATAAAAGTTGAATTTTGGAAGGTTGAAAATGTGGTTGGTTGATTTTTTTGAATAATTTTACCTAAAAAATGTATGAAAATGTGAACCATATGAAAATTTACCAGTTTCTGATGTAATATTACTCATTTATTTTGACACAGAATCTGTCAACCTTTCTTTATGAATATTATCTCATTTTTTCTGTGTATGTTTAAAATTTTAATCAGAATGGTCAAACATGGTTTTTGTTTTCAACGTATGTTAGTTCAGAGTTATTGGAGTAATGCTAAAAAACTTCATTTTTGCTGTTTCTTTTTGTCTGTTCAATGTTCAAACCTTTGTGTTTTTACGGTTTTGACAATCTCTCAGAATCCAATAATTATACATGATTCTGTGCAATAGGTTTGATATATATTTTACAAACATTGCTTCAGCAGGAAAAAAATGTAAGTGAATTTAATTGAATTAAAACATTAACACTTTATTTTGCTGAGTCACACGTTCAGTAAGTTACTACTCAAATATTCAACTTAAAAATCAGACATTTTCAGTATTATTTTTTTTTTCAAAATAAGTCGCTCATTGAATTTTGAATGTATTTTAATTTTAGCTTTAAAACGAAAAAAACATCAATGTAATATTGTTCTTAAGCAAGCATAATTTCCATAACTGGTTTTTGATTACGACAAACTGGTTAAACACTTGTTTACAGGAACTGTTTATTAGGGCTATGCTTAGAAGTTATTAAAATTGCTAAAAAATATGTGTCCAAACTCTTTCCGCCTCATGGAGATATCCCACTCAAATGAAGAAACTCAACACCCGATATATCGCCATCACCCTCATTCAGGCACTCGCTCAACACTCACTCTCGGAGCTTTTCGCACTCAGCTCACTTCCCCAGTCTACACCAGCGGCTCCCAACTCACATCCACGAGTGACTGGTGGAAAACTGCGCGCCATATAAAAGCGTGCTTCGTGCTGGACGCTCTCTTGCGTTTACTAAAGTTCGGCGTCCGATTGTCGTCCGTCCGTCCGTGTCACAAAGGAGGACACGCTCCAGCTAGTAGTGCCAAACCACCGGGGGTTGCTCTCTCTCCCCTCTCACGGTCGTCGGGCGTTCCACTCAGCTCGCCGGCTTGCACTCAGCTTTCTGGGCCCACTCAGCCCGACCGCTCAGCTGCTTCTGCCTGATCCAAAAAGGCAGCCCTAGTGGCCAACCCGTGCCAGTGTGCTTTCAGTGTGAACCAGTGCCTCAACGCCAGCAGCAGCGGTGTTCTCCAAACGGAACGGAACGCCGTAAAACCAAGGATTCAGCTTTGATCCTTTTCTTTTTTTTCTGTTCTTGCTTAAGCCTGTCGAAACGATCGAACCCTGTGTGAACAGTGCGTCCTAGAGTGTGTGAAAAAAAAACAGCAGTGTTGTCGGTGGAGAAGTGTTTCTTCGGAAACGGAAATTCGGGAACAAACAACCGGGAAGAAAGTGTACGAACCAGTGTGACTTAAGTGCCAACAAAGACAGAACTACACTCACTTCTTTGTGCTAACCTACCGCTGGTTGCACACACACGCACGGGAGCAGAGGAGCACAGAATATGGTGAAATTTATAGCCTTAATTGGCGCCCTGGCCCTTGTGGCTTCTGGTGAGTATTTTTTGGCGATAAGTTTTTTAAGTTGGATAATATAAATTGAGTGCTATCATTCCAAAACTAAACATTTTAATTTAAATAGCATTGGTATAAAGTTTTTTAATCATATTAATTAACAATCAACTATGCCTGTTGAAAATGAATTGAGATAAATAAATACATACTGTACAATTTTAAATTGTTTCTTCAAATTGATCAGTTATTCTTGGTAAGACTATGATATTATAAATTATGTTTCAATGGACAACTGTTCTTACTAGCAATTCAATATTTATTCAAAAAAAATGTTAAAACATCTAATTCATAATAAAACGAACAAAAAATATATAATTTTTATTTACTGAAAAAAAATTTATTCCATGGTTCCATGTAAATATATAGGCAATTTAAACCAGATATTCATAACAATATAAAAACATTTTTGAAAATATTAAATTAATATATGTAAGTTTACAAAGTCATAAACGATGTAAAAATAAAGGTAGCTGTCTGTTGATTTTTTCTTTCTATTTCTTTTCAATAACTTTCGATTATTAAGGATTTTTCAATGATTTTCTGAATGTCAAGGCGTCATCCATAAAGTATGTCACGCTCTAGGGGGGGAGGGGGGGTCTGAGCAAGTGTGACATTGCGTGTTGTAAGTATAGGAAAAGCGTGACAAAGGGGGGGAGGGGGGGTTAAATTTTGGCTGATTTTAGCGTGACGTACTTTATGGATGAAGCCCAAGTGATGTATTTATCCATTTTAAAAAAAAGTATGTTTTATTCAGTTATAATCTATTAAAAGAATTTAATCATTTTTTTTTACATTTAAATAAATAGCAATATCATACATTAAATTTCCTTGCCATTTTTTTGTCATACCAAAAATACCAATTAAAGATTTTTGTTTCAGAATAGCGCATGAAAATTAAGCATTATTCTTCAAATTCTATTCATAAATAATTACACAACTCGATTTTTTATTGTTCATGTCAGTAAACGCATCAGTTTCTTCAAGGTATGATAGATTTGAGCAACTTCAAAATTGTAGAGTTGGGTTTCTAAATTGCAAACATGTTTTATTGTGATAATTTAGTTTCTTCACTTTTTGAAAATATCAAAATTTTCAGCTCTTCTGTAGATAATTTCATGCATTTAAACTTTTCAATTGATTTAAAAGAAGAATCCAATATAATATTTAGGCTTCATTTTTTAAGTTTTTTTTTAAAACACGTTTGAAACTGAAAAGATTTTTTTTTCTAATCTACACAGGCAAAAAAAATGTGTGAATTTGTTGCAAATTTACATCAAATTGCATTTGAATTTAAATGTTTAATGACGTGCAAAAGTGTTACATCATAAATGATGTAACATTTGGAACTATTTTTTGTGTGTATATAAAACATTTTCCAATCATCCACATGTTTTAAAAAGAGAATGCGATGCGAGTTAAATTTTTTTATTTATATTGATGATCTCATTGAGATTAGAATTTTCCAAAGAAGGAAATGAAATATTTATACAGAACAAGCTTTTTTTCTTGAAGCCTAATACCAAATTTTCTATAATCATATTTGAAGGATAAAACAACCAAAATAATAACACATTTAACTTACAATAAAAATACTAAATCAATAACAAGCAGCGATGAAAGAATCATCAGTAAAAGAGAATCTTTTGACGCTCACCAAGAGAAAAAAAATCGTAATTGTAAACAAAACGAAATAAATTGATTCAAGTGGTGCTAACAATGAGAATTCCAAAAAATCTTCTACTGATTGATTTTTTCGATAAGTTCGGGAGCGATTTTCTTTTGCGTGTTTCGTGTCCTCTCTCTTTCGCGGGTGATTAAGGTTCGCAAGCACAAAAGATTTTTTTTTGCCGCGCACTGAACTCACAATCCAGAGGTTGCTGGTTCGAATTCCGCGGCGGGCGCTCTAAAAATTCTACTCAAACACTTGTAGTTGAAAGGAAGACAGTAGTGGTTGGTACTAGCAATGGTGGCCGACAGCTATAAAGTCAACTTTGTTTCTGATAACAAGACAATCAGAAATTTAATGTAACAAAAATAACATCGCCAGATTAAAACTTCCAGAGTTTTTTTTAAAAGGTCCAATAAACCAAAATTTTAATTTTTGCTTTTTGAGTGTTTTTGAATACCACTGACTCAAGGCGGCTCTAAAAACACTCAAAAAGCAAAAAAAAAAAACAAAATTTGGTTTATAGGACCTTTTCAAAAAAAAACTCTAGACTTGTTCTCAGATAGTTGGTTCTAGCAAATCCTTGGAAAGAAAAAATAAGTATATTGATTCCAGCACCATCACAATGCCATTTTCAAAAATTATTATTGAATTATAAATATGATTTTAAACTTATTTACTTCTCGGCTTTTCAAGTAAAACGAAATTTTGTTTTTTTTTTATTCAATATAAAACCATATTTCGGTATACTTGCTGCTGGGATTGAGAAGCCGAGAACCAAATAAGAGTATTAATCCACCAGTCGTTAGCACCCTTGATATGTTTTTATTGTTAAAAGCTTTCTTCGAGAAGCATCTCCATATCCAAAAAGCAACATCTTTAATAAAAGATTTCAACGCTCAAAAGCGACGAACCCGCTGCAAGCAATCCAATTTCCTCGCAAATCACACGCCACAAACCAAACCAAACATGGCGTAATTCGTTCCAAATAGCTCAAACCGACAAACCCACATTCACCTTTCTTCCCAAAATCGCGTGTAATCGGCCAAAATCAAGCCGTTTAGCAGCTGTTACTACTACTAGAAAGGATTACCAAAGGTGCTCATCCACGGCTAGTTAGCTACACACAGCCATGGTGGCGCCAAATCACCCCCCTCATTGACCGCCTGAACACGGTTGATTGGGCAGAACGACTTTGTGCAGCCCGGCCAATTGTGCAACGCCGCGTAGCCTAATGACACACTAGGGATGCTAATTACCAATTTTACGTTCGCAAAGCCAGAAGCCTTGCGGCACCCCCGACTCTTTCCGATTGGATTCCGCGTGGCGGCGGCGTTGCACTCTTTTGAAAGTTGTTTTACCTCTCTTCACCATCCTGAGACTGTGTCTGCTGCCGGAGGGGGTGGTTGGTAACCCCCTCGATTCCACCCCTCTGAGATGCGTTTCAAAATGGTTTAAAAATTGCAAGCAATGCAACTGCCTCCAAGATTCTTCGCGATTTTTTCGGCGCGATTTGTTTAGCGCCAATTAGCGGGGCAGACCTTCCACGAGTCCAAGTGCGAATTTCCACCCAAGGACCGGCGGCGCGGCCAATTCGCCTTGCAACGAGAGGAAGAGAGTCAAAATTATACGGTTTGGGCCGAAATTACATCATTTGGTGGAATTTCGCGAACCTCAGCTGTCACGCACACATACCACGGAGCTCGGCGGGCAGTTGTGTAGCCATGAGCCAGATTTGGTGGCCACGTCTGGCTACTTGGAGTTGTCCTGGCAGTGCCGAAGGAAGGCTTGGACCAGAGAACCGGTTCGGCCACAAATAGCACAGAGTGCACTGCACACATATATCGTGGTGGTTTGTTGCTGCCGTCATCGTTCACAGCCTTTCCTGGACATCTTTCATAACACTTTCTGAAGTGTGTTTTGAGAGAGATTTAAAGAGGGAATGATAAAAAAAGTTCAGCGAAATACGTAATATGCGCAAAAATGTGCCTTCATGGTGTGTCAGTGACCACATTTTGAAAGAAAATCGATATTTATAACATTTTTTCTTGATCAAGATTATGTAATTTCATTAATCATTTTTTTCATTCTCATACGCTCACGTTCAAAGGATCATTTTTAATAATAATAAACTATCATTGTCATTCTTTTTTTCAATGTTTTTATTTATTCGGGTTATAATTTTGAACAATTTTATTTCAACGAATAAATTTACTTCTGATATTCCTGATATTTTTCTATACTACCGTAAAACGGGGTGACTTTGATAGGTTTGCGATTTTTCTCCAAAATAAAGAGTACAATTAAAATACGTACGGAATTGTTTAGAATCATACTGACCGTGGTGGAGAAGCGTTCAAAGTGCCTCAAAAAGAACTTTTCATAAAATTTTGAAAGGTTTAAAAAGTTAGTTGACTATAGTTAAGATATAGTTAAGAAAATGTTGGAGAAAGTCATTATTTTATACTTCTCATAGTGTCATGATTTTCTTATTCTTTTTTAATCGGAAAACGGAATGCATTTTCGGATTTTTTGGACAATTTTCCACTAGGAGAAGGTTAAATAAGTTTGTAAATAATAAATAATATGTGTTTTTTGAACACAAATAAAAAAAAAATCTCCAAATTTATAGGCAATTTCAGTTGAACAAATTTCATATAAAATGCGAAAACTTGTGATTCGTGCTTCAAATTCATTATAAAATGCAATGGACCGATTCTTCGGCTCCTTTGCAAAAAAAATCCCAGATTTTTCAGCGTTTTGGCTATAGTGGCAAAATAAAAGAAGAAACCCCCCCAATACTTGGAAGACGATATTCGAAGAAAAACGACAACTGGTAGTATCAAGTGGTTAAGAAGCGAAAAAAATCACCAGATCACAGACGGGATTCGAATCCGTACAGGGTCAATAATAAATAAAAAAAAAAAAGAAACCCCCCAATGTTATTACATAATTGATTTTCCTATAAAGAAATATCATGCAGAATGAACCATATAGTACCTGTGCTTCCCCTGAAATAAAAATGTAGCGTGACGGGACAACATCGTAAAACTGGACTTTTAAAAGGCACACTACAAAACTCGCTACAGTTTTGCCAGTTTGATTTTTAAAAACTTTTGCTCTTCTACACATTATCACTAATTAAAAAACGATTCTTTTGCTCCTTGAACTGAACGAATTGGTTGAAATTTGAGTTTTTGCCAGCCATTTCTTTTCGTGACTGGACAACGAAAGGAGCAGATTTATGAAAAAAACTCCTCTCCCATTCAATGGCTTGCAGACCATATTTGGTCAATATTTTTGGCTTTTGAGGTAAGAAAACGCATTTAAAGCACATTGCAATTATTGCATCATAATAAAAATGAAATCTTTCATATTAAAAATCACATTGAAAATTGAAAAAAGTGACATTTTGGTGTACCTTCGCTAAGAATCGGTCAATATAAATCGATAATTTTATAAACAAAGCAAGTTTCAATACATTTCAGGCAAAATTCCGACATTTTAACAATTTTACCTAAAATGTATATGCTTTAAAAATAATAATCTTAAGAAAAACCTACCCTGTTGGAAAATAATCCAAGAACAAATTGAAATCATATCAAAGTCACTCCAGTTTAAGGTATTTAATATTCATCTGAAATTTTCTCGTTTACCTTTTTCACAAATTTTTAGAGACATTTCTTTTTTTGGGATTTAGTCCTTTTTACAAGTAATGCAGCTATCAAAACTTTTCGAAGCGTATAAGAATCCATGAACATATTTTGCCCTTTCATATCAAATCATTTTTGGTACCAGTTTTTAAGACATTAAAAATGAAAAATATTTGACCAGTTGCGTTGGACTATATTTTTGAATCAAACTATTATTATTTTCATCCATTTATTTTAAATACCTTTGAGGGGGAGAGAGTGTAGTAAGATGATAAAACTCAACTTTGCACTGACGTTTAGTGAAATGTAAATAAACAAAGCAGCGAAGATCAAAGAAGATATTCTTGTTTTAAAACTATTTCAAAAAAGTTTAATGCAAGATTATTTTTTTCTCAACGTTTATTTTCAGAATAAAAATGTACGGTTAAAATTTCAATCAGCTTGATTTTTTTCCCAGAAAACTTGTGAGATTCAAAATCATGCTTAGTAATTTTATTAACTCCATTGAATGAAATAACTTGATAAAGGTTTGCTATTAGGTAGCTTTGTTATGCCCCTCATTAAAAAAAACAAAGAAAACAAAAAAAAACGAAGTTTAAAAAAATCAGATTGCAAAGCCAACTTTAAAAAATTTGAATCAAAATGTAGGCAAAATATTATTAAATCTAAGAAAAACAAACCCAAAATTTTGATTTCTTTTTTCTGATCAGTGGTCCCAAAATTCACATTTGCAATAAGTCTAAACTGCCCACATAAATTTAAAATAGAAAAAAATGTAAAAAGAACTTTTAATAGTTTGCTATCAGTTGTACAAGTTTTTTTTGTCCAATGAAAATTTTATTTTTAGCCCCTTGATTTGTTAGCGATTTTTTGAAACTTGAAATAAAATTCGCAATGGTCTTAGGAACTGATAAAAAACATACAAAGTAACGAATTCCAGTACAAAGCTGTATTTTGCTTAAACCAGGCTTTTGAGCAACTTTACATTTTTTTGAAGTAACATGGTTGTTTTTAGTGTTAGTGTTTACTTTAAATTTTTTTCTTTTGAAGAATAATTTAGAGCACTTGAAATTCTTTGGAATAATTTAGTTCACAAGTATAATGAACATTCAATTTTATTATACCATTAATTTTCATCAGACTATTTAAATGTAATAATCTAAAGGAAATTTGATGAAAGCTGTGCAGTTGTTTCAATTGTGAGCAATTAATATTTTTTATTTTCTTAAAAAAATGAAAGACGTCAAAACTTTCAGCAAAAGTGGAGTATAGCATATTCGTTAGTTATTAATGAAGTGGTACACTCAAACCTTGATGGTTGGACACTTTTTTGATTGACAGTTTTTAGTTTGTACACCTCTTGTTAGATAAAGTCAAACTTAAAATTTTGAACTGTAATTTATACACGTAGCTCACGTGCACAGTTAAAACAAACATATTGTAGTGTGTGTGAGCTCAGTGTAAAGGGGTCACAATAATCTGGGTAAAATTATCGGGGTTTAAGTTTGTAGAAATTAAACTTTTCGAATTGAATTTTCACTCTTTTTTGTGAACAATAACTAACAATTTTGAGTCAATTGTTTTATTTTAAACCAAAGAGGCTTTTTTGAACAGTCCAAAGTTTAGTCAGTTTTAAACAAATTGAGAATTGTATTTGATCAACTTTTCTTATTGTTAAACATGTTCTTAAAGTCAGTCCAATAAGCAAAACATGGTACAGCGTAGCATTATTAATTTTGTCAAAGTCCAACCGATATGAACTCAATACACAGGCATACTCTATACACAACGAAAGCCCACAGTAACAGTCGTCAAACCCGCTACACGATTATACCGGTAAATACTTAGGGTGTGGCTGCTTCAACGACCTAGTCTTAGGTTAGACTTGGGTTAGAGACGTAGGTTAAAGCCACACAAATCATAACTCTGCCATTGAACCACGCACGCAACACCAAGTTGTTACGTTTCATGTTGGACAAATTTTGCCGAACACTGCGCATTCACAGCCATGCTCGATCCACTTTTGATCGATTTGGCCTATATTTAGTTGGTGGATTGACTTACTGGTTACAACATCTGACGCAACTCTTACCTGCCAGGTGGGTTGAAATAAGCATTACTAAAAGACGGACTCAACCTTTTAACCTGACAGCGCGAATATCGCAGCAACTGGATTGCAACATCGCACAGAAATTAATCAAATTCAATGTCCAGGCAGTAGCAGCCATCGCGTGAAACTCGTCTTCACGATTAACCACCCAGCGGTATCAATCTCCACAGGGACCAAATGTCAACCTTCATCAATTCACTGCCACATAAATCTCAAAGTTGTTCGCCACAAAGTTGCTCGGAAAGTCATCTTCGATCGTTTGATAGCCATAGCATCACTGACTGACTTTCAAGGAGTGCCACCTTAAGCATCGAAAGCTCAGCATTGGAGGCGCGTGAAGCATACCAAATTGGAATCATAAACATATGTTGCCCTCCCTTAGACCTAGTGCCAACACAGCTGTGAGGTGAGGTCTTCATTGTGTTAACAGCTCCATTCGCCGCCGCCAGGCGGAGGGAAAAAGGTGCCAATTTATGGGAGTGCACGGCTGAAATGTCTAAAGATCAAATGTCAGAGAGCTGCCTGGTCGTCGATTTCGTCTTCGACTTCATATGGCCCAATCTAGCTGCGCGTGCACAACATCATCATCATCAGCGAATCGATTAGAGAAGAAGAAAAAAACTATGCTGAGCTGCCTCAGGACTGACTTAGAACTTGCATCATCGTTCGTTCGTTCGACATCGAACATAATCAGAAAGTCGTGCTTTGTCGGGGCCCGAAAGTTCACTGGCTCTCCCAGATTTTTTGCTGCACTCGGGGTGCATAAGCCAATATTTTGTCGATGTGACATTTAAGAGGAAAAAAAATCCAACTTTTATGACACTATCATTTCGAAACTTCGTGCTTAACCTTATGCTGTGGTGAGCTATTGTGTGGAGTGGATTTGTTTTCGAAAGGTGAAGTTTGAAGGTTTTGCAGGAATTCTGGGGAAGATGCAACCTTTCCCTTTAAAATATTTTACGATGGCAATCATGAACGGTTCGATTTCCATACAATAAACTTAAAGTTTGAGGTCAATGCTTTAAGCATTGATTGATAAACACCTTTCTAAACTTATGATAGTTGTATTTATGATAAAGCAGTTGAATGTTCTAGTGAGAAATTCTATAGATTTTGCACAAAATAAGAAAGGGAAAGCGATCACGTTTTCAAATTTCCATCTAAAAAAAATATATTTTTATACAAATTTACAATGTTATCTATTCTGTCGATTAGAGTGAGTACAGGGGGCCCAAATCTACCATACCTTGAAGAAAAAGAGCCGTTTACTGAGTTGTGATATTCTTGAATTATTAAAATCACTATAAAAGTCCTAATTTTAAAAAAATCTGAAGAAGAAAAATAAGCGTTCGTCACTCCATTGCTCAAAAGTTGACACTTTTTTTTCCACTAAAACAAACAAAATATTGGAAAATTAAAGGGTTTAAAGTTTGTTTAAATATTAAAAAAAAAAACATTTTTTTTCAATGGAGCCATTTTTTTCGAATAATTTTAATTAGAGGTGGGCAAAAACTGAGCGAGCCGCTCAAAGAGCCGATTCACTAAAAAAAAGCGAATGAACCATGGCTCAGGAAAAAGAACCGCGGTTCTTTTTGAAACTCCGGTCTTTTGAAAGAACCGTCCCAAGCTGTAATGATTTTGAAAACTTGTGTCTATTTTTATGTATGCAAATATAATTCATAGAATTTCCAACAAACTGTAATAACCTTAAATTTGTTTTTGAGAATTGAAAATGCAATTTTATACATTTCAATGCATATAAAAAAATTATCAAAAAATGTCCCACGGTGTATTTTCTTTGGTATAAAAAAACGTCAGCTTAAGCATGGGCAATTTTCCGATATCTTGAGAGCTGAATCGTCATATTTCGGTCTATTGCAACCTTCTCATCAATATATATTGATTGAATATTGAAGTATTGAACACCACTCAAGAGTTTTCAATCTCATATTTTTCAGTTTCCTGATATTGTTTGAAATTCCAAAAATGAATGATGTTCCAAATAAAGTAAAAACTTTTCATTGTACAACTGATCAACTGAAGTATTTAAGCATTTTAAAATGTCTAACCTTCCCCATTTTACCAAATTATAATAAATAGCCTACGAGTTTTTGGAAAAAATCAAATCCAATTTGCCATAAAAGTTTGAAATTTATCGATTTGATCAGAATATAGAACAAAATTTGAAGAATTTCTTCTCCAAATATCAGCATTTGTTCAATTTTGTCAGAAATAAACGCAATTTTGTAAAATTAAAACCAATTTTCTCCAAAACCCTAGATTTAAGTTCAAACGTTAAGGTTTGATTTTGAATCTTGATTTAAAAACCGTCAGGACTTATGGTTTTCGAGCGTATTTTCTCGTTTTTTATTTTATTTCTTCAAATAATTTATAAAAGTCCAATGAAAAAAACTAAAAACATCACACCATTCTTGAAAAAAGGTCTTTTAATCCAAATTTTGAAAAAAAGCGAAAGAGTCGTTCAAAAGACCGGCCCATTTTAATGAGCGAAAGAAAATGATCGGCTCCAAAATAAAAGCGGTTTTGCTCACCTATCATTTTAATCATGGCTTAAAACTTTTCTGAAAACACAGATTTTTGAATACATGCATAGCACTTTTCTATGGACACTGGACAGCCAAATTTGTATGGAGACTTATAAGGAGAAACCAATTATACAAAATGGCTTATTGGGATGTAAGGTATTGATTGACAAAGTTTCTCCAAATAAAAAAAAATATCAGCTTTCCAGATTTTGATTTTTAAAGAAAATACGACGGTTTTTCCTTAATAAATCTTTTCTTCAGCAAAACAAGCACTTTGAAAATAGAATCAATTAGCATAATTAGCATTGTTTGGCTAAATACTGCTTTTCCAGTTTAATATTGTATTGGCTTTTTAAAGATTTTTCATTTCATGAAGAATTGAAGAAGATAAACCTTGAAAAAAAAAACAAACATAACGGCTTCATTACAACCACCAAATATGAACAATGCAATGCGGTCACCATTGCAGAATTGAAACCAAAATAAACGATCATTTCTGCAAATATTACGAAAAACAAGCTCCAATCACGGATCTACCCCCGCTTCAAATTCAGCACATTTTTGATTGCACAAGGAAGTTGCTTATTAGGTACATACACAAACACGCAAAATGACTGTTGTTTATCGAGTCAATTATCGAGTTTGTCGGCATATTAGGCTACCAAAAATAATATGCTGTAATAATTGTTAGATAATTTGTCGATTGGTTGTTGAATTCGGTAAAATAAGGATGATGATGATGATTTCAAATTTGCCAAAATCAACACAAACTTGGCGTCAACCTCTTTATTTTCTTTAAGTTTTAAGTGTTACCAAAAAGATTGATTGGCACAAGATTGGTCGTAACGGTTGATTGCCTTCCGGCCTGCAATATCTGAGCTTCCCGGTGAACAGTTTAACCTTAATTATTGTAATTAATTTTTCGTATTTCTCTCATTTTCCCCCCATCATTTCAGCCACGGCCAGCGTGCGAACGAAACGACAGTCGGAGGGCGAGAAGAAGGAAGAGTCATTCGAGAAAGAGCTTTGCAAGGACAAAGACGCCGGTGAATGGTTCCGATTGGTGGCCGGCGACGGCGACAACTGCCGTGACGTCATCCAGTGCACATCGTCGGTAAGTCAAATGCAAATTCTAGTCTAAAGTACCCTCCATTTCTAGTGATTTGTATTGTGGGCAAAGCTTGCGACTTGAAGCTCACTAACGAGAGACTTGACCATGAATTACACTAGAACCAAAACGAATGAATATCTCAAGTTCCACTTACACCACAAAAGGAATCACTCGCAAAACCTAACCTACAAATAACCATTCAGCAAAGTCCGAAACGGATTTGCATCAGCTCAATGCAATTTCCAACGGCGGCAGACACACTTTCAAGACCATCGCGATGCAACTCACAATTTCCCAAACATGCTGCAGCAGATGCACCCCCTCCGGGCAATGTTTGCCGATTGGTTCCACCCGATATGGCCACTTAGTGGCAACAACAGTGTATGCGACGGTCCCATGAAATTGCTAATTAGTTTCACATGCAATCCACACAACGCAACGCAACGCAAGCAATAGCAGCGAGTTTAACGATTAGTTGTTGTTCGGGGGAGATTCTGCCTCAATGGACTGCAACTAAATGATCGTAAATGGGGGTGCGATTCTGAATTGACCTTCACAGGTTGATACGGTGGTTTGTACGGAGTTTTGAAAATACGTCAATTAATTTATTGAACTTCATGTATATGAATGTCAAATGCACAAAAACAATAGTGACAGATTTTATGTCAAATAAAATGTGCAGTTATACATCAGAAAATGATAAAATTGAATTTTAGGTAAAACTACTCAAAAATAAGTAATATTCAAATATGAAAGTGTAAAATGAATCCAAAAATTATTTAAACTCCAACACAGTGCACTTAAAAAAAATAGAAATATCAGTTGATTACAAATGCAATTTCACATTCAGAAATAATTTTGGAAAATTTTATAAGGCCGCTGCAAATATTTTCAATAATTTTTCGAAAAACTTCAAAACATCATCGGAAATAGACGTGCAGTCATCTTAAAACAATTGAGAATTCGTTTGTGGACCAGTTCACAATATTAATAATGTTCGAAAAAATCCAATGTACAGCATATATATTTTTGTCTAATCATAGCATTTATAAAACTGTTGTAGTCATGCACTGTGGCCCAAATGTTGGCATTTTTGGACAGAGGATAAAAAGTTAATTTGCGAAAACGTAACGAATTTGTTTTAAAGTGATAAGAATGTCAAAATTCAAATTAGTTCAAAATAATTTCAAATTTGGTCTGCAACCAAAAAACTTTCAATTTCAAACTAATTCTTACCCAAACAAATGATAAAATGGATAGATAATATCAACTTATGATTGCATCACGATTCAGAGATGTATTTATGATGTATTATTAAACTATCAACTTTTGACTGCTTTTCTAAAAGAACATTTTTCTTAATCCCATATTATACATTCCCATATAATATTTTCTTATTTTCTTGCCTAAATTAACCTTCTACGCAAAATCAAAAACATAACCGAATCAAGAACCATAAAAAACAGAGATCCAGAGAATTTCACGGATAAATTTTAATAGCAAAGAATTATAAACCTTTATTCATTTGCAAATTTTGTTTGTTAAATCTCATAGTTTTTTTTTTAATATTAACTAAACTTTTTTCAATAACTTATGGGAGACATTGACTATAATCCTATGAAAAATCATCCAAACTTCTCAAAACTATAGTTTTTTAGAATCGGGATGATTTCAGCTTTCCATTGCAACTTTAATTACATGAAATTTCTCACAAAAATACGTATTATTCCTGTATTTCGAAAATGCAATTTTTTCTCGAAAAAAATATGGGTATCAATAATCGGAATTTTTTCATCCATTCCGGAAGCAATATATTGTTTTTAATATTAAAAATTTTCACAAAACTACGAATTTTTGAAAAAAATACTCATAATTTCAGTTTTTTCAATGTGGGTATCAAATGATCGGAATTTTTTCATACATTTTGAAAATAACAAAATTTTGTGAAAATACTAAAAAAAATCACAAAACTACGAGTTTTGAAAAAATAATCCAAATTTCAGTATTTTACAACATGAGACTCAAATGATGGAGTTTTTTCATTCATTTAAAAAAAATAACACATATTTTCTAAATACTCAAAATTTTCATAAACTAAGTATCTTCGAAAAAAAAATCTCAAAATTTCAGTATTTTACAATATGGTTATCAAATGATCGGGATTTTTTCATACATTTCGAAGTTAATTACACTTTTTTTAAATACTTGAATTTTTCGAAAATTGAGTATTTTCATTAATTTGTTTAGCCACCTTCGAAATATACGAAATTATCCCGATCATTTGATCCCATATCGTAAAAACTGAAATTTGGAGTATTCGGAAATTCGTAGTTTTATGATTTTTTTTTAGTTTTTTCAAACATTTGTTTAAATATTGTCAAAATGTATGAGAATTCCCGATCATTTGATACCCACATTGCAAAAACTTAAATTTTGAGTATTTTGTTCAAAAATATGGATCTTTGTGAAAAAATTGAGTATTTAAAAAAATGTTATAATTTTCGAAATGCATGAAAAAATCCCGATCATTTCAAACCCATATTGCAAAAAGCTTTGTGAAAATTTTGAGTACATATTTTCAAAAAATTGTATTACTTTCGAAATGAATGAAAAGATCCCGATTATTTGATAACCAAATTGCGTTAAGAATAATTTTGAACATTTTTTTAAGAATAATTGCATTTTTAAAATACCGGAAAAATACGTTTTTTGTGAAAATTTTCATGTAATTCTAACTACAATGGACAGCTGTGATTCCAAAACACTATAATTTTTGGAAGTTTGGAAGATTTTTCATAGGATTATAGCCAATGTCTGGCATATAGCCTAAATCCCATAAGCTCTGTGCTTCACCGAGGCAGCTGTACGAATCAAAACCGGGACAGTGCAAAACCGTGGCATGACTGTACACCGAAGAAATTTTAACTTAAATGAGTGATCAAAAACTAATAAATAAAATAAAATAAATAATAATAGAGAAATAATTAATAATTACAAGATCAGCATACATACTCGAACGGATCGATTGTTTAAAAATATGCAATTTAAAATAATTTCACTTACTTTTTTCAAAATATTGCTTTGAAAAAGTACTCTAGAATATTCTGTTGGGGTATTTATTAACTTGAGTTTTTTTATCAAAATATTATTTTGACATAATTGCCTTTAATGTTGCCTACGGATTTCTTGTTTTAAATAAAAAAAATCTTTACAAACTCATTGGAGCAGTAATTTTGAACATTGAACAACACAAAATACAATAAAAACTTCATTTGGATATTTGAATGTCTCCGGATCAAAGAAATTACAGCTTAATAAAAAAAATTAGATTTTTCAGAATGCTTTACTTAACATCAAGCAGTAAAATTCGTATCACACAACCCTTAAAGTCAGTCATTAAATTAATATGCTTTTTATTGGTTACGCCTTATACGCTTTAATAACTCTACCCTGCAAGTATGGACTCACTCATCTAGATGAAAAATCACCGCGCGATGAAGCAAATAACTCAATCATGTAAAATTAATCGACCACGAAACTTCCGCAAACCATCATCGCATCTTTCACACAATTGAGTAAACCTCGCGTGAAAATGCATTAATTTGTACCACCCCGCTTATCTTGATCCATATTTAACGATTTTTAACCGGCCTTTGTCTGCTCTCTCTCTCTCCCTTCAACTCCCCAGGGCCTGCAAGCGATCCGATGCCCGGCCGGTCTGTTCTTCGACATCGAGAAGCAGACGTGCGACTGGAAGGACGCCGTCAAGAACTGCAAGAGCAAGAACCGCGAGCGCAAGATCAAGCCGCTGCTGATCACCGACGAGCCGCTCTGCCAGGACGGATTCCTGGCCTGCGGTGACGGTAGCTGTATCGAGCGAGGCCTGTTCTGTAACGGCGAGAAGGACTGTAACGACGGCTCGGACGAGAACTCGTGCGGTAAGTGTTTTCAAAAACCTCTCAACGACTGCCACATGGTCTAATCACGCGCTCGAGATCGGCAAACAGCGGCTCAAGCGGGGGGACTCGTAATAGGTCAGTCGACTAGTGGTGCACCGTGATCTGGCGCGCACAACACACTGAGATACAAGTTCCAAGACACTACCCACCAGGCAACAGCCGGCATGCGCGACGACCAGACGGCCAGACAAATATTTACACCCGAACGAAAGCGAAATTTTGCCTTGAGATACCGGGCTGACGTTGGAGAGCTCGGAGTAGCGTAGAGTTAGAGTTGGAGGCAGGCAACCTGTCTGCCTTCGCCTCGAACGAACCAACGAACGGGTTATGCAGGGCACTGGATACTGGTTTTTGGTGGAGAAATTTACCTACTTTTGGTTGGGGGCAGCAGTGGTGCCAAGGTTTTTAGTGGATGCAGAAATTTGTGAATACTAATTTTGAATTGTTTAAAAGTTTTGCAGAGAATTTAGAATCGGTTTTCAAAAGAATTCTAATGCATCTATTTTTTTTTTTTTTTTGGAAATTCAGGATTCTGAAAATTTAAGTATTTTATCAACATCAAAATTCCAAACATGCATCGCAATTATATAGAAAAGTTCGGTTTTGTCTCCAGTTTTTACTATGAAAATAAACTATTGAAGAATGCTCGGGTGAGTTTTCAAAAAGCCGTAAGAGCCACCGTGACCTCCGACACTAATTTTCGTTTTTCTCCAAATTGAAACAAAATTTCATTTATTTTTTAATTAGGCCACTTGAAAGACGTGTTGATGAACAATCTCAAGTATTTTTGAAATTAGTTGATCGTAAAAAGGTCGAACACTGATGCAAAAAGGGCTTTGTTTATCAATGGCTCTTAAGTCCATTTGAAAACTAATCCGAGAATGGTTAAATTTTAAAATACGTTGTGGTGGTTTGGCAACACTATACAATTAATGAGCACTTAATATAATGTATTAGAGTGTCTGCGTGGTTTCGGAATTGCATTATGCCATTTTTATTGCTTCCTTTTTTTTGGAGCAAGTCTTGAAACAAAATACTCATTTGCCTAGTATATTTTACGAAAATAATTTAAATTTGAACCATACAATGGATTAGCGAAAGAAAAACTATTCCAATTCTTTTTTTTAAACCGGTATAAAAATATTGTTTTTGCCATTCTCACCTTGCTGAGAAAAGGCAATAAAATCTCTCGAGAAAATAACTTCTTAATTGTGAAAGTAAGGTGGTTAATAAAAAAATATGCACACAATTATCTCACCACTAACTGTACCGATTTTATATATAACAAGCCTTACCCGACAAACTTCGTTCTGCCTTTTTTTCGTTTGTTGACGTTTTTAACTTTTTTGCTTCTTCAGCCTCCTATGATCTAAATTTACGTAACTTTTCCCTTAGAATCTGCAGGTTTTCTGGAATCGGTTCCGGAGTGGCCAAAGTTGTAACTTTTTGGCGTAAAACCCTACCTTGGACTTATACGAACCCAACGCAACAAAGAGCACCTCGATCCGAGGTTCCGTGTTGAATTGATTCGTCGAAATTTTATATATATATAGATAGATATGATTAAAACCCTTTTGATGTTTAAGTCGTGATATACAAAATATGAAAACATATTTTTTTAAATGAGAAAATTTCGACAAAAATCGTTTTTGGTCATTTTTATTCTTTGCAAGGTCTCAGCAACCAAGGTCCGATCAGCAATATAGAAAAAAAGATTTTTATAAGCTTTTCGAATTATTTTTTTTTCAAAGACGGCTACTTTAAAAAAAAATATTGTAGTACTTTTCGATTTAGAACTCAATTTCAAATCTTGAAATGATTTTTTTTTTGTTTTTTTTTTCGATGTAATATTCATTTGGCCAAATAAAAAACATTTTTCATAATGCTCAAAGGAATGCAGTTTTGTCTGCTAAAACTAGTAAAACATAGCAAAAAATTTAAAAATTTTAGCGGGGTAAAGTTATTCAGAATCATTTTTTTGTGAAAAAAAATATATTAAAAAATGGATTTTTTTAAAGTGTTGTACCTAATGTACCTTAACCTAATAGAACCTACAACTTTGCCGAAGATACCAAATAGATCAGAAAATCTTTTCTCGAGATACAGATTTTCGAACGTTTAATAACACTTTCCTATGTACATCAGGGATGCCAGATTATCAGATAAATCTGGGGATGCTAGATTTTCTAAGTTTCAACCAGAATTAAGATTTATTATTATCTGTGTGGGATTTTGACAGATTTTACATTTTCTGCCTATTTTGAACATCTTTTTGATTCAAATGAACGATTTTTTTTGAAAATATGAATGAAGAATGCTGCAAGCATTTGAATCAATTCATATCCTCAATCACCTTCCCCAATCATAACTGTTAAAGTTCGTCTGCCTGATTTTTCCAGATTTTTTTTCTGGTCTTGGCCAGATTTTTTCAATTTTGATATGGCAACCCTGATGGACAGCCCCCAATGTATGATACAAATAAAAAAATATAAAAATAAAATCATTTTTTTTTTTTGAAATTCAGTACGAAATTCTTAAAAACTGTTGACGAAGATTTATTTGCAAGAACAAAGAAAGTCGTGAAAACGAACCAAATTGCTTAGAAGCATACTGAGCTTTGAAGTGCTCTAAATGTAAGTTACGCGAAAAAGGAAAATTTTGAAAATTAGTATTACTTTTATGCTCCAAATCGAAAGGATTTTCTTTAAAAAAATGAATTTAATCAGGAAATGGACTACATTTTTGGATTCATTGAACAATTTTGCATGAAGAGCATTTAAAATGAGTTAAATGGAGCCAAACATTTCAAAAGGGCACATAACTTTTGTAAACAATATTGTATCCTTTTCACTCAAATGACAGTTTACATAAGGTGTAAAAGGAACATACTCTTGTTTAAAAAAGTTATGTGCCGTTATGAAATGGCAAGCACGAAATGTGTTATCAAAACAAGATTTAAAAAAAACTTTATTGAATTTTGATCAAAATAGTTACATTTTATCAACCACAAAATGCTTCAAAACAATATGAGATTGAGTTATTTTATTGAATATTGAGAATATTCATTTGATAATTTTACAGTGGTTGATTGCACTTAAATTAGACTAATTTGTTTTGGTAATTTAAAAATAAATAAATATTAAGTTTATAAATCCTTTCGAAACTGTAAGAAGTTTTGCAAAAATGTTATAATCATTTTACAAAAAAAAAAAAACAAAAAAACTAGCTTATACAAAAAAACTTCTTTGAAATCCTTCCACATATCACCCACCATTAAACCGGCACCACTTCCCAATCACCACAATCGCAACAACAACAACAACAACACGACATCGACCGGGTCGATCAGTGTACAAGTTATGCAACACTCTTCACGAGAGCCCAACTTGTTCACCGTCGACATTCAAGTTGATATTCAGCCACCACCGCCGCGTGTGCAGATTCAAGTCCCCCACAATTAGCCACCAGCAGTTGGTCAGCTGGACGGCACAGTACAACCCCCCGCAAACCGAAACAGACAATACTAATTTAACACGTCAATTACCATCGACTTTGTGTGCGCTTTTTTCGCGCTTTAATAGACCCGAGCCGAATGTCAATAGTTGGAGCGAAAAAACTAACTTTTTGCACCAAGGACAGCACTTTTTCAAGCGATCTTCAGGATCTGCTGGACACTCAACCTTAAACCTGCCCATGAATGTGTCCCCTCGACCACGACTTCAGCAGGTCACAACCCTTACGTAACAACTTGGACACTTTCCCTTTCACATGTAACCACCCTGTGACGGTGCTATTGACCGTAAAGGTCTCTTCCTTCAACGAGGAAGAGAGGTGTTCAGGGTGTGGACGACTTGTGGCACTTGCTTTCACCCTCCCTGTTGCATGCACTTTGGTGCACTTAGAAAGGTCCACCGGACACAATAGCGGCTATAAGGTTACAGCAAGTGTTGATTCGCTACCGGATGCAACCGGATCGTCGTTTCCTCCAATCTCTTCGGCGTTACGTGATGTGAAAGGTTTACGCGACTCTCCCAGAAGTGCAGCGAACAATCTTCAAGGTTAATTGCGCGCAAAGAAACGGTTTGTAATTTACGGTTGCGCGACCGTTGAAGACCAGGAACCTGCGCAGTTCAAAAGTTCAACCTCGCGATGATCGGTTGGACTTTGCGGGGTTGCATCACCGCTTCGGGTCGTGATTAAAGATTAATGGCGGACTCGTCAATTTATGCAAATTTAAATACCGTAAAAAAGTCCGGCGAGCATCGCTGGCAATTAAATACAATGCACCCATCATCGGCGAAGACCCACGCGATGCAGCGCTATAACGGGAGTTTCGTAATCGCGGAGACTTGTTTTGCATATGTCGAACCGAAACCGACGCGGTGGTGCCTTACCGTTACCTATGCTAAATCATGGTGTTTTGTCACGATTAGTCACGCGCTATAACGAGGTGTGTGTGGATTGATTTCCTCGACCCCGTAATTGTGGGGTTTGTGGGATTCTAATCACATACGATCGTACGATCGGGGGCCGGCTTCGGATCGGCTAATCACGGTGATTAGCTAGTTAAAAGGAACGCGGTTATTGACGACGTGGTGAATGTCTCTTGACACCTGTCTTTGAACTGCCATGCATTGTCCGACCTGCCCAGATCCGGCTTGTTGAAAGCATGACTGGACAATACTTGATTGATGGTGTTTTGATCTTGGCAGTGAGAAAGTTTGCAACCTTTTTATTATTTGTACAAAGAGGATCATTGAATCTATGCCGATCCTCTTTATTACCATATTGGACTCGGTTGTTTTGTAAGTCCATTAACATCTGAGCAATTCTCTACCAAAACCGGAAATGGATTTTATTTGTATTTTTTGATTTGGCTCAAACTTTGTGGGGGCCTTCCCTATGACCAAAGAAGCCATTTTGCATCATTAGTTTGTCCATATAAATTTCCATACAAATTTGGCAGCTGTTCATACAAAAATGGTACGTATATATTCGAAAATCTGTAACTTTTGAAGGATTTTTTTGATTAATTTGGTGTCTTCGGCAAAGTTGTAGGTATTGTTAAGGACTATTTAGAAAAAAATAGGTACACGGAAAAAAAAATTTCCAGATTTTTTTATTAACTTTTTTTTTACAAAAACTCAAATTCCCAAAATACGTATTTTTTGATTTTCGAGATTTTTTGATATGTTTTAGGGGACAAAAATCCGCATCTTTTGAGCTATAGAGAAACATGGTCAAAAAATCTGCCGCCGAGTTATGATTTTTTGAAAAACTGGTGATTTTTGGAAAAAAATCGAAATTTCATACATAAAATTTTTTTAACCTCATTTTTTTATGCAAAATTGAATTTTCAATTGAAAATTACTTAACAGATTTTTCGATAAAGGGCTCCGTTTTCAAGATATAGCCACCGAAAGTTTGATTTCAGCGAAATATTTGCAGTTTTTCAATTTTTAAAAATAGTGACCATGAGTGACCATTTCTAAAAATATTTTTTTTGAAAAGTTCAGAAAATTTTCTATAAAATTGTCTAAGAGACATTGAAGATTGGACCTCTGGTTGCTGAGATACAGCGGCTTAAAGAAAAAGAAACACGAAAATTGAAGTTTTCTAAGTCTCACTCAAACAGCCCACCATTTTCTAATGACGATATCTCAGCAATTAATGGTCCGATATTCAATGTTAATACATGAAACATTCGTGAAATTTTCCGATCTTTTCGAAAAAAATATTTTGAAAAAAATTAAATCAATACTAGCATTTTTAATGGACATAATATTCAATGTTTGGCCCTTTTAAAATGTTAGTCTTGATTTAATTTTTTTCAAAATATTTTTTTCGAAAAGATCGGAAAATTTCACGAATGTTTCATGTATTAACATTGAAAATCGGACCATAAATTGCTGAGATATCGTCATTAGAAAATTGTTGGATGTTTGGGTGAGACTTAGAAAACTTCAGTTTTCGTGTTTCTTTTTCTTTAAGCCGCTGTATCTCAGCAACCAGAGGTCCAATCTTCAATGTCTCTTAGACAATTTTATAGCAAATTTTCTGAACTTTTCAAAAAAAATATTTTTAGAAATGGTCACTCATGGTCACTATTTTTAAAAATTGAAAAACTGCAAATATTTCGCTGAAATTAAACTTTCGGTGGCTATATCTTGAAAACGGAGCCCTTTATCGAAAAATCTATAAAGTAATTTTCGATTGCAAATTCAATTTTGCATAAAAAATGAGGTCAAAAAAATTTTATGTATGAAATTTCGATTTTTTCCAAAAATCACCAGTTTTTCAAAAAATTATAAATCGGCGGCAGATTTTTCGACCATGTTTCTCTATAGCTCAAAAGTTGCGGATTTTTGTCCCCTAAAACATATCAAACAATCTCGAAAATCAAAAAATACTTATTTTGGGAATTTGAGTTTTTGTGAAAAAAAGTTAATAAAAAAATCGGGAATTTTTTTTTTCCGTGTACCTATTTTTTCTAAATAGTCCTTAACAATACCTACAACTTTGCCGAAGACACCAAATTGATCAAAAAATTCCTTCAAAAGTTACAGATTTTCGAATATATACGTACCATTTTTGTATGAACAGCTGCCAAATTTGTATGGAAATTTATATGGACAAACTAATGATGCAAAATGGCTTCTTTGGTCATAGGGAAAGCCCCCACAAAGTTTGAGCCAAATCAAAAAATACAAAAAATAAATATGGTCGAAATCGGCCGGTTTTGTAGAGAATTGCTCATCTATGCTAAAAAGGTTCAGAAAAGGGGTACCACCCTTTTCAAGTCCACTGAATCATTCCCAGACCCAATAATTATCTTGAAATACTCGGTTGACCCTCCAGACCTTTAATATCGAAGCAATTAGGTGGTTAAAAAGAGTTTCAAATCCTTCAGAATCTCTATGATTTACATGTTAGGGTATACTGAAGTCCCCAGTATCCCTACCGGACCTTATAACTGTCTTAAAACACTCGGTTGATCCTCCAGACCTTCTATATCTCAGCAGTTAGGTGGTTAAAAGAGTCTCAAATCCTTCAGAATCTCTATGATTTACATGTTAGGGTATACTGAAGTCCCCAGTATCCATACCGGACCTTATAACTGTCTTAAAACACTCGGTTGATCCTCCAGACCTTCAATATCTGAGCAATTAGGTGGTTAAAAAGAGTCTCAAATCCTTCAGAATCTCTATCATTTACATTTTAGCGTATACTGAAGTCCACAGCATTCATACCGGACCTTATAACTGTCTTAAAACACTCGGTTGATCCTCCAGACCTTCGATATCTGAGCAACGAGATGGATAAACGAGTCTTAAATCCTTCAGAATCTCTATGATTTACATGTTAGCGTATACTGAAGTCCCCAGTATCCCTACCGGACCTTAAAATTATCGTAAAACACTCGGTTGATCATCCAGACCTTCAATATCTGAGCTAAAAGATGGTAAAAAGTGTCTTTCAGATCATGTAGAATATCATTCATTAAAACAAAGTACACTGAAGTCCGCTTTATCACTACTTGATCTCATTATTGTCGTAAAGAACTTGGTTGATCCTCAAGTCCATTAATATCTGAGTCTGAGTCCTTAAATTAAGATGCCCGTCAAGTTTTAACTCCAAAACAGTTAATCATTCTGTAAAACAGTTCCTTTGTCCATGCCAAGCAACTGATTACGGTACCCAGACCTGAAACCCGACCCCACCGACAAGGAACAAGGAAATTGGACAAGACTCCGCCCCAAGGACACCCTGCACTCACATTAACTGTACGCAATCCCCCCACGTCATCGTCGACACTCCCCCCGCGCGCGGAGGCCCATTAACTGTGCAATGAAGTCGGATGCAACTCCGCGCGGTGGAGACACACCGAAAAAAAGAACCACGCGCGCGACTTCAGAACACCGTAAAAGCTTTCAGAAGGTGCAATTAAAACCCCACTCACACACACCTCGACCTCGTCACACATACGACAGCTCAACGACATGCAAGAATGTGCAGCAAGAATCTTTCGAAACTGTTGAGCGCTGAACATGTGCATCGCATGTCGCGACTTGATCGCGTCTCGCAATTGAGGTTCTGCACGACACCACCAACAAAGAGTGCGCTTGGGAACAGCCCGCGGGGCGGTTGAACCCTGAACTGCCGCGATAGTTACGATCCGCTTCTTTCTCTCCCCTCACAGACATCGAGACCGACCCGAACCGGGCCCCGCCCTGTGACCCGGCCGTGTGCGTGTTGCCCGACTGCTTCTGCTCCGAGGACGGCACGACGATCCCCGGCGATCTGCCCGCCAAGGACGTCCCCATGATGATCACGATCACGTTCGACGACGCGATCAACAACAACAACATCGACCTGTACAAGGAGATCTTCAGCAGCAAGCGCAAGAACCCGAACGGGTGCGACATCAAGGCGACGTACTTTGTCTCGCACAAGTACACCAACTACTCGGCCGTGCAGGAGACGCACCGCAAGGGACACGAGATTGCCGTGCACTCGATCACGTAAGTGGCTAATTGATTACCCTTCTGTAGAGGATCTTCTTTCCGACTGTTTTTGTCCTTCATTACCCTGAGTATTCCAGTTTTTTAATACTTGGTATTGCTCGTAATTCTGATCTTCCTCAAGGTTCAATACCTCAATACCCAATTCCTAACATCACAATTTCTTCCCCCCGCTAGCCACAACGATGACGAGCGTTTCTGGTCGAACGCCACCGTTGACGACTGGGCCAAGGAGATGGCCGGTATGCGTATCATCATCGAGAAGTACGCCAACTTGACCGACAACTCCGTGGTCGGAGTCCGTGCCCCGTACCTGCGCGTCGGAGGTAACAACCAGTTCACCATGATGGAGGAACAGGCCTTCCTGTACGATTCGACGATCACCGCTCCGCTGTCCAACCCTCCGCTATGGCCGTACACCATGTACTTCCGTATGCCCCATCGCTGCCACGGTAACCTCCAGAGCTGCCCGACCCGTTCGCACGCCGTCTGGGAGATGGTCATGAACGAGCTGGACCGTCGGGAGGATCCCACCAACGACGAGTACCTGCCCGGATGCGCCATGGTGGACTCGTGCTCCAACATCCTGACCGGTGATCAGTTCTACAACTTCCTGAACCACAACTTTGACCGTCACTACGAGCAGAACCGTGCCCCGCTTGGTCTGTACTTCCACGCCGCCTGGCTGAAGAACAACCCCGAGTTCCTGGACGCGTTCGTGTACTGGATCGACGAAATCCTGGCCAACCACAACGATGTGTACTTCGTCACCATGACCCAGGTCATCCAGTGGATCCAGAACCCACGTACGGTCTCCGAGGTCAAGAACTTCGAGCCCTGGAGGGAGAAGTGCGTCGTCGACGCCAAGCCTGCCTGTTGGGTGCCCAACTCCTGCAAGCTGACCTCCAAGGAAGTTCCCGGGGAGACCATCAACCTGCAGACCTGCGTGCGTTGCCCCAACAACTACCCGTGGTTGAACGACCCGACTGGCGATGGATTCTTCTAAGTCAGCTCGCACTTCCAATTTTAGCCGTTTTCCCTAGAAAATTTCTAGCAACCTTTTTACAATTTTTCGCTTGACTATTTTACGTTTCCACAATTTTTAAAAACAAAACTATCGTCTAGCCCCTCGTTTGCCCACTATTTTTAACATAAATCGAAAAAAAGAACAAGACTTATAAAGCCACTTCCCCTGCTCTCACTCCACTCTAAAAAAGCGGGAAGATTGGTGTCATTACGAAAACAATGTTCGACAAATTCCGAAATGAAAAATATTGCACGCGAAACATCAACACAAAAAAGACGCGCGTCTCCACTCTCTCTCACAAACACTTCCAACATCAAAAATCTCTCGCGCGACCAAACAATTTCTCTCTCAAAAAAGCGCGAGCAGGAGACGCGCTCGCGCGTGCCACGTCCGTCGAACAAGCCAACATCAACACTAATATTACTACAAAAGAAGAGATTGAGAGAGCGAAAAAAAAATCATGCTGTGGATATTTTTGCGTCGTTTATAATTTAATTTAAAAAATGAGAAACAAAATAAAAAAAGGCAAAACAAGTTAGCGGATGCCCCCTTAATGTTATTGAACGCGGAGGAGAATGTTTATATTTTTTAAACGTAATTATTTTCAAAAAGCGACATTTAATTTTAATTACTCTGCCTCTTACTCCTTTCAAATTATGTATTTTTTTTAATTTGTGTAAAATGTAAATACTGTGCAACTGCGTAATTTTAAGTGACGTGAGGAGAATGCAAACAAAATTGCGAGAAAGAAAAAAAAAGAAATCAACTACAACAACTTTTTATTAGCACTTTGACAAGCGATACGTTAGGGTAGCAAGTGTAATGCATTCCTCTCCCCTAATATCGGCTCAGAACTATTGCTGCAGCACTTTTAACAATTCCTGAAAAATGACTTTTACTTTATCGAGAAAAAAAATATGAGAAAATGAAAAAAAGAATAAAATTTAAAAAAATAAAAACAAACCATTTTGACCACAATCGTCGAAAGACTTACTGCGAACGAGTACAGAGACACAAAACTCAATCTAGAGCGCGGAATTTTCCGCCACGTGTACCGTAATTAGCAATAAATTTAAATTAAATAAAAAAAAAATAAAACCACAGCCTACAGTTTTTTTCACTCAACCCCAACTCACCACCCTAATCTCAGCGAACGCCATTCCCTTTCACCAAATTGCAGGAGAGAGACTTCAACGGCCGCGACCAGCTACGAACCGCACACTTGTTGTTGTTGTCGTTTTTGCATTTGGCAAATCACTTTGCGTCTTTGCTTTTCTAGAGAGAAAAAAAAATCGTTTGCCCACAGGTAAGAGTGCGAATAGCAATACCACACGCAAAAAAAAACCCGAGTGTGACTGTGTGTGTGTTTAGCAATTTTCTTTCTTCGCTAATATAATCGAATCCAAGGTGAGCCGGTCCACAGTGTGTTCACTCTCGATCTCTTTCAGGCTCTGTGTGCTTAACACTCTGAGTGGTATCGTTAGTCTTTCGGCAAACTGAATTTATTATCAAATTTTGATGTGAATAGTTTCAAATATATTTCATTATATTTCACAACTAAGGGGAAATATAACCTTTCTCATGGCATTTCTTTTATCGGCATATCAGCACATTGGTATTACATAACTGCTTACATAAAGTGTTTTTTTACTATCTCAAAGTAATGAATAATAGTATGCAAGTAACTCTCCTTTGATCACTTATCTGAAAATGGTGTTTGTACAGCGGAAAACTGCAAAAGTGCTGCGTATTGGTCAGAAAACTTAGTGTGTTGAAAATGGGTAAATTTCCCCTAAACAAACATTTTTTTTTATTTATTTGGATGAAAAGTTGTTAAAAACTTGTGTACAAAAAAGACATTTTGCAGAATTTATTTCTTCTTACAAGTCTCCGTACAAGTTGGGGTGCTGTCCATATAACAGTTCTGTACCTTGTGAAAGAATTTTCTGAGCTATTGTGTCTTCAGCAAAGTTTAAGTTTACGATCAGATCTATTCCGAAATAAACTAGATTAATTTACCTTGTAAATGTATGACTTGAGACGGATTTGTCAGAACTTAAAATTTTTAGACTCGTTCGGAAGATCTTTCCAACGACGGAATATGGATTCGGACAAAGTTGTCATACAGATAAGTGAGGTCCGGCTTCTTAAAAAGTATATAATTGTTTCTTAAGTGGTCATAACATGAAACAGGGTAGCCAGATGTTCGAAATTATAGACTCGTGTTGAAGGCATTTCGATTACCTATCCAACGATGGGTTGGTTAGGTTAATATCCCTCAAGTGAACATAACTTGAGACAGGGTCGATAGATCTTCGAATATTGTCTTTGGAGAAGTCCTTCAGTTACCTATCCATAAAAACAGTTACCTATCCAACGATGCATAGTAAAATAATTTTCGAGTTTACTTCTGGCCTTCCAAATGAGTCGGAAAACTTCAATATTTGGCAACCCTGTCGCATGTTGTGACCCCTTATGTACTCTATATTGAAACTACATCCGGATTAGGGTGCCCAGAAAAAAATACATCCTGCTCCACTAGCATGGTTATTTTAAGCATGTGTGCTTACGGCAGTAATTTGAAAATGCTCCCTTTAAGTCTGAGTTACTTTAATTCTAGGTAACCGCTACATAGGTAATCCTTGTGGCCCTGCTGGTTATTAAATCAAATCAAAATTTTAAGCATGTGTGCCAATTTTGAGCAAATTTGGTAAAAATTAACTCATTGATGCCCCAGGTCGAAGCTGTTGAAAAATTACTATCATACAATTTTGCACAAAATTGTAGAGCATAAAATTTTCTACGAGAACTTAACTTTTGTCAGTATTTGAATAGAAACAGCACCACCTGCTGATAAAATCGTTGAAAGATTAGTACAGTCCAGACTCGACCATCCGAAGGTTTGTATGGGACTTCAGATAATCGAATCACGAACCAAACAAAATCGTGTTTTTGCCTTCCTCACTGAGGTAAGGCTATAATCCTGCTCGAAAAATGAACTTTTGAAATACAGCTCGTAGACCTATATTCATGTATACCTATCGACTCAGAATCGAAAACTGAACAAATGTCTGTGTGTGTGTGTGTGTGTGTGTGTATGTATGTATGTGTTCAAAATTCTTGCCAAGTTTTCTCAGCACTGGCTGGACTGATTTTGATCAAACCGGTTGCATTCGACTTGGTTTAGGGTCCCATACATCGCTATTGAATTGTTTGAAGTTTCGATAAGTAGTTCAAAAGTTATATATAAAAATGTGTTTTCACATTTATCCGGATCTCACTTAAATGTATGTAAACTATGTCCGGATCCACCATCCGACCCATCGTTGGTTAGGTAATCGAAAAACCTTTCCAACGAATCCAAAACACTGAAGATCTGGCAACCCTGTCTCGAGATATGTCCACTTAAGTGATATTGATGCACTTTTTTGAAGCCGGATCCCACTTAAATGTATGTAAACGATGTCCGGATCCATCATCTGACCAATTGTTGGTTAGGTAATCGAGAGACCTTTCCAACGAGTCCAAAACATTGAAGATCTGGCAACCCTGTCTCGAGAAATGTCCACTTAAGTAATATTTTTGTACTTTTTGGAAGCAGGATCTCACTTAAATGTATGTAAACTATGTCCAGATCCACCATCCGACCCATCCTTGGTTAGGTAATCAAAAACCCTTTCCAACGAGTTCAAAACACTGAAGATCTGGCAACCCTGTCTCGAGATATGTCCACTTAAGTGATATTGATGCACTTTTTTGAAGCCGGATCCCACTTAAATGTATGTAAACTATGTCGGGATCCACCATCCGATCCATCGTTTGTTAGGTTATCGAAATACCTTTCCAACGAGTTCAAAACATTGAAGATCTGGCAACCCTGTTTCGAGATATGGCCACTTAAGTAATATTTATGTACTTTTTGGAAGCCGGATCTCACTTAAATGTATGTAAACTATGTCCGGATCCACCATCCGACCCATCGTTGGTTAGGTTATCAAAAAACCTTTCCAACGAGTCCAAAACATTGAAGATCTGGCAACCCTGTCTCGAGATATGGCCACTTAAGTAATATTTATGTACTTTTTGGAAGCAGGATCTCAATTGAATGTATGCAAACGATGTCCGGATCCATCACCCGACCCATCGTTGGTTAGATAATCGAGAGACCTTTCCAACGAGTCCAAAACATTGAAGATCTGGCAGCCCCGTCTCGAGATATGTCCACTTAAGAAATATGTGTTCAAACCACTCATATTACCCATTGTTGGTAAAAAGTGAGGAAGGCATCAACCGCATAGGTGGATTAAGTTAGTTTTTTTTTTATTTTCTTACTTTTAACATGAAATTTAATTTCGGCGACCCAATTTTAGACAAACCGTCATTTTGGACGCCATCATGGATTTAAAAAAAATCTAAATCACTTTAGGGTAGTTTAGGGGCCATACTTATCCTCAACAATCAAAAATAAGACAACGTAAAAAAATATTTTTTTCGTGATTCGCTTATCCGAACTGAAATTTTGCCAAGGCCTTCGGATAATCGAGTCTGGACTGTATCACCTTTCATTTTTCCGATTTTTCACATACAAATTCCACCCTCGAGTATGAATAGTTAAATGTTGTTAAATTTTGCTCATATTTGGCTTGGAGGCATAACAAAACCCAGGAATCAATATTCAACCTGTGGAGCGAAGTTTTGGAAACCCAAGTCCGGATGCATCATCCGATCTATCGTTGAATAAGTACTCGAAAAATCTTCCAAACGAGCTTGAACTTGAAGACTCTGGCAATCCTGACTGAGTTATGGCTACTCAATTAATAAATTTTTTTTAGGTCTACCCTCAGTTAGACTGCATATCAAAAACCTAGATTTCTACTTACTGGTTTACAAAAAGTTAAAAAAAATTGATAAAAAATACCTAATTTTTTCTTGAGCTCTATTTTTGGTTAAGAATGAGGAAGGTACCAACCACAAAGGTGGATTAGGTTAGTTTTTTGATAACCCTATTGTTACAAAATCTCGATTTTGATATAAATACTTTATAAATGTTTAATAATCTGTTGTGGTTTGGCTATATCTTGAGAAGAGATTTTCTAATCCGTATGGTAAAATTTCGCTATCCGATAATATTGGAGGCTCTTTTTTATCCAAATGCTGATTGAGGTTTTTTTTTTTTTGTTTTTAAACTACTGGAATTTTTATGTATATAGGACTATTTCAAATATTACTTATGTTAGTGGACTCGCTCTTAAATAATAATAGTTATGACATGTATAAAAAAAACTATTTCTCGAAATAAGCCTTAAACGCAAATCAAAAAATCAATTATTGAAACCAAAACTATTCATGGGCAACGGCTCTCAGGTAACTGTAACCACAAAGTGACGCAAATGAACTGGAAATAAGTCAGGCAACCTCAAGCTCAAGTCAACCCATCGACAAAAAACCTGCCTGTCTTTTTCTGCGCAGCACTCCAAGAGTAAGGAGTTGGTGCGCGGTGCCCGCACAGAACGGTTGTTGTTGGTGCATGTTTACAATTGGTGGCATGGTTGTAATATTTATGATAATGCCGATTTGTTAGCACGGCGGCGGTCGGTGGGGGTTGCACAGCACTCTCGGAGTGACGACGACCAATCATTCTTGGCTGCGCGCAGCTGCATTTCGTCGTCCGTTCTTAAGTCACCGGCTTCAGCAGTCTCTCGAACTGTAGTGTGGGTTAATTCCAGGAATGTGATGGCGATTCTGGCTACCAGCAGCCGTCGTGTGATTCGAGTGTGGAATGTGGAATTTGGTCACGGTTGCGGGAATAATTCATTTCTGCGAAATATTTGTAGCTCTGGTTGGGTTGAAAATTCCTGATTCTTGTAAATGTGTTTGGATGTTTTCTAACGTTGAGGTTTAATCTTAGAGACTATAAAATAGGTAGTCGAATGAGTTTAGATACCACTCAAAACCGGAACTCAACAGCAGTAGCTGGCCCACTCACAGGGCTCCACGAAACCGGTTCGAGACCTACTGATAACGCACGGATCCCATCAGAGGTTACGTATCTCTGCGCTGTTAATGGTCTCCATCCCGTCATCGAGGCAGCCCAGCTACCCTACCCAGGTGATAAATTAGCTTCTCCTCCCCACATAAGTTACAGCAGAAAAATCGTTTTCGGTGACATTTCCGACACACAGGTGCGTTCCCTCGATCTCCAACTCCAGCGGCTGTTGTGTGCGTAAACAAAACCTCGTAAAATCAATATTTTTATTATTTATTAACAGGTTTCCAGCAGCGTGTATTACTTCATAATTTTGCAACGCGCGTGTGGATGAGGAATTAATATAAAAAAGAACTAGAGTCGTAAATAACTTTCCCTTTTTACGGGCCACACCCTGTAGACTTCGAGGTTGCTCTCGTAGTTCATGCGAGCGATTCTGCGGGATTTTGTACCCTCTAATAACCCAATCACACAATTTGCTATTTGCTTGTTCTAACGCTGCTAATTCCTCAACTCAAAATCCAACCACTTTTCTAACGTTCCCCTGGCAAGGTTCAGCGACCTGATGAGCTCAGTCCGTACTTGGTAATTCAGTTTTCCGCTCACATCCGCGGTGAGAGGGCTTCCATTGAAACGACGCCTGACGAACGGTCATTAGACATTCCGTGGCAGTCCCAAGATTCAATCGCTCACTGTCTTCATGCTGGCGTTGTTCGGACTGTTCATTTGTTTGCACGACGCTCCAATCAAGTGCACGGTCGTCGATTGTGGAGCTGAAAATAATGAGCAAAACATGACGACAATCACTCTGCCGCGAGAAAGTCCTACCGCAGCGACGGATCCGTCAACCGTTGAAATCAGATCTTGAAGCACGCTTCGGTAAACGTAAACAAACCACACGTCACAACGTACGGAGGACAGGTGAAGTAATTGAACAATCACATTTGGGCACCTTCCGCGTGCGGGTCGTAAAATGGTGCGATGCGATGGGTTGGAAAATTAGCTATAAAATTTAACTGTCTTCGACGGCAGATAGGGTGAAATGCTTCGACTCGATTTTGGACGTGATTGTCTTCTACGTGATAACGACCATCCTTTCGATTAATGGTTTTTTTGGAGGACTTTGATAAACTAGCTTCGAAAGTCACGCGTTGGATTGTGACATCCATTGTTATAGTTATTTCGTGTTTCTAATATTTAGTTAAAATAACGCTAGCAAATATGTTATTTGAAGCACATCTCAAATAACGGATGTACCGTGAGTAAAGCTAAGTGGAATTATTTCATAGCATCTGTACCCAAAATTTGAAATGCTATTTTTCCAAAAGAGTGAACTAAGCTGTCTATTAGAACGATTTCTGCATAGAAGCATGGACAATAGGGTGCCCAGAAAAATGACCCTCTGCTCCACAAGTGGAAAACGGTTTTTTGGTTTATTTTAAGCATCTGTGTCAATTTTGAGCGAAATTGGTTGAGATTAACTCATTGATATCCCAGCCTAAAATTAGCGAAAAATAATTTTTCATGTAAAAATGACTTTTTTAAATCGCCAATAACTTTCCAGGATCGATTTTTAGAGTATGTTGGTACGTTCTACAAAATTTTCAATAAGAAACTCACTATTGGGAATATTTGGTTGGAAGTAGAGCAGTTTTTAGATTTTTTCTCATACAAAGTTCACCTTCGAGTAAATGTTGACTGATTTTGCTCATATTTGGCCCAGAGTCCTTGTAAAGAATTGGTAGCTCCCCCCAAATACACAAATATTATGTTTTTGTGATATGGGTATCAAATGATCGTGAATTTCGACAGTAATAGCATTTCTTTTTCGAAAATACTCAAAATTTTCACATTTATTTTTAAATGCTCAAATTTTATGTCTGTTGGTATCAAATGATCGGGAATTTTTTATAGAATTCAATAAAAAAGTGATTTTATTTTTATACTTTTTTTGTCCAACACAAACCTTCGGGTAATCAAAACTAGATTGTTAAGCAGATTAAAAAAAAATAAAAATAAATCGCAAAACTACGTATTTTAAAAAGCACTCAGATTTTAAGAAACCAATCAATAAAATGTTTTTAAATACGTAGTTTTGTGAAAATTATCTATTTCTATAGGATATTTCCGACCATTAAATTCCCACATTCCAAAATCATAAAATTTGAGAATAGACGGTTTCCACGCGAAATCGACCACTCAAAATCCGGACCATCTCCGATCTTAATAAAACTTGCTGGATCGTTTGTCCTACTCAAATCAACATTTCCTGTGCACTCAGTTTAGTAATTCACAATGGTATTTGAATTTTAGGAATTCTTTTAGTTTTAAATTATTGGTAATAACGTTTAAATTGGAAAAATCATATCTTTCGAAGCAGATGTTCAAAAAATCGATCGAAAGTGTGTTTTAACGAAAATCGTGCGCTCTTTTCAATGAAATTTTTTCCAAAAGCCAAAACTATCATTTTCGATCAAAAAACAGCCAAAAATCAAATTTTCTTCGAAAATCAGGCTGAATACACCCTTTGAATCAAATTTTGCCATTACCATTCGAATGAGCGGACAATTTCCCACTTTTCTTCCATAGACACCAAGTTGGAGCGAAAGCGTTTTCAAGTGGTTTGTAAATAAAAACCTTTTTTCGTTTTATTTTAATTTTTTTTTCCAAACAACTATATTACATGTTTTATGGCAAATTTTGTAAAAGACCCCATTTTTAACCATAAAATAAAGTTCTACTTCCGTGTTTTTGAGTTTTTCCTTGATGTACCAGTTTCAAATACATATAAAAGGAACGAAATAATGACTAAAGATAACCAAAAAAGGTGCACCTTAAAGTAACATTTCCTGAACCAAGTTTCAAAATATTTGCCGGCAGAAATTTCGAATACGGTCAGTTTTAGTGTTTTGAGTAGAAATTAAGGGGAAATCGCATGTAAAATGCGTAGGAAAAGATCAAAGTTTCAATGTTTTAACTCCGAAACATTACTGGTCATGGTTTTAAATTGTACTAACATGTAGCAGAATGATATAAAAACGATTTACAGCATTGACTTAGCCGGATTAAGCCTAAGTCAAGTGACTTAAGTTATTATTTACAAGTTTATACCTTAATATTTAAAAAAAAACTCCTTCATCAAGGAATTTTCAGTCAAAGAAAACTAGATTGCCCAAAAATAACATAAAATGGGGTGACTTTGAGCCAAGGGGTGACAAAAAAAAAGATTAAGCAGATTTGCGTAGCAATATCATCAAATTGCTTTGTGGAAGCATAAATAGACCAAATTAATCCGTCTACAAATAAATAAATTATCATAATATTCAAGCTTATAAAGCAATCTTTATGCATTTGGTGGTACAATGTCACCCCTTGGCTCAAAGTCACCCCATTTTAAGTTATTTTTGGGCAATCTAGTTTTCTTTGACTGAAAATTCCTTGATGTAGGAGTTTTTTTTAAATATTAAGGTATAAACTTGTAAATAATAACTTAAGTCACTTGACTTAGGCTTAATCCGGCTAAGTCAGTGCTGTAAATCGTTTTTATATCATTCTGCTACATTTTAGTACAATTTAAAACCATGACCAGTAATGTTTCGGAGTTAAAACATTGAAACTTTGATCTTTTCCTACGCATTTTACATGCGATTTCCCCTTAATTTCTACTCAAAACACTAAAACTGACCGTATTCGAAATTTCTGCCGGCAAATATTTTGAAACTCGGCCCAGAGGTGCAGAATGGTCCCAGGAACCATGTCCAATCATTGGTTTGGGTGGAAATTTTTTCTTCATAATAACGGTCTGTGGGGGACCCGTGATAACGAATAATCAGCAGTTATTGATATTGACTTTCAAAATGTTGATCTGTGTTATTTGCCAAACATATTTGCCTTCAATAACTCAGCTATTTTTGCCTCAGCAAACGGGACCGCCACATTAAGCCATCAACGCAACGCTCAATTTCCGGACCATTCGCGTCGCGCCAATGAAAACGCGCAAAAAGCATCATAATTCCAAAGATTTACTGGTCCGCACCATCAGTATTCTACGCCTATTCAAAGTGACAGCACGCTACAATCTACAGCTATATTTACCCTGGCATGTCAAGAATCACTCTACGACGACCGCTGGCTGCTTGTAGATATAGAGGTAAAAAGTGTGTGGAATATTAATGCCAAGCCGGGTCGGGCGTTAAACAGTTATAACATCGGACGACGACGACGACGGCACGACTTAATTGCTGCCACTAAGAGCTTCTGCGACCAGGTTGAATAGAATGTACCGGTTCTTCTAGTCTCCTGCAATGTGAGTGTGTACGACGACGCCGTCGACTATCGCTCTAAGTAGAAGTTCTGTCTAGAGCTGGTCACAGCGGTTAAGTACACCACATGAACTAGTTGAACTGGTTTGGGAAAGGATTGTAAAAGGAACATAAGTCGTCGCGGTAGTCGGCAGCAGTAGTAGCTGTAGCGGCAATCACCTGAATTTAATTAATTCTGGTGTGCATGACGATCGAAAGGTATGTGTGCCTTCTAATGGTTCGGCGAGCGATTCGATCGCCACAAAACACTTCCTTGTGGCATTTTTTCGGCTGGCGAACAATTGACAAGGAAGCTCAAAAGCCGATTTATAGCTTGAACTTTTTTTTTAGCTACCCATTCAAGGAGTATCCTTGAAGCCTTCCAATCAACCGAGTTCGGTGGCAAATTTTGCGTTAGCAACTTTTTGCCATTGTCGAAAGGTCAAAGTGTTGCAAATTTCTGGGCACGGACACGTCACCCACCGGTGATGATAATCAATAATCAAACTTGTGTGAAATTACCGCTATTACACCGCGCTCCGCTCCGGCGACGACGTGGTCCAGGTCGTGATCGATCGATGCGCCTTCAAACGGTACATTTCGTAAGCCGCACCGGCGCGAAGGATAAACCTCACGAACTTGACATATAGTTAGCCGCGGAGTTGAAGAAGTGATCTACCGTATAATGGCGCATCAGCAGGGAACCGAGACTTTGGTGTAACGCGATCATGACAAATTAACAGATTGTTACCTTTAGAGCTATCGATCGCGCCCTGGCGGTGCATCGGCAAAAAGTCACATGCCAATGTCGGTTTGGGGTTGGGGTTAAGTGGTGAAGACGACGACGACGATGATGGCGATGATGGGAGCGGGTAATGAATGTGGTTAGGGCACGGTGTGCCACTAATTAATTGCGATTGGGGTGACGATCCCAATGCAATGTGCAAAAGGTGTGTGTTTTGCGCGATGAGTCAATAATGTGTGAAATTGGATGTTTAGTTGATTGGATTGATGAAGGTGGGAATTTTATAGCAAATTGTTGATTAAGTTGGGTAATAACTGACTGTGAACAAATATTTATGGTATAGTGAAATTGTATTTAGCCATTTGTGTCCTTGAAAATACGATCGATATAAGAGGCATACTCGAAAACAAAGAAAAACGTCTTGGGTCATTCTCCGCCAACTCACGCAGCAGTTGCCCCGACATTGTGGTAAAGGGTTACTTTTGTCCATGATCACGAATCCGAGCTCCGTTTTATTAAATCTCGTGCGAAATAATACATGTTTTTCAATAATTTTCAGCCTAAAATGGTGATGAGATGGAAATTTGTTGTCAAAGAGACTTTTGTGCCCGATTTGATGGCGTACTCAAAATTCCGAAAAAAAAAACGTAAATTACATCGAAAAAAACACAAAAAAAGTTTTAATAACTTTGCCATTTTTCGTTACTCAACTGTTAAATTTTTTTTGAAGCATTTCATTTAAAGATAAATTTAAAATACTTTTTGAATCTGCATTATCCCAGAAGAGTAATGTTTTCATTAAGAGCAAAAATTTTCATTTTAAATTTTCGTGCTTTTTCTAACTTTGCAGGGTTATTTTCTAGAGTGTAACAATGTTCTACAAAGTTGTAGAGCTGACAATAACAAAATTTTATTATGTTAACATAACCCGAGCAGACGGAAATAACTTAGGAATAACATTTTTTGTTATTTGAAAATACTAGGCCAATAACACTTTATGTTATTTATAACAAGATTTGTTATTCGTCGTTATGAATTTTGTGTTTATGGATTGTTATTGTAATAACAGACTAATAACACTTTTAGTTATTCTTCGAACAAATCTTTGTTATTATTTTTTGTTATTTTAACAACTAATCCGATCATCCTAATAACAGTCGTAGTTATTCTTCCATAACAAAAAATGTTATTCCAAATTTCTTTTGGCTTTCACCCAATATCAAACCAATAACAAATGTTGTTATGATAACATAAACTTTTATTTAACTCTTAAGCAAAAATGGGTTTTTCAAGAAGATTCCATAACACTTTCTGTTATTTTAACAGTATTTGTTATTGAAATGGCATGAATGTTGTTATTACCGTCTGCCCGGGAAGGGGTTTGCTTGTAACCATCACGAGTTACGGCGATTTTACGATTTTTTTTAAAGTTATTTTTTGCGTTTTTCTTGTTGTTTCGTCGTTCGTGTCTGTCGCTGGTGACAATTAACAGCCATGATCAACGTCGATCAACTTTTTCAAAACTTTTTTTCTTAACATAGCGATAGCTCGTGATGATTAAAAGCAAACCCCTTATGTGTGTATATCTTTTTTTTTGTAATTGTCTGCTCTACAACTTTGTAGAACATTATTACACTCTAGAAAATAACCCTGCAAAGTTGGAAAAACACATTTTTAAACGAATTTTTTTGTTCTAAATGAAAAAAATACTCTTCTTGGTTAATGTAGATTCGAAATGTACTTTGAATTTCCCTTAAAATGACATAGTCCAAAAAAATCTACAGTTGAGTAACGGAAAATGGCAAAATTTAAAAAATACTTTTTCATAGTTTTTTCGATAAAAAATACGTTTTTTCGAAAAAAAAAATACGTTTTTTCGATAAAAAAAATAGTTTTTTCGATAAAAAAAACGTTTTTTCGATAAAAAAAATACGTTTTTTTCGGAATTTCGAGTACGCCATCAAATCGGGCGTCAAATTTTACATAAAAGTCCCTTTGACACAAAATTTCCATCTCATCACCATTTTACGCTGCAAGTTATTGAAAAACATGTATTTTTTCGCATGTTCAAAAATGAAAGGGGTCGTAAAGCCTTTCCGTCACGAGATATCAAAAAACGGACCTCGGATTCGTGCTCAGGGACAAATCGAAGCGGGGTCGGAGCAAATGCTGTGTGAGTTGGCGTAGAATTACTCAATTATAACTTATCATGAGTGCATTTACTCCATTTTTTCTACACAACGCTTTTAAGATATCCGTATTTTGTTATTTCATAAAACTTTGTTCAATAAAAAAAAATTCAATGTTGATTCAATAATTGGAAAATTCAGACCAAGATCAACCTCTCCACAGGCTCTCATTTCATAGAATGGGATTTTCCCCACCAGTTGATGACGGCTTACCACTCATTCAAGTAACCTTCAATGCAAGCAAGTTGCATTCCTTGGCCCATACTAAAAATTTAGCACTATATCACACGTCTCCGATTCGATATAGATGATATAAGTCACCAAGCCGGCTCAACCTTGTCTGACTCACTAATAAATTAATAATGGCTAACTTTAGGAGCGACCTTTTTGCAACTCATGTCACTTTGATCGAGAAACCCTTTCCTGCCAACACTCCCACTTTTTTTGTGCGGTAAAAGGTAGCTCTGCTGTCAACAGGCTGCACCACCCACCCTCTCGATTCAACCAGGGTAAGAAAGGGTGAAACTGCTTTTGTGTGTTTCGTAAAAGGTGAAAGTGTTTCTCGGTGCAACAACTTGTATGCAAAATACGACACCGCGGAGTTTGGACGGACGTGGACTTTGAGGAAAAAGGTAGCAAAAAAAAACGCCGGGCAAATCGCCACCTTTCATCACTTTCTGGGCACGTCTTGGCGGCCACGATGACGCCGGTTATGTGTCGCCTGTGGTTCGGTCTGGCGACGGAACACGGACCACTTAGACGCGCTCACTTTTTCCTGCGTGCGTGGTGATTCAGTCCTGAAGACGTCAGGAGCCAAGTGAAAGGAACGATTGTTTCATTTGGACATTTAGTACACGCCAAGTTGACTTCATTAAGAAAGGTCGTTGCGAAGATCTTGAGCTTTACCAGTTATTCAGGAATCTTGTTAAGTTGCATAAAATTTAAAATATGCTCACCTTGACTACAAATTCGCTTCAGTTGCCTTCCTGGGATGCTTAACCCAATTTCGCGCAAAAAAAAAGTGGTTCATCTTGGCCGTCAGAGACGTCTGCCCGAGACCGCAGACACCAGGCCCGATATCCTTGGATGCGCGTTGCAAGCGGCAGAAGCCTGTTCTGGTGGAGGAGATCATCAGTAGCAGCAGTAGCAGTCGCAATGGCATTAAAATTCGGCGAAAATATCAAGGGCGTCCTGTCTTTGGTGACTCCGACGCGGCACTCATAATTTGGCGTCGGCACAAGATCATCTATCCCTGGGGTGCCCAAAGTACCTGCCGAGGAACTGATTTGAGGACATTGATTTTTAGTAACTTGGAACTATTTCCTGATTCTGATCCTATAAATGGTAGGTTGGTTTTCAAAATGTATTAGAAATTGCAGGGAGGGAGGGGAGGGGGCAAAGGATCTCGATCGAAGCTTTTTTAGTATTGTCCAGACCCAATTATCCGAAGTCCTCGCAATCGACTCACAAAAAAACATTTTCAAAGTGTGATATGTTGGTTTACTTTGCTCATAAGATCCCAAAATACCTCTAGGAAATGGAATGTTCAGAATATTTTCAGAGAATTGAGAATTGAAATTTCGGATAATCTAAACTTCGAACATTCGAATCTGGCCTGTATTTGCCATTTTTGATAATATTGTCTCGAATACGTTGAATATTTTTGCAGAATTAATAAAAATTAACCATAAACTTGGACTTTTTGTTCTATACAAAATTTGCATTTCATGGTCGGTAAATCGACTTTTCTTTGCTTTTTTTTGTTTTAATGAAACTTTGTCCATACATTCCCATTTGTCAAAAGAAGTAATTTTATGTATCTTGAGATGGGATTTTCTGGTCGATTTGGTGTCTTCGGAAAGTTGTAGATTATAATTAGGCTTGTACAAATTTTATTAAAGATTGTTGTCCCTCGGCTCTGGTCGAGGTCAAGGAAGGTAGGGGGGACATAAAATCTAAGTTTTAAAATTTAAGCCTGATTTCATTTTTTTTTTTTTTTTTTTTGCGGAGATTGCAAAATGTTTCATACATCATTAAAGTTAATCTACTCTCAAAAATTTGCAATATATCAATGAATTTATGTAAATATTTTTTTAAACTTTTTTTCGTCTGTGGTCCCAAAATTTCAAAATTTGTAAAAAAAAAAGTTAAAAAGTCTTTTAAACTATTTTACAACTTTTTTTCAATGAAAACACACAAAAACATGAAATAAAATTGGCAATGGCCATACAAGTATTCAGAAAAAAAAGTAAATTTTCGATATCCATGATAGAGACTCCAAAAGACATATTTAAGCTACAGTGCATAATGTTTTGCACCATTATGACTATGGCTCAAAAAACTCCAAAAATATGAAAAATTTCGAAAAAATATTCTTGAAAGCAAAGTAAAAATTTACAATCGAAAACTACTTTACCGATTATTCGATCAAGTGCATCGTTTTGGAGTTATAGTCACTTTAAGGTTATAATTTGCGGAAATTATAATTTTGTTTCGATACTTTATTAAGGAAACTTTCCTTTGGAAATCCACCCCTTTTTTTTAAGCATAGAAAAATCCTTAAATTTTCTCTCTGAGAATATGCAAATTGAACAATTAGTTTCTCAGATACAGTCTCTCAAAGATTTCGAATCGATGAAAATTAGTTTTTCTGTTTTTCTGAATGTCATCTAATTAGCCCATAAATTTCAACTGACTTTATCTTTAAAACTATTGTTTCGATTTTTAATGTTAGAATTGAAACTTTTGTGAAATTTTCTGATTCTTTTCAACAAAATAATTATTTTTTTATTATATTATTAAAATATGAAATGAGGAACAATTTCTATTTGTAGATCATTTCAAAAGTTATGGCAAATTTAAAAATGTTGAAATCATTTTTATTGAATGGTTCAGAAAATATCACCAAACCAAATCGATCAGAAAATCCCATCTCAAGCTACATACCCATCGTGCCAAAATTATAAGGAGACGTGTATGGAAAAAAACAATGATGCGAAATAGCCTTTTCTTACATAGGGAATGTATGGCTAAAGTCTCATCCAAAGGAAAAAAAAACAAACAGACAAACAAACAAATTATAAATCGTGAAACAATTTAGGAAAATCTAGAGGACTAATCACATTCTAATATTTTTTTATTTATCTATATTTTTAGTGAGGTAGTATCCCACATACCTATCAACTTTCAAAGTGATGTAAAGTTATTTTCTTGATAAAAATTGTATTTTTCTACAAACTTCACTAACAAGATCATGTTTGAATATTTATTTCTCCGTGTAAGTAAAACTGTTTGTATTCTTGAAGATATTTCAAATTAAAAATAATCAGAAAATCCAACTGAGCACCTCTGACGCATCCAGACGACCAGGTTGAACTTGAGAAAGGTTCGCGGTTATTCTTGAAAGGACACAGCATCAGCTCACCGATGAAAAGCTGTTTTCAATAAACTATAATGGCACATTACGCGCACATTTCGGTGCGTGCAATGAATGGGAGCACACGATCTTGGACTCTTGATGATTACCAAGGATGTTTTGTAGGTTATGAAAATGGGGACACGCGCGCGCGCGTTCAGGTTTGTTCAGCGTGGTAAAGATCAGCACCTTGACTGAGTGGGATTTTACCGCATCTTGTTCAGTTGTTGTGATTCAGAGTTTTATGAGCACAATTTACCTGAACCCTCGCACATGAATGTATCCCACATGTGACAAGTCAGAGCACACACGGTCGAATATTTCATCGGCCAAACCTTGGAGTGCTGACTTGAGTCGCGAGAACACGCCTAGAAGTAGAAATTCCCGCTAATTTGGATTATTCATCAACATGGCAGCGTTTCCTGTGTGAGTGTACCGTTTGCAAAGGCATTAAATTGCAGATAAATTGGTACAACATGAACTCAGCTTTGCCTGCCGGTTTTACAGATATGAGGGCGTTCGAACACTTAGCTCCCACTTTGGCCATCGTGTACAGTACGGAACAAGACATGTCGAGTTCACTAATTTACGATTATGAGTGATGCATTTATTTTGTCTGGCATGGCCATTAGTAGTCCGAAGGACAGCAGCTTTTTTTCTTTCAATGAAGGAAGTGGAAACTGCCAAACATCACCGGTCTTTTTACCCGTAAAATCACCGTAAGTCTGCGGTTAACCGACCTGAACGCCCTCTGCCAGCGTCGGACCAAAATTTTACTTAATCGTAACCTCTTTCTCTATCTCGCCTCTCTCTCTAGATGAGGTCGCGACCACATTGCCATATTTATATTCGGCCACTTTCGATGAACTGGCCGGCGGCGGTCGTTTCGAAAAATTGCATAATCGAAGCTGTTTCGCCCCTTTGGTTGTTGTGTGTTCGATCGAACACGCCCCAACAGGCCGGTGAGAGGTCCCCGGTGCGTTCATCTCGGTCAGTTATCTGCAGCTTCCAACTCATTGGATGGTGATGTGTGTTGCTTGATGATAATATCGTCATAGAAAGACTTTTATATAAATCTTCACATCAAACTTCATGTTGCTTAACATTAAACATTAAACATTAAACATTAAACATTAAACATTAAACATTAAACATTAAACATTAAACATTAAACATTAAACATTAAACATTAAACATTAAACATTAAACATTAAACATTAAACATTAAACATTAAACATTAAACAAAGCTTGTGTATTTTTATATTAAATCTTTGTAATATCGAATATATCGATGAACAAGTTTTTTTAAAGAGAGGAAAATATGAAAAACAATATTTGAATATTTTGATTTTATATTTTATAAATTTGAATTAGTTCAAAATAAGATACATCTTGAAATTATATAAACTAAGCATTTTGGAATGTGTTATTGTTTTCTGAAATTATCAATAAATGTAGAAAAAAACTGCTTTTGATAAAGTATTTCTTAACCTTTATTCAAATGCTCAAATTTCCCTACAATCAAAATTTCATTACATTTATTTTACTGATTCTATTTTTCGTTTTGAAAATATTTTTTTAAATTTAACTTCTTAAACCTCAATAACATTAAAAAAAGCTGAAAACTTTTAAGACACTTTTCTGTTCGTAATACTGTTAAAAGCATACATTTTTACGTTTAATGTGAGCATTTTTTTAAGTACCATGAAATTGCCGTGAAATTATAATGTTTTTTAATTGGCATGCCACGGAATTTCGATATTTTTGCCTTGAAAAATCACTAGCCCTAAACATCTTCTTTCAAAAATCTTCTACAATTGATTGCAAACTGTTTAAAATACATAGTATAACAATAATTTTTGTATTTTTAATGAAATAGGGCGCTTTTAGACCTTTTACGAATTTTAAATTTTTGGACCACAGGTCGAAAACAAACATAAAACTTTAGGAAGAAACATATTCTCATGAATTCGTGGTTTTTTTTTATTTCAATTTTGATCTTTTTGCTGCACGTGGCAGTTCTGAACATTGAAATTTAAAACAAATCAAAATATTTCTGTAAATGATGTCCATCAAACACTAAGTGGACTGTTGTATACCTTCTTCTATTGCCATTTTGACCGGTATCGGCACATCAGTGCCAAACAAAGGTGATTACACGCGGACGCGTTATGTCGACGCCCAAGTAGCAAGAAAAACATCGCTATTTATTTTGTTGTTGAACAATTGCTGCATAAGTGTTTTTATTCATTAATTATTGAACAAGTGTCAAAAAATTTGGTCAATTGTTCACATTTTGATCAAAAAACCATTGTTCAACATGGCTGTGTAACACAAATGCCAAATCTAGCAACGGATTACGAACAGTTCATTTTGAAGTTTATTCTGACCTCAATGCAACATGCTTGTAGAACTCGAAAAGCAAAATGACATTTGCAGACATGATGTTTCATTTCAGTTTGCTAAACGTGATAACACAGTAGATTTGACCTTTGGCTTCGGCTGGGATTTCTCGTAAACAAGTTGTTTATGTGACGTTCGCGTTCGTGTTCTAAAATTCGAGCAAGGACATGTTGACGAAACAAGCAAGGATAGTTCTAAAAATAGAAACAGCTTATGTTCGAAAGAAGTTTTGGCAAACTGTTAGTGAACTTGGTAAAACCTAGATGACCGCATTCTCTTATTGACGTTTAGGCCTGCTCATCCAACATAACCCCTCGTGGAAAGAAGCAGACGCGCGCCCGGACTAGACATTTGGAGTGATCTTGAGTTCGATACTTGCCCTGAGCATTCTTCATCAAAAGGAAAACTGAAAATGCAGCACCGGGCACCAGCAGCAGTAGTAAAGTAGTAGTAGTAGCAAGCGATGTTAATTAGCACTCAAACATAATTGAAAAACAAAAACCCCAAGAGCATAATTAAGAAATTGAATGATTTTTTATGGTTGATTTTTTTTATTATCCATCATTCATAAATGGCGTATCCCTGTCCAAACTAATAAATTACAAAAAACTGGTAGTTAAATATCGTAAAGCGACATTACTCACAAATAAAGGATTAAATGAAGAAAAAATAACTTTTGAGCGAACACCTTGAACGTATTTTATGAAAAGCCTGTTAAACATTCTTGTCTGCCACGATATGTTCTTGAACGGTTATAAAAACGTTTGCCTAACTCCCTCCTGAATCTTAAAGGCAGAATGTTGCTAAACGGTTCTAACGACGTTATCCAACCCGGTTCAGAATCTTATAGTCAAGAGTTCTTATGACATGTTCAACAAACGTTCTCTATGCAAGTAGGACGTGCGCTGGTAAAACTTAATTAAACCACGCACATTTCTAACGGGTTAAGAGATGTTCAACAACAGAAAAACGTGCGCTTTTTCCAGCGTTCAAGAGTTCTCAGGGACGTTGGGAAAACATAGTAAATGAGTTCAACAACAAGTTCGGAAATCTTTTGGCGAACAAAGTGTGCTACTTGGGCGACGACGTTGTTTTTGACCAACTTGAAAACGAATGTGAAAATAAGCATTTCGCGGAAAACACCTCGCCACGTTTGCTTTGTGTGCTGTAGGAAATGCATGCACCGTGTACAATTTAACCGTTTTTTGTTTCGAGTTGAGGAATTGACCCGCTGGTAACCGGCGATGGTGATGTCAGAGTTATGGATGCGTTGTTTTTTTACTTTGTTCAAAAAACTGTTTGTTATTTGCTGGATTCGAACCCAGCACCAAGTGACACGTTCTTGACCCGACCATGACGATCTTTCGCCCCGATACAATCTCCATACAAATGAAACTGGAAAAATGAAGTCTTAAAATTGCTGGCGGCACCCTCCGCGGAGTGCCAAGGTGGCACAAGAAGTCAATCGAAAAATGATGTTCAAGGTCAGCCGCGAGAAATACCGCAATCTTTCGAATAGATATGCTCCAGTCGAAAAAAAAACAAGTCGCACTTGACACCATCACCGACGACCCCCGCCCAGCCTGCGGTCTGGGGGAGGGCCTTCGAACCGAAAGTTGTACACCACGGGACCAAAACAAGTCAATAGCAATGTCTGAAAACGCGTGCGAACAAAAAAAAAAGCGTTTGATGTTAGGCTAAATTGACAGCATAAATGGAACGCCCTGGGGGCACCAAATGTAAACCGCATTGGAGACCCCCAAAACTAGCTGGTTTTTTGGTTGATACTTTATCAGTTAATAATTTATAGTTATACATCCGTATTTCTTTGTGATTTGTTTTTAATTCTACCATAAGTTTATTAAAATCATTAACACAAGTCGATATTTTTGAAGTTAATGCCAGTAAACGCTTCAGTATCGTAAAGGCAAGTCAAGGTATGATAGATTTGGACTCATTGAACATGTTCCAATCGCCAATAAATAAAATTGATGATTTCGGGTATAACCCCTTTATCTATTAGAGTGTAACAAAAAAGACTTTTTGGCGGACATTCAAGGGTTTGTTCCGGTGGGCATACTAAGCCCAAATCCAAAATATACGCTTGATTCAACGTAACAGGAGCTGGCGCTTTGCATTTGAATTTTAAATGGGATTTAACCCGTAAATATTCGACCGATTTTACGAAAAAAATGCCAAACTTTGAAGGTCTGTAACAGAACCGTGATACTGACGTAGCTTGCTGAAGCCGCAACCAAATGTTTGGTGTCGCTGTTTCGGGATTAACATTTCAGAGGGTCACAAATCAAAATATAATAAATCTTATTATAAATATGAGCACTCTAGCTCAATGGAAAGTGGAACAAATCTGGACACAACTTTTGAACTTTTAAATACCCAAAAAAAATAAAATATCTACAACTAAGGCAAATTTCAATTGAGCCTAAAAAATCTTAAACAGAGCTTAAAATGCTACAAAATGAAGGGTGAAGCATCCCAATTGTTCAAATCTAACGGAAGTTATAAGCATTTAGGAATAGAAATGTTGATTTTCATCCATTTATGCCTACTCTTTAAAAAAAATAAAGTAAAAAAAATAAGAATCTGATCTTGTCGGTTGACGTTTCGTATCGTTGGATATAAACCAAATTTCCAATAAATGTGAATCGGCGATTTTTTTAAATTTTAGTTTAGTAAAGAGTATAAATGGATAAATATAAACATTTTAATACATGTTATTCTGAAATTGGCTCAGGAACTCGAATTTGATAAATCCATCTCCAAAAAATGGGATACCCGAGCAAAAATTTCCACCTGAAACAATTCATCGTAACATTAAGTTTAAAGCTAGATAAAACTCAAATCAACATGCACTGAAATCCCAACCATGGTTATTGCTACCATATTGTGGAGTTAAATTGAGGCAGGCTCCATTGTATTTTGCTAAAAACAAACCGAACAAACTTGATTTGAATAAATTACGTTGTCAATTTTACGATGTCCAGTAGTGCATAGTAATTTAACCCTCCAATACAGAAAAGATGATCATGATCATCATCATGGCCCGCGGGCCAAACGTGGCCCGCGAGGTGATATTTTGTGGCCCGCGGACCCATTTTGAATGATCATGTAAAATGGCCCGTTGACCACTTGTAAAGTGATTTTATACTTTTTCAAAATTAAGGTTTATTTTAAACTGCTAATCTTTATAATTTTTTGTTGAAAAAAAAAAACTTATGATTTATCAATATTCTGATCCCCACTTTAGGATACAAATAATTTGTTCAAAAAAATTATAATTAAAACAATTTCACACGTTGCAATGTGAGTGAAACTAGTAAATATCGTCAAAACTTTCATCAAACATTTTTGGAAATATTTAAAAAACGTTAAAGTTTGACTTAGGTAGAATTCTGTAATTGTTGCAAAAATATAAGTTTTCTTTATTAATTTGCAAGTCATAATGGCCCTTTAATGAACTGACCCTCAAACTTACATTGCACTTCCTCCGGGATTCGAACTCGTTACAGTTGGATAACGAATCTGATTGACTACCAACTGATTCAGGCAGACAAAATGTGGAAATCGGAGGATCAAGTTTGTTGCAAATATTTCGTCAATCAACCCACCCCTCCCCCATTATTAAAAAATTGGCTCGAAAAACCAGGAGCAAAAATATATTTTCAAAAAACTTCAAAACTAAAAAAAAAGAAATTTAAGTGCAATCAGCTGAAATTAATTAAATATACATTCCTTTGCATTTAGAATCATTTGAGCATGTTTGGGTTTATTAAAAATAATTTGAATTTTAGTGAATTTTCGATGAAATAAATGTTGAAATTCTGGCTCTCAACGATTTTTCATTAGCCACACTTAACTTATAGATAAAATTACGCCTTTAGATGAATTGTTTAATTGTTTGGTGACATAACACATTTTCGAAATATAAAAACAAAACTTTTTTTTTATTTGAAAACACAAGTACATTCAGCTAAAAACTTTTTTTTCAAATACCTGAAACAATAAAATCAACAATACCGATAGAAAACCGTTATTTTGTTGTTTCTATTATTTTGAATTGACTTTTTTTAAATAACAGAAATTAAATCTTTTAAATTAAAATAACGTAATTTTTTTAAATAACCTTTTTTTTGTAAATTTGGCCCGCAAGCTCATTTGAGCTTCAATTTTGGCCCGGCCTCCAAAAACTTTGAGCACCCCTGGTCTATTCTATCTGAAAACCGATTTGCCCCGGATAATGGTACACATTTAATTTCATTTTAACTAACAAAACAAAAATAAATAAAAAAAAAAGATTTTCGTCCTTTCGATTTTACGCTCTTTTTGTCATGTTACTCCCCATAATTTTGACACTAGACACCAAAACTTTGGTACTTTTTAGGCTTCAGTGACATTGTATGCAGATGACAGCCGTAGCATCCCCGTGGTCTGTACCGAGCTCCAAGGTGCTCCAAATTTCAATGTTATATATACCAAAAGATGCACAAGGATCTGGCCTACACGCCAATGATGTTGAAAATAAACGCTTCAGTGGCCAAAATGCCTCAAAAAGCGACATTTTTTGAAAAAAATCTTTTTTTACGGGTTAAATCCCATTTTAAATTCAAATGCAAAGCGCCAGCTCCTGTTACGTCCAATCAAGCGTATATTTTGGATTTGGGCTCAATACGCCCACCGGAACAAATCCTTGAATACCCGCCAAAAAGTCATTTTTGTTACATCCTATTATCTATGCTTTTTTAAGTTGATTCCATAGCATATATACCCAAAATTCACAATGTTATTTATTGGCAGGGAATTCACTAAAACTCAATTCTATCGATTGGAGCGTGTTCAGGGAGCCCGAATCTATCATACCTTGAAGATACTGAAGCGTTTACTGTCATCAACTTAAAAAATACGAGTACATAGAAAAAAAATCATGGTAATATTACATCTGGGAAGGGGTACATCTTTTATGTAAGAAAAGGTGTAATTTTACCTCTGAAAATGTGTAATTTTACCACTATTCTGGTGTAATGTCACTTTTTCAGTCTTAATTGAGGTAAAATTACATCATAAAAGAGGTAATATTCAACCTTCTAAAATTACACCTTCCAAAATTACACAATTTTTTGCTGTGTAGTGTAATCTTTTCTCAGAACACCATAAATCAAAGAAATTTATATTAAACTGTCACCACTTGAAGGTTTTTTCTAGACCTTATGCTTCTTTAGAGTTCATCGTACAAAACCCCCATCCGGAAGGTCATCCTCATGAATCTCCTTTCCGTTCGGGAAATTCCAACTCTTGTGATAAAGCATCCTCGCTCGCGAATGCATTCCTAGAACACTAGACCGAGTAATCATATCCAAACTGGGTGGCGGTGGGCCAATAAAAATAAATTACCATCAAGCCACATGATACACGATCCTCGGGCCAGAACCAAGATGTCCCATAAATTGTGCATGATAGCTCTACGTTTGCTGCACGATCGTTTGTTCTCGGAATTCCCTCGAGGGTATCTCGTGAGCCATCGCAACATTGAAGTCGCGCGTTGCAGAACGAGCATCGTCCAACTTGGAGGAATTCGCAAAACATGCGCCGTATAAAGGTGTGATTCGATCGATCATTTGTGCAGCATCTTTCTTTGGACGCGTGCGATACAAGATGTTGTTAATCCTCGTCGCCGACCTGCGTTGATCTCAACCCACGTGTGAAATTGGAGCCTAGTGAAAAGCAGCTCTTTTTTTTGTCTGTCGTGTTCACTTTTTTCACCTCTCTTAGCTGAATAATAAATAGCATTTTAAATGCACCCTCATTCGTCGTATCGATGCCAAGGACGACATCCGCGCCGCGCAGCCAAATCGTTGAACACGTCGAGGAGTTCGTAGAGGTTGATCGGTGCGGTGGTGGTTTGGCTAGTAGAGATGAGCTGCGATCGGCGAAGATCAGCATGATCCGCTCGTAGAAGAAGAGGATGACGGCGATGTTCAAGAGGTTGCCAAGCACTCTTGGAGATGACCAAGACCATCCGCAATAATCATGGTACCGACCAGCACAAGCACCACCGAGGGTAATCGATCTTGCGGGCTCTAGGTTTCCTGGAACTGTTTTGTCGTCTCATGGAGGTTAATTAGTTTTCGTTGCAGTAAACATCGAGAACGCAGTGATCAATTCTTAATTATATCTATCCGAGTCGAGGTAGAGGTAAACATGGTTGACATTGATATTCCACGAGTATCGGACTTTGCGGAGTAGAAACTCGAGGTTGTTTTGATCATGGGAAACGTAATTTGGTTTTGAGAAGAATGACTTGATAAAAATATCGATTATTTTTTTTCTTCATGAAATCAAATATTTTTCAATTGCTACTCATGGTGAATTAAAGTGGTGGCATCCATGCAACGATTACGTGGACGGAATGTTATGCGGATCCCCCTGCAAAATGCCACGGTCAATTGATACTTTATTTGCCTAACGATAACATTCAAGATGACTGCACCACGAATATCGTAACCCTCTTTGCTTCAGGGTAGTGTTGTTGAAATCAAACTTTCTGACCTTGCACTGGGAGACAACTTTTCAGATAAGTCATGGTCTAATTCAAGTGAAAATTGGTGTTAATTTGAGTGTGAGCTTGAATGTGATTGATTTTTGCTTATTTCAAATGTAAGTGGAGGGCCGGTGCAAGATTCGGCAAGCGGTTTTTTCAAGACCATTTCAATAAAAGATTCCTGAAAATTAAAGTTTTTTTTTTCTTTTTTTTTTAATGTTTGACAAAATTAATTAAATTCAATTTCTGGTTTTGACAAAAGTCGAAAATTGTTTCCATGGGACACCAAGGTACAGGAATAGCTGGTTTGAATTGTTTTTTTTAATAATCTCAGTTTTTTTTTTTCTCAAAAATCCAACAAATGATTGGACATCGCAAGCTCACATAAAACTGGAATTTTCATGTACGCAATCGCAGTTATTTTGAGTATTACCACCCATGGCGCCATGGCTAGCTTCCAACATTCAATCTCCCTCTATAAATTACCGCCAACAAATTGCCCGATATGCAAGCATGCATGCCACCTGAGCTTTGATAACATAACACAAACACACACTTTTAATAATCATGATACGATATAAATATGCCGCGATGATGGCACCACCATCGCGCAGCTTTCTTTTCCGAAATGTGATGCATTTTTGTGTGATTATTAGCGCTCACATTTGGTTGCGGATCGCGCCTGGCGCATGAAGAAGAGGTGCACACATCGGTGCCCGTGGGGCCAAGCCACTATCAGTTACATATGGTTATCGCTGATATGGTCTTATGTAGTCAAATGGGTGCACGTAAGGAAATTTTTTTTTGTTTTAATTTGAGCTGCAATGTTTTTTTTCTTTTTTTTCCAAAGACAGCAATTTAAATTTTAAGTCAGAAAATTCGATTTCATTAAAGTACATTTAAATTATGTAACCAGTTTTTTCTTATTGCTGTTATTTATGCATTTTCCCCCTTCTAAACAAATGTAATTTTTTTTTTCGTTTTTGCGAATTACTGAATTGAATTAACTGAGTAAAATCTGCATGGTTTATAAATTAAATTTCATAGAAAAGAGTGCAAATTTTATTTAGGGAAAAAACAAATTTTAGTCCAGATATATTTTCATATTGGAGTGGATTTCAAAGGTATAAAAGATGATATTTTAGATATCTTACATTTATTTGAACTAGGAAATGGTAGTCTTTTGAAAATGACGAAAAATTAAAAATTCACTCGAAAAATGAACTCAGTGTAAATATACCGCATTAAAGACAAAAACTGAACACATGGAAGAATCACAAAAAATAAAGATAATAAAATATGATCCCGACGTGACTTGGTTGTTAAAATACAATAGAATCAACGTATAAATATTTTAAGAACATGAAATCCGTTGCAAGTATTGTTTAAGTTGGTTGTCATTGTTCATGGCCCATTAAGGTCACCCGCTACAGGCACGGACGATAAATCAAAGAAAAACATTAAAAGGAATGTTTCAAAACTTTTTTTTTCGTAAAACCGCGATAAATCATGATAGTTATCAACAAACCCCTTATATTTGTACATCAACTTTTTTGTTTTTGTCAGATTTGAAAAGTGCATTAAATTTCCTACAACAGTTTACAGTTGAGTAACAAAAAAGGCAGAATTGTGAAGCTATTTTTGTTTTTTTATTTTTTCGATAAAAATACTTTTTTTTCGGATGCGTCAAATTTTTTACACCAAATTTCCAAACCATCCAAAAAATACATCTTTTTCGAATGTTCAAAAATTGAAGGTGTCGAGACGAGACATCGAAAAATGAGCTCGGATTCGTGATCAGGAACAAAAAATTTATGGAAACGATGTCCGGATCAATCATACAACCTATCGTTTGATAGGTAGTTGAAAGACCCTTCAAACGAGTTTAAACCTAGATAGACTAAGTTTTCTCTCTATAGCAAACGTTTCCCAAGATGGCACAGAAGCGACAAGATGTTGAAAGACACACAGAGTTTCAACTTTTATGTGTTAAATAGAATAAACTAGTAAAAATTGACTAATTATTAATAATTCGTCCATCAGTTCGCTTTGAAATAGTCATGAAAATTTTGCTATCAATGACTCTGTTTAACTCCAATAAGGTCCACTCAATCAATATTAATCCCTCAAAATAAAATCGATAGCTTTTTAATATCGGTTGAAATCATTTTGTGATAGGTCACATAACAAAATAAGTTAGTATTTTTGCCAAAAAAAATCACCAAGCTATATATTTGCAGAAATATACAACCTCTCAACAAATTCCACAAAAATATTACAGGGCAAAACATTAAATTAATGCTGAAAATAACAATTTTCAAAAACCATGGTTTTGTTAATTTTCTAATAGGCTAGCTCGAAGATTAGTAAAATACTACACAGCAAACAAAGTTTTTGGAAGGTTGAAATTTTGTTCCATAAACATTTTTTTCAAACATCGAAGCTAATTTCTCAACTTGCTGAAAATGCATATGGGACATTTATGCGAACATGGGCAGTAAAGCTACGAAAAAAAACATCTTAGTTACTCCTACAAATTTTAGTAAAAGCTGGATTTTGCAAAAAAAGAAAACACATTACAATACATTACATTTTTTAAGTAAAATGTAATTACAAAATCCGACTCGATCCTGACCAGGTCCCAGCACCGAAAAGGACATAATAAAAATAATTTTATGAAAAAAAATACATTGCATTTTTGTAAAGGTATAAAAAAGACAAATTTGTCATTTATCAATATGAGCAGGTCATTGAGCACCTTACTTAATTTGTTATACTTTTTATTAAAAGGGCGTTGGAAAAAATAATATCCGAATCCATTATGCGACCTTTCGTTGGATATGAATTGAAAAGACCTTTTATGATGAGTCATATGAGTTTTAGATCTGACAACCAAATTCAACACAGAAAAAAATGATGGTAATATTCATCAGGAAATGGTGACAGATTTTGTGTCTAAAAAATGTGTTATATTACAAAATGATGAATTTTCATAAGTTTCTGATGAATACTCATCAGGTTGACATTTTTAGGTAATATTACTCAAAAAAGAGGTAATATTCAACATACCAATTTTTCAACATTCCAAAATTAATCTTATTTTTGTTGTTAAGTTGAAGACCGAATGTTATTATTTTGAGTTAGAATTTCTAAACAAATTTAAATAAGGTCTTAGTCACTTCAAGAAGGATTTGAACAAGTTTTATTTTTGTAATAAGCATTGATTTTCAAAACTAGTAAATATGGTCAATATTTATAATTGTGTTACAAACACAAAAAAAGGTTAATTTTGGAAGGTTGAACATTGTTTGGTTGAATATTACCTCTCTTAATGATTAATTTTACTTTAAAAATGTGTAAAATGTGAACCTGATGAAAATTCATCAGAAACTGATGAATATTACCATAATTTTTTTCTGTGAACTTTTCAACCTTTTACCAACTAAAACAATACAGGCCAAATTGGCTCGATTTTTCATTTTTCAAAAGTATTTCCCTCCGTGCCCTCGCACGCAGCTTTGCACTGTGCTGGAAAGAAAGCGGAAACCAAGGATTCCGGTATCGGTCGGTTGGTCGGTCAGTTGATTACGACGATAGTGAACCAGGCCAAAAGTGCTTCGACTCCCCGCAACACACCAGCCAGCCTGGCCAACTCTCTTGTGACGGAGCCTGCTGCTGCTGCGTCGACATTCCTCGATCACCTGAACCTCCTCCTCCTCCTCCTCCTTTCTCGTGGCTGCCTGTCTGCCTGCGTGTGTGATATTATGCAATGTGATTAATTTAAATGATTACAGCATCGGATATATCTCGTTCGGTGGTGGAACCGGTCACCGGGTCGGGGAGCAAGCGCAGGTGACGGCGTCGACTTCGACGTCGTCGTCGTCGGGCAAATTGGACAGGTCGGTTTAACCCAGTTTTCGGTTTTTGGACGGAATGGTCAGTGCATTTTGTGGTCCAGACGGCCGACAGGGTGTAGCGTGTTACGAGCGTGTATCGCCAACCCACTACTGCTGGCCGGTTGGTTCACGACGTTAGTTACGGTTATTCAGGAGGAGGTCGTTTCTTTAAGGTTATGTCTCCAGACTAAAATAAAATAAATCGGGCTTAAGTCTGAAACTTAAAGTTTTAGAAGAAAAGCAATATCACCTTTTTTCCTGCTGTTTGTCCCATATTTATGTAAGACGCGTAATTCCAATCGAAAACAAATCATAAACAAGCCCATTTCGGTCGATTAGATCAACCACCACGGGTAAGTGCACAAATGACTCCGTGGTTCACCGTTATGGTAATCAATTGGGTAATCGTCGATCAGCATCGGTGTGCGCACCAGTTCGATCTGTAATAATTCACACGCACTGTGTGCGTCCTGTTTTTCTTCTCTCTGCCCGGCTTCATATCTTATCTTGCGTGAAAAACACTTTCTTTCTGGGACCCCTGGTTGGTGGTGTTAGGGTGATCAATTTTTGATTAAAGGCCACAAAAACAAAAGAGTTGAAAGTTCGCCCGAATTTGACCTAATTTTAAATAAAGCCAAATTTGTTTTTTTATCATTAAAAGTTATTTCCATTTTTTTTCGTTTTATTTAATTTTTTAAATGTGTGTAATTATACTCGTTTTTGTAAATAATTTTGCATTTGATTTTTAATCATTTGGTTTTGTGAACAAGTTTGTCCAATTTAAAAAAAATTATTCATTTTTATTCTTCAATTTCTTAACTGATTTTTTGTGATTTTATTGATTTGTCGTAGAAAGATAAAAATATTTTCACAATCAGATCCACTCACTTTTAGGGCATTATTTCGTCAGACCACCCTACAGTTTGGTGGGGGGCTAGGTGATGCATCCGGTGATCACCTCCCAGAGATCACAGCTGAAGGGAGTGGCACACCCCTCGGTCTGGTAATCACTTTTCTTCTTACGTATATCTCTCCAACCCCACAAACACACTCACAGAGGCATACGCATCAGACCCCAATCAGAGGGGCGCGCTTTTCACATAATCGATGTTAATGATCAACAGCAGCAGCAGCCAACCAACCAACATCCAACCAACTTGTAATGTATGTCGCAATAACGCGTTTTTACATCAGTTTTGCCTTCCTTCCCACTGCGGGTGACGTGCCAGCATTTTTTTCTCTTTATTTTTTCATGTTTTCTTCTTCATCATGATGGGCACATTTTCTGATGTTTCAAAAGGGGTTGAGATTGCAACCCCAAAAGCAGCAAATCAGTAGAAAGAAGAAAAAAAAATCAAAACTATTTGGGCCACGAGCGATAAGTTGCAAATTTATTCGCGTTCGTTGCAAAATGTCAAACGATTAGCGAAATAATATCGAAATCAGACTTGAACCAGCAGCCCCAGGCCGACAGGCAGGCAGGCGCATCATGCATATTCAATTTGGAGCCGTTTGAAGATGTTGCCTGATGTTCCATAACACGATACTTTCCGCGGATACTCACACTCCGTCTGGGGGTAGCTAGCAGCAGCAGCAGCAGGTTAGACCGCAAAATTTTCGAGCGAAATGTCACTGCCACCGAACCTAGACACCATTAGCTGGACTACATTTCACTGGAATTTGGTGATAAATTATTAAAGAAAAAAAAAACAGGTGCTGAAAAAATCCTCATGGCGAAGATTTGAATGTTTAGGCACGTTCAAACTTCTGAAACCCTTTTTGGATAATTTTCATTGTAACCGGGGATGCTATTTTTCATTTCATTTATCACTTTGTTACAGCATAATAAATAATGAAAATCCGATAAATAAAACGCAAATCACGATTGAGCTTTCGTTATCGTTATTGAAATACGATAATTCAATCGGAGATAACTAGGGGTAGTGATTTTTCACGGCAAAAATAATGCCAATTTTAAAATTCCAAAATCTGCCTGAAATGAACAAAAAATCAAAGAGTATTCTCTCTGACAAAACTGTGTTATTTAAAATAATTGTGTACAAGAAAGTTACTAAAAAAAGTGAGCAGTTGTTTAAGATACAAACAAAATATTCATGACAATAAATTTATGAGCTCAATTTTGTGAAATTTTGCAGAATTTTCATTAACAGAATTTACAATTCAACTGTCCTTTTTTACTGAGATCTAAGAATTTTAATTTTCTAAAATATCTTTAAAACCAAAAACATCCATAAATATCTTTTAAACAAATCACATACTAAGCGATAAAATCACCGAAAGTAGAACAAGTAAAACAAAAGATTTTTTTTGCTTATGCTTTTCAGCGAAAAATGAATTTGAGTATTTCAAAACAGTTTAGGCAAAATTTCATTTTGAACAGTGTTTTTAACATTTGTTTTTGGAAATTGCACAAAATTAGAAAACATTGCAAATGGCTTAAGAAATGTCTAACTATACAATATAACATTATTTCGATCAAATTTAATAAAAAAATATTTATGACCGATTTTTTAATTTTTTTAATGTTTCTTTGAGTTGTTAATTTGTTAATCTTTATTTTAATAAATTGAATAGGAATTAAAATAGCTAAAACTGCCCTGTGTTCTTCATATTGTTTTATCCCTAGCATGTTACAACAATTTGTGAAACCTATGTTTAGATACACAAGGGAGCAATTTGACAGTCAATTATTTCGAATTTCGCGATATTTCGCGGTATTTATCAAACTTCACGGAAAAGGACGAATGTCACGAATTGCGCGGCTCCCGTGAAATCGCGAAAAAATCTTAGCCCTAGAGATAACCAACGATAACTCATTTGAAATAACCATTTGAAAGGAACTTATTCAAGCAAAATCTTCTCAGACTTTGAAAGCACTTATAAAAATATACTAAAACCATTCTTTTTAAATATTAGTAAAAATAATTAAGTACTCAAACGCATTATCTTAAGAGCGAGTCCACGAACAGGGCATACCCCTTTGTATGGGACGTCGTTTGGACCTCACCAATCTGCCTGAAATTTTCAGGGGTTGTTTGTACATATGAAACTAGCATCTGGCCAAAATATGAGCACTCTAGGTCAACGGGAAGTGGGGCAAATCGGGACACAATGTTTAAAGGTTCAAAAACGTCAAAAATCTTAAAAAGGCTATAACTTAGGCAAAATTCAATTTAATGTCAAAATTCAAAATGCATCTGAAAGGGCTTAAAAAATGCAACAAAATGCAGGGTAGAACATCCCAATTGGTTAAATCTAAAGGGAGTTATTGGCATTTTAGTGAAAAAATAGCATAATTTTCAAACTCAAATAAAAAAGTGTTCCATCCAGATATCAACACGGTTCGACCTGCAGCTTGTAGGGGACATTCGGGACTACCATCTGGGACTGAGAACGCTTTGGGTAAGGCAGTTTAATATATTAATTAGACACTTTTACTTTTAGTGAATTTTTTGGTTGTAAATTTTTGCTCGGGAGACCCCTTAGATCCCATTTTCTGGTGATAATTTCATCATTTTCGTGTTCCTGAGACAATTTCACAATAGAAACATGCATAAAAATGTTTATTTTCATCTATTTTAACCCTTTAAAAAATGAAAGTTAAAAAAAATCTTCGATTCACATTTATTGAAAATCAAGTTCGTTTCCAAGGATACCAGATTACACCAGAAAAAAAGCAGCTTCTTAATTTTTTTTTTACTTTCATTTTTTAAAGGGTTAAAATGGATGAAAATAAACATTTGTATGCATGTTTCTATTGTGAAATTATCTCAGGAACACGAAAATGATGAAATTATCACCACACAGCAAAAAATCCGATGGTAAAATCGCATGCAAAAGCATGCACATCACCTTTGTGAGCAAAAGCATGTAATATTGTATGAGAAAACGTGTACACAAAAAGCATGTACGGATGAAAAAAAAAATATGCACACCCCCAAAAAAAATAATATCATTCTGGTTAGAGTCATATCCAGATTACCAAGTCCGCGCCCTGGCCGTCTAGGCTTTCTCACCGTCTTGTTAAGATTGTGTTCTACGCCGATGTAGCAGTAGGTATCCCGTACGTCGTAAACTGAATTAACTGTGTACGATGTATGGGGCACGTACAGCTACATCGGTATTGATCCAGCTATTTTCAAAGCGGCGAGATAGCCGAGATGGCTGGGGCGCGAACTTGGTAATCTGGATATGACTCTCAACAGATTGATGTAATTTTTAGGGTGTGCAATATTAATTTATTTTTCTTTTGTACAGACTTTTTGTGTACACGTTTTCTCATACAATATTACATGCTTTTGCTCACAAAGGTGATGTGCATGCTTTTGCATGCGATTTTACACAGAAATTTTTTACTGTGCAGAAAATGGGATCTAAGGGGTCTCCCGAGCAAAAATTTACAACCAAAAAATTCACTAAAAGTAAAAGTGTCTATTTAATATATTAAACTGCCTTACCCAAAGCGTTCTCAGTCTCAGATGGTAGTCCCGAATGTCCCCTACAAGCTGCAGGTCGAACCGTGTTGATATCTGGATGGAACACTTTTTTATTTGAGTTTGAAAATTATGCTATTTTTTCACTAAAATGCCAATAACTCCCTTTAGATTTAACCAATTGGGATGTTCTACCCTGCATTTTGTTGCATTTTTTAAGCCCTTTCAGATGCATTTTGAATTTGACATTAAATTGAATTTTGCCTAAGTTATAGCCTTTTTAAGATTTTTGACGTTTTTGAACCTTTAAACATTGTGTCCCGATTTGCCCCACTTCCCGTTGACCTAGAGTGCTCATATTTTGGCCAGATGCTAGTTTCATATGAACAAACAACCCCTGAAAATTTCAGGCAGATTGGTGAGGTCGATGCGAGATGGGTATGCTTTGCTCGTGGACTCGCTCTTAATACCGTATTTATATAAATCGTTTTTTTTTTTTAATTTACCATTTAGCTATCGAACGACGCAAAAGTATGTAGAGATTTCACTTGATTAGAAATTTGACTAAAAAAATCAAATTTCATGAAAAAAACCTGATATTTTTAAAATACTTTATTTTGTAATTTGCAATATGGATATCACAAAACATAAATTTTTATATAAATTTTCAATTAGATTTTAATTTTTATGAATAAAAATCACAAAATACCGATTTATTTTTAAATATGTACTTAAATTTCCATAATTTGAAACACGGGTTGAAAATTTTCATCAACATTTCTTTTTAACATACCCAAATTTGCTTGATTAGAAATATGAGTATCGAAAAACTCAAAATTTGTGTATATTTTCAATAGATTTAAATTTTTACTATAAAAAAAACTTCAATTTTGACCAAATTTAGACAATATGTACTCATATTTGCATTATGGATATCAAACAACACCAAATGTTGCATTATTTTTACTAGATTAAATTTTGTTTAGTACAAAATCCTTAATTTTTGAAATTAGGCTGATAAGAATATTTTTCAAAGTTTTTGTCCCTTAATTCTGGTCAAAGTGACAAATAACAAAATTACTAGCCAGAATTTAAATATTTCAATGAAAAAATTGTAGAAAACTACATTTGCACCCGTACACTTGATTTGCAATCATAAATTAAAAAAAATGTGAGAACAGACGCAAAAAAGCCAGAAAAAAACATTTTGCGGTACTGTACATCGAAAATTCACTAATATATAAATTATATTCGAATAAACCCATACATGCTGAAAATGATTCTGAACGCAGGGGAATGCATTTGCAATTCAGCTGATTGCACTTAACTTTCCATTGAAATTTTACAGGTTTTTGAAAACATATTTTGTTTGCCCTTATTTTTCGGGCTGATTTAAGGAAGAGGGTGACAAATATTGAATTTTTCATAGTTTGCTAAATGAACTAAACCATCTAACTCTACAACTTATCGATTATTTGGGTCACATCATCATCTTCTATGATGAATCCTGACCATTACCCTTCCCTACTAACAAAATCCCAAGTAGAAGTAGTTTTCCGGCACACGCGGGGGTGTGGATATCGTATAGAACCCACCCTTGGTAGCAGCCTGTGCTAACTAACATTCCTGTCCCATCCCCTCGAGATCTACAAACTGATATGGCGGGCGCCGTTGATGGCCAACGACTGTTACCTTTCTGCAGCAGTTCTAGTTTTGATGTTCTTGATGTTTTATCTTTTCAGCGCATTCATGCATGCTGTTGATAAGAGAAACATCACCAGATCGTTGAAGCGTATGATCGGTTGTGCTGACAGGTTATTACGGTCCTGTTCAGCAACGGAGAAGGACAACCATGGGTGGTCTCTCATGCTCAGGCTCATGCTCATGAACTAAACTATCTAACTCTACAGTGAAATTTTTACATTTTTTTATATATTTCAGATTTTTTTTATTTTTTGTGAAAATAAGAGTAGTTTATCCAAAAAGCTCGTTTGTTATCCATAATTCAAACCAATAAAATTTAAGTTTTGTCAAAAGTTTCGTTTATTTTTTGAAAATATTAAATATTTTTTTACTCTAAAAACTCGAATGGTCATTTCATCTATGCACCATTTTGCATTGTATGTTATTTAAAAAATATGACATTTTGTGAACATTGTAGTATTTTACACTTAAAAACTATGATGAAGTGATAATCTATTCAAAAAGTTTAGTCGTTTGATTCCCATAATACAAATAATGAAAATCTGAGTATATTTTTACGATTGCGATTGTCCACGCCCCATCAAAAAATATTTTTTTTTAATATGAACAATTTCCACAGTTGGAGATTTAAAAAAAAAGTGTCCACGTGGTTTATGGATAGTCCCTTAAGGAAGGGCAATTTAAAAGAACATTCCTAAATGTATTATAAAATGCAGCGATTTCAGAGTTAAGAAAAAATAATAACTAAGTAAAGGTTAAAATGGAATAAAAATCTATCTTTGACCATTCAGGATTTTACTTTGTTGAATAGATTTTAAAACTTTTGTAAAATTATGTGTTAAAATAAAAAAAAAATGATTTTAGGTTTATTTTTTACTAAATCGGAAATTGAAAATGTATTAACATTGAATCGAACAGAACATTGCCGCGATATCGTCAGGTGACAAGAAAAGGCTATTGATTTTTAAAACATTCTCAGTACTTCTCGAAAATAACATTGAAATTGAGCATGAAGCATTTTATTAAACTGAAAATCAATTATGTTTAGTAAACTTTCGGTTCGTTACAAAAAAAAATTTCTGTAAAATGATGCTCCATGCTTTTAAACTCATATTCTTGGTTAAAATATGATTATCATACATAAAAATCAAATTTGAAAAATCTGTTGTCAAATCTACGTTGATATTTAAAGAATCATTGGTAAATAAATTTATTCTTTTATATTTCAACTCAAACAAACGCAAGCAGATCTTCGGTTATACTCAACCGGTTTGCATATTTTCCAGCAAGTTCTGTTTAGGCTCTCATTACCCGCTGCACGCCATCCAGCAATAAATCTTGCATTCAACACTGGAACCAAAAAAAGAAACAAGTAACTTCCCCCGAATAAGATTGAAGGTGGCTGCAAAGCTGGTTCAAACAATACTGCCGTGGTTCCAGTGCAAAAAAAAATGGCTAAATTGCAGGTTGTCGGCGCAACTTTCAAAAATTCCTTCGACTAGTGACGAATTGGTGTGGAACCTCTGTAGTTGCTATAGAGCTGTAATTGTAGAATGTGTTCCATTTACTAAAGTGGTGCGTGCCAACGACTTTGTTTAGGAGGAAGGAAGCTCTATAAATTAAGACTAAAAGATTGAATTTCGGAAATTTTCAAATTTCGAGTTGGCCCTCAACCTCTCCACAAAATTCACTTTCGTGTACTTTATTCATATTTTTTGCGACCACCGCAAAAAAACGCCTGCAAAAGCATGAAGTGAAATCATTGCGTAACATTTTTGCGAACCAACCAAAGCCATCGACGGAGAGTTGCCGCCGCCGCCGCCGTGGTGCTCCAAAGAACAACAACAACCAAACACCTCTCGCAGACGGCTCCGTCCAAACTCCGGGGCCGGCCAGACTGGTTTTATGTCACCAGACCGCCGGGCCGAATCCGTGACAAACCTGTCCCACAATTGGCGCAATTTGGCCTGCCTTCGGGGGGTGTGCGTCCCTGCTGACCCCAGCTCCCACCTCCCCCGCTCTTTCCCTTCAGGGTTGTCCCACTTGTGGTGACCCCAAAAAACGGACTCCGTCGACGAGGCCCCAAATCCGCGTTGGACAAAACGACCGCGGGCGAGCAACGGTTCCAGCGGGAGGAGGCCATGCCAAACTTGTAAAACAAATGCGCAGCTTGCCTATTTGTCCAAGGGAAGCAATAAAACTATTTTTTCTAAAAATGCTTTCCGACCATGTGGCGGCAATGGAACTCAAAAGTACCCCCCATTCGAAACCGCTGAAAAACTCAGAACAGACGTACGTCCAGATGGCAGGTGAGTTACGGGCGCCCGTAGTAGGCCGGGCGGTTTTGGGGTGGTGGAATGGGCACTCAACTCTCTTTAAATGGTGAGTGATTTGCCGGTATGCCAGGAGAGAAGAGTACTTTAAGAGGGTGGTGACATTTTGTCCTTTGCCGGTTGGCGTGCACGTGAGCGGTGAGTGTTCGACTCATGCGGGGAATTTTGATAAAATTCAGGTTTTATTTTTGTTGATTGGCATTCGGAGAAGTGATGAGAGAATTAATTTTTTTTTGCATTGCAGGGGTTTGGAAACTAAGAAAAAAAAACGCGTTCCACCATAACAAGTGACTCATGTTGTTCTTAACATAAAGCTTTATAGATTCCGTGAATAAAGTATCTAGTTCAATAACAGGTTCATTCTGACGGATTATGGTCTAGAAAGATCTCCACGCTAATGAATCATACTGGAATCAAGAACATTCTCTTTTCTTCCATGACAATCATTCGATTTGTTTATTATATTTAGTGGTATGTTATAAAAGGCACGGCAAACCTTATATTGCATAAATTTGTAAATATGTTGAAAAATCATGTTGTCTTAGCTACAGGCCTTTAACAATATTTAGAAATTTAAATGTTTTGCTTTCGGCTATTCAAAAATGCGGATAATCTTATTTTCTGTGCAAAGACTTGGTTATTAGTCTATTATTTACTCAAACATCTCCGTTACTTGATAATACGCCAACAGATGAACCGTTTAAACGTTGAGACGATTCTTCACAATTTGTTGATTTTTCGATTTTCGAACTAAAGAAAACATAAAAACAACTTGAAATGTAGGTAATGAAAATCCCGAATCATTCTTTTTAAGATAGGCAAATGCATTTAATTCCTCTATTATCAAACTTGACCTTTCACGGGATTCCCTAACTTATCCATATAAAATCATAATTCCTCGAAATTTCATTTTTTTTCTCTTGTTCAATTCAAACAGACACCATAAACAAACTTATGAATACTCGAAAATGAAAACTATAACGAAAAATTAGCAAAATCGACAAAAGAATATTTTTTAACGGTTTGTCAACAGTTATATGCGAGTCATAGAAAATATCTTAGGTATTTGAAAATGCTCTTCAATGTAATCGAAGTTTGAATAGCGGTAATTCTGAAAAGTTGAAAAGTGAATGGGTTTAATTATATTTTATTTCATTAGCTAAAACTTTGATGGAGCCGTGTATATGACCAAAACAGGAAATTTTTCCAGAACTTGACTGATTTATCTATATATAATACAAGCTCTTCCCGGCAAACTTCGTCCTGCCCTTTTTTGGTTTCCTGACGTTTCTTGCTTGTTTGCTAATTCAGCCTCCTGTGACCAAAATTTGATTTTACGCAGCATTTCCCATACAATCTGCAGATTTTCCGGAATCGGTTCCAGAGTGGCCAAAGTTGTCACTTTTTGGCGTAAGAACCATCCTTGGGTTTATACACAGAAAAAAATCAATTCCCGTAATCGTGAATAAAGTTCACGAATGTGAGATCCACGAAGGAATTTATTCATGAGTATGGTGCATTTGCACTATAAACGTGAATATATTCCTTCGTGGTTCTCACAATCGTGAACTTTATTCACGGTTTCGAGAATTGATTTTTTTTCTGTGTACGAACACAACGCAACAAAGAGCACCTCGATCCGACGCTCCGTATTGAACTGATCCGTGTTCGAACAAAACCGTCGAAATTTTTTATATATATCAAAAAATCAAATTATTCGCTCTACAGCTTTGCCTTGGCGTTCTCGATTGCGAGATTCCTACTCGAAACTAGGTGTCCGAAGGCTTGATTGTTGAGGCAATTGCAAACCTCTTTTTACACCTAAGCTTCCATCCACCCCGGGATTCGAACTGACGACCTTTAGATTGTGAGTCCAACTGCCTACCAGCGACTCCACCGAGGCAGGACCCAGGGAGACGACTCCTACACCTGGACTGAGCTAACGACCTAACCCTCTAGGTTAGACCGGGGCCAACATTTACTTCCCCGTCCGACGGAAGGCGTGATCAGACAAATCTCGTCTCGAAAAATGCCACCGGGACCGTCTGGGATCGAACCCAGGCCGACTGGGTGAGAGGCAACCACGCTTACCCCTACGCCACGGGTCCCGGCTAGATTGGCTAAATCTGGTAAAAAAATTAAGTACTTTTAAATTCTAAACTTAAATACCGCATTATAATTTCTTTAAATGTTGCCCCTTTATGATTATTTCATTTAAAAGTAAGTGAACCTTTAAAAAATATCGCATGCAGAAGCGTGTACATCACCTTTGCGAATAAACACTTAATATTACACAATGCAAGTTATTTTTTTAACAAACGCAAAAAAAAAGTTCCAACCGACTGGATTCAAACCCAGCACCAACAGTGTGTATTATAAGGACTGGCGACGGTTCGGTCATCAGACCGATGAAGAATGGAAAGGATAAACGCAAGATATACGCATATATGAAGTTGACAATTCGGTCATTTCCCATACTAATGAGCTACATATTTCAATAAATTTATTTGCTGTGTAATGAAAACCTGAAATTGGAAAATGTTTGCCTTCGAGAATTTTGAGGTGAAGTGAAATTTGTATAAAGACTTGTATACAAACAAAATAGATACCTTTATTTGGAATTGAGAAAAACCACGGGGAGAGCTTTTTTTTCTTAAAATCACAATAATTTGTGATGGTTACAAGCACACTTAAAATACTTGTAATTGTCTGCTCTAAAAATTTATAACCATTGAAACAGTAATTCCAAATATTCGGATCACTCACAAACTCGAATTACTTTTGCGGTAATTAGAGCGTCAAATTTCCCGCAAAAAATAATTCCCGAAAGTATACATTTTTAATACTTTTTAGAACCAATTTTTGAAAATGCATATAACAAAAATTAAAGAACGTGATAGGATTTTATTCAATTCAATTAACTGTTAATATTAAATTCACAGATGTTTAAAAAATATGTCTAGATTTATTTCTGATAATATTAATTTCTTAAGCATTCATAACTGTAAATAGATCTTGCTTAGTGAAAATAAACGATTACATTTTTGGTAAGGGACCATCCATAAACCACGTGGACACTTTAGGGGAGGGAGGGTGTGGCGATTGTTCACGCTCCGTAAAAAAAAGGTTTTTTTGTATGGACAATTGTCCACGAGGGGGGAGGGGGGTTGGGATTTTCAAAAAAATGTCCACGTGGTTTATAGATGGTCCCTAAGCTTTTTAAAAAATAATTCGTAAAACTTCATCAAACAAAATTTCCCCTTTCCGTAAAAGCAAAATAGCCTTTTTATTACATTTTTGTTTATCAAATTGGATTAAAACTAAATTGGTATCATTAAATATTTCAAATACGATTATGCAAGAAGAATCAGTTCAAAACGTTCAATAGTACTTAAGAAATTACAATTTGAAGTAAAAGTTTATGGAGCGCTGGTTATACCATGGGCGTTTAAGGGATTATTATGAAATAAAAATAAAGACTGATTGTGGAATGATGTTAATTTATCGTATAATTTAAATCATCTGTTTGTGCTATGAGAAGTTATTTTAATGAAAACCATTTGACAAAATACACCATTAAAAAAACAATCAAAACTACTTCGTATTGTTTGAAAAGTGCCCAACGAATGCAAACATATTTTAGAAACTTGCTTCAAATATTCAAACACATTGAGTTGTTTTAAGTAAACAAACACGAGAAGTTAGATTTTTAAGGAAAAACAAAAAAAGCTTTACTATTTTCTTTACCGGATGAATCCAGTATTAACGAAAAACATAATTTCTGAATGATTTTTGTCACATAAACTTTATCTGTCAATGTTAATCTTAATCACACAGAAGCAAGTTTAAGAGACATAAATACTTCTCAACCAAAAATACCTGACATTATTTTTTGATTTATTTAACAGCTTATAAAATTAAACAAACGTATATTTTCTTGAAGTAGTTTAATTTTTTACATGCAGTCAAACAATAAATTGAACCTTACAAGTGTTCTAACTTTGTGGATTTCGTGATTCAATGTTTTTCTTCAAAAATTTAACATTAAAACATAAAAACTAGCAGCCCGGGCAGACGGTAATAACAAAATTCATGCCATTTCAATAACAAATACTGTTAAAATAACAAAAAGTTTTATGGAATAGTCTTGCAAAATCAATTTTTGCATAAGAGTTTAATAACAGTTCGTCAGCTGTGTGCTATCTTGTGACAACGACCATTTAGTACTATTCGAGAAAATCGATTTTTAAAGTTTGATGTTAAATATTTTCAAAACTATAAATGGTAGAGCCAAACTTTTTGAAGCAATCAGTTCGTATACTATCGCTTAACAAACGCTCCAAGTTTCAACTAATTTGGTTACACCAGTTAAAAGATACAGTAAATTATGTAATCAAAAATCTGAAAAGCACGTGTCACAAGTGTGTTTCGAAAGTAAAATTGTACTACGTGTCACAAGTGTGCATAGAATTCCCATACAAACTAAAATAGACTAAAATCAATAGTTTAACCGACTTTATCAGTATATTTTCAAAAACAAAAGATTGCATTGCCTTCAGAAAATATGTATCAACATAAATTTAGCACACTGCTGACGATTTTCCAACAACATGTACGAAGTGTCACAAGTGTGCACGATCATTTTGATGATAAATTGGTCTATGTCACAAGTGTGTATAGCGATATCCGGGAAACGGAAGCGAAAATCCAAAATCGGGTTAAATCATCTTGTAGTGTTTGTTAAGGATAGCAAAACGTCATCATTAACTCATTTTCGACCAAAATGGTCTATGACACAAGATAGCACACAGCTGACGAGTTAATGTTATCATAACAAAATTTGTTATTGGTCTAATATTGGTTGAAAGCCAAAATAACCTGGAAATAACGTTTTTTGTTATGGAACAATAACTCCAACTGTTATTGGGATGATCGGATTAGTTGTTAAAATAACAAAAAAGAATAACAAGGATTTGTTCGAAGAATAACTAAAAGTGTTATTAGTCTGTTATTACAATAACAATCCGATAACAAAAAAATCATAACGGCGAATAACAAAACTTGTTATAAATAGCATAAAATGTTATTGGCCTAGTATTTTCAAATATCAAAAAATGTTATTCCCAAGTTATTTCCGTCTGCTCGGGAGTCGATATCCCTTTAATCAGAAGATCAGATTTTTTGAACATTGGGCGTTCTATTATTTGTTCCGAATATGAGGGATGACTGCACACTCTAAAAAACAAGGTTATTTTTTTTAACAAAGTTACAAAATTACCAAATTTTAAAGTGAAATTATTTGTGCTAAATGAAAAAAAAAATACACTTCTTGGTTAATTCAGATTCGAGTAACGAAAAATGCCAGAAGCAAAAAAGGCATCCAATTTTACATAAGTGCCTTTTTGGCAAAAATTGATTTAATCTTTTTTGTTCAATTTAATGTTTAATATTATATGGAATAATTATTCGATACTTACCAAAGTAAAAGTAACTCGTTTTACAATGATATTTGAAAGTAAAACTCAACATTTTCTTTCGAGGTTCGTCTTCTTTACAAGAGTTGAAGTTCCCCCGTCTCATTTCCATAAGAATTCCGCTCAAGGCGCTCACACCCTCACTCAATTTTGAAGGCATTTTCCGCGTGCAAACGGGGAAGAGGTCACTCACCCGCACACGAAAAAGTGCACTCACCGCGCACATGAAAATGAAAGTGCCGCGCTCAATAAAAACACCCTACAACCCGATCGCAGTGTTCAGTAGCAAAGTCCCGGTGGTGCTATTTCGGTGGCACCTGTGTGTGATTAAATTTAATCACAATTTAGCACTTTTTATTCTAGTCAATTAGCACTAGAGTAGGGAGAGGTGGAGGGTGTGGGTTCAAGAAAATCGCGAGTTTCGGAAACTTCCTGAACACTCACACGATCCCCACCGCTGAGTGAGTGAGTGAGTGAGCGTGAGAGAGTGAGTGGCCACGATCTTGTCGTGATCCGTCACTCACAGGGGAGTAGAGCACTCGCGTGAGTGAGTTGGGCGCGGAGGAGGATCGCCGGCAAAACGCGTACGCCTATATATAAATAGTTGATGGTCTGGTCGGAACGGTTTTAGTGCTCTGTTGGACATTTCGAAGAGGCCCCGTCTAGAAGAGGTGGCCCCCCGTCAGAAAGAACTCTAGCGAGAGAGAGCGAGAGTGAGCGAGTGGCCCACTCCACTGGCCGTTTCCTCCGATCGGAGTAGTTCCAGAGGACCATCCGGAGATTGTTCCGGGGTGTGTTCCGACCGTGTTTGTGTGTGTGTGAGGGAAAGCTTTTCCCGGAACTCGTGTGACTGAAAAGCCTTGGCAAACATGGCGAACGTGATAAAGGTGATCGGTTTTATGTGCTTAATAGTGGCAATCGGTAAGCAGTTTTGTTTTATTTCTTATGCATCGCTAGCTCAGCGTGAAGACCAACGGACAAAGTGGGGGAAGTGAGCGAGAGACCCGCGTTCGAAACCAAAAGTTGAAGTGATCTCGAAAGTGATAATCAAATTCCGCCTTTCGAAACTACTGGTATATTTTGTTTGTTTTTCTCCGTTTCTTCAAACGCTTCTTCAACCTCAAGTCGGAGCCCGAAAGTGATCCAACCGCCCAAGATGTGATATAATATCAGTCCCTCCCTTCCCCCTTAAAATTTGCATCCCTCTTTCACGCCGTGAGCGGCCAGATTATTACGGAATAGCCCACTTTGGAGACATGGCCTTAAAGGCAAGTTTGCGGCCTGAAACTGTGACGAAATCGAAAAAAGCTAAATCTAAACTGCAACACAAGAAAAACGACCGAACGATGAAAGAAAGAAAAAAAAAACTTAGTCTTAAAACCAGTTTTGTTGGTGTCTCTCGGGGAGGCAAAGTGGTTTCAGTGCAGCCAGCAAGGCAGCCAGTTTCGATTTGCATAACTTGGCGCGATCGAGCCTTATATCGAGAGAGGTGCAGCGCAGCTTTTCACTTTTGTTTGGCACTATCATGCCATATTGGTGCATGTTGTTGCTGCTGCACCTCTTTTTCTTGCTGTGTTTAGATTGAACTTCTATGAGAGTGAAGTTGGTCGCATAGCTTGGTTGTTTTGTATGGCAGTTCAGAGAGGAATCCTTGAAACGGATTGCAGCAAATATTTGAACTGAATACTTCTGTCATGGTCGTCTTTTGAGGAATTTATGACACAATTGATGGAAGTTGATGACTGTTTTTTTCCAATTTGTCAATGTGGTTTCCAAAGTTTTTTTTTCCATTTCCAATTAAAATAATTTATTTTTCTATGGTTTAATCTTTTGGGCTCCTAGTCGTAAATGTGAAATATTATGCCAACTTTTCTCACATTGAGTCCAAAAGAGCTACACATATGACAAAATAAGCTTTTCACGTTTACAAAAATAGATGGAAAATAAAAATTTACTCAAAAGACAGTTTTAAGACTATTGCAGCTTGAAAATTTGAATTACCAAATTTTATATGCTAAAGTGAATCTGACGCAGGGTGGCAACTCGAATCCCATTTCCCAACTTTTCCAGAACCTCAAATTTAATGCATTTCTTACTCAAAGATACAAAAAATAAGCATTATCAACCATTGCACAAAAGTTATAAATAAGATCAACAAAAATCAAACTATTGATCATTTTAGTTAAAAAAAATAAACTTAAAAAAAATAAACCATTCGCACGGGCTCCTTATAGCCGGTTTTGATATGTAAACAAGGTTTTTAACTCATTCAGCTTTGAAGGTTCTGGAGCAACATTTGAAAAGGGCACATAAGCATTTTGACAGCTGAAACTTTTTTGCGAATTCTCGGGCTTCGGCGAACTTTTTCACAACATTTGATGTGTCAAACAAAAGCTGGCCTAAACTTTTCAGGTTTTGTAAAATAATTACTTATTGCCTGGGATCTTGCAAAAAAAAGTTCAAGCTTTCAAAATGCTTAAACGCCCATATCAAATGATTGTAGAGAGTTAAGGAGGTATTAGACTATGGCAAACAAACTCGCTATTTTGTGTTTGACAGTTTGCCAAACTCGCAAACAAAGCAAAATGTATGCAGGTTGACGTTTCTGCAAACAAATGCAGGCAATCTGCCAAACTGTCAAAAAGTGTGTTTGATTGCGTATTTGTTTGTTTGTTTGTTTGTCATAGTTTAATACGTCCATTATGGTTTTAAAAAGGGTTATAACAGGCTATACGAAGCTTATGCAAATTGGATATGAACAACAAAATATATTAAAAAATAAAACATACAAATGGATGCACTTATTATTATGACTCGGAGAGAACACATAAACTGTCAGTCTTTAAAAATAATTAAAAGCTCATCAACACTCAACAACTAAATGTTTAATTTTGATCTTTTTTTTTAGATTTTCTAGATTTTGATCTTATTTTTAAAAACAATGTAAATTTGTCGAGTTGTCAGCATTTTAATGATTTATTTTGTTTTCTTTTTCTTTTTTCAATAGTTTTTTGAAATAGATAAGAATAAGATTTTGATACATTTTTTTTGTTTAGAACGAAAAACGTCGCATTATATTTGTCAGTTTAGTTTTTCCGATCAAGAAAAATCAAGCTTTTTCTACATAAATTAACCCAAACTACTTGCAATGACAATATGAATTTAGTGTAACCTTTTAAAATATTTACAATAAAAACAATATTGCCAAACTCAGGTTGAAATCTTTTTAAAATATTCAAGCAACACAATGTGATTAAATTAATCTGAATGATAGTTTAACGCCGGTTATAATCGATGAAATTAAGCTCTTTTTACAAACTATTTTTTCATTAGCTTGTTCTTGTTGAAAGTTTGCTGTTACTTTTAAGGAGCTATTACACTACGGCAAACAAACAAACTCGCATTTTTTGACAGTTTGCCAGTTTGCCTGCTTTGTTTGTTTACCTGGATTTGTTTGTACAAACGTCCGCCTGCATAGATTTTGCCTTGTTTGCGAGTTTGCCGCAAACAAGTTTTTGATTTTGACTAACTGTCAAACACGGAAAAGTGCGTAAATATTGATTTATAAATTTTTAATGATGATCTGTATCAAGTTTTCTAACAAGTATGCTTGAGATTCCCGACTTTTCTCGATTTATTTTTGCGATTTTTGGCAAATTCCAGAATTGATAGGCTACCCTGTTGAAGCTGTAATTTTGTATTTGTAGCTGTGATAGTATAAATAAGTTTTTTTTTTTGTTTGCACAGAACTGAACTTGGAAATTATTGATTTATTGATTTTTTCTGAAACGAACAAATATTAAAAAAAAAATTTGAGATCACTCAGTTGAGCAAAAGATTGATTACATTCATGTCGTTGCCTGTCTTTCAACTGGTATTTTATGCGGCATTGTTGTTATAGAAATCTCAAAACCACAAAACATATAGTTAAAAAAAACTACAAAACATTAAGGAATTAAACCGTTGAAACCATGCAAAATGCTTTCTCTGCTTTGTTTTGGGTTTAATCATAAGAAAATTTTGAGAGAGAAAGAGAAAACTGATAAGCGAGAGAATTCTGTAAAGCCAAGAACTCACTCTCTTGCTTTCGGGCCAGGCTCACTGTTAAAATTTCACCGTAAAGATGATGCGATGAGAAATTTCTCACAGATATTATCATACATTTACGATTATACGCGTTGAATTTGGTTGACTCAGCCAATTATCGAGCATGTTTTTATGTATCGTGTTTGCACAAAATCGCTTAATCAAATTAAATTTAATTTCCCTTACCGACGCATTGGTTTCCACTCTCAAAGTTCCTGGCACATCTCAGAACGTCCACTTCTCAGACCCTCTTCACGGTTCATGGTCAAAGGCATCAACACCTCAATTATGACCACCATTATGTGCCATCACAATGGACCGCTGCGCTGGCAGCTCTACGTGGGTACATGCTAAATCAACACACGTTCTAAATGCAATTTTCCCAGCCACTTTTCCTCCGACGACTAACCATGACCCTTTGTGATTCGTGATTCCCACTCATGTTACCTGTACCGACGGTCAAGCCCCGTCTAGAACCTCATTAATCAGTCTCTCAAGTGACGCAGGATTCTTTGTCCTTCTCGCTCGCACTGGGAGATCATCTCGGCAGATTTACGACCTCATCCCTAAACGCAAACCTTGAAGAGCCGCTTCGTCTCGCACTCTTTGACGTTGATTGATGTCTGATGTCATACCTTAAGTCACTACACGAGTTGTCCTAAGCAAAAAATGAAATAAAGCGATTGCCTGAGGGGTGCGCGCGCGAAAGTGAATTGAGCCTAAGCTCCACTTAAGGATAGGCGAAGGGAAGTTATGTAAAGCCGCGCGACATGCAGCGCAGCTGCCGGCATCAAGAAATTATTCCACTTATTGAGAGATTGCGGAAAAAGAGAAGGTGTTTCGTGTTTTGCGCTTTTTTTGTAGAATGAAACTGGTTTCCAGCGGCGCGATGACTGCATCGATTGCGCCGTGCCAGTTGGAGTGCTTTTCGAAGACTTGCGCGCTGGAAGAATATTAAGCGAGGAACCTTTTTTTTCTGTGGAAATCTCTCGAAAGGTAACCGAACTTGAAAGAGTTCTTAGACTGTTAATTTCTTGAATAAATTTAGGAAGTCAACGTTTGCATTCAAGCGAGGCACTTTTTTAATGTATTAATTAGCGATTGTTACGTGACTTGAGTGTTGGAGTCGTCGCTTCCAAATTTGTACCGGGAAGTAACGGGGTTAAGCAATTCGGCCACACACTATACAAACTATTCAGATTTTGAGGTCAACCCAAAAACACCTCACAGTTTCGTAACACCAATTCGAAGGCGCTATCACTCTCATGTCCAAATGTGGTCAACGTGTCTCGTAACGGTCTTCACTTCGCGAGCTGCCACGTGTTACATAACCTCAAAATAACGATTTCTTCTTTCTTTTCCTCCTTCAGCCGCCGTTGAGTACCGCGTGAAGCGTCAGGATGACGACCAGGACGCGGAGGACAACATCGAGGAGCTGTGCAAGGACCGCCCGGCGGACGAGTACTTCCGTCTGTCCACCGACGGAGATTGCCGCGAAGTCGTGAGGTGAACAAATACCACCAGAATCGAATGAACCGAGTGTGCGTGTGTGCCATGCCGATTTGTGATGCCCCCCCTTCCTGGTCCCTCCGATAAAGATGGTTGGAATCCTCCATTCCGAACCTGGAGTGACCCCCTTTCCCCCTTTGATCCGATTCGAGTTGTTGCAGCGCCATCTATTGAGCAGTAGTGTCGCTACTGGGCAATAGATGGCGCATCGTAAAATTTATTAATTCCGCGTAATTTAACGTTTCTTCTTCCACAATCTGGTAACGCTATAGGTGCGATAACGCTGGCGAAAACGGCATCACACGGCTAGCCAAGGTCCGTTGCCCAACCGGGTTGTACTTTGACACTGAACGTCAAACCTGCGATTGGAAAACGAACGTTAAAAATTGTGATGCACTAGGAAGTAAGTCCGGCACGGTGGACCGGCTCGTGGAGGGACCCCCACAACAATTTATTTTCGTCCCTCCCCGGGATCGGCCACCGGAAGTAACAGACACTAAACCTCTCTTTCTTTCTGTTTCCGTTTTTTGTATGTTTTACCTCCATCGTCTTCTCGATATTTCGATATCGCTTCAACTTAACATTTCTCAACAAAAAAAAACAACCATCTCACACCACCACCACCTCTTCGGCCCCTCCCTCATCGTCGTCGACGTGTTGTATCCAACCCCGCTCCCCTTCGTCGAACAAAAAAAACCCAAAACCTAAAACAAAAAACAGGTGTACCCGTTCCGGACTGAAGCAAATCACTTGCCCGTCCGGCCTAGCCTTCGACATTGAAAAGCAAACTTGCGACTGGAAGGCAAAGGTCAAGTCGTGTGACAAGAAGGAAAGTAAGTGCCCAGCAACGATCCCACTTTCAAACTGTTTGTTAATATTTTTCTTCGGGCCGACGGATGCGGAAATTTAGCGATTAGTTCACACACACCAATGCAAACTACACACCCAGCTTTGTACATATACTTCCGAGTTGCAGCTCTGCACTACGAGGGGTTGAGCTTTTTTGCGAGGTCGGTTCCAACCCTGCGTTTGACAGCTAGCACACCTTCGGCGTTGCGCACCTTGCACGCGACGCACGCATCAAGGTGTCAAACTTTAAAGGTTGCTAGCTGTCAATTGTTGGGTTGGAATTTCCACACATTAAGTTCAACTGCTAGAATCTACGCGGTGGGACGCCTAAAATTTCACATTTTCCTCGGTCGCTTCACAGCCAAGTCGAATGTCAAGTTTTTAAGCGCAATCCACCCGGATTCGTAACACAAACACACAAAGCAAGATGGCAGCTAAAAAAACGCACACGTCAAACAGTATCAGTATTAGCAAGCAGAATGGTTCCGGGATTGCAGCACGATAAAGACGGTTCAGCAAAACGGTCAGCTTCAAGATAGCAAAGTTAGATTGAGACACACACACCAAGACAGATTGACACAACAAACCTAACACAAAATCCCTCCTACTAACCGTACCTCGCTTAGAGATAAATGTTGCTCGCTTTCTACTAACTCTGCCGGTGAAGGAATTGTTATGTGATCCCATTTCATAGCTGTCTAATCGATTGCATAACCCTGCATTCACCAGGCTCTGCCAACTTTTCGAGAAGGTGACGTTTGCTTACCTTAAGCATTGTTTACTTTGATTCGCAAACGTCAAGCTTGTCGAAGTTGACAGAGTCTTCGATCACAATTGAATGAAAATTGAGAAACATCCCAAATCCTCCACAAAACACTTTCACCAAACATACCTTACCAAATCGGGCCTTATGTAACGCGGTACGTCCTCAACAAATCACTTTCTGTTTTCACGTTGACCCTGTACTACCTAAATGTTCTCTTTCACTTCCAAATAATCGGTCACGAAACTGTTAATCAAACACTTGCATAAACTCTCCAGCATGATCTCGTTTGTCTAATACAACTTTTACGAATCACCTTAATTGATCAAAACCTGTCTGTCGATTGAAAATAATCGCACGTACCGCTGCAAACAAACTAATTCCAAACCAGACAACACAGACACGAACGCGTGGCCTCGGTCGCCAAAGATCTTCGAGCTCTCAAGCGTCCTTCCAAATTCCGTACTACACCGTAAACTAGTCCAACATCGAAAACCTACAACACGTTCTACACCACATCTCTCCCCTCTTCAAAAAAAATTAGAATCTCATCCTCTTATCGCTCATGCTAATCCCTTCAAAAGCTTTTACCAAAATCAACAATGTCTAACGATCCCCCTTTGACCTCGTCCCAAAGAACCCCGCAAGGTGCTGCCCATCCTGAAGACGGACGAGCCGATCTGCCCGGAGGGTAAGCTGTCCTGCGGCAACGGCGAGTGCGTCGACAAGGAGCTGTTCTGCAACGGCAAGCCCGACTGCAAGGACGAGTCCGACGAGAATGCGTGTAGTAAGTTAGATGATCCTCGAAAATAAAATTGGGTTATTAAGGTGATCTTGCTTTTCTTTCTGTGTAGCCGTCGAACTGGACCCGAACCGTGCCCCGGACTGTGACACGACGCAGTGCGTGCTGCCGGATTGCTTCTGCTCGGCTGACGGAACGCGGATTCCCGGAGGAATTGAACCGCAGAACGTGCCCCAGATGATCACGATCACGTTCAACGGTGCCGTCAACGTGGACAACATTGACCTGTACGAGGACATCTTCAACGGGCAGCGCCAGAACCCGAACGGCTGCCAGATCCGGGGAACTTACTTTGTGTCGCACAAGTACTCCAACTACTCGGCCATTCAGGACCTGCACCGCAAGGGTCACGAGATCTCGGTGTTTTCGCTGACGCACAAGGACGACCCGAACTACTGGACGCAGGGAACGTACGACGACTGGCTGGCGGAGATGGCCGGAGCGCGGTTGATCATCGAACGGTTCGCCAACATTACGGACGGCTCGATCATCGGAGTTCGTGCGCCGTACCTGCGCGTCGGAGGCAACAAGCAGTTTGAGATGATGGCCGATCAGTTCTTCGTGTACGATGCCTCGATCACCGCTTCGCTGGGACGTGTCCCGATCTGGCCGTACACGCTGTACTTCCGCATGCCGCACAAGTGCAACGGTAACGCCCACAACTGCCCGTCCCGTAGCCACCCCGTCTGGGAAATTGTCATGAACGAGCTGGATCGTCGTGATGACCCGACCTTCGACGAATCCCTTCCCGGTTGCCACATGGTTGACTCTTGCTCCAACATTCAGTCCGGTGAGCAGTTCGGACGTCTTCTGCGTCACAACTTCAACCGCCACTACAATACCAACCGTGCCCCGCTCGGTCTGCACTTCCACGCCTCGTGGCTCAAGTCCAAGAAGGAGTACCGCGAAGAACTGATCAAGTTCATCGAGGAGATGCTCGTCCGCAACGATGTCTTCTTCGTCACCAACCTGCAGGTCATCCAGTGGATGCAGAACCCGACCGAACTGAACGCCCTCCGAGACTTCCAGGAGTGGAAGGAAAAGTGCGACGTCAAGGGACAACCCTACTGCTCCCTGCCCAACGCCTGCCCCCTCACGACCCGCGAACTGCCCGGCGAAACCCTGCGTCTCTTCACCTGCATGGAGTGCCCCAACAACTACCCCTGGATCCTGGACCCCACCGGCGATGGCTTCACCACCAAGAAGTAAGCCCCACCAGAGGGAGTCCGCGGTCTCCACCACCGAAAGTCTGATTTAGTTGTGCGCCGAGAACCGCCCTCAACCAACGGAGCAGAGGCGTCTGTTGTACATAATTCTTACAACCCCTAAACAAAACAATCCCCAAAACCCCTCCCCCCACACTCCTTACCCCCCTCACACCCAAGAAAGCCGCCATTTTCGTTTAGAGAACAATGGGCGATCGAGAGAAAAGAAAAATATTACAAATCAAAACAATCGAATAATTCAACGTGATAACTTAACAATTTGAGAGTGGGAATTTCTCTCTCCGTCAAAAAGAAGAAGAAAAAAAAAACATCAAAAGAGCGCGAGAGAATGCTAGAGCGAGAGCGAGAGAGAGAGCGCGCGAGCGTAAGCGCAAGTGTTTTCCTTTAAGTACTCGTTTTTATTATATTATAAAGTATTTTTTTAAATTAAAACTGCGAAAAGATGATGGAATGAGCAAGTGTGTCGCGCGAAGCAGGACCGGTATAAAGGTTCTGAGCGATTAGCAAGGAGGTCAACATCGGAATGTGCTACAGCGACCACACGCAATTGGAATTATGGAAAAAGCGAAATGTATGAATGCCAATTTTACAATAATCTTGTCACGTGTTATTTTTTACTTTCTTATTCGATGATGACAGCCCAAATGAGCGACTGAGCGAATGAGAACGAAACTAAAGAGTTGAGGAGCGTTTCCCTAACACAGACGCAAGCATTGAGCTTGGACAAAAAAGTCTCATCCTTGATAGTAGTCTACATCAATTAGGGTGGGTAATTTTTTTTCGAAAGTGCTCGGATCCGGCTGGAACACATTTACGAACCCAACAGTCAGTCCTTGTTATAAAACTTTTAAACTACTGCAGAGACGGATCGGGTTTGGAAAGAAAAGACTTTGTATGATGTTCCAAATGGAAAAAGGAACTCGACACACGGTCGCAGCTTTATTTATAGTTTCATTTTCTTTGTTTGTATTGGTGAGTTCCGATTGCTGAAACGTCAACTGACATTTAAGCCTAAATGTCGAGGAATAAGAAAAAAAACGAAGTTGACTTTATAGCTGTCGGCCACCATTGCTAGTACCAACCACTAGTGTCTTCCTTTTTATCTACAAGGACTTCGCCGCCCTGGGCTCCTAAGTGTATGAAAGTATGGCACGGAGCGACGGCGCCGAATACCCATATTTACACAAAGAATTTTAGAGCGTCCGCCGCGGGATTCGAACCGGCGACCTCTGGATTATGAGTCCAGTGCGCGGTCCGATTGGTCCACACGGGCGAGGGATATGACACTTGTTAATATTCCTGAATGGATTTTCCTTAAAATGTACAGAATTTTCTGTTAATTTGAGTCTTCATCCTGAAAAACATCGGTTTCGTGTTTTGTCAATCATACATACTCCAGTAAAGTTTCAATGATCGAATTTGCTTTTTTGTGCAACAACTCATTATCTGATAAGTTCTCATAAAAAGCTGGTTTCGCCTTTATCGGAGTATTTTTCAGTTTTCTCAGGACGGCCTTTGATCTTGCCATGATTCCGTAGGTTCTATGCAAAGAAACACTGATGGCATCTCAAGCAGCATATCAAGCACTTGAAGCTTTACCGTCTTCTTGTTGGTTTCGTCGTTGTTATAGCAATTCAATTGTATGTCGAAAAAATGTGTTTGATGCAATAAATATACCAAATCTTCCCTTCTAGCGATCCTACACAATGGTTTTATTCGAAACTTTATTTTAGGGTTTTCCTTATCGCTGTCGAGCATTTCTACAATGTTTTCCACTAAATCCTTACTCCAGAGCCGCAATTTACCACTCACTCTTTTGCCTTCCTCACTGAGGATACTTGCTCCCTACGCCAGGCTCTTCCGTGTTCGACAGCTACTCCTGCAGGTACGGCTCGCCACTTCCGGCTCGACGCGGCCGTCGGCGAATGCCGCTGGCGCGACTTGGCCAGGGGCAAATGTGAACATACTCATTTAGCGGATACTTGCTCCCGTGCTCTTCCGTGTGCGACTCCACAATTTCTCTACGATTTCCACCAAAAAAATCAATTGAACGAAAATAACCGCACCGCGCTTCCGCGAACAAAAGAAAATCTGACCGGCCACGTTGAAAGAAACCACGTTTTGATGATGTCGCGATTGATTCTAAACATAAACAAATCAATCGTGACGTTTCAAAACGTCAAACCGTACACTCTTGAAAAAGCTACTCAGATTTGGTCTAAAAGTATGAACGGGGCTCAAAAGTTCTGGCACCGCGCCCAAAACCTTGAGTGGCACACTCTTGGGTAAGGCTATAATCCAGTCCTGAAAATGAACTTTTTACAGAAAGCTCGCAGACCCACCTTCATGTATACCTATCGACTCAGAATCGAAAACTGAACAAATGTCTGTCCGTCTGTGTGTATGTGTGTTACCAATAATGTCACTCAGTTTTCTCAGCACTGGCTGAACCGATTTTGGTCAAACCAGTCGCATTCGACTTGGTTTAGGGTCCCATAGATCGAGTTTCAATAAAATTTAAGTTTCGATAAGTAGTTCAAAAGATATGTATAATCCGCATATATCCGGATGTTAGAGAAATGACCTGAAATTTTATATATCGTTGGATAGGTAATCGAAAGGCATTTCTAATGAGTCCAAAACATTCCGAAAACAATAGGGGAGAGTGGGGAGACTTGATCCCCGGGGAGACTTGATCCCAAGCATGTATCTCGTCAGCACGTGGGTAAAACAATTAGCTTGGTTTTAGAAAGTTGTGCGAAATTAACTAAAACTCATTGTAGAAAACAAAGAAAAAAATTAAAAAATGTTTAGATTGAGTTACACACATTTTTCTAAGAAGTGCTGCAAAAAACTTCCAAGAGATCTTTTTTCTTTGTTTTGGTAAGTATAGAAAACACTGAAAAAATATTCAAAAAAATATTTTTTATACATAAATTGTTTGATAAACATATCAACTCCAAAACCCTTACGCATTTGACGTTAAATTTATCGTCATACTATTTTTACAATCAATTGTTTAAAAAAGTGCGTTTAGGGAGACTTGATCCCTGCATTTTTACAGTCACTGGAGTCAACCTCAAGATTTAATAATTTTGATGGGTTTTCGTACATAGTTTCCTTTAGTATAGTTGTACATAACTTACTGCAGTTTGAACCATTTTTCAAAAGTTTTGTGAACAAAAATTACCAGCTTTTGTAAACATGCTCAATTTTTGTCTAAAAAAGAAAATTTTAAGTTTTTTTAATATTTTGCATGCTAAACTTGTTATATTTTGAACACAAACGTACAGGTTTAATGTGAAATTGCTGTAACTTATAGAAAATTAAAAGTTTGGATGAATAATAAACATTTTCTTTAGATTTCTTCAAAATGTTGAAAGGGGGATCAAATTACCCCCAACAGTTTGAAAATGCCGGTTTAAAATATTTTTTTAAAACGCTTGGCATAATTCGAAGAGATTATCTGATTAAATACCCTTATCAGCTAAACATAGTTGAATGTTGAGGCTTTCAATTCATGCAAAAAGTTCATAGTTTTGTGAGAAATTGACAGAGTTATGTGCGATACAAAAAAGGGGATCAAGTCTCCCCACTCTCCCCTACTTTTAAATCAAGACTAACATTTCAAAAGGACGTAATATGGCCCTTTTGAAATAAAACTCTTGATTTTAAAACAATGAAAATATATTTTTCAGAGAGATCGGAAAATTTCACGAATGTTTTATATTTTAACATAAAAAATCAGAGCATTAGTTCCTGAGATATCGATATTAGAAAGTGGTGTGTTGTTTGGGTGAGACTTCGACGGTAACATTTCAAAACGCATCATGTACATTTTGACACTTTCTGGGTTATTACATATTCTGAAAGTACTTCTAATAAGCTACCTATCCACCAAAAATGAGCAAAAGTTACTCCAGTAAAGTCTGTTTAATCATGATTTTAAATAAAGTAAAATAAACAAAATCTCTGCCATCAGCAGTCCCTGTTTATATAGCCCTGTCCAGGGCTTGTGAAATTTCGACATTGTTTGTGATAGCTGACAGAACATTCCAATCGTCTTCACCACGACAACCTGATTTTTAAATTCTGCTTTCGTTCGTTTCACACACAAAGGAATTAGTGCTACGCAAAGTAACTCACGCATTCATTGACTTCCCTCCAGAAGAAAAATCGCCTAGAGAGCGATCGTTTGACATTCTACCGAGATTCCGATCATCTCTCCAATGATAGCAATCATATGATTTCTGTCACCACGCAGCATACACTAGGAAGAGAGAGACAAAAACGAGAGAAAAAGAAAGAGCACGTTGTCTCGTTCGGGCGGCTGCTTGAGTGGTGCTCATTTTTCGTTCGTTTCGTCTTCGTGTTTACGTTCATCGACCGTCGCCAAGCAATGACGGTCATGATAGGCGTTGTGTGTCAGCGATCAAATATCATTTTGGGAAATGATCGCTGACAGAAAGTTCTATCGAATATCGAGCAGTCCCTTTTCAAGCATTGGCCCTGTCAACCTGTCAAATAAAAGACTACATGAACCTCATGACCAAAAAAAAGCATCATGAAAAAAGCGCCATGTACATTCGGCGAAGAAAAACGAATCATAACAAAGCGGTGCACTTTATCAAAATTTCTCTTAAGTACTTTTTGATTGTAAATTCGATTTTACATAGAAAAATTAGCCGGGACCGTGGTGTAGGGGTAAGCGTGATTGCCTCTCACCCAGTCGACCTGGGTTCGATCCCAGACGGTCCCGGTGGCATTTTTCGAGACGAGATTTGTCTGATCACGCCTTCCGTCGGAAGGGAAGTAAATGTTGGCCCCGGACTAACCTAAAAGGTTAGGTAGTTAGCTCAGTCCAGGTGTAGGAGTCGTCTCCCTGGGTCCTGTCTCGGTGGAGTCGCTAGTAGGCAGTTGGACTAACAATCCAAAGGTCAGTCAGAATCCCGGGGTGGATGGAAGCTTAGGTGTAAAAAGTGGTTTGCAATTGCCTCAACAATCAAGCCTTCGAACACCTAGTTTCGAGTAGGAATCTCGCTATCGAGAACGCCAAGGCAATGCTGTAGAGCGAATAATTTGATTTGATTTTTTTTTTATAGAAAAATGAAGTTAAAACATTTTTGCGACCAATTTTTTTAATCAGTATTAATTCAAAAATTCATAACTCGGTCAAAGATTTTTTGCACATTCGTGCTGGTCAATAATTATGGTAAAAAGGTAACGTCATTAGTGTCACATAAAACGATTAAAAAATAAATTTTTAAGTCACATCTGTAAAAAAAAAGTTTTGGAAAAAAAATATCGTACAGATATTCGCCATGCTTGGTGCAGATAATACAGATTTTTGGATCCTCTAATACCGACGAGCATGTGGCAACATTGCACCGGAGTAGTCATCGGGATGGATTGGCCTTATTGAAGCGGTCATTTGAATACAATTTTTTTTTAATCTCTTGCGATGGCTTTCGCTCACCTACAGCATACATCCTAGCTGCGTTGCATCTCGAGTCCGGATTTGTAGCGAAGCCGACCGTTTCTTTCCTGTTTGGTAGCTTACTTCTGCTGGCCACTCACATGTAAATTATTTCAAAGACTTCCTTGGTTTCCGTGGTTACGAAAGATGCTAAGGTATCGGATGTACTGAAGCTGGAAGCACGAGTAAGTACTTCTTTCTTTTTTGTTAGATACAAAGCCTTTTTTCTTCCGGAGCTACTACTGCATCATCAAAAAATGATAGCGCGAGGCGAGGCGACAAGTACCATAAGTGCTTTTCAAAAGCTCGAGAGGCTGTCTCTCCGTAACCGGCGTAAACAAAAGTTGAAATTGAAGATTACAACAAAGAAAAAAAGAAAATGGATGAAAATATCTGCAACGTGTGGAGGATCATACCTAGTAGAAACTACATGTAACATTTTGAAATAAATAAAGCCAACTTCTCGTAATAGTCCATAAGCTCAAGATCAATGATTTCGATTTGCTTGTTGACCATCCAAATCTTTAAAATATAAATGGTTTGTGCCATCCCTGCCATCCACCGTTCCCTTCTAACAATTTCTACTTGTCGAAACTTAATCCCTTTTTCCGTATCTCCACCAAGAAACAGAACCACCAACTCCAGTAACTCAACGTAATCTCCTCGAGGGTGTTTCTGGTCCAAGCACGACAGACAAAAATCCATCACATTTTGGCGCTAAGCTGAAGTAATTTCTTCAAGAGCAGGAATATAAAGTACGCTGATGTACTCGATAACTTCGTGCGATTCCAGTTTTGCATTGTACTCCTCTTTGAACTTCTTTAAGTTGTCAAGCTCGTCTGACTGAGATTTATCCCCATTTATCTCGTAGCAATGCTTCGAAACTAGTTCGGCCACATAATGACGACATGCCAGCGGAAGTAATGGTTTTTTAACAGTTAGGCACTCCAGTGAAGAGCGGCTAGCATGATCAATTTGCATTCCGGGACGAGAAGGAAATTTACTTCCCCATCCGACGAAAGGCGTGAACAGACAAATCTCATCTTGGAAAATCCCGAAGCAAATTTGATAAAAAATGTTCTTAAAACAGGAATAAAACGACTCGACTTATCTAGTCTATCTACACAAATTATCTGAAATTTTTCAAAACAAGCTGAAAAGCGCAACAATCTGTACGAACCTGTTTCGTCCTTAGTGAGAGTGCTTTCGGATGTTAATAGAAGACACGCAACACAACACCGGGGCAAGTTTTTCGTGAATTCTCCTTCCTTTTTAATCCGCACATTTTCTTGTAATGATCTTCCTTATCTGCATAGTCTTAGAATGTACTGACATTCAGTACCAGCCAACCAGAACCGAAACCAGGGCGATACCGAACAGAGTTTCCACACACAGAGTGGGGAGGCCGCCACACCGGGGCTTAACGGTACGACTTCTGGTAGCGAGCACGGGCACCTGGACCTCCGAACTTCTTCGGTTCGCAGCGACGCGGATCGGCAACCAGCAGAGTTCGGTCGTACTGGGTCAGGATGTCCTTGAGCTCCTTGCGGGACGCCTCATCGACGTACTTCTGGTAGAACGACACCAGGGCCTTGGAGATGGCCTGGCGGATGGCGTAGACCTGGGCGACATGACCACCACCGGAAACCCGGATGCGGATGTCGACGCCGGCGAACTTTTCCTTGCCGAGCAGCAGCAGCGGCTCCTGCAGTTTGTACTGGAGGATCTTGGGTTCGATCTGGTCCAGCGGGCGTCCGTTCACGCGGAGCAGGCCCCGGCCGCGCTTGCAGTACGCAACGGCAGTCGCGGTTTTCTGGAAACGAGACGAAATTTGCGAGTTAGCACTTTTTTATGCCGAGTCCACAATTGGACGCTTGACCCTAGCATTGTTTACGGGACGGAGCTAACCTCAATCTTTTTGCACTAATCGTAAATCAACTACTTCAATTATTTATCATGTTGCACTAATCTCACTAAATTGTCCCTGGACCCTCCCGGAAGGTGGTCCTTCTCACAATCCCTCCTCCTCCACCATCTTCCCCTCTAACCACAATCAAATCCGTTTCTCATGCGGGCCAACAAGTTCCACCAAAAATCCCCGATAATTACCTTGCGTCCGAAGACCTGGACGGCGTTGACGGGTTCCTTGCGTGCCTGCAACGAAAAATAACCACAATTAGCATCGTTCCGGGCCGGTTTTACGCCGAAATTCACGAATTTTTGCTCCGACACTCACTTTGGGCATGTTTAGCTCGGTACACAACAAACTAGAAAGAAAGGAAGTCGGCTCGCGTGCGCTGAACTGAAATTGACATGACAGATCGGGCGGAACGTTGACAGCTGACGGATGAGTGTTTCCGGGGGCGAACGAGGGGTGTGATTGTTATGGGTAATGTGTGCACGGTTACGAGAAGATACACACAATTGGGTTAAAACCGTGAAGCTTCGTAAACATTCAAATCATTCAGTTTTCGTCAAAACCGAACCATATCTGAAATAAGTAAATGGGACGTCTGTCAAATTTGAATTAAGTTCACTCAGATTTCTATCGAGAAATAAAAAATAGAGATGTGAGCCGGTAACAAGGGGTTAAACTTTAGCAACTGCGTGAGCAACTGTCATGGTAAACTTCACAGAAGCTCGACAGAAAGTTTAACTCCATATTGCACTTTAAATTTCTCGATAGTCTATAGTCGAAAATTTACTAACATATTAACACCGACGACGTTAAGAGCTAGGTTAAGAGTCTAATTCGTCCACCTTAATTATTGATCGCTTTTACGATTTATACCTGAACAATCTTGAAATTATTCATTCGGATTTTCCTTATTCCTCTCGTTTCATCATTCCCTTGAAATTTTGCTGTTTTATGAGTTCGCTCAGAATTTAAGAATTTAAGAATTTAAGAATCCTCCGTGTACGCACGAGTGCAAGCAGCAGTCAAGTGCTCAGTGCTCCATCGTTTTTTCGAAATTTTTCGCCGTAATTTACCGGGATCAGCCGCGAGTTTGCTCCTGTAGCATGCCAAGGGCCGGCCGTGGCCGTGGCAGTTCGAGTGCGGCCTCGAAAAACCCGCGAAGTTCGTCTACCGGCCGTGTGCAAAAAGGTAAACAAACCAACGCCGCGTCGTCCGCCATCGCGCCGGGGAGTGTGTGCGCCAAAGGATTCGACCCGAAATTATTACACGCTAATTACCGCGTCCAGGATCGCAGCCCTATTAGGCTCCGTTCAGCTACTTTCGGCAATCCGTCGACCGATGGCGCTTCAACATCCGCCAACATTCCCACCAGTAACAAGTTCGCGAGACTGAGTGACGAGGAAAGCAACAACAACAATACCGACGGTAGCACTACCGACGACGACGACGACGATGGTCGTACACGGAAGAAAGTGATTTCGCCAAAAAAAGTAATTACTCCAAAGGAACGACGACCACCACCAATTTTCGTTTTGGACACGTTGGCGGACGATGTTGACGAGCATGTGGAAGGCCTCGTGTACTGCCTCAAAATAGGTAAATCGTCAGTGCAAGTGTTCACATTTGACCAAAAGAACTTCGACCTGGTTGTGGAGAAATTGATGCGTAAAAACTTCAAATTCTACACATTCTACCCCGTGCAGAAGACCGCTGTTAAGATCGTCTTGCAGAGGTACCAAGACCGCCCGACCTCCGTCCTCAAGGAGCACCTCTCGGGTGTCGGAATAACGCCGCGAGACATAAAAGTCCTCTCGCGGAAGACAACAGTCACAGGTACACACACACTGTACCTGTTGTACTTCGATCGCGGCACCGTCAAACTTCAAGACCTGCGGCGGACTAAGGCGTTGGACAAGGGGCAGGAAACTCTAAATATACTTATTGATTTTCAGTGTACTGGCGGTATTTTAGTATACTTGTAAGTATACTTACGAATATTTAACTCCAAGTTCCCACCGCCACTTACTGAACCATGGTTTGACAGCTCGTGAGCCTTGTTGATCCTTTTTTATTTATTTATTTATTTATTTCACCGCCTCCATCTAAAATGCTCAGGCTGTATAATCTTAAAAAACTAACATTAACTTATTCTAGTTTTAAACACAGTTTTGGACACGACATAATCAAAACAAGAGCAGATTTCATTAAATTGACGGAAACAAACATCTAGCGGGTTATTATAACCATCGTCAAATATATGTCTCGGAATCCACAGCAGGGGGCGTTCCCCTCTGAGTCCTTGGCGAGCCGGTTCATTGAAGCGTACGTTGTTGCGGATGCTGCGGCAGTCGATGTTGCCGCGCAGCAGATCGAATACGAAAAGACGCTGCATCAGGGTCCGACGCTCGGCAAGTGACTGCAGCCTAAACAGCAAGCAGCGTCCTTCGTACGATGGCAGGATCAGCGGGTTATTCCATGGCAGCTTGCGCAAGGCAAACCTCACGAAGGCACGCTGGACTCGTTCAATCCGCGCAGCCAGCGTTACGTGGTACGGTGCCCAAACAACCGCAGCATACTCCAGGACGCTCCTGACCAGCGACGCGTACAGCACTTTCAAAGCAAACGGGTCGTCGAAGTGGGCGGTGTTGCGCTTCAGGAAGCCTAGCATCGCAAAAGCCTTTCCAGTTGTCAAAGCGATGTGTTCGTTGAACTTCATTTTACGATCCACGGTCACGCCTAGGTCCCGGATAGAGTTTACACGATCTAAAGGACACCCATCGCCCATCGTGTAGTCAAATCGCAGAGGGTTCCTTGAACGACTGAACGAGATAACCTTGCACTTCTTCACGTGTACCTTCATTCCATTTGACTCGCACCAGTGCAGGAGCGCATTGACGTCCATCTGTAGCGAGCAGCAGTCGACGTTGTTCTTCACCGAGCGGAACAGTTTCAGGTCATCAGCGTACATCAATGTGTTAGAATTTGTAAGCGCACATATTTCGTTCACAAAGAGAATGAAAATGAGTGGGCCGAGGTGGCTGCCTTGTGGGACGCCAGAGGGAATGTCAAATGTGCTGGAACGGGCGATTCGAAGATTGACAAAAGCTTTCCGATTCGTCAGGTACGAAAGCAGCCAGTTGGTGATCCAAGCAGGAAGACCGAGCTTGCGGAGCTTTCGAACGGTGAGTGCGTGAGGTACCTTGTCGAAGGCTTTCTCGAAATCTATGTAGATGGCGTCAACCTGTTCACCGGATTCAAGGGCATTTACAGTTGAGTGTACAAATGTTAGGAGGTTGGTTGTTGTTGAACGTTTCTGCATGAATCCGTGCTGATCATCCGAAATGATCGGACGCACCACCGCGTACAGCCTATCATACACAATCTTCTCCAGAACCTTGGCAAGACAGTTCAGGATCGATATCGGTCGGTAGTTCTCGACTTTCTTGGTGCTCCCTGATTTATGAATCGGAGTGATTGACGCCACTTTCCACATCGCGGGATAAACGCCTTTTCGAAGAGAATCGTTGAAAATCCTCTTAACTGGAACGGTGAGAGAATCAGCACAGGCTTTGATCAGCGACGGTGGAATTCCATCCGGACCTGGTCCTTTAGCTCCGTCCACTCCCGAAAGCGCCTTCAGAGTTTCCTCGTCGTTGAGCACCGGAAGCGGCAGCGGCAGATAGTGAGTTGGTACATATTCAAATTCGTGGTCGCGGGGTGGAATTGCATCAGAACTGTGCACCGACTTGAAGAAATCAGCGAAGAAGTTGGCGGCGATGGCTGGAGATGTTGAGTTCAAATCGCGGTACGAAACGTCTGTTGGAGTTCGATTGGCGTTTTTCCGGCTGTTCACGTAACTCCAAAACTTCGATGGATCGCTCTTTAGACTCCTTTGTGTGTTGTTGATGTAGGATCGAAAGCTTTCTTGGTTCAGCGCGTTGTATTCGTCCTCGATGTTTTGCACCGTCACCTTGTCCCATGCTGTCTTTGATTCCATGTATCGAGATGTTGCCTTGCGTAAGCGGTTTCTGAGCGTTCGTAGTTCATCGTTCCACCACGGCAGCTTGTATCGGTGGCTCATTCGACGGATTTTCTTCGGAACGACTTCGTGTAGGATGGAATTGAGCCTTTCATAGAAGTTTGCAGTAGATTCATCTACCGAGGAAGTGTCAAGCAGAGTGTCCCAGTCCACGGCGGATATTCTCTCGTTCAGGAGGGCATAGTCACACTGGTTGAAATCGAAGATTTCATCTGCATCATCAAGGTCGTCATTGCCACCGTGATCATAATCCAGTTTTAAAAGTATTGGCTTATGATGAGCGTCTGGTTTTAAAAGAGGACATGGATCGATGAGTTCAGCAGCAGTCGCATCACTCACGAATGCCAAGTCAAGAAGATTTCCGTGTGCACTCGCCAGATTGTTGATTTGCAGAAGTCCGCAGGAGAGCATCGATTCCAACAGCAAAACCTCCTGTTCTGCCGATGCGTTGATTGGGAGAAAGCTGTGCGTATCGTCATCAAAGAACCAGGTTAGCGCCGGAAGGTTATAATCGCCGACGACGAGAACCAAATCTCTTACTCCCGCCATGCCGAGAATTTGCTGCACAGCGCCCGTGTGGAGCTGGTACACATCGATGTTACTTGCTGGTCGAATGTAGATACAGCAGATGAAAAGTGCCTGATGTGGTAGAACAATACGGACAGCGATTTGTTCCAGGCTGCCACAGCCCACGAGTTCGACGTCTTTGCAGTTCCGTCCTGTTTTGACCGCAACCAGTACACCTCCCCCGCGTTGAAGTGATGATGTTTCTGCACTTCGGTCGCAACGAAAAATGTCATATCCCGCAGCAAACTCGGAGTTTTTAATCCCCGGTACCAGCCACGTCTCCGTAAAGATGATGACGTCGTAATCACAGGAACTAAGGGCTAACAGCACGGAATTTGTCTTTGTCCTTAAGCCTCGCACGTTTTGATAGTACACATTCAAAAAACCACGCTCTGACGACGCAGAAGCTGGATCAGATGCAGTCAATGCAGCAGGCATGCCGGAATTCGCGGAACCAAGGTCTTCCATAGTGCCGTGGTACACGCACCCCGGTGCAGCAAGAGTTACAAAAGTCGACGGCGGTACAGTAGCGCTGAAATCTGAACGAGCGTCAGGGCTGGTATGAGGCGTGCTGAATTGGTACTTGCCGAAGAGCACCGGTTGAGAGACCCCTCCCCCAACACCGACACCAGCACCAGGACGGCTCTGATGGCTGCAACCAGCTGGACTTCTCGTGCGGTAGCTGAATGAGGACGTGGTGGCGTCGGGCAGGCGAGGGGCTCTCATAATGCTTTCTACGGTGCGTCCTGGCGAAGACTGGATGGCTTGGGCTGGCAGCGGTGAAGCGTTTGCAGTCCGCGTCGAGGTCGACGTGAATGGACAAGATATTGTTTACATTTTCTAGCTTCAGACATTAATGAAAATGATCAATATTGCTTATCACTGCGTAAATCTGGAGACTCAACTGCGACCAATACATCCGGGCTATCCAAATCCGGAAATCGACTTCGCACTTGTAACAAGGATGTTGCTCAACCTCACATTGGCGGCCATAGTCCGCGGTCTCGACTTTGCCGAAGCGGACAAGATCAAGGAGCACGCCGAGATCATCCTTTCGATGGTGAAGAACGACTGCGAAGCTCTGCTCCTGCAAGCTACGTGGCGCCCTGATCCACTCGGAAAAGTGGTCCCTACCGCTGGAACTCTCGACAAAGTACAGTTTCAAAACCAGCGGAGTTATGGCCGCCTGGGAAAAATCTGCCTCCGAGCGGGATGTTGCGAAACGGCATCGAATCTCCGGAAACCAAACTGGCCAGCTATCGGACGGCGTTCCCCCTCAAGCGACCCCCGCGCAGTACTCCCCTGCTGCTGGAAATCATCAGTGTGCTCGAGTCAACGGCACAGGCGCAACCTCCGGAGGCCATCGCGCGTGCCTGCAAGATCAAAAGCTCCAACACTTCGCTCACGAGCAGCGGACGCATAAAAAACAACGCCTCGCTGCACGAACCGGCACCGAATGTGTTCAACACGCTGGCGAATCTCAACCACATTGCGAAAGGAAACTTTACGGACTTCCTCCCGGAGTGGCGCGCACTTAGAATTCGCGATCTGAAGCCGCCACTCCCGGCAACGGATTACCTTCACGGGCTAGATTGCATCATGAGCACGTCGTTCTTCGAAGAGTCCACGTTCTACCTGATCAGCTACGACGCCCACCAAGATACCGTCGCATTCCTGGTCTTCAGCTGCTTCCAGCTATGAAGAACGTCCTCATGCAGCACTAGATTGCTGCAAGTTATTTTTTTTTAATTTGGATTGTTTTTTTTAAATAATGAAAAAACATGAATATTCTGGAGATAAGTCCAGTTTTTAAATATTCAAAATATTATATAAATTTTAGGTTAGACTCGGAAACGGACTATTTGACTACGGCCGTGGTCCTCCTCGAGATGGGTAAGGTGTTTATGTTTGGCCGAATCTTGGCTGCCAAGCATGAAAAGCTCTTCTTCATATAATTGCCTCACATCACCTGTGTGTTCGGCCGGAACACATGATTTGTCCTCATGGAGTCCGTCCGGCAACGAGCGCGCCTTCTAGATGCCGGCCGGCATGCTAGAGCGGCTTTTGCCAGATCGACCCCGATTCATTGGCGTCGTTCATTTTTCGCATGCGGAATGTCCTCCGGTCACATTCCGACTCCGATTCCTGAACGAACATTCAGCTCGGAACACTTTTCACACTCGCTGGCAGGTTAGAAGAAATGGCAGATTTTGTTTGACAGCTACACGTTTATGATGAGATGCTCAAAAGAACACAAGGTGGTTATAGAAAGGAGGGAAAGAATAAGTATACTTACATAATTTAAGTATACTTATTATTATACTTAGTTAAATATTTAGAGTTTCCTGCCCCTTGGCGTTGGACGGTTTTTGGGTAAACTGGCGGTTCTACTCAAAGAACCCGTCGGACGCAGCACAATGCCACCGTTGCCAGAAATTCGGCCACGGCTCGCGGAACTGCAACCTCCCGCCCCGCTGTGTGAAGTGCGGTGAAACACACCTCTCTGAGGCGTGTGCACTGCCGTGCAAGGCGGACCTGGGGGACAAGGCAGAGCAAACCAAGGCGCGCATAAAGTGCGCGAACTGCGGCGGTAACCATACCGGTAATTACCGCGGATGCGTCGCGCGGAAGTCCTACCTCGAGGAGCAGGAAAAGAGGAAGAAGAAAGCAGCAGCGTCCCATCCTCCTCAGCGAAGTACGAGCGCAGCCGTTCCTGCAGCTGGCCAGCGTACGGTTCCAGCGGACAACCCAGCGTTCCCTCCTGGATGGGGGCGGTCGTTTGCGAGCGTGGTCGCTGCCGGTAGCGGCGATGCGACCCAGCAAGGAGTCACCGCGGAAGATCTCTTCACCCTGCCGGAGTTCTTTGCTCTCGCGGGGGAGATGATGACGCGGTTTCGGACCTGCCGTAACAAGGCGGAGCAATTTCTGGCCCTCGGGGAGCTGATGATCAAGCACATCTATAAAGGATAAAAAATTGTGATCTAGTTTTAAGCTTTCTCTATTTCTATCCCCTTTCCCTTGCAATTTTAGTAAGTTTTTTTTTTTCTTATCTTTTTCTTACTTTCGGTAACCCCTTAACTACAAGCAACAATTGTTCCAAAATGGATTATGATGTAACACACAGCTGAAAGGAACTCCAAAACTCTGTTATGTATTTCAAAAGAACTTATTGTATATTGATAATTCACCAATAAAACCGAATTGAATTGAAAATTGAAGAATTTAAGAATTTAAGAATTTAAGAATTTAAGAATTTAAGAATTTAAGAATTTAAGAATTTAAGAATTTAAGAATTTAAGAATTTAAGAATTTAAGAATTTAAGAATTTAAGAATTTAAGAATTTAAGAATTTAAGAATTTAAGAATTTAAGAATTTAAGAATTTCAGAATTTCAGAATTTAAGAATTTCAGAATTTAAGAATTTAAGAATTTAAGAATTTAAGAATTTAAGAATTTAAGAATTTAAGAATTTAAGAATTTAAGAATTTAAGAATTTAAGAATTTAAGAATTTAAGAATTTAAGAATTTAAGAATTTAAGAATTTAAGAATTTAAGAATTTAAGAATTTAAGAATTTAAGAATTTAAGAATTTAAGAATTTAAGAATTTAAGAATTTAAGAATTTAAGAATTTAAGAATTTAAGAATTTAAGAATTTAAGAATTTAAGAATTTAAGAATTAAAGAATTAAAGAATTTAAGAATTTAAGAATTTAAGAATTTTAGAATTTAAGAATTTAAGAATTTTGGAATTTTTGGAATTTTAGAATTTAACAATTTAACAATTTGAGAATTTAAGAATTTAAGAATTTAAGAATTTAAGAATTTAAGAATTTGAGAATTTAAGAATTTAAGAATTTAAGAATTTAAGAATTGAGGAATTTAAGAATTTAAGAATTTAAGAATTTAAGAATTTAAGAATTTAAGAATTTAAGAATTTAAGAATTTAAGAATTTAAGAATTTAAGAATTTAAGAATTTAAGAATTTAAGAATTTAAGAATTTAAGAATTTTGGAATTTAAGAATTTAAGAATTTAAGAATTTAAGAATTTAAGAATTTAAGAATTTAAGAATTTAAGAATTTAAGAATTTAAGAATTTAAGAATTTCAGAATTTAAGAATTTAAGAATTTAAGAATTTAAGAATTTAAGAATTTAAGAATTTAAGAATTTAAGAATTTAGGAATTTAAGAATTTAAGAATTTAAGAATTTAAGAATTTAAGAATTTAAGAATTTAAGAATTTAAGAATTTAAGAATTTAAGAATTTAAGAATTTAAGAATTTAAGAATTTAAGAATTTAAGAATTTAAGAATTTAAGAATTTAAGAATTTAAGAATTTAAGAATTTAAGAATTTAAGAATTTAAGAATTTAAGAATTTAAGAATTTAAGAATTTAAGAATTTAAGAATTTAAGAATTTAAGAATTTAAGAATTTAAGAATTTAAGAATTTAAGAATTTAAGAATTTAAGAATTAAAGAATTTAAGAATTTAAGAATTTAAGAATTTTAGAATTTAAGAATTTAAGAATTTTGGAATTTTAGAATTTTAGAATTTAACAATTTAACAATTTGAGAATTTAAGAATTTAAGAATTTAAGAATTTAAGAATTTGAGAATTTAAGAATTTAAGAATTTAAGAATTTAAGAATTTAAGAATTTTAGAATTTAAGAATTTAAGAATTTTGGAATTTTAGAATTTTAGAATTTAACAATTTAACAATTTGAGAATTTAAGAATTTAAGAATTTAAGAATTTAAGAATTTAAGAATTTGAGAATTTGAGAATTTAAGAATTTAAGAATTTAAGAATTTAAGAATTTAAGAATTTAAGAATTTAAGAATTTAAGAATTTAAGAATTTAAGAATTTAAGAATTTAAGAATTTAAGAATTTAAGAATTTTAGAATTTAAGAATTTAAGAATTTTGGAATTTTAGAATTTTAGAATTTAACAATTTAACAATTTGAGAATTTAAGAATTTAAGAATTTAAGAATTTAAGAATTTAAGAATTTAAGAATTTAAGAATTTGAGAATTTAAGAATTTAAGAATTTAAGAATTGAGGAATTTAAGAATTTAAGAATTTAAGAATTTAAGAATTTAAGAATTTAAGAATTTAAGAATTTAAGAATTTAAGAATTTAAGAATTTAAGAATTTAAGAATTTAAGAATTTAAGAATTTAAGAATTTAAGAATTTAAGAATTTAAGAATTTTTGAATTTAAGAATTTTAGAATTTAAGAATTTAAGAATTTAAGAATTTAAGAATTTAAGAATTTAAGAATTTAAGAATTTGAGAATTTAAGAATTTAAGAATTTAAGAATTTAAGAATTTAAGAATTTAAGAATTTAAGAATTTAAGAATTTAAGAATTTAAGAATTTAAGAATTTAAGAATTTAAGAATTTAAGAATTTAAGAATTTAAGAATTTAAGAATTTAAGAATTTAAGAATTTAGGAATTTAAGAATTTAAGAATTTAAGAATTTAAGAATTTAAGAATTTAAGAATTTAAGAATTTAAGAATTTAAGAATTTAAGAATTTAAGAATTTAAGAATTTAAGAATTTAAGAATTTAAGAATTTAAGAATTTAAGAATTTAAGAATTTAAGAATTTAAGAATTTAAGAATTTAAGAATTTAAGAATTTAAGAATTTAAGAATTTAAGAATTTAAGAATTTAAGAATTTAAGAATTTAAGAATTTAAGAATTTAAGAATTTAAGAATTTAAGAATTTAAGAATTTAAGAATTTAAGAATTTAAGAATTTAAGAATTTAAGAATTTAAGAATTTAAGAATTTAAGAATTTAAGAATTTAAGAATTTAAGAATTTAAGAATTTAAGAATTTAAGAATTTAAGAATTAAAGAATTTAAGAATTTAAGAATTTAAGAATTTAAGAATTTAAGAATTTTAGAATTTAAGAATTTAAGAATTTTGGAATTTTAGAATTTTAGAATTTAACAATTTAACAATTTGAGAATTTAAGAATTTAAGAATTTAAGAATTTGAGAATTTAAGAATTTAAGAATTTAAGAATTTAAGAATTTAAGAATTTAAGAATTTAAGAATTTAAGAATTTTGGAATTTTAGAATTTTAGAATTTTAGAATTTAACAATTTGAGAATTTAAGAATTTAAGAATTTAAGAATTTAAGAATTTGAGAATTTGAGAATTTAAGAATTTAAGAATTTAAGAATTGAGGAATTTAAGAATTTAAGAATTTAAGAATTTAAGAATTTAAGAATTTAAGAATTTAAGAATTTAAGAATTTAAGAATTTAAGAATTTAAGAATTTAAGAATTTAAGAATGAAGCACGTGCTGGTACCCGATTGGAGTAGTAGAAATGGTTTTTAGTGGTAAAAATACATTATAGAAAAAGCAAAAACTGCTCGAATGGAAGTGCTTCATTTATAAATTTAGGAATTAAAAAAAATAAATTAAAAATTTTTGAAATTCAAGAAAAACTTTCAATACATTTGTACCAGCCTTATTTTATAATTTTCTAATATTCAAATTTCATAATATCATTACTCCCGCCCGTGTGGATCAATCGGACCGCGCACTGGACTCACAATCCAGAGGTCGCCGGTTCGAATCCCGCGGCGGGCGCTCTAAAATTCTTTGTGTAAATATGGGTATTCGGCGCCGTCGCTCCGTGCCATACTTTCATACACTTAGGAGCCCAGGGCGGCGAAGTCCTTCGCAATTCGCAATTTTCAGTGTAAGAACGGGCCTTGACCGATCTTATGCACTAGGTTCCCGACGAACACGCACTGCCCTTACACCTACATCTCACCCTTGCTCTGAGTCAGTACGAGCAGCACGCTAGAACACGCTTTGAGTGTTCGTGCCAGGCATGCACACCTTCTTTTCCGGTTACGCATTTTAACTCGGCCGGGGGTGGTACATTACGTAGGGTTTGATGTAAGTATAAGCGCCTAACCATTTATAGTGTGCCTATCAACTTTCAACAAAGCAAAAACTGTTTTATTTTAGTTTGAATTCAAAAACTAATTGTTATTTACTGTGTACTGTTTTCTCCTGAAATCTTTCCTAGTGTTGAGTCGTGTTTATCTGTTGCTATTTCTTTTGTCGCGGTGTTTTGTTACAATGTTTTGGACCTAAGCATGTTATTCAAAAGTTTACCAAAAGTACAATAGTAATATTTGTGTTAATCCTTTAACCATTCCATAAATTGAGTAAGGGCTCAAACCTCACTTGTTTGAAAAAAGGGTGAAGATTGAAAACAATAGACAGTAAAAGAGAATATATTTTATAAAAATCAAGAATCAATAGTAAGAGAATGATGAGCGTATTTTAAAGAATAAAAATGAGAAGCTGGATGTATTAGATGTAAAATTAGACAATAGATAATAAATAGAGATACAAAACAAGCTTAGATTATAGTAATGATAATTTATAGGACAGATAAAGAATTATTCAAATAAATAAATTCGCAATAAAATCAAAAAAGATTAGGCGAATGATAAATAGACTTGATATTACTAGTACATTAAGGAAAAGTATATTTTTAAGGAAAAACAAAACAAAGTTTGTTACAGCCGTATCAATTGGTAAAAAAGAGTGGAAAAGCTTTGAGAGATAAGAGAATCAAAAGTTAGTAAAATAAAAATCAAATGATGGATATTAAACAGAAGAATCAGTGAAGAATTGAGAATCAGTAGAGCAAAATAAAAATAGGAGATAGGTGGTAGCTGAGAATGAAGAGAAGAGAAACCCCGTTGTGCGATGTTTTAGGTACATCCACAGCAGTTGACTCAACATACTGTGAATCAAAACAATACCGTCTACAATCACAAATTACTTCCCTTTCCCACATTGTCGCGCCCCTTTCTTTTAGCCGTCTCGACTCTGACCCGCGGTGGTCAAAGGTTTACGATCCGTTTCCACAGGCCACCAGCTAGGTCATCATGAAAACCAAGCCAACGTGGAGGTAAGAAAATAGGACACTCGCAAGGAACCAGAGCTATACTGTTCTGATCAAGATAATTCGGATGATCTAACAGAACTACGGATGTAGTTAGTTACGCTCCTTCCAGGATGTTCCTTACGTGGACGTCAACCGAAGAGCACGCAACAAGGTCAGTGCCATTGCATGCTCTTAGGTATCAATCCTTGGCCTGCCCAGGGCGGCGAAGTCCTTGTAGATAAAAAGGAAGACACTAGTGGTTAGTACTAGCAATGGTGGCCGACAGCTATAACGTCAACTTCGTTAGTATCATTACTTCATAATTACATAATTTCAAAATTTTATAACTTCAATGTTTCATAACTTCATAATTTCATATTTTCATAACTCCAAAATTTCATAATTCCATAATGTCGTATTTGATAAATTTTAAAATTTTAGTATTTCTAGTTTTAGTTTTTAAGAATTTAAAATTTTCAGTTTTATTATTTAAAATTTTTAAAATTATTCAAGGGAAAAACCACTCTCATTATAGAGCCCTAGGCACCATTGGGCAGCTTTGGGAACGTTTACTGGCACCTTCGGGCACAATCTAGGGCACCTTTTGGCTCATAGCAATCTGAAAATAATCTACGTTACATAGCAATCAGTTTTCAAAAACATGTTGGTCAATTATCTGTCACTGCTCGAAATTTGTTTTTCAAGATGATCGACGAAGTTAAGTTTTTTATCTTTTTAATTTAATGATGTTGCAGGATTATTTCTGGAGCAAGCTTCAAAAACTGTATGGTGATATACAGACGCACCTCAACATAATTTTGAAGAAACAAAATTTGAAGAGCAAGTCACTGGCACGACTGAATCGCGAAAACATTGCGCGAATTGCGTGGAAGCGCAGTTCACTGAAACTAAAATCATTATTGATTCTATATGCCAACTGCACATAACTGTATCAATTGAGCCTGATTTTGAAATAAGAACAGAAAATGCTGCGAAATCATTCAAAAGTGTTGGGTATGTTCTTCCTCTCAGAAGTATACCGTATGTACAACACATTCAGTTGATTGGAGTGACTTTCATTAATAATGATTTAAGAACTTCTAACATTTAACTTGAAGTTTACGTCCGTGTTAGGAAAGCGCATGTTTGGTCTGGAATTTCCTCTAATTAATATTTTAGAAACAAAAATCGTCTGAAAAAAAATTAACCTCTTCTCGCCCAGAGCAAAATCGAGATATTTTACGTTTTTCCTTGCCATTTTTGACAGACTTGACCAAATTGGATGAAATTTAAATTGGAGGTTAACATTGTGCAGAAAAAATGAGTTCATTTCATCCAATAGTTTTCGAGAAATGTTTATTTGAAGTAAAAAATTAGTGGTGCTCTGCTGCAACCGTTGGCGTTAGAGGGTTAAGATTTTGATTTTAGGATGCATTTATCTGCTTTGCCAATCATAAAAATATCATTCTTACATTCTTTGGATAGAAATCTTCAAAACATTTTACTACAAAAACGAAACAAGACTTCCGCTCAAGTTAGCAAAATTTATTGGAAATACCGAAACACAGAATCTGAATTCAGAGCTCTTACAGCCTAAAACATCGCCTTCCCTCGGCATCCTCCGCCCTAAGCCGTATCCATACTCTCGACGCCACCCTCCGGAATCAACGTGCGCACGCACTCGGCCGTAACGTCGATCTTGAAGCTCTTGCTTCCCAGCACGGCCGTCGTTCCGGGCTTGTACTCGTAGTTCAGCGACCGCGTTCCCTTCTTGTTGGCCTCCTCGAACGTCCGCAGATATTGGGCGCCGTCCTTGCGAATCACGCACAGATCAATGTTCGACCCCGATCCCAAATCGTTGAACACACCGGCGGCGATCGCATCCCGAACCAGCTTCTTGCCCTCCTCCTCTTCCATGTCCGGCTTCCAGCGCGACTCAAACACCGACATAGCGGCCAAACTTCCCGAACCCATCGTCGCGTACGGCAGCTTGTCCGTCGAACCGTGCGGATAGATGCAGTAAATGTACGACCCGGTGCTGTCCACTCCGCCGAGAACCAGTGCGGCACTGATGTGGCCCTGGTAACGGAACAGGAACTGCTTCAGCATCGTATTGGCAACCACCACCGGAACCGTACGCCCGGTGTTCAACCGGTGCAGCTCCAAATTCGACGCAATCATGTTCGTGGTCATCTCGGTGTCCGCGGCCGTTCCCGCACCGCAGCAGTACATGTTCTTCGCCAGGTAATGAATCTTCTCGCAGTTCTTGTCCGCCACAATCGGTCCCTCCGTGGCACGGGTGTCCGCACCCAGAATCACACCATCCTTGTAGATGATCCCCACAATGGTGGTTCCGGTCTTGATCATCTTGGGTGCCACAAAGCCCTGCTTCACCAGTTGGGCATTCCTTCCGGAACGGACGAAAAGATGTTAGGTTAGAACCGTCAATCCGCCGTCGGTGACTCGACACAAAAACAAACAAACACTCACCTGCGGCAGTTTTCGAAGCTGAAGCCGGGCGCTTCCAGATCGCGGGCGACATCCGTGGTCAGGGTCATGATGGAACGAATTTACGGCTCAAAATTACTGAAAAATCTCCGACAAAATCTGCGAATTGTTTACGGCCACTGAATTTTGCTGTTTCACGAATGCCGACCGAGTTTGACGTTTGGCGTTTCGAAGCGCGTTGCACGGTAAATTGGAAAGCAGTGATTTTGGGTGAAAAGGGGTTGTCGTAAAATTAGAGATGTAAGGCGATATGATTGATGACAGTCATATTTCAAGGAAAATAACTTAAGTTGGCCAAACTGTAAATAAAAAAACTGTGACTGTTTATGAGGACGACAAATCTTGACTTTTTTTTGATAAGGTCCTATAAACAAATGTAAACATTGAGTGTATCCCGCTTACTCCGATGAACTTTGACATAAGGTATGAAAGGGATACACTCAATGTTTACATTTGTTTATAGGACCTTATCAAAAAAAAGTCAAGAAATATAGATAAAATTTAGGAAAATCTCAAGAGATTATTAAGGCAAAAATAAGTAACTAAGCCAAATCTGAAAACCTTTCGTAAGGTTTAGAGGTCGTTATTAATCGTTGAATTTTGTATGGGAAAATTCCTAGGAAAGTTCTCAAAAATGTATGAGGAAAAACATCGTTTCAGGATTTCGGCAGCTGGTGGCGCAGCTCCCCAAAATTGTAAGATTTAGATTATATTTTTATGTTTTTTATAATTGTCTTGTGTTTAGATTTTAAAACTAAATATTTTTTTGATTTCAGATTTAATGATTTTGAGATTTGTAAATTTTGAGATGTTTGATTTCAGAATTACTAAATTTTTTAAATTTGGTTTTTGATTTTTAAAATTCATTATTATTTGATATTAGATTATTAGATTATTAGATTTGAAGATTTGTAGATTATAAGATTAACTGATTTATCTGATTTTTTTTTTTATTTTTGCATTATAAAATTTTAAGATTTTAGGATTGGTTTTTCAAAATTTAATTTTCTGGTTTTAAAAAATTGAACATTTTACGATTTTTAGATTTTTTGGTAAAATTTTGAAATTTGAAGTTGTCTAGATTTTTTGATTTTTAGATATTTAGATTTTTAGATTTTTAGATTTTTAAATTTTTAGATTTTTAGATTTTTAGATTTTTAGATTTTTAGATTTTTAGATTTTAGATGTTTAGATTTTTAGATTTTTAGATTTTTAGATTTTTAGATTTTTAGATTTTTAGATTTTTAGATTTTTAGATTTTTAGATTTTTAGATTTTTAGATTTTTAGATTTTCAGATTTTCAGATTTTTAGATTTTTAGATTTTTAGATTTTTAGATTTTTAGATTTTTAGATTTTTAGATTTTTAGATTTTTAGATTTTTAGATTTTTAGATTTTAAGATTTTTAGATTTTTAGATTTTTAGATTTTTAGATTTTTAGATTTTTAGATTTTTAGATTTTTAGATTTTTAGATTTTTAGATTTTTAGATTTTCAAATTTTTAGATTTTTAGATTTTTAGATTTTTAGATTTTTAGATTTTTAGATTTTTAGATTTTTAGATTTTTAGATTTTTAGATTTTTAGATTTTTAGATTTTTAGATTTTTAGATTTTTAGATTTTTAGATTTTTAGATTTTTAGATTTTTAGATTTTTAGATTTTTAGATTTTTAGATTTTTAGATTTTTAGATTTTTAGATTTTTAGATTTTTAGATTTTTAGATTTTTAGATTTTTAGATTTTAGATTTTTAGATTTTTAGATTTTTAGATTTTTAGATTTTTAGATTTTTAGATTTTTAGATTTTTAGATTTTTAGATTTTTAGATTTTTAGATTTTTAGATTTTTAGATTTTTACATTTTTAGATTTTTAGATTTTCAGATTTGTGTTATCGATTACACTCAAACCCCGATGGTTTGACAACAACTGTTGTCAAACGAACGGGCTCACTTTTTAGTTTGACACCCCTTTTACACTGAGTTCACACACATTATCAAACGTTTGTTTTGATAGTGTGTGTGAGCACCGTGTAAAAAGTGACAGTTCGTCACTTTTTAGTTTGACTTTGACCAACCAACGGGGTACAAACTAAAAAAGTGTCAAACGAAAAAGTGACCAACCACCGGGGGTTGAGTGTATTCGATTTTAATGTTTTTGATATCTGAGTTTTAATATTTTTAAATTTTGGTATTTTCAGATTTTGAAATTTTAGTATTTTAAGCTTTTATAATAGAAAAACCTCGAGAAAAACTATAGTTTTTAACAAGGGGTAGGACAGTGAGTCACATTGAGCCACATTGAAATTTTTTGAGTAAGATTGAGTAACGAGAGTTACTCAATTTTCATAAAAGACGCAACGAAATTTTGACACTGACATTTGTCATTGATGACAGATGTGATAAAACAAAAACATAAGACAAAGCGAAAGATTGGATTTGAACTGAAAAATTAAGCGAGTTGGACTTATTTGTAATATGTTTGCCTCGGATTACACTCGTGGTAAAAGTGAAATGTTTAGTTTGCATCCGTTCCGACCGAGCCAGCTTCTGGTCATCAACGACATCCTGCCTGGCCTCGGCCGCTTTGTCCTGATTCCTACCGGTGATCAAATCAATCTGCTTGTTACCGACCAAAATGACAAATCACTGCCAGCCCACTCTAATCGTTTAGCGAGCGAAACTCCCTGGACATTCCGGTAGCATGCGTATCCGGCGCGGTGGGTCAGCAGAAAATCTGTCAAGACCAAGACAGATCTCTTCGTCTCATAACCAATCTCACCAGACTACCGGGCAAAATCCGCTTGTGGCTTTACTACAAGAGATGCTGAGGTAATAGCTTTTTAATGTAAGTTTATTTAAGAAATGATCTTGTACCTGCTAACACAATTATTTCCAGACGGAAAATGCAAAATAATGGAGTTTATTTCCCGCACGTCTGTACCGCCTGTTGAAGAAGGACCGCGACCAGAGGAGATACCGGTGCGGGTATCAAGCCAACATTTACCATGCGCAGCGGGAGTCGTTCTAGAAGGATTAGGTGACGATTGCGTTCGAGATCCGGTTGTTCAACTCTACTACGATGTGGCCAATTATAAGGACCAAGCAGCTGGGCAACTTTTCGGACCTTTCCGCTTTTTCTGCTGGCTAGCATGTGCACCAAATTGACAACGAGCAGGAGTTTGATGTTATGTGATAGTGGCATGTCCCTGACGATAATTATATTTTTCAGTATTTGTTTTTCTTTCCCCCACTGAAAAAAACCAACATAGCAAAATCAAATGTTTTTTCACGTGAGCTACTTCAAAAACCAACACGATAACTTCACATGCTTTTCCTTTGACTCTCACATGCTTTTCATTTCAAATGAATGTGAAATTCATTTAGCTCCAGCTGATCATTGGCACACAAACATTCAATCATTTTTGGCATGGTGTTCACGTGAGATTCAAATGAATTTCACCTTGATTTGCCCCAATCGGCTTGTCCTTTGGTTTTGAAGTGTAAGTCACATGAGATTCAAATGAATTTCATTTTGATTTGCTCCAATCGACTTGTCCTTTGATGTCCAAGTGAAATTCACGTTAGTTTCAAATGCTATCGATGACGAAAATTAATTCTAAAGCAAGATGGCAACTTCCGTAAAGTCAGAGCTAGAGCTCTCGCTCCTAATTTTAATTTCTACCCGAAAAAAGTGGTTTTTAATGTATAAAATATTGCTGGATTATTTTTAATAATATGGTAAGAAATTTCTAATGAATTCTTTACAATATTTAATACTAGAAAATTTCTAATATTTCTACAGGTAATCACGGATAGGATAACTTCCGGCGAAATTTTCCAAGACCCCCGTCCAGGCTTGTTCCGGTGCGTGAAAGTGTGAGAGATCCGGTGTGTGGCATAGAAGTCAACTTTCGCTGATCGTCCAGAATGTGCATTTTTTAAAAGTGTGAATCGCTCTCGAAAAAGTGAAGTTTTTGAATAGCACCTAAACTCCCAAGCTCGAGAAAATGGGGGAATTTCCATACAAATTCCCCCTTTTCTCGAGCTTGGGAGTTAAAGTGTTAGTCATGCAAAAGTGTTTGTTAAGTGTTGTTTGAGTTACATAAATAAAGGCAAAAATCAAAAAGATATTAAACGTATTTTTATTTACAATCACAAATATAAAATAAACAAAAAATATGCTACATAAAATCTTCACTTGAAAATGAAAAGAAAATCATTTGATTTTAATGTGCAATCCATTTCTTTCTCATAAATATTTCATGCGATAATCATGTGGGATGACACGTGAGGTTAACGTGTTTTGCATTTGAATTTATAACGTCCCGCGATGACAAATTTCTAAGTGATTTGCTCATGACATTCACATGTAAAGTCGTATGGGGCAGATTCACGTGTGAAACATGTGATATTGCTATGTGACTTTCTTTCAGTGCCGTTCGAAGACCCCCCTCCCCCCTAACCACGTCAGCGAGTCCTGCCTAAGATTATGCACTATATCCCACTGGAGTTAAACTGAACCGAGAACTGAACCATCTCAATTCTGATACTAAGGTGTCGTTGAAATAAAAAAAAAATAGCAGAGCGTTACATTTCGGCATTGATGGTCGGGCTGATCTCACCGATGGGATGATAAAGCAGTGAGTCTCAACTACCTTGGCCATCCGCAGATTCTGGGTAATAACGTTCAGTTGGCCGACGATAATAGCTACGCCGCTGCTAATAAGTGCCCAGCGGAGCAAGTCGGAGTCAAACCATTGTTTTGACCGAATTTAGTTCACGGTTTTGAGGTGGCCCTGATTGTTGGAACATGTTTCGTTCATTAGGGATGCCGATGCGAGAGCACACCTGGTCGCTGTATAAAAGAGTTGGCCAAGCACGGTGTCGTTAGTTTTGGACGAATTCGGCATGCTTCTGGGCCGCTTCAGGTCAATCGTTCCGTAACTGAGGCGATCCTGTTGCAAGGTCATTTCGTTCTTTTTACCTCTTTCCCTCTTGTTGGGGTTCAACGTGAAGCAGGGGGTGCAAGTGGGAAGATCGGAAATCATAAGTTATGGCCAAGTAGAGGATATCGATTAGGTCACAGCGAATGTGAATTTAATGTGGGTGCAAAACATCGGTTAACTGTCCAGTACGAAGTAAGATAAACCCGTCGGGTCAAATCGATTTCGACTAGGTTGATTCTGTCCCCAATCCCAGTTAGGGTTTAACTAGTAAAGGACAATACAGGTTGGGTTTGCTCAGCAGGCACAACTAGACGTTGAGCATTCTAAGGTTCATGGAAATTCGCCTAAGCTGGGAAAGTGCTCTACCCAGCGGGATTTGTTCGAAGAAACTTTGAGGTTAGTACCGAATGGCGTTGAAGCCGCCGTCGGATAGTCTTTTACAAGAGCAAAACCTTGGACCAGGAAGCTACAGCAGGAAGTCTCAGCGGTTCGTGACATGCTAGGTCAAGCTAGCACGAGATGAAAACCTTCGCGTTGTCGGAATATGTAAACGGTGAACGCTCCTTGAGCATCCTCCGCAATGTAATCCGCGCCAGTTTACCACTCCGGAACATTTCTGAAACGACTCCAAAATGTTATCTTTATCTTATTTATTTTTGCCTACATTTTTTAACCAAACTATTTGTTTGTACATAAACACATCTGTCAAAAACAACAACCGTTCAAATATTCCGTAACCAGGCCGAAAATTTATGTTGATGAAAATTGAGTAGCTTTGAGTAACATTGAGTCATTCTGAAAAATTGAGTCACTCAATTACTCACTGTCCTACCCCTTGGTTTTTAATTTTCTTAAGATTTTTAGATTTCCTAAATTTTAAATTTTTAGATTTATTGATTTTTAGGTTTTGTCATATATAATATTTATAATATATATATATTATAAATATTATCTTGAATATTATATTGAAATTTTCCTAGACCGGAACCTTACCATACACCGAGGCATACACTGCTCAAGCCATGACATTGTTATAAATATTGTTTTTTGTTTGGGAAGAAGCAAAGTTGAGCAGAGTTTTTTTTTTTTGAAAAGGTTCTATAAGCTATTGTGTTTTATATGTTTATAGGACCTAATCAAAAAAAGTCTGGAATTGTAAAAGATTTAAAATCAAACTTAATCAAACATCTTTTAAAATTGAATTCAACTCGGCAGCATATAAACATGATATAAACCGTAAGTGACAAACATGAGTTACATTTTTGAATGACAGACTTGATGACAGATTAACGTCGTTGGATTTAATCCTGTTAACTGTTTACTAATTTTTCGGTAACGTCCCGTGTCCCTATTTCAGATTTGTTGTTTGTGCTAGATTTTAATTCAAGCAAAACAACGCTGTTTTTTTTTTTGCAATTCAAAATGCTAACGTTATCTAGGCTCACCCCCAAACTCAACCCGCAATATCGCCTCACATCCCCAACCGGACCGCGATCTGTCACTTTTGATGTTTTGTTGATGTTGACCTTTTTCGATTTGTTGCTTCAGTTCCGAGCAAGATTCCGTACAGAGTGGACGTGTGCCGCTCGCGTTCGTGGTTTTCTATTGTGTATGTGTTTTTTTTCTGAGTGAATTTTAGTGTAGAATTAAGCGCACATTGTTGTGACGGTGGGGATCGTGCATCTCCGGGACGGCTCCCCTTGACCACAAACATTTTACGATTCTCGCGTTTCCGGCCGGACGTGAATCGGGTGTGTGAAATTGCCGTGACGACGTCGCTTTCGGTCGCAAAATTACTATCATCTGTCTCGTGTGCGGGTGTGTGTGCACAAAGCTCGAGTTTTTTTTCACTCCCTCTTCTCGCGCGCCGTGAATTTCGTGCAACAGTGTGGGTGTGAAGATTTTTTTTTATTAATATATTCGCGCGACTTCTCCGCTACCACCCTCTCTGGGGAGACGACGTCGCGCCGGCCGCCACCCCTAGTCCCGATTCACCCCACCCCTGCGATCAACCAACCAACACACACAGCTTAGGCGCGCTCAGCTTACTTGGATGTGTTCCGTTCCGTCCCCGCCACACCTGCCCTGCCGGCCGCCAGACACTTCCAGTTTGGGGGGACCAGCCACAGCCTACTTCCTATCGTACACCACTGGGAGTAACCAATACAAATTGTTGAATGAATCATCGCTGTATGTGTGCACAAAAACGCCTTGCATCACCTCTTCCCCCCGCGGGGAGTAACCTCTCACGGGGGCCCAGTTGGCCGCGGGACCAAAAGTGTGTTGATTTTCCACTTTTGTTCAACTTTTACTTTGCTGCGTCGCGGCATCAAACCGGAGTAGGCGCTGATTTTCGCCCCTCTCTCTTGTTGTCTCGCGGCCGACTTGGTTGCGGTGGGAAGAAGGGAGAACTGGCAGCAGCAGCAGGTGCAGTGTTGCCGGAAGTGGTTGAACTTCCGGGTTATAAAGCATGAATATTTTTGGTCCAATGTCGCTTTAGACAATCTTTTTCACCTGATGATGAATGAGGCCTGCTTAGGCTGGTACGCAGTTCGTAAAACAAGCAATTTAATAATACAAAAAAAATAATGTCTAGAAATCACAATTTATATATTTAAAAAATGAAAATCAAAATTCAAAAAATCTCTAATAAAGTTTTAAAAAAATTCCAAAGTTTCAACAAGAAATAAAAAAAATTAAAAGTGGAAAATTTAATTCAAACATTAAAATAAAATAATTTAAAATTTATTCTATAATTATTCTATAATAAAAAAACTTTAGAACATCAGTAATTCAACTATTTCGTAAGGCTACAAATATAAGTTTCAAAGGAATTATAATTTCTAAATAAAAAAAAACCAAAAAATAAATAAATTCATAAACTTTTAAATCTCAAAAATTTAAAATTAGTTTAAAACAGTTCGTACTATATAGATTCTCCTCAAAATTTCAAATCCAATATTTTTTTTTCTCTAAATTTGATAGTAAATTTGTCTGATTTTATGCAATTTAAAATGGTGACAAAAAATAATAATTTCAGAATTTACTATTTTTACAATTTGAAATTTAAATTTTAAGGAATTAAGAATTTATTATTTTTTTTTGATTTTATGAATTTAAGGATTTAAGAATTTAAGGATTTAAGAATTTTAGTATTTAAGAATTTTAGAATTTTAGACTTTCAGAATTTAAAAATTGAATAATAAAAAATTATGAATTAAAGAATTTAATTTAAGGATTTAAAAATTAACCATTCTAGAATACAGGAATAAAAAAATTAAAGAAATTAAGAATTTAAGATTCTAGGAATTAAATAATTTAAGAATTCAAGAATATGGCAAATGCAGGATTTGCAGACTAAAAAATGAAATAATTTATTTTATTTTATTAATTGATTTTTTTTGGGAGTTTTTAGTTCAGAAATTAAAGTATTTATTTAATTAAATTAATTGATTTGTCTTAGGAATTTTTTTTAGTTCAGAATTTGAAGAATTCAAGAAATTAAGAATTTGATAAATGTAGAATTTGAATACATAAAAATTGAAGATTTTTAAATTTTGAGTTTCAAAATTTTATAGTTAGTAGAGTAGAAAGACTATTTTGAAGTTTTTGAGTTTTTTTTCCTTTAATAATTTTTTCAATTCTTCAATTTTCTAATTTGTTTTTTTTTTTAAGAAATATCAACATATTATTTTCATTTCAATCTATGGATATAAAGCCGACTCGGTCCTAACCAAAACTATGGATATTTTTCCAGGATATATTCTTGATCTTTTAAAAATTTAAACAATCGATGCTTGGAAAATAATCTGGAAGTAAACTTGGACATTTTATTTAAATGTGATGATCAAGGTGATGATTGAATTGTTAAATATGATATACTGAAATATTTTGACTGTAGGATAGTCGCAAAAAACGTTAAAATTACTTCTCAATTTTTGGTACAACATAAATTATGGCATTTCAAAGTATTTTTTCACTCTGTTTCGACATTTCCATATTTATTTGAAATTTGTTGATAACAGAATAAAAGATTCAATCATCAATTGCGCATCTAAACTACAATCATATTGTCTCTTTAAATCATTCGCGACTTCCTATTGGAGATTTCCTCCCCAAACCAATCCATCGATAAATTGCATTCCCATCAGGAACGAACAATCATCACACAAGTGCAGCCCAAACGACGCGCCCTATCAAACGGAGGCAAAAGTATGAAAATAATTCAAGTGTGTTGTCAAGAAGACCGCTGCGATGATTTCATAGCCAAGAAAATAAAACATTCTCTAATCTCGCAATGTAAATCAGCAGCAGCAGCAATACAATGGCAACACTGGCTTTGCTGGTGTTGGTGTCATGTGTGACAGATGGCACCAATACCAAAGAAGGGGGAATTCACGAAAGGAGGCACGAACTTTGCCGAAGTCGTCGTTGTCGGAGTCGGAACTCTCGGATGGTTGGTTGGTCGCAGGCCTGTGTTGATTGACAGAAGCCATCTCTCGGCAGTGAGACGTGTTTTTCTTCTTGCTTGTGTTGCTCAACGAAATTTTTGCGTGGCCTCCGATATCGGTCGCAGTGAGCGGTGACAACTTGTTTCGTTTTTGCCGTTTTCGTTCTGCGCGTTACGTTAGCGATCGTGGTAATCATAAGGTGAATATTCCGTGGAAAGTTGTGAGTCGGTTTCGGGGCAGATTTTGCGGCGAATGTGAGGTTTTTTTTTCTTTCTCGGGAAATTCGAAATCTACCACGGCAGTGTGTGAGTGTGTTGAAACGAGGCTCTCGGCGGTACGGCAGTGTGCGTGGCGATCCGCGTGTAACACAAGAGAAAATTATATACGCGAATCGTGAATCAAGAGGAACGACGGAGAAGAGCGAAAAAAAAGTGGATTTCTTCGCGATCCGGCCGTTTCCAATCGGCACATTTTTGTGATTGGAATTTTATTTATCTTCATATCTGTGTTTTCTTATTCGGCATTTCTGCAGCTTCGTGTGTGTGAGAGTGTTTGCGCTGAAAGTTTTTCTTACCTCGAAAAATCCGCCCGTCCGCCTCCCTCTGGCCCGTGGGCTCCCCGAATTTCGGCAAATCCGGAGAAAGGAGGCAGATTCGAGAGTGTATGTAAATACCGAAGTGAACCTCAAAAGTAGCCAAAACAACAACAACATCAACTCGAAGGAAAAAAAAACTCTTGCTAGAAACACAAACAAAAACATCGGGAGGCTCGTGTTGTGCCAGTTCCGGTGAACGAACTCCTACGACGGCATCAAGTCAGCAGTACCTGATTTTCTAGAGGCGCCCAGGGCAGACCAATTTCCGGAGGGTAGCGTCTGAACCCGATGTTTAAATGGACGCGACTTCCATTATAACGCAAGTTTCGCGCGATGACGAGCAGCAACTGAACAGCAGCTTTCCCGGAGAGAAAGGTAATTCCCATTAAGCTTTTTAAATGTGTTATGTTTCTAGTTTCAGCGACCCTCGCGTTTTGAAGACCGACCTGCCGACCGATGACCTTGGTGTGGGACCTGTTGCAGGGTTGGGCTAGTTGATCTTTGACTCGTAACTTATGTTTAATCGTTGCGTTACTGGATGCTACCAATGTGAAATGGTAACCAAAATGCGCCTTCGAAGCCAAAGTGAACATCTCTTACATCGAATTCTGCGTTACTGGAAGCTACCAAAGTGAAATGATAACCAAAATACGTCTTCAAAGCCAAAGTGATCATCTCTTACATCGAATCCTGGGTGACTGGAAGCTACCAAAGTGAAATGATAACTAACATGCATCTCTTACATCGAATCCTGCGTTACTGGAAGCTACCAAAGTGAAATGATAACCAACAAACATCTCTTACATCGAATCCTGCGTTACTGGAAGCTACCGAAGTGAAATGATAACCAACATACGTCTACAAAGCCAAAGTGATCTTCTCTTACATCAAATCCTGCGTTACTGGAAGCTACCAAAGTGAAATGGTAACCAACAAACATCTCTTACATCGAATCCTGCGTTATTGGAAGCTACCAAAGTGAAATGCTAACCAAAATACGTCTTCAAAGCCTTAGTAATCAACTCTTACATCGAATCCTGCGTTTCTGGAAGCTACCAAAGTGAAATGAAAACCAATTTACATCTCTTGCGTCGAATTCTACATTACTGGAAGCTACCAAAGTGAAATGATAACCAACATACGTCTTCAAAGCCAAAGTAAACATCTCTTACATCGAACCCTGCGTTACTGGAAGCTACCAAAGTGAAATGATAACCACAACACCTCTTGCATCGAATCCTGTGTTACTGAAAGCTAACAAAGTGAAATGGTAACCAACATGCATCTCATACATCGAATCCTGAGATACTGGAAGCTACCAAAGTGGAATGATATCCAACAAACATCTCTTACATCGAATCCTGCGTTATTGGAAGCTACCAAAGTGAAATGATAATCAACATACGTCTTCAAAGCCAAAGTGAACATCTTCAACTTCGAATCCTGCGTTACTGGAATACGTCTTCAAAGCCAAAATGTTAAACTCTTACATCGAATCCAGCGTTACTGGAAGCTGCCAAAGTGAAATGAAAACCAACAAACATCTCTTACATCGAATCCTGCGTAACTGGAAGCTACCAAAGTGAAATGATAATCAACATACGTCTTCAAAGCCAAAGTGAACATCTTCAACTTCGAATCCTGCGTTACTGGAAGCTATCAAAGTGAAATGAAAACCATGATTGGACTTCAAAGTCAAAGTGAACTGCTCTTACATAAAATCATGCGTTACTGAACGCAGCGTTACCAACCGCAGCGTTACTACCTCAGCAATGCGCCCAACGCAAAGTGACCTTCAAATCAATCGACAATCGAACTCGCTGCGGTCTCAATCAGGCCAACCTCAACAATTTGCATCAATTTAGATCGAACCAGCACCTTCGCCGCTTCGTGAACATCCGCCTTCATCCCGTGAACAACAATGACGGCCATTAATTTTCCATTTGAAATCATTTGTCACACACAAATTGCAATCATCGTTGGAGGTGGAGAACCGCAGTCGTTGCATCGACCGACATTCCAGCACGTCATTTAAAGCGCTCGCAACCACAACATCCATATCTGCTGTAACTCTTTTTTGCTGTATTGACATGGCGTTACTACTGGCAAACAATAACTCAGCTGCTGAATACGGTCGCCTCCCAAAACGACATGCAAACGAGACACAGACATGAGAAATTCCGGATTGAAGGGTTCAAGAGGCAACCAGTCGCGCCGATTTCCAACTTGATTTCAATCGGAACAGTAAATATTTCTACTGTGAAGTAATAAGAGAGCAGCGGCGAACAAAAATTACTAGCCGACTGATTCACACACATACACAGTGACAGTCGTTAAACTGCGCCCATCTGACTGTCACCAATACCAGCTTGACAGCTTGCACAAGTTTTGTCGACAAATAAGACCGTCCAGCCGTCGTCGACGGCGTATTTGTTTACGCGATACACATCCAACGTTACTACCACACCGGCGGAGACAATCTAAACATGTGTGCGGAGTTGCCTCGAGAGAAACTCGAAATGTTTTGCCCTTTTGCGTGCGCGCTCGAGTGTGTGTGTGTTGGTGAGCAACAGACAGCATTTCACGGACGTCAACATAGCGAGCTTATTTATATTTATGCCGACTGGTTTCCCTCCCGCTTGAGGTGTCGTGATTGAGAAGGTGCACCTCTTGGAACAACTGACAGCACGAATCGGATCGCGCCCGATCACGTGCACTGTTGACACCAATTGCTGGCAGCACTGCTGCTGAACTCGCGTTTTCTTTCTCTGCGGTTGATTGCGAACATGGATTTTGAGCGACGGGTGAAAGACGAAAGCAGGCTCAACCCCAGACAGAGATACGGCTGCGAAGCTGACGTTTGACGTGGGAGCAGAAGAAAGAAGCAAGCTCGAGCGCACCTGTTACGTGCTCTTCAACGTTGTGCGAGGATGAGATTTGCTGGCAGCACTGCCAACGCATCAAAAGGTGTGGCCAAGTGTGAGACGATCAACTAGTCCACGTATCGCGTGGTTGTCCCGACCTCAAACAATGTCAACGAGTTAGTTTAAATTCAAGCCTTGATACGTGCGCGCCGTTTTCTCCATAAAAGCAATTAACACCTCTGGCCCCCCCTCGAGAGAGCGAGCGTTTCCGGAGTTCTACGCCGTGTCACTGTCGAGGTTAATCCCGCGCCACACCCATCGCACCACCATCTTGGCCGACGAAGCCGTTCATCGCGCAAAATATCAACACTAATCTCCCTTGAGGCGCTCGTGGATTATTAACCTACCAACCTACCTGCTGTCGGCGGCAACCTGTTTGGGGCGAAGTTTTATGAAATATTTTACTAGCTCGGCGGTGTCATGAGTAAAAAGTTTTTCGATCATTTCTGGCAAGACCGCGTAGAAACTTTATCGTTTCCTCAAGTTGGCGAAGCAGTAGCTGTAACAGTAGGCGAGCTAAATTTAGCGGCTTTTGTGGTCCAGACGACGAGCAATTGCAACTTTTTAATGTTTAAATTTGGAGTTCGCCGCGATAAGCAAACCCGATCAAAGGCGCCCAGAAGAAACTTAATTACGCGGCGTTGGTTTGCTCTCTGCAAACGATACCAAAACCAGAAGCGGTCCGCAAACATAATTCGATTGCAATTATGCAGAATGAGCTGGCAAATATTGGCAGCACTGCAACATCAAACGACGCGCGTGGACCTCCTTGCACAAACACTCGGGTAAATTACTCGATGTTGCCAACACGGAATCTAGAATCTCGACCCCCGGTTAAGTGCTTTCGCTTGACTTAATATTTGCCTGCTCTTATCGCGCACTTGTGCTGTGCTGTGCCCCCCTTTTGTTCTGCAAACACCTCGGTGAAGATAGACAGACAGGGCGAGATGGTACTTCCAGACACCCCGGCAGAGTATATAAATTATATAAGGATGGAAAAAAGGAGAGCAGCGGAAAAGCCACGATTAAAAGCGGTGACCGCAGAAAAGGGCTGTGTTTTCCCGCGATTGCTGTGTTGGCGAACCCTCAGGGTCAGCGAAAGAGCTTAATTTTTGGCGGCGGTCGGAATCGATAAAAAAAACATCAGCTGATGTCACTGTTGTCAGCCGGAGCTACTAGTCACGCCATGCGGATGGATTAAGTGCTGTCAGCTGGACGACTAGCCACACGGATTATTTATCTGTGTTGTGCAGTAAGGGGTCGCGAATATCCATCAGATTTTGGTTGTCGAAAATGTCGATGTAAAGTTGAAACTTTGGTAGCACAGAATTGTCTAAAAACAGAGAATCGCTAATCTCACCGTCTTATAAATGCTGTGTTCAACGCCGAAGTACCAGTAGGTTTTCCATACGTCGTATATTGATTTAACTGTATACGATGTATGGGGAACGTACAGCTACATCGGTGTTGATCCAACTAAATTCACAGCGGCGAGATAGCCAAGATGGTTGGGGCGCGGACTTGGTAATCTGGATATGACTCTACCCAGATTGATGTTATTTTTGGGGTGTGCAAAATGTATTTATTTTTCTTTTGTACATGCTTTTTGTGTACACGTTTTCTCATACAATATTACATGCTTTTGCTCACAAAGGTGATGTGCATGCTTTTGCATGCGATTTTACACAGATTTTTTTTGCTGTGTTGGTAGCAGCGCAGAACGACCACATTAAACCTTGAACGTTGGTAGCAAAATGTTGGCTGTATAAAACATTTAGCTGAAGACGTTTCGCCAAATGAGACGTTTAGTCGAATAGACATTCCGCCAATTTTTTTTTTATATTTTTTTTAAATCATGGGAATAGCCATCGATTAATTTTGTTGCAGAAAATATTTTTCAATATTTATGCACTTCCTCTGAATTTTCCCGAACATCAGAAGCAAAACAATACCGATAAATTTTAAATATTAAGGACATTTTTTTCTCCATTGATAATCATTTACAGCAAGTTTGGGTTCGATTAAAAATAATTTGGATGTTAGTACAATTTGGAAGTAAAGCACCGCAAAAATAAATAAATAAATATGAATTATTGTTTCGTTAAATCATAAAACAACTGTCCTGCTATTTAATGCATTTTAAAACCCTTTTCCATTGAAGTATTAAAGCCAAACTTTGAAACATGTTTGCAAAGAAAAAATATTCTCAAAGAATCTCGTTTTTACATCAAAATATTTCAAAGAACTTTTCTCGTTGGAAAGAATCCTAAAACTCAGCAAATTTAATTTGAAGTCAAAAATATTTTGCAAAGAACTGGCGATCAACTGCCAATGTTTGACAAAATTCAGATTTTTTTAGTTCTAGTAGAAAAAAAATGAAAAAGCTCAAATAATCAGTAATTTTTTTAAAGTTTTATTATTTTAATTTTGTAAGCTTTTTTTAACTTCCTTTTTTGATTGCTCCTGCTTACCTTTAAAAAGTGAAAGTTTGAAAAAAATAATAAAACTACGAACTATTAAAAAAATATCAATTCAAATTCAAACAATAAAAAAAAACTAAAATTAAAAAATTCTAAGATTTCTAAAAAATATAATTAAATAGCAAAAACAAATTAATAAACATTATTCAAGAATTTTAAGAATTTTTTTTTGTTGGGTTGTTTACCTTTATTTTTTGTAGTTTTTTTTTTGTTGATCTTTTTAAGTTTTTTTTTTTATTTGGAAAATTAAAAATGGTGAATTGCAATAATTTCCAAAAATTATATGTATTTTTTTTTTCAAAAAAATATTTTTATTGTGTCCTTTTCGGTACTGGGAACTGGTTAGGAACCAAAAATTATAACTAAATAGCTAAAACAAATTAATGAGCATTATTCAAGAGTTCGAAAAAAATATTTTAATAAGTTGTTTTCCTTTACTTTTTTTTGCAATATTTTTTTTATCTTTTTTGCTCTTTTTAATGTTTTTTAAATTTGGAACATCCAACATAAAGTGATTTTATGTGATTAAAAAATATATATATATATATATACATTTTTTTCGGGTTTTTAAAATCCAGATTATTTTGCAAAGAACTGCTGATCAACTGTCATTGTTTGAAATATTTTTTTCTCTGATTACTTTTTCAGGTTTAAAGTTCAAGTTTGTTAAAAACGACTTATTCTTAATTAAAAACTGTAAAAGTTTGAAATTGGTTTTGTTAGAAACATATAAATTTAAAAATGTAAAAACTTAAAAAAACAATAAATCTCTTTGAAATCCATTTTTTTTTATAATTCCAGTGAAATTTCCGTAGTAACAGTTCAACAGGCTGAATCTGCGTTTGTAAACAAATAGTCTATCCCTTTTGCTGAAGTGACAGTTCACGTAAAGTAAGAGGGGGATAGACTGCTTGTTTACAAATGCAGATTCGCCCTATTGAACTGTTACTACGGAAATTTCACTGGAATTTAAAAAAAAATAGATTTCAAAGAGATTTATTGATTTTTTTTTAAGTTTTTACATTTTTAAATTTATATGTTTCTGACAAAACCAATTTCAAACTTTTACAGTTTTTAATTAAGAATAAGTCGTCTTTTACAAACTTGAACTAACGCCCGATATGTCAGCCAACATACTTCTCAGGGCTGTGACAGCTCGAGCTCGATCATTGTTTGCATCAGGACACTGTGACGAGAAGTTCATCATTTTCGAGTTAAATTATATTTTTTTTCACTGGGCCTAGAAATCTTTATAGTCATTATTCCATTTTTTTAATTTTATGGTTTGTTGAACTTTACTTTTTCTGTCTTTGGTAAATTTTTTACATATCTTTTTTGTTTATTTTCTTTTTTTATTATTAAGAATTTGAAAAATATTTTTAGCGAAATTTATTTAGATTTTGTTGAATTTTATAATTATTATTTTTGATGTTTCGATATTTTGTTTTTTTAGATTTTTTCGTTTTTTTTCCGTTTTTGTATTCGTATATTTGAGCACGGATAACGTTCCTTGCTTACTTCAATAAAAAGAGTCAATATCCGAGAGCCCGGTCTATCCGAGGTCCTTTCCAAACATTCCCATTGTTCCAGAACAATGCCAGCAATATTGATTAAACTTAAAAAAAGAGAGGAAGAAACCGACGACCACGTCCACTGACCGACAGTCATTTCATAACTTGGGCCTTCAAGATCCTTGCCTTGAGATAACCTCCCTTTCCCTATTACGGGAAGGGAGGGGGCACTTTCTCTACACCACCAAGGAATTCCTCCGGAAGTTTTGCCGGGAAGTGTACTTCCCCCCGGTGCCACACTTTGCTGACTCTCATTAGGCGAAAGTAGTTCTTTTTTTTTTGCTCTCCTGAAGTTGACTACACGGGCTGGATGCTGGATGTCGACCGGGATGATGCTGATGATGATGATGGTATCGGTGCCGGGATGTTCATTATTATCGTGCCAAGGTAAAATGGATTTCCCGTCGCTTCGCTTCGGTTGCAAGGTAAACTTTTCTTGCGATACATGGCACGAGGAAATATGTAGATGTATTCCAAGATGGGTTGATCCAAGAAACCGGCAGCTTGTCTGTTTTCTTTTTGTGTTGATGTTCTGTCTGCACCAGGTCCTTCGAAGAAATTAAGTTTCAACCGACTAAGGTTACTAGTCCGTATTCGTTCAAGGACCTGTAGACTTCTTTGTCGAGTTGAAGTTGGCAAATCAACCATCTCCAAGGGTAACACTTAACTTTCGTACAGCTTCACACTTCATCGCGTTCTGCCGACGACCCACTGGAAGTCCATTAGTCAATTATCGGATTCCGAGAGATTCGCACTAATTAGGACACTGATTGATTGACTCGGTCTCGGGGGCAGTCTCCGGCAGTCCGGCAAAGTGTGTCAACTTGTCGACAACAAGACTACTGCCGCTACCAACCTCCTCGTCCTCTTCCGATGATGATGATGCCGGTTTGGTATACTTATGTAGTGCTTCCTGCCCCGAGGCATCCAATTTTGCATAAGGTTGTGTATACTCGGGCTTCTGTTTTGATTCCCTCGTCCGCCGCGCCGCTACCACCACCACCACCGATTCTGACCAGGTCTGAACTGGGGTGAGGTAAACAAACATGTTCTACGTCGAACTTTTTTTTCGGGCGACCTTGACCAGACTCAGCTCAGCTGGGTCGAGAGTCGAGAATCATGCATTTTAATAACCTCCTGCCCACTTTGGCCTTCTCGATCCTAACCAAGTCGGGTGGGTCTAGTGCCCAACAACGGTATCTGTGGTACGAGACAGGCGGTGATTCCACGTGGGGTGGTAGAAGTTTAAATGCTTCATTGGATTGTTGAGTTTTGGGAATTGGTAGCGAGCGAGCGCGCCCCAACTGTTTCCGGTTTGTTTGGATGAAAACGTCGCGTCGTCGTCGTCCGGATAACCCGGTGCTTACAGTTCAGTTTATGGAAAACTTTTCGAATTAATTACATGCGAGATTTCGTGGAATGATGAGTTATGTGTGGAGTTGCTGGTCGTGGCTGCGTGTGCTAACGAGGTACGGTTTTAATTGGATGAAATGAATGCACGGTTGAAGTTGTTATTTTGATAAATAACTTCTGTAGAATAAATTCAGCTAGAGTTTAAGGCCAGAACATATACTTATTTAATTCTGTTTTTTTGTATTTCATGAATTTAAGAAATTTTAAACTACTTATCATTTGTGAAGCATGGTTGTAAAAATATCAACCTTTCAGTTCTGAGCGACTACAATCATCATGCCCGAAATCTCATCTCTCAATTTTCGCTTCCCTTCTTCCCGTTGTGAAATTCTCAGCGAAAAGAATTGCCAGTCTCTATCCCGTGCGACATTCTCTTTTACAATCTCATTCACAAAAGCCGCAACAAAACAAAATTTGCCACAAGCGCAAGTCTAACGGGACGTATTGCGTGGTCGGTTACCAATCCCCCTCTCACGTTTTTTCATTGCGGTTTTCTGAGAAAACAAAATAATATTCGGCGAGTGTTCGAACGAGGAAAAGAGAAGAAATGATAGAGAGAGAATGCTCAGGCTGGCAATCACAAGATAACAGAAGAGAAATCACAAGCTGTAGAGACGGTCGTTAAACCTTCTATTTTTTGGTGTAAGAATCATCAAATGATAGTTATTTCTATCACTCATTTACAACACTGATCCGCAGTGATTTTTTCCGAGAACTTCGGATTATCGAGTCTGGACTGTTATTCGAAAAATCTATATAAAAAGAAAAAACTCATATAATTTTACGAATAACAGCAATCTAGGGGAAATATATCCTTTCTAATCAAACACCTATCTTCGTCATATGAAGAGTTTGATGCTCGATTAAAGCTCCAAAAATACTATTTAGGCTATAAACTCACCATCAAAAGCACCGCCTCAAGTAAGCACGCAAATTTATGCCATTTACTGGCCAAAAAGATCAAATTTAATGCACTTTTGATCATAATTTCTATTTTGCGGAACCATTTCTCATCATTTTGGTGGCACACACATCCACACGCAAGATGAGAAGTTAACTGCTTAACGAAAGTCGCCATCAATATCTTTTCAAAGCGCTTCAGATATAAAATGCTTCCAACTACCGGCAACATGTTCTTTTGCACATTAGTTAGTCACTCACTTGAAAAATAATCCCGCAAGATGTAAATAATTTGCAGGCGCCATAAAAAAAAAACAAACGCGCCAAGTCTTTTGACGTTTGAGTTTTGACGACCCATGGGCATTCCAATCGAAGGCTGAAGAAAACCGAGCGAGAAGCGAAGGCAAATAAAGAACAAAGGGTGGCCACCAACACCACCAGCAGCGCCTGTTGGAGTAAGCCAGTGCTGCCAGGAAATTTTCTCTATAAATGTTGCTTTTCGTGAGTGTTCGCTTAAAATTTTATCGATTTTGGCAGCACTAAGCAGACCCAAAAGAGCGCTGGAAGAAGAACTAAGCTGAAAATAGGAAAATGGGCGTGGCCCAACGCACTCGACTGATTAGAATGCATTTGGGAAATATTTTTTTTAAATGCTTGTAAAAGGAATAGCATAACTTTTAATAAAATTGAATATAAACCGAAATGTTCACAAAAAGTTGCTCTACTCGTTGGTGTACTTGGTTTTAGTAAATTTCAAGGAACACTCCAGATTATCCAGCATCATTCAAACACGACCGCTTATTAGGCTTAAAATGGGTATATTTCCCCTATTTACGCTCAAACCGCGTGATATCGTAACCATATCGCATCGTTGGTAGGAAACACATGATATCAATTAGTAAAAATTGAGTGCAACAACTGGGTTTTCGGTCATCGCACCGCAAGTCAATCTGATAATGGCCCTGCTCTGACGCATCTGCTCTGATTACATTTTTGGCCGGTCAACAGCCTCTGTCGGACCTTTTAAACCCCGCTTCGATGGCATTTTTGTAAACGAATTCCGCCGTGATAGAATCAGGAATCCGTTTTCCCATCGTCAAATCGAAGTAAAATTCAATAAACTACAACACAATCAAACAAAGGTTAACTTTTTCCCTGCTGAAAACCCGGCCCAAAATCTAAAATGTCAGCAAAAAAACCCCACACGCCACACAACCGCTCTCGCGGTTCAGGGGTTCACAGAATCGAATCACTTTCACGACTGTCTACTCCGGCAGGCATTCTGACGTTCTCTCATATCTATCTCTGTGGGGAGCCTGGCAGGAGTGGGCGGGACCGAATTTTGCGCTGTGCGAAAAATATTCTGCGTTTTGAGCTGACTTTTAGGCTAGGGTCGAGTGTCAATTGTTGATCATTTTTGACGAGCTACAGAAACAGTCTGATGTTTTGACAGCTTGAATATTTACATGGATCTTAACGGATGATTGGAAAGTATCTCTATCAAACTAACGAGGTTTTACTGTATAGAGTCGATGTTGGATCGCGGAGCAAAAACGGGACAGAACCGCATGTGCGCGAGGTGTCAGACTAAAATTATCTAACACGCACTCACCCACGATAACTTCACAAGTAGGGTAGCGTGTCGTAAGTTCGACCTTAATCCGATATCTACCCGGTCTTGTAGGTCTTAGAACAAAAGTTTCAAGCTACAGCACATAACCTCAAACCGAGATGGGAAGAGTTCATAAACCAGACTCTCTAGGGAGTTGGATGTGCCACTTTTTAGACCGCTGTCAACCAGTTCAGATCGTCAGATCAGTCACACACAGACACTCAAAATTGCCACCGGTGAGATTCAGGTTATGACAAACACGCGCGGGGGACCAAAAAGTGCTGTGTCCTCCAACAGAGGAAAAGTCAATATTGGAGCGATGGATTAACACGGCGAATAAAGGTACGACCGTGAACAGTTTTGACGGTGTGGTATTGGGGGAGAAGTGATCATTCATTTTCGCTCTACGCAGCCGTTCAAGGACATCGGTATTAGAATGATTTGTTTACGCGGCAAAGTCGGGATTAGTCATACGATTTTTGGGGGAAAGCTGGATACTAAAAGGTCTGCAAAGCGTAAAGCTGTTGATTAGATCGATGGTAAACATTTGTCGAATTCTGTAGAGGTACGATATTAATATTTAATTGAAGTAGCACCTCGATGAAAGGTTTGTATTTATGATTTTCACATTTGATAATCAAGACTTAATGACTGAGTTATCGTTTGTATGATTGAGGTCAATGACTTTAGAATTTTTCTTTGCAGATCTACTGAAATCTACTGAAAAATCCTGAGTTATTCTTTATGTCCCGAGCAGGGGTAAATAACACGGGAATAACAAATTTTGGTATTACTTGGGCAAATAACAGGGACCAAAATGTGCCCTTGGTTGCCCAGTAATAGATGGTAAAATACCATGATATCATACCAAAGTCTTGTAAGTGGAGGGGCACAACAATACCAAACCATGTTATCCCGAAGGGTAAAATAATACCTCAAAATAAAACCATTTCAATACCAAGTTGAGGTCTTCTGGATTTTTGAACATTGGTTGAATACCAAAACTTTGTATTGCTATTTATTTTTAGGTATTCCCGCGCCCTTGGAAAATCATATTTTGGTATTCCTGTGGTCTTCCACATACATGATTTTGGTATGATTTCATGGTATTTTACCATCTATTACTGGGCAACCAAGAGCACATTTTGGTCGCTGGTATTTGCACAAGTAATATCAAAATTTGGTATTTTCATACCATTTTTAGTGCAGCAGTTGCAGTTAGTGAAAAAACGGAAATGATCCATATGCAACAGCCAAATCTACTCACCTGATGATTCCATGTTGTTCTTAGTGATATTCTTCACCACATCGAATGCATTTGTCATTGATGAACGGCCTGTGCTTGAAGTTCTTGAAGCTTCTGAAAAATAACAAGATTGAAAAATAAGTGTTATTAAGATGAAACTGGATTGAAATTCACCAAACTTCAATAATCTGACTCGTTTTTTAAGTATTTGGATATCCCGGCTTAGAGAAATTTCAACGATTTAAAAAAATATCTTAGTGGGTATATAAAAAAAATTGAAAATCAGCTTTAACATTTTTGGGTTTCAAGTCATTTTAGCGCAAAATTAATTATCTCGTCAAAATTTATAAAAAATTTCCCATAGTTTCAGAGGAATTTGATGAAACACTTCAATACCAAAATAATACCAAAATGTGGCATCCTGACTTAGAAAATTTTCCACAATTTCAAGTCATTTCTTTAGGGGGTATATCAAAAATGTTTAAAATCAAGTTTGAAATTTCCGATTTTCAATAAAGCCATGCGCTTTGAGACATCATTTTAGTGCAAAATTGATTATTTTGTCAAAATTGGTCAAAATTTTCCCATAGTTTCAGAGGAATTTGATAAAATGTTGTAATACCAAAAGAATACCAAAATTTGGTGTTCGACCATTGACAAATTCTGCAATTTTGCAATATCAAAACAATACCTTAAATTGGTATGATACCACATTTTGCTCTTGCATAATCCTTAAGACAAATTTTAAAGGGTCCAGGAATACCAAAATTTGGTATTGATACCAGAGAAAGGTATTATTACGCATTTCCCTTGTTATTTACCCATGCTCGGGGTTCTGAAAAAAAAATCAATACAAACATTTTAAATATCAAACTGATTTCCCACAAAACAAGGACGCCATCGACAAGCTTTAAATTACATAAATTCCATTCCCAGCATTCCAGAGTTCTAACACCCCAGCTCCTAATCTAAAGCTCTTATCAAAAGCAAATGTACAATAATGAAGTCTAAACGCCTCTACATAAAAGCTCTCGGAATACGATTCGCCAGCGATTCGGTTGAGTCACGCCGCAATTATCACATATTTCTAGTCCGACTGGTGGTGTTTACATTTCCACTCTGTCCCCTGTAACTACATTCCACACACTGCTGGACTCAAACTCTCCCCACATCCCAATCTGATGGAGAAGCACTTTTCCTTCCTACATTGGAGCACGTTTCTTGCTTTGCCTTCATTCACTTTCATCGAGACGACGACGACTTCTTCTATATCGACACATTTGCCACCGGTGTCTATAGGTTGAAACTGACTTTTCCAGTTTTCCATGTTTGTACTTCCTTCTGGCCCAGCTCGTGCTGTTCACATCGATTTCTTTTGAGCCGTTCCCGTACATGCCTAAGTATGTCAATAGAATGCATAAACTATTTAGCCAGCACCACCCTTTTAGTAGTCATGTTGACGAGTGCTTCAGGGTGAAGTATTCAAACAGCACTTTGATTCCACTCTTTCGACGTGTTTGTTGATGCCAGAGGAAGCTCTGGTCACAGTTATGAGCTTTGATTTGCATAAGCTGTTGAGCCTTTTTCGATGATTCGCCAAGGATCGCCAAGTGTGAGAAGCTCCAGTGGAGTCCAGCTTAAGAGCTGTTACCGCATCGATGGCGAGCAGAGCTCGTTCCGTTCATAAATTCTGAACTTTACGATTCGACGACGGCTAGACTGCTAGGGACAGCGTCGATGGAAGTTCGATAATCACGTTTACACAACATCAGTTTGGAAATTTATATCCACTATTGGATTCCAACTAGCGGCGAAAAGGACGAATCAGAACTTGATTACAGACCTGCAAATTCGAGCACTCTACTCACCGGACAGCTTGTTGAAATCAATGACAGTAATAAGGCAGCATCAGCCTACCTCCCAATGTAGTTCCGTGCTTCCATTAGAGAATCACGGTGAGCTCGAGCTCTGTCAATTTGGATTTCGGTGTTAAATCCAACCAGAGACAGCCGCTGATAGCGGCGGATAATTACATTGCGATATTGCTGGCAATTCGATTCGAACTAGAGGATTTTGTAACAGGCACTCTGGCAAAGAGCGTGTTTGTAGCAGACAGTTTGGTAGTCATTTTGTGCACGAAACATGATTTGGGAACAAAGTTTCACTCTGAGTTTTTTTTATTGGTCTGAAATAGATGAGCAATTCTCTCAGATTTCGATCATTCGATTTTTTTTTGTATTTTTTTTTTGTGCCTTCGGTATGCCCAAAGAAGCCATTTTGCATCATTAGTTTGTCCATATAATTTTCCATACAAATTTGGAGGGACCGGCTCCGTGGCTTAATGGTTGCGGCTTCTGCCTCGAATGCAGAAGGTTCAGGGATCAAATCCCGGTCGGTTCCCTTGAAATTTGGAATCAGGAATTGAACTTTGAATATGAACAAAAAACCTTTAAGAATCAGGTGGGATTCGAACTCACACCCTTTGGATTGATGGTCTGGGACGCTAACCAGTCGGCCATCATGGAGTTAATGCTCTAGAACTGAATTGATCCGTAGTGGCGAAATAATGTCACAAGGTATAACATATCAAACCATTATATAACTACTAACACCGTCTCAAAACAGCCCAGGGCCATCTCATATACTCATGAACTGGACGAGGGAGTCGTGGATTGCCTGGCCCGAGTCATCTGCATTACCGATCTATGTCCGTACAATTTCATGAGAAATCGTTAGCCAGAGAAAGGTATTCGCTTCAAAGGTTCTTGAGATATATGGTGGTTACTAACCGAACCGTCTCAGTTGAAATATACTGTGGTCATGGCCAAGTCCTGCCAAGACGGGGGTTCAAATACATACATACATACATACATAATTTTCCATACAAATTTGGCAGCTGTCCTGGCTGATTTGGTGTCTTCGACAAAGTTGTAGGTTTGGATAAGGACTACACTGAAAAAAATGATACACGGTAAAAAAAATTTGGTCTTTTTTAATTTAACTTTTTGTCACTAAAACTTGATTTGCAAAAAAACACTATTTTTTTTTTTCATTTTTTGATATGTTTTAGAGGACATCAAATCGTCAGCTTTGTGCTATCTTGTGACATAGACCATTTTGGTCGAAAATGAGTTAATGATGACGTTTTGCTATACTTAACAAACACTACAAGATGCTTTAACCCGATTTTGGGAACTCGCTTCCGTTTCCCGGATATCGCAATACACACTTGTGACATAGACCAATTTATCATCAAAATGATCGTGCACACTTGTGACACGTCATACATGTTGTTGGAAAATGTGGAAATTTTTTCTTGTTTTTCACAAATTTATGTTGATACACATTTTCTGAAGGCAATGCAATCTTTTGTTTTTGAAAATATACCGATTAAGTCGGTTAAACTATTGATTTAAGTCTATTTTAGTTTGTATGGAAATTCTGTGCACACTTGTGACACGTAGTACAATTTTACTTTCGAAACACACTTGTGACACGTGCTTTTCAGATTTTTGATTACATAATTTACTGTATCTTTTAACTGGTGTAACCAAATCAGTTGAAACTTGGAGCGTTTGTTAAGCGATAGTATACGAACCGATTGCTTCAAAAAGTTTGGCTCTACCATTCATAGTTTTGAAAATATTTATCATCAAACTTTAAAAATCGATTTTCTCGAAAAGTACCAAATGGTCGTTGTCACAAGATAGCACACAGCTGACGAAATGCCAACATTTCCGAAATTTCCAGGTTGTGCAAAAAATCTTTGACCGGGTTATGAATTTTTAATCAACACTGATTTTTTCAAAAAATCGAAATATTGGTCGCAAAAAATTTCAACTTCATTTTTCGATGTAAAATCAAATTTGCAATCAAAAAGTACTTCAGTGAAATTTTGATAAAGTGCACCGTTTTCAAGTTAAAGACATTTTTAGGTAACTTTTTTAAAAATAGTAGCTGTTTTTCATTTTTTTAAAGTCAATGCGCGCGTTTTCCCACTTTTGAAAAAAAAGTTTTGAAATGCTGAGAAAATTTTCTATATTTTGTTTTTTTGAACATTGTAATACGACCCTTAGTTGCAGAGATATTGCCATGCAAAGGTTTAAAAACAGGAAAATTGATGTTTTCCAAGTCTCACCCTAAAAACCCACCATTTTCTATTGTCGATATCTCAGCAATTAATGGTCCGATTTACAATGTCAAAATATGAAACATTCGTGAAATTTTCCGATCTTTTTGAAAATAATATTATTCGAAAATTTTAAATCAAAACTTACATTTCAAAAAGGGTTAAACATTCAATATTACGCTCAATATTATAAAATTAACAAAAAAAAAAAAACGATTTCGTAGAGAATTGCTCAGATGAGAAAACTATAAATAAGCTCAACATTGACCATCCAATAGCAATAGTTGCGATTTTGGAAAAAAATAGTATTTTTTTTTTCAATTGAGCTTGAGTTTAGAGAACATCCATGGTTGTCCACTTCCGTTGCTGAACAGGACCGTAACATCCCATCAGCACAACCCTGTTTCCCTTGTCAACGAATAGGTAACAGTGTCGTTGACCACCAACGGCGCCCGCCATGTCAGTTTGTAGATCTCGGAGGAAGGGACAAGAATGTTTGAAAGTTTTCTTTCAATAGAATCACGTACCCGAAACTTGTCTCCCCAAAATTATGATTTATTTTTTAATTGCTGGTAAAATTGATGATTCCTCACCTCATTCAACAGGCCTTTCTCTCACATTCACACCCTCTCACCTACGGCATCTTTCAATCAAATTAACACTTGACATGCAATGAGCGAGAGATGAAGAGCCTCTGATTGCAGGCCAAACAATTTTCGCTTATTATCTTTTGTACATGCTCCCTCTTGGGTATTTGGATGTTGAAAAGTACCGCCGACCCAAGACCACCCAAACAGTAGTCGGTCGTTCCGGGAAAATCAACTCGCCATTCCGACAGATTATTTTCGAAAACGCACACGTGAGTACGTTCACGCATCTTTTGTTTGGGTTTTCTGAATTTAATTGTGGCTGCGAAGCGCGGGTGGATTGATGTTTGGAAGTGAAAACAAGCATAATACCAATTGTTTAACGGCCACTTCTTCCAACAGTTGGATTGGGCAACAATTGGAGAATCACCCTAGGCTATTTCCAAGATAGTGAAGCCGCCGCTACCGCGGCGCGGGAAAGTGACCGATTAGCCTATATTAGCACTGACACTGGCTTTGGCAGTGTTGCCAGCTTTGGAGCACATATTACTAACTAATTGGCAGCCATTATTGATACTTTTATAGCGCCTATCCGTGGTGTCAACTTTCGAGCTTTTGGATTTTGGCTGTGAGGGACACTTTTCCAATTAGGGTTTTGCAACTTTCGTTTCGATCTGTTTTTGATTCCTTCAAGCGCGTGCAAGCGCGGGAAGTCCATTAAAGGCCTCCGAAGCCGATTGTGTGCGGTCGATTAAAACAAGCTTTGCTGAAAATTGGTTTTGGGAGCTGGCCTCACGAGCACGGTAATTGAACCTTTCAATGTTTATGGCCCAATGAAAGTGTGGGGCTTTTGCGGTCAGAGTCGTGTTGAGTGAGAGTTTGGCCGAAAAAGGGCGATTGGGTTACGGGTTGGTATGGCAGATTGGGAGTTTCGGTGAAAAGTTCAACTGCATCGAAAGATTGAAGGGAAAATTAAGGTGGTTAGAAATTTTCTAACCTAGACCTCTCGTTAGGTTTTTTTTTTTAAATTTTGAACCCGAAATTTAAATATTTTTTAATTGGCAATGAATTCACTAAAAAATAATTCTGTCGATTTTGGCGTGTTCTGGGAGCCCAAATCTATCATACCTTGACGAAACTGAAGCGTTTACTGGTATCAACTTTGAAAATGTTAAGTTATGTTATTAGACCTGTTTTTGGCCAAAGAACTCCAAGCCAAATTTAAAATCTGGAGAACCGGATCTTGCTGGTTTGACGTAGAATCGCTGTATATTTTCATTTGGGCTGTTTTATGTTACTCTTTTTCAAAAAAAAAAATCCCTAGCTTTTTTTGTCTTCTATCAAAAAACGCTCTGGATTTGGTTACATTTCTACAAACATTTTCTTGACTGTTGAGCTGTAATATAGCGTCTTCTGTCCTTTCTTTGCCAATTGAAATGCGACAAATGGTCGAATGGATATAATTTAAAAAGCTTTCTAAGCTTCTTTCTAATTTTAGCATCAGTTTTTAAACACATTTTTAGAATGTTTTGTATTTTTGTTGTTTTTTTCATCGATTTCTTATGACCAAATAAGCTCTTATGAATATTTAGTTTCCTGTACAAGTTCTGATCGATTGAGTTTCTTCGGTAATGTTGTAGGTAGATTGGCTCTTCATAATAAAATGAAAGCACAAAAAAATTACCGACTTTTTAAAAATATGTTTTTATTACAAATACTCGATTTTGAAAAACTTTATCCCCTACGGATTATATTTTTTGATATTTTTTAGTGGACCATAACCTTCAACTTTAGAGACGCAGCGCATGAAGGATGTTTTAGTTTCGGCCAATTTCCGATCTAAACCTAAACAAATAAAAATTCATTTCTGAAAATTTTAGAAAAAAAAAGTTTTTCAGATAATGTCTTTAAAATTTAAGAAATAGTGCCATCCTTGTCAATCTCTGAAATTTTATTCAAATGGCTGAGGAAATTCTCTATGTATTATTTGAACATTATTGTTGAATATAAGAAAAATACATATTTTTAAGTGCTGAATTGGCTCTCATTTTTCAATCGACGATATCTTGGAAGCTATTCGTTTTTCAATGCCTAAATAGGAAACACTTGAAAAATTTATTCTTAAAAGATTTGCATAATTCAAAATTACGACACACATTTCAAAATACAGTCCAGACTCGATTATCCGAAGGTTTGTATAGAACTTCGGATAATCGAATCATGAGTAAAAAAAATCAATTTTTTTTATTTTCTTTTTATCAAATTCGAGTTCTGCGACTCAATTTTAGTCAAAATTTTATATTTGATTGCCATTTTAATAAAAAAATGCATTTTTTCAATATGTTATCACCTTTTTTTTTTCCGCCATCTTGAATTTAAAAATTTTATATAATTTTAGAGTTGTTTACGGTTTATACTTAAGCCCAAGCATCAAAAATATCACAACGAAAAAAATTTTTTTTTGTGGTTCGGTTATCCGAAGATTCAATTATCCGAAGTGAAATTTTCCGAGGCCTTCGGATAACCGAGTCATAAAAAGAAAATCTTTAGATGTTCATCAAGAGAAAAAAACCCGAAGGGAGCATGGCTCTCCTCTCTCGCGCACGAAAGATCGGTAAAAATAATCTAAAAAAATCATCATCTTGATTATTCGGCGGAACATCTTTTTCACTACTACACTTACAAGTGCAACGTCACACGTCGAAAAATGGCCTGAATTACATATTTTTGAGTGGTGCTGACAAGGAAATTCACAAAAAATCATCAGCAGAATGATTTTTTAAAGAAAATTTCGGGAGCGATTTTTTTTGCTTGATTTGCCTCCTCTCTCTTTCGCCGGTGAAGAAAGTTCGCAAGCGAAATTGATTTTTTCGCGATTATTCCATCCCTGGTCTGGACTGTAGGTTATTTCTTATTATATTGCCTTTTTGAGTTGTTAGTGGAGATTTTTGAATTCTGAAACATTTTCAAATTCTATGGTTTTTTATGCAGATAATGGATTTTTGAAAAAGTAGTCTAGTTTGAATTTTGATGGTGATGCACGATTCTGTACCAAAAAATAAATCGATTTATAATTAACTTTTCAATCGCGTCACTTTTGTTAATTATCGATTAAGTGTTTTATTTTACAACTTACGTTTTTTAACACTCCAAAACCCAACCCAACGAAACCAGTGGGAACGGTATCTTCAACTCGCTGGTTCTCGGGCATAACTCAAAAAATTGAAATTCTTAGGTACCTATAGAGATTTGTAACTCAATATGCCTTGAAGTCAAGTCATCACCTTCTACCCATCCATTTCCAGTTTGTTATAAAATGCTCGCAAAATGATTTTGATTGCATATTGAGATGTATCTATTCGTTCGAGAAAACTAGAATTTCTCTTCCCCTCTTCAACAGAAAAAGAGCAACGATTGCGCGCCAAGTCACAAGTTAATTGAATCAAACACAATCAAGCTGATGCCACATAGGAATATGAGGTTGCGAGGGGGGAGGGGTACAATTTGTAATTCATTGTACTCGCTATCTTTATATCCTATCTATCTCAAACTATGTCGTACTCAGTCTTCAGTGGCCTCAGTACCACCGCAACTACGAGAGCGAACCCAACGACGACGACATGTTCAACTGTCAATAAAATTTGAGCCAATTGAAAGCTAAAATGGCAAATACACACACTTTGGTATATTGCTCGTATTATGGGAGTGAAATGAACCGTGTTGCCAGCTTTATAACCTCCCTCGCAGTCGTCGTTGTATGCAACCGGTGTTAGAACGACCAACCAGTGCAGCAAATCGGTTCAGAACTTCCCACCCACATCGTCGACTTGGTCGTATTGCATTATTCACAGCCCATTAGGTATGTGGGAACATATGGGTCGTCGAAAGAGGTGAGATTCGTTACTTTTTGAATAGTGGTTGACAAATTTTCCCTGGAAGTTGTCGTTTGAATAATTGAACTGTTGAACCGTTTGTGCTTAGTAAGATCTGTTAAAGTGACTAATTGCGGTTGACCTACTTGCTTTGTACTGCAAACAATTGCATTTCACAGAACGTCATCTTAAACTTCACTCTTAAATTGTTTTGAACCCAGAGCAACGCTTCATCGTCTATTAGTGGAGATCATATCGCGTTGATCTCAACGACCCTCGCAAAGGGGGGTCGAAGATCAGTTACAATTAACTCCGTGACTAATGCCATTATAACTGACCACTTTGTTCTGGTTAAGAATGCTTCCAGGAGAAGTAGCTCCCCCTTATCGTAATTTGCTTTTTATATAGAAAATAGCTCAAGTGGGGTGCCTTGTTTCGCCATTTGTGATAAGTTCAAACCTCTTAGTAGCATCACTCGGGTCAGTGCTCATGAATAAATCATGGAAAGTTCACACACCCGCTCTGGGAATGGGGAAAAAGGACGCAAATGAGATGATGGTCGAAGATTTCATCTCTGGAGGAGGACCCAAGATCTTATCTGGAATTGCTTCTTCAGCACTCTTCAAATAAAAAAAAAAAAATCAAAATAAAAGCAAGGAAGTGCTTATTGCGCACTGTTGTAAACACTTGAATTAGAGCTGACCGTAATTTTTTGCTCTCTCTCTATCTCTGTTTAATCAGTGTTGTGCCATGATTACTAATTACGTTCTTTTTATTCTCTCCGATTGCTCTTTCTAGGTAAGTCCCCAAACTTGGTGGTGTTGCAGAACGTGACTTCGTGAAAACGTGATTTCAGGCAAGGATGAGTCACATGTGTGCGAGAGGTAAAATCTGCGAGCGGCGGGGATTCAATGAATATCAACGAAATGCAAATTGACCGTTGTTTTATTTGCGTATCAATTTGGGATTCAGATGTGCGATACGCGCTGCTTTGAATGAGGTGTTCCGCTTCAAGGACACCAGCTAGGGTAGCTGCTGTGAATGGAAAATTAAGACAACTTTATTTTTATTGCAGCAAAATTTTTCAAAACAAGATTTCAATCCTTTCGACGCCGTATGAATCATCGTCCAAAGGGTAAACAAAGAGCAACAAAAAAGCAGGTCAAAACTGAACGACGCCAGTCAGCCAGACGACGCACCAACGACCTAATCGGAACGATAGCACATCCTGCCGTCGTCGTCGTCCGGCCTACAAACACCCCGTAATAAAAGCCGTAACCTTCGTAGATAACCCGGCGGCAAGGTAGTCGAGAGTCGAAAACCTTGGTTCCGTTGCTTTCTTCTTCTGCCCGGGCCCCGTATCGTTTCAAGTTCATGTCAAAAGTTGAAGGCAGAGCAGCACCACCAGCTTGAACAAGTGCAATTTGATGCACTCCAATTCATGTTCCGACACACGAAGACTAACCTGGGGTGATAAAAACCAGGCTTCGCACGTGAACACGTCACGCGCGACACGACACACAATAACCGATCAAAGCAAGCTTTTTTCCCGACGACGCTTGCTGGTGTGTCGGTTTTCCCAGGGCAGATTTTCCACGGCTGTCGACGTGCTTGAAAGGTCGAAGCCGATAACCAGGCCATCGGCGTCGGAGTCATACACGATTGTCACGCAAAGCTCTGGCTACTAGATAAAGTGGGAAAAGGGAGCAAAAGCTAAAACACGAAATTTGGAAAACATGTATCTTTTCTATCGTGAATGATTTCAGGAGTAATCTATTCAATAAAGTAAAACAATTAGATTCAATAAATTTTGAAAAGAAACCTCCACAATTATTGTTAAAAAAGGCGCTTTTTAATTCGCCAAAAGTAAATTTTCAACCATTTTTTGAATAACAAACTTCCCCTCTATTTTATGTCAAAATTAGTAAACAGCAATTTTGATTGTCTCTACGTTTTAAATCAACTCAATTGTAAAATTGTGAAGCTGTTAACTGATATAATTGTAAAACAAACAAAAAAACATAAAAAAAAAACACAAAAATAACAGCACATTCTGTAATCTGAAAAAAACACTCAAAAATTATACCAGATAAACGCGTGGTTTTGCCAAAATACAAAAAAATATATTCTGGGCTTTTCTCTTGCTTTTGGCAAACTTTTCCGCATTTTGTTGCTTTTTTCATTTTTGCTTCATTGGTCTCTCCAAAAAATCCACAGAATTTTTTTTTTCCAAAAATTATTTTTGCATGTGAAATTGAATTTGGAATCAATGGTACTTTTGTAATTTTTTGATGAAATGAACCGTTTTCGAGATAACCCACTACTGCTCAATTTTTTTTTTCGATTTTTTATTTTTCCCTTGTTTAAAATGACCTTCTATTTTGAGCAACTTTTGTTATACGCAAAACTTTACTTCTGAGCAGTTCTCTAGGATTTCGGTCATTCGATTTTTTTTGTATTTTTTAATCCGACTGAAACTTTTTTGGTGCCTTCGGTATGCCCAAAGAAGCCATTTTGCATCATTAGTTTGTCCATATAATTTTCCATACAAATTTGGCAGCTGTCCATACAAAAATGATGTATGAAAATTCAAAAATCTGTATCTTTTGAAGGAATTTTTTGATCGATTTGGTGTCTTCGGCAAAGTTGTAGGTATGGATATGGACTACACTGGAAAAAAATAATACACGGTAAAAAAAATTTGGTGATTTTTTTATTTAACTTTTTATCACTAAAACTTGATTTACAAAAAAACACTATTTTTAATTTTTTTTATTTTTTGATATGTTTTAGAGGACATAAAATGCCAACTTTTCAGAAATTTCCAGGTTGTGCAAAAAATCATTGACCGAGTTATGAATTTTTTAATCAATACTGATTTTTTCAAAAAATCGAAATTTCGGTCGTAAAAATTTTTTAACTTCATTTTTCGATGTAAAATCAAATTTGCAATCAAAAAGTACTTAAGTGAAATTTTGATAAAGTGCACCGTTTTCAAGTTATAGCCATATTTAAGTGACTTTTTTAAAAATAGTCGCAGTTTTTCATTTTTTTAAATTAGTGCACATGTTTGCCCAGTTTTGAAAAAAATATTTTTGAAAAGCTGAGAAAATTCTCTATATTTTGCTTCTTCGGACTTTGTTGATACGACCCTTAGTTGCTGAGATATTGCAATGCATAGGTTTAAAAACAGGAAAATTGATGTTTTCTAAGTCTCACCCAAACAACCCACCATTTTCTAATGTCGATATCTCAGCAACTAATGGTCCGATTTACAATGTTAAAATATGAAACATTCGTGAAATTTTCCGATCTTTTCGAAAAAAATATTTTCAAAAATTTTAAATCAAGACTAACATATCAAAAGGGCGTAATATTGAATGTTTGGTCTTTTTGAAATGTTAGTCTTGATTTGAAAATTTTGAAAATATTTTTTTCGAAAAGATCGGAAAATTTCACAAATGTTTCATATTTTAACATTGTAAATCGGACCATTAGTTGCTGAGATATCGACATTAGAAAATGGTGGGTTGTTTGGGTGAGACTTAGAAAACATCAATTTTCCTGTTTTTAAACCTATGCATTGCAATATCTCAGCAACTAAAGGTCGTATCAACAAAGTCCGAAGAAGCAAAATATAGAGAATTTTCTCAGCTTTTCAAAAATATTTTTTTCAAAACTGGGCAAACATGTGCACTAATTTAAAAAAATGAAAAACTGCGACTATTTTCAAAAAAGTCACTTAAATATGGCTATAACTTGAAAACGGTGCACTTTATCAAAATTTCACTAAAGTACTTTTTGATTGCAAATTTGATTTTACATCGAAAAATGAAGTTAAAAAATTTTTACGACCAAAATTTCGATTTTTTGAAAAAATCAGTATTGATTAAAAAATTCATAACTCGGTCAATGATTTTTTGCACAACCTGGAAATTTCTGAAAAGTTGGCATTTTATGTCCTCTAAAACATATCAAAAAATAAAAAAAAATAAAAATAGTGTTTTTTTGTAAATCAAGTTTTAGTGATAAAAAGTTAAATAAAAAAATCACCAAATTTTTTTTACCGTGTATTATTTTTTTCCAGTGTAGTCCATATCCATACCTACAACTTTGCCGAAGACACCAAATCGATCAAAAAATTCCTTCAAAAGATACAGATTTTTGAATTTTCATACATCATTTTTGTATGGACAGCTGCCAAATTTGTATGGAAAATTATATGGACAAACTAATGATGCAAAATGGCTTTTTTGGGCATACCGAAGGCACCAAAAAAGTTTCAGTCGGATTAAAAAATACAAAAATTAAAATTGAAGAAAAAAGACCGATTTCGTAGAGAATTGCTCTTCTATTGTTTTATGTTTTTTCTTGTTTTATTTTTAGTACTTTAATTTGTATTTATTGTGTTTAGTTTATCTTTGCTTTTGGTAGTATTTGGCCTATTCCACCACCTCCTGTCATTATCTTTTGCCTTTCTAATTTTTAAATGTTTTTACAGTCAATTTTGTTTTTTTGCTAGTTTTTCACATTTTCTGCTCTAGAAGCGCACCATTATTATTTAAATTGTAAAACAATGCGTAGAAGCATAGTCTGGGACACTACAAAAATACTGCATACTTCTTTTTACTTAAAATATAGGAAATGTTAGTAAAAGAAAAAACACAGCCAAAGCACTATGGTGCATTGGGTGGCCAAGTTTAAAAAAGTGACCTTCTCCAAATATTTTTTGGTATTTTTTTCTCGAAAGTAAATATTCTAACTAAGAAAAGTACAAATTTCCAAAGCTCTAAGTTTGCTCATTTCGAAGATACGCAAGCTGAAGGTAAAAAAATGGGGTAAAAAGTTAGCTTTTTTTTGTAAAAAAAAGCTCTTTGTTTAATTTTAACTTAGCTCATCTGTTTGAAATATTTTATTAGGACTTTTATGCATCGTTGAAAAGGTTATGAGATAAGCTTTGAAACTATAAATAAGAAAAGTATTGTTCCCAAACCAGAAACTGAAGTTTTCAGTGAAAAACCGGAACATTTTTTTAAAAAGCGTGTTTTTGTTGTTTTTGTTAACTGAGTACTTTTTTGCTAACCGATGCTAAACATGAAACTAAGATCACTTGAAAGATTAGTTCATAATCTAACATTGTTGAAATTTTCAGCTTGCGATTTTTTGCGTTTTCGGAGATATGCCAAATTTGTACGAAAAAACGTTTTAAAAGCTAAAAAATTGTTTGTATGGGAATGGCCCATAGTGCAAAGTTGACCCCTAAAAAATTACATATTTGAAAACATTGGCAAAGTCTCATAAAACAAGTCAAACTTCAAAACAGTCAATTTTCTTATAATTTAAGAGTTCTTCTTTCCAATGCTTTTTAAAGATCAAAAACTGGTTGAACTTTATTTTTATTTTTGGCGATTATTTAGGTTGGGTTGTTGGGTTGTAGAGGGTTAATACCATTTTAGGGTATTATTTTCAGAAAATTAGTCTTTTTCAAATTTTTAAAAATTTTGTTTCATTTTAAAAATTTGTGTCCATCTTTGAAAAAAATGCAAAATGCTGAGAAAATCTCTACAATTTTGATTTTCTAAATGGAGATCTTTTTTCTGGAATTTCAACATCACGACTTACATTTTCAAAGGAATTAAAACTAAAAAAAGCTCTTTTTAAATGTTAGTCTTGGTTTTGAAATTCTGAAAATAGGTTTGAGAAATGAATTTTCAAGGCATTTTCATATTTTATTTATATAATAAAAAAAAATGTTTGTAATGCGACTCATTAGTTTTTGAAAATATTTTTAAATTTCAGAAGGTAATCTAGGCTTAGTGATTTTTCACGCTCGAAAATAGCAAATTTCACGGTTACCTCAATTAATTTTCACGGCGACCTCAATTTCAAAACACCAAATTTCACGCAAATTTCACGGAACGTGGAAAATGTTAAAATAACTCTGAAAATCTTATGTTAAAATCACAGAAACTACTTTTTATGCCTCATTATATATTATTCTTCAATAAACTAAAAAAAATCTTCACTAAATTTGAACGTGACACAAAAAATCTCTCAATTTTCAAAAAAGTTTTAATCTGGTTTATGGATGGGCTTTATTTATATTTTGAAACAAAATGTAGGGCATGCGTATTCTCATTTATTGAACTGCTTTTTTTAATATTCGACTAATAAAGCTAAAAAGTTTTCGCTGATTTGCTTCTGTTTTATCAGTTTACATTTTATTGAATTTCATATCAAAGCAAAATTTAACAATCTTGTCCAGCCAAAATGAGTAAAATAGTTTGAATTTTCTGCGACATTTAGCCCATTCAAAATAACTTTTAACGTTTTCATCTCTCTTTTCAAAAACTAAATTTAAAATCAATAGACAAAAATAATATAATTTGTAACGAAATCGAAATTTTTATTCAAAATTAGAACAGAAAACAAAAAAGGTGGTATTTTTTAACTTTCACGGGAATCATCAACCCAAATCATCAAGTATCGATAAAATTAAACAGGACTTCGAAAAAAAAAATTAAATCAAATGTTTTTAAAAGGTGATTTGAAAGATAAAAATATTCTTCATTTTATTTTGAATAAAACAAAGCTTGATTCTTTTAATTTCTTTTGAAATTATACCTTTCAAATAAAAAAGTAATAAATGTTTTACTACAGCGAATGAAAATATTACTAAATTTAGTTAACTGAAAAATCTGAACAATTCTTCAAATGGTTCATATCAAGCTTTTCAATTGAAAACTAATAAAATTTACTTAAAAAGTCTTTATGGTTGAAATATTTAATATGATCTTATATAAAAAATATATATTAGAGGAAATTGATAAATTTCAAGAATTTCACGAAATCGTCAAAATTCACTAACCCCATATTAGTAATTGAACAAGGGTATTCACTCGCTTAATTCTACAGTAGTTCTTAAGATTATTTGTATTCCTATTTAAGTTTGATAAAATATTTTGAGGAAAATCGTTACAGTTTCACAAAACATGAAATTTCACGGGATTTCTCGGAAAAGCCAAATTTCGCGGATTTCACGCTGTCCGCGAAATCGTGAAATTTCACTAAGCCTAGTAATAACAAATCAAGATCAATCAAAAAAAATGTTTTGATGATACTATTTTATTTTGTTAGTAATTTCTATCAGCAAAAAAGTTTGATGATATGGCAACACTTTCCTTATATATCCTGAGCGTAATTGATCAAACTTTTAAGGTCAATTGTTGTGAATTTGAAAGAATATTACATCCGGTTCCAACTTTTTTTTACACAGTAAATGATTTAGCTAATGTAAAATTATTAAATTAAAAGATAAAAAAATGTCTCAATAACCTTGCTGTGTGATTTTTTTTTAAATGGTTGTGAGCAAAATTATTTCAAATAAAAATGTCTAAATTTCAAAATAATGTTGTTCAACTTATCGGTATTTTTCAGAGGGCAGTCAGTCTGAACAAGAGTTTTTAAAAAAATTGGGAATTTTTTGAAATTTCGAAAACTTTTCTGTTATTTTTTTCATGTTTATAGATTGCTGAATCCATAACTGCAATAACAAGCAATTTAAAAGCTATATCAAAAGTTTTTCCTAGCTAGTTGTATTGAATTGTATTGAAAAGCTCCATCCACAACTTCAAACACGCCTTCCTCCATGTGCACCACACACAAACACAACGGACTCGAATCGAGAATAAAGGATACGACTTCGACTACGATGCTCTCTGTGAACCTCTTCGTCGTTTGTCCTCGCGTGTCGCCTCTATCGTTTTGTGTGTGTAATTGTGTATGTTCGCGTCCTTGTGTGCCGGGTTTAGTTGTTGTTGTTATTGAGCTTTTCAACCGCGCGCGCTTTTTTGCTCTCGGTAATTGTGATTTTACGAGCTATTTCGCTCACAGAATTGAGGAAAATGGAAAAGAAAAAGGTTTCACGTAATATCACCAGCGAACCGCAAAAGTCGTCGTCGTCGTTTGTGGAAAATTCTGAGAAAAATATTATGAAACATTGAAAAAGCCAGACGGCGGTGGGGGCGCTGCAAAGCTTTTGTGGGAAAATAATTGCATTTTGGGGAAGAAACTTCCTGCGTTCCCAAAAAAAAAACTGAAAACATCTGTTGTTTGTTGTTTACTACTAAATGGAGTGAATAATTGAACGGCGTCGTCGTGCGCCAAAAATAGAACCCTCTACACACGTTTGGTTGGTTGTAATTGGTGACGCAGCTGTGGGGATTTTCTTTTGGGGTTTTTACATGTTGTTACTCCTCTGCTTTACAACTTCAGGGGATGAACATACAAAAAGCCGAAAAAACATGCAAAGTAAGAGCTTTCGCGCTTTTATTGTTGTACGCGCTTTTGTTGCTTGCAGGTTGTTTGTTTAAGGTACCCTCTTGTTGGCCCTCTTTTTAAGGGATTTTACGTTTTCTTATAGCTTTTGTCGGTTGTTGCCTCAATGTTGGTATTTGAAGGATTTTTTTATTCTCTTTTTTACAAGAAAATTATTTGGTTGTAAGGAAGCTTTAGTGCTTTGATTACGATTATGAAGAAATTGTCTTATTTTCTCTTTATCGTCATAAAGAATTGAGAAACAGCAATCAGTTTGTCAAATTTTAATAATATTTTCATAATCGTTTTAAAAATAATTCAAGCACTCCAGACTAATCCAAGCCAAAATTAAACTCTCATTCCATGGTTCCATTCTCCAACGCAAAGGACACCCAGCTGGAATTTTCCCTCGTTGAACCAGTTGGTCGCCGTCGACTTTGTTTACTAATCAAATATAAATAATGCAAATTAGCGGCGGTTGGCTGGTTGGTTGGGTGAGATTTCGCATGTTCCCACGCGCGCGCACAAATCCATATTCATAACTTCGTGCGAGATGATCCCGAGATCAAAAGGACTGGACTAGAAGAAGAGGTCTAGCTGAGGGGTAACGCGAACGCGAATTATGACCGCGACCACGTTCGTAATGCATGTTGACACACTCGGCCGCGGCTCGGGGTAATCCGAGAATCTACGTAACACACGTAACTGCAGGTATACCCGCGGAGCCATCAAGCGCTCCGCGGGAATTAACAACGGGTTGTGCAACAGGCTGTGGTCCGGTGCGGTTGTTGAGTAGTACCGACAGCTTAAGGGGGGGAGGGGTTTTGGTGAGTCAGAGGGGATGATTCATCAGCATTTTGATTGGATGGGATGAATCTTGGTTTTGTTGGTGGTGCTGATTGAACAGATTTGTTGTTTGTTCGAAGAATTTGCTGATTTTGTTGATTCCAAACAAATCGTGTCATTTTCTGTCCAGTACGAGCAACTTTAAAATTGTCCACCTTAAATTTCCACTTGGTTGCACCTGGTGCACCTTATCGCGTCCTGAAAATTGTGCAGTTATTCTTCGTGTCTCGACTGCAATAATGTCACTGATGGCACACCATTAGCGTCACGGTGAACTTGGGGCCCTGGGCCCCGGAGGTCAGCTGCTGGTATAATGAATGATGATGGCTAGTTGCAATAAGGAATTCCAGGTTGCGCGCACATTTTCCATTTCTAATATTTCACTTTTGCCAACCTGGGGAACTGTACAGGTTACTACCCCGTGTGATGGCGCTTTTTAACCCTGATCTGCTCAATTCAAGAAGAATAATTTATCATGTTTCCGTTTTCAACAATAAAATGTAACAAATCAGTTTTTTGCTATGTTTGAAAAAAGTCTTTTAAATAAGGCAGATAGCAATGTTTGGGATTTGTATAAGCAGGACTATAGAACTTTTTACATGATTTCAGCTTAGCATTAGAAATCAGTTTGATAACATCGAAAAATTTGATTTGAATAAGGCCGTTGCAAATATCAGGGTGCAAAAACATATTTTTTTAAAAAACTTCTAAATTTCAAAGGCAATAGAATTCTAACCAACTGAAAACAATTAGAAATGCATTTTCCTGCATTAAAAATCATATTTAGCATGTCTGGGATCGATAAAAAATATTTACAATTTTTGTGAAAATCCAATGTACAGCACCGCAAAAAGTTTTTTTTCGGCGAAAAAAAATCTCTTTAATACTTTCATATTTTAAACACTAATGATTGCAAAACAACTGGGCAGGTGTAAAATGCATTTTAAAACACTTTTTTCATTCAAATGTTGAGACCATGGCTTGTAATTTATTTTTTGTTTTTTTTTTGCTCCCCCCCTCGACCCCAACCAGAGTCGAGGGACATAAACTTCAAAAAATATTTGCAACGGCCTAACGAAAGATGTATGGATTTATCTCAAAAAGTGTATAAATAACCACATTGCTGATGTGTGGTTTCACTTTTCAAAATAAATGGATGTATATATACCGTACACTGGTGCTACATTTATTGGATTTCAATTTATTTTTCAAGTATTATTTAAGACTAACGACTTGTCTCAAGATGTATACTTCAAGAACATGTACTGGGGAAGGCCACACAATGTCTATGTTATTTTTCAAAAATGTGTTTGCTTTTTAAAATAGTTTCGTTGAAAAATCAAAAGTAGGAAAATTGTATTGATTACGTCATATGAACGTCTATATAGTAAGGTTATTTTGATACTTCACAAATTCACAAATCAATTGTTTGTTTAACTGTGTTTACCAACATTCAATGAAAACCGAAACCAGCTTTGCAATCCGATCCGATCCGATCATCATTATACTTTGAGCTTATTAAAATAATCCTACTCACAGTAAAAAAAGGTTTAATTTTGAAAGGTTGAAAATTATATGGTTTAATATTTCCTCTTTTTGTGTAATTTTACCTAAAATATGAGTAAAAAAGTTAAAGTTCAACATCTAATCAAAAATCGTCAATAATGCATATGGGACATTTAAGAAAACATGGGCATGTTCGTTGGAAAAATTTGCACGTTACATGCACAGTATAAACCAGGGGTTCCCAACCTTTTGGCCCTGCGAGCCTGATCTGATTTTTCTGAAAAAGTTGCGGGCCGGAACTTATATTTGATAAAAGTTGAAAAAGCAATAATTTTTTTTTAAATTTTTTATGATTGGTTTCTTTTAAAGTAAAAAAATAAAAAAACTAGTGTATTATTTGACTTATTTTAATTTTTGTTTGCTTAAAATTGTTTAGTTATTGTTTTTGACGATTGCAATAAAATACCTTGATATAATTTTTTATAAAAAAAATCATACAAACGAAATTTGGATTCGAATATCCTTCTTGCGTTGTTGTGCACCTTTATTTAAATATTTTAAAATGATTTTAAACATACACAAAATTTCAAAAGTGTAAAAAATATAATAAACTTCATTTTCAATTCATTCTTCTTCGAAATTCAAAGTTTATGAAAAAATATATTTATTGCTCAGTTCTTGACTCATTTTGAGACATTTTTTAATATTTTTTTTTTAATATTTGCAGCTATCTATTTTCAGTATGAATAATTTGCTTTTTTAAGCTTTTTTAAATAAAATCATTATCACTGAAAAGTTGTTCTGGAAAAATACATTAGTTTTTGCTTACTTATTTGTTAAAAAAATAGAAAAAAGAAAAAACTTCAATTTGAAGTAAACACAGTTAAAACTTAAAGAACTTTATTTTTTTTTGTCGGACGTTGGGCAGGCCTGGTATAAACGAATAAACGTGAATTGAATTACACGTTAAGAGATGTAAATTCACATATTTTTGAAGGTAAATTTAATACTTTGTATAGCGTTAAATGTACGTAAAAGAGCTGAAATTTGCAACGATTCATGTATAGATGTAAATTTTATACATTCTATATCAATAACTCTTTATTTACAGTTACATTAAAAGTAAAATTTTCGAAAAGCATATCTCTTTTTTTTTTTTTTTCAAAAAATGGTTTATTTTGGGGACCAAAAAAGAGCAAACATTTTGAGTCACAAAGAAAAAATAATAATGTATAATAAGTTAAATTAAAAATGTCTCCTTTAGAAAGTAATTCTACGTTAATTTTTGTTGAATGAATTAAATTACACGTAAAAAGATGTAAATTTCACTTATTTTTCAAGGTAAATTTAAAATTTTGTATGCCCTAAAATGTACGTAAAAGAGTTCAAATTTACTACGATTCATGAATAGATGTAAATTTTATACATTCTATATCAACAGCTCTTCATTGACAGTTACAAAGAAAGTAAAATTCTCGAAAAGCGTTTCTTTCTTCAAAATTTGGTTTATTTTGGGGACAAAAAAAAAAAAAAAGATAGCCGCAGAGGAGCAATTCTCTGAGATTTCGGTCATTCGATTTTTTTTGTATTTTTTAATCCGGCTAAAACTTTTTTGGTGCCTTCGGTATGCCCAAAGAAGCCATTTTGCATCATTAGTTTGTCCATATAATTTTCCATACAAATTTGGCAGCTGTCCATACAAAAATGATATGTGAAAATTCAAAAATCTGTATCTTTTGAAGGAATTTTTTGATCGATTTGGTGTCTTCGGCAAAGTTGTAGGTATGACTATGGACTACACTGAAAAAAAATTATACACGGTAAAAAAATTTTGGTGATTTTTTATTTAACTTTTTGTCACTAAAACTTGATTTACAAAAAAACACTATTTTTAATTTTTTTTATTTTTTGATATGTTTTAGAGGACATAAAATGCCAACTTTTCAGAAATTTCCAGAATGGGCAAAAAATCTTTGACCGAGTTATGATTTTTTGAATCAATACAGATTTTTTCAAAAAATCGAAATATTGGTCGCAAAAATTTTTCAACTTCATTTTTCGATGGAAAATCGAATTTGCAATCAAAAAGTACTTTAGTGAATTTTTGATAAAGTGCACCGTTTTCAAGTTATAACCATTTTTAGGTAACTTTTTTGAAAATAGTCGCAGTTTTTCATTTTTTAAAAATAGTGCCCATGTTTGCACACCTTTGAAAAAAATATTTTTGAAAAGCTGAGAAAATTCTCTATATTTTGCTTTTCCGGACTTTGTTGATACGACCCTTAGTTGCTGAGATATTGCCATGCAAAGGTTAAAAAACAGGAAAATTGATGTTTTCTAAGTCTCACCCAAACAACCCACCATTTTCTAATGTCGATATTTCAGCAACTATTGGTCCGATTTACAATGTTAAAACATGAAACATTCGTAAAATTTTCCGATCTTTTCGAGAAAATTATTTAAAAAAATGTAAAATCAAGACTAACATTTCAAACGGGCCAAACATTCAATATTACGCCCATTTGAAATGTTAGTCTTGATTTTAAATTTTTGAAAATATTTTTTTCGAAAAGATCGGAAAATTTTACGAATGTTTCATGTTTTAACATTGTAAATCGGACCTATAGTTGCTGAAATATCGACATTAGAAAATGGTGAGTTGTTTGGGTGAGACTTAGAAAACATCAATTTTCCTGTTTTTTAACCTTTGCATGGCAATATCTCAGCCACTATGGGTCGTATCAACAAAGTCCGCAAAAGCAAAATATAGAGAATTTTCTCAGCATTTCAAAAATATTTTTTTCAAAGGTGTGCAAACATGGGCACTATTTTTAAAAAATGAAAAACTGCGACTATTTTCAAAAAAGTTACCTAAAAATGGTTATAACTTGAAAACGGTGCACTTTATCAAAAATTCACTAAAGTACTTTTTGATTGCAAATTCGATTTTCCATCGAAAAATGAAGTTGAAAAATTTTTGCGACCAATATTTCGATTTTTTGAAATAATCTGTATTGATTCAAAAAATCATAACTCGGTCAAAGATTTTTTGCCCATTCTGGAAATTTCTGAAAAGTTGGCATTTTATGTCCTCTAAAACATATCAAAAAATAAAAAAAATTAAAAATAGTGTTTTTTTGCAAATCAAGTTTTAGTGACAAAAGTTAAATAAAAAAATCACTATTTTTTTTACCGTGTATAATTTTTTTTCAGTGTGGTCCATAGTCATACCTACAACTTTGCCGAAGACACCAAATCGATCAAAAAATTCCTTCAAAAGATACAGATTTTTGAATTTTCACATATCATTTTTGTATGGACAGCTGCCAAATTTGTATGGAAAATTATATGGACAAACTAATGATGCAAAATGGCTTCTTTGGGCATACCGAAGGCACCAAAAAAGTTTCAGCCGGATTAAAAAATACAAAAATTAAAATTAAAGAAAAAAGACCGATTTCGTAGAGAACTGCTCAGAGACAAAAAAAAATCGTGGATGAATTAATTATTGAAAAATTCATAATTTTACGAAAATATCGAAAATATACTCTAAGAAAATACACTTTTTTTAAGTTTTAGGCCTTTGGAGATATATCTCATGTAAAATATGAGTATTTTAGATTTTTTGACATAGTGTCCACAATTTTTTTCTAATAGTTGAGAATTTTAATTTTCATTATTTTTGAAAAATCATTAATTAAAAAATAACAATTTTGTGAAATTTGTGGCTCAAAAGTTCCTTTTTTGGGCCTCTTAAAATAACAAACAAAGTAAAAAAAGATAGAAAGTAAAATGTTATTACCGTCTCATAGAAAGTTATTTTAGGTAAATTAATTTAAATAATCCAGCATTGATTAATTTGACCCTTGCAGGCCTAATGGGTCATATATGACCCAAAAATCAAAAAAATCAAAATTACTCTATAATTTTCGTATAGTCATAAGGATCATTTTCCCATCAACTCCAAAAATATTTTTTTGAAAATTCAGGCCTAAATCCAATTTACAATTGATTAATTTAAATAATACCCCAAAAATTACTTGGAAAAATTGGTTAGATTAATACAAGCGATGATTTTTTAAAACATTCAACATTTTTTTTTTTGAATAAAATGTTTGTTGGTGAGTTTAAATTTACAACTGTTTTTGTGTACAAGTAAATTTATATTTTCTACATTCAAAACAGTTTACCAAGAGCTTTTTGGATTACTGGCAAGAATTTTCAACCAAAATTTTATTCAGGCTGTAATTTTCCTAAATTTTAGTTAACACTGGAACGCCCAACGCATGTCCAACTTACACGGACGCCCAAGCCTCCCAAAAAAGGTGGAACGGTAACTTCAACTCGCTGGTTCTCGGGCATTACTCAACCAATTGGGACGATTCTTGTTTCCAGTGATTTGTTAGGATGTCCAGATGATTCTAGAACTTTGCAGAACTTAATTTGGTCAAATCTGTAATTTTTGCGACCAAAAACATCGTTCCAACTTTTTTAAAACGACTGCATCCGCGGAATTTTTGGCGATTTTTTTTTTACACGCGAAAAAAAAAGTTGGAACGATGTTTTTGATCGCAAAAATTACAGATTTGATCAAATTAAGTTCTGCAAAGTTCTAGAATCATCTAGACATCCTAACAAATCACTGAAAAGAAGAATCATCTTGATTGGTTGAGTTATGCCCGAGAATCATTGAGTTGAAATTACCGTTCCAACTTTTTTGGAGCCTTGGGCGTTGGAATGTTAAAAAAGGTGTAATTTCACATTGAAATGGTAAATTTACACCATTTTTGAAGTAAAACAACAAAGCTACATAGCACATCTTTGGAAAACGTACAAAACCCTCCGTCCACTGTACCGATATGCCCCGTGCAACGTGGACTCCGAAGGAACGTGAAAAATTGCCCCCTTTTATAAATAACCCCGCGGAAAGGTGCTACTGCTGCTGGCCAAAGTTGACAGTCTTGTCTTAACGCTATGTACCTACACTGGCTAGGGCTGAAAAATTTGCAATGTTCGTTTTTCCTGCTGGTAGATATATCACCTTTGGGTAATCTTTTCCTCTGCCGGCATGCGATATACGTAACGACGGACGAACAAACGAGGAAATGCAGGGAGGAAAATACCAAGGACGTTTATTTTAGAGAAAAAAAAAGTTGCATTTTGAGTCACATTTGTTTCGAGGCGGCGTGTCGTGTCGAAATATTTGCATAACCGGAAAGCTGAACTGAAGCGACGAGGGGGGTGTTGAACTTGAGCAAGGTTGGTGAAAATTCCTTTTTGAGATTGGCGCGATAAGAATACATTTCAAAGTTTCTATTTTGGATCTCCAAATGTGACTCAACGGAGCAGATTTGTGCTTGAAGTCGGCTGCAATAGCAAAGAAGAATTTTTTTTCCCATTGCTTCTCGTCAAATTGGCACTTGTTTCAGTGCTGGTACCGGTTCGTCTGGTACTCAGTCGATGCCGCTTCTTTCGAAAGCTCTTATCGCGGTTGGCCTTCTCCCGTTGCTTCCATGGCCCAAAAGTACCACTGTTGACCCTCAACTCATCGACTGAGAGAGAGAGAGAGAGAGAGAGAGAGAGAGAGAGAGAGAGAGAGAGTTCAATTGCTCTTTACTCTGTGAATTGATTCATGGCAAAACAGTTAATTTTAAATAAAAGTATTTTTGTTGCTTCTAACGGAAATGATCACTTTGCATTTTTAACAGGGTTGCCAATTTATCTATATTTATGACTCAACGAAAAAGTTGTTCAAATACCTGTCCAACGATGTACCGGAAGCCTTTAAATATACTACATCTAGCCTTAAAAAGTTGTGCAAATTTCACTTAAATATCGATATCTCAGAATTGTGTTGCCAAATGAACATATTTCGTGGCTTGTAGGAAATGTTTATGAAATAACTTATCAAAGGTGGAAAAACTTCAATCTTGATACAAAATTATTCATTATTCTAACAAGTATATAAATTCTACTTATCTTAAAACAGTGTTGCCAAAATGACAAATTTGTATGAGATTTTTCAAATACGTTCACAACGTTGGGAAAGTTTTCTTCTATCAAATTAACAAGAATCGGGTTTTGAAAAATATTCTTATTAAGTACTCATAACTAACACATAACAGTGTTGTCAGATTTCAAAAAAAAAATCCCGGAACCGGTTTTGACAAAATTTATAAAACTCAATTAAGTATGCATAACTTATGACAGTGTTGTCAGATTAATTACAAATATATATGGCCTAAAAACCTTTCAAATATTTTTTCACAGCTGCATAGAAATGTAGTTCTGGAAATCTTTTTCCTATCGAATACATGACATTGTACCAGTTGTTCAGCAGTGCAGTGCTGTCAGATTTTCAATTAAAATATTACCCATCTAAAAGAACACTTTTTAAAGATGTCCAGCAAGGTAGTTCGGAAGTTATTGTTTACCAGACTTTCAAAACAGGAATAGTTTTTTTCAAAATAAATTTCAAGTAAGCATTCCTAACTTTTGCCATTGTTGCCAGATCTTCTGAAAAAAATCGCATTTGAAATGTTCGCTTCAAATGTCTTACTAACTATGCGCTGAAAGATGTTTGCCAAATTTACATAAATTGGCAATAGTGGAAAGTTTAATGAATTCTACCTAATTTCTCATAACTCATGACGGTGTTGCCAGATCTTCAGTAACAACCAGGGATACAAACATTCGCATTTAAACTGTAATTTTAGCTTTGTTAAGCTTTGTAAATCACAAAGTTTAAGCCAAATAACGATACATTTATACAAAGTCAAACACCACAAACAAGTCAAACAAAACGGATCCCACATGAGTGTTGAACTTTGAGAGCCAAGCTTCCCCACACATGACTTCCAACCGAGCCCCTTTTGATGTCGTTCTGGGAAAGTTCACGAGCATTAATTTGGCATCGAAATGTTTAATCCGGACCGACTTCGAAGCTGCCTCTTTTTGGAAATTTCAATTTCAAGTGAAATTGTGCGGTTTTCTTCAGAATGCTCATAATTCCTAACGAGCACAATGATGAACGACTCAAAGTTAAAAGTACTAATCATGGCTTATAGTAGGTGACAAAGATTACCAGGCCAAGGGGGGGGGGGACCCATTAGGGTTGGAGCCCAGTTTAATGACAAAATCCCTCTTCGAGAAAGACAAACACACTCGAGTTCTTCCGCCAGGGTCGAAGTTGTTGTGATACCGGAGTTTGTCGTCGTCACCGTGGTCGTAAAAAAAAGAAGAACCACTCCAGAGAGTTCCTCCGGGAAAGGAGGAAATGCCATTTCCTGATGAGATCTGTCACTCAGTCACCGGCTTGACGTAGTTGTAATGGAATCCGACATCATTCACTGGCCTGGCAAGGTCGTGAAGGTTAAGGTTAGAAAACTATGGTTTTGCTACTTAAGACTTAGTTGACCTTAGTTTTTCAAAAACGATGCCTTTGCATGCCAAGATCTACAAGAATAGGTAGGAATAGAACAACTGACTGTCAAATTTTGAATCGCTCTAACCTAACCTCAAAGGTCTCGCCTTTTGTTTAGGTGTTCTAATTTGTCAGTCGTTTTGTTCCCTGCTAGTCCCGGCCTGGAATGCCTTGTGTTGTGTACAAACAAACAACTCTTCTTCTGACGGAAGACCTTTTCTGTTTGGGGTGCGATTTCGGCTGAGGTGACTATAAAAATTTAACGACTTTTATCTTCTTCCCTCGTTTTTTTTTGGGAGTAGCCAGATGGGGTTCCATGTACCAAGTGTGAACCCAAAACCTCCAGGTCCATAATGACTAAATCAACCGGAATGGACGTAATGAACGGTTCTAAGTAAGTGGAGGTATTTTGGGAAAAATGGACAAGATCAAAGCCAACGTTTTTGGGTATCCAAACACTTCCTGGGTGAACACCCCCACAACTTCAAGGTTTGGGTCAGCACGCTGAACCCTCAAAAATATCCGCTTTCCGAGAGTTTTTCCGGAGCGTGAAAAATCCGAAAAATAAAGAGGCGCCTCTCCTCGGCTATTACGTTAGCAGTGACCTCAACCATCTGTTGTTCCGATCCTGGTCTGGGAAGTAAAATAAACTGACGAGCACCCCGAACCAAACAACACGAAAATAAGCAGCTTCGCTGGCGTTTGGTTCTAAAATTAGTCCGACTACTCTCTGGCGGAGGCACGGAGGGCAAAAATAAACTCTTTTGTTTCGCATAGTTGGCGCGTACGTAAGTAGGGTTAGGGGAGGCTAGTTGGGACTAAGCTGAGTAGTTCTATCCGAACATGACTTCAACAAGTCCAACATTGGTCAGCGGACCCCCTGAAAATCCCCACAATCATTTTCAAGATCCACGCCTGACTTGGTCTACCGAGTGTGTAGACGTCCAAGTCCAAGTTTGAGATCTCTCTGACGGTCACATGATATGCAACACATCATGACGGAATCTCTGGCTCTAGGGGGAGACGTGTGCTTTAAAAATCTGTCCGATGCGGGAAGAAATCCTATACCCCAGATGTCCGCCGGCTTGACGTTCGCAGCGGAGTTCAGTTTTGATACTTGTTTGTTTGGCCAACAAAGCCGGCTCACAGATTCCCTGCCTTAAATCAATTTAAGGGAAAATTTAGGTACAAGAACTTGGCATATCACCAATTTGTCCAACCTTGTACCAGCTGTCAACGAACTAGTCAAGTCTGTTGACACAAGCTACAAATCCATGTAACGTAATCTCCGAAGCATCCCCCAGCAGATTTGAACAACCTCAAGTACAAACCAGGAAACGCGCGACATCTAAAATAATAACAATTACGCGCGCCCCAAACGAGATCACACGGGTATGTGACGGAAATATCTTCCCTCTGCTGTATTCTTCAAGATGATGATGATGATGTGGCGATGTGTCTCTACCCTACATATCCATACAGGCGCTCGGAGATGGCGTTGGAAAATGTCTCTTTAATAAAATTAGATTACAGAGCACGAGAGTGCGGTGATGATCTCTGATGGGTGGCACACTTCGTATTTGGAGCAATATTGCTGTCATTATGGGCATCGTAACCGTCAACTTGGAGTGGTGTCCTAGTTGTCAATGATGTGATAAAATTTACAAAAACAAGAATTATTTTATGGGTTACCTTCAAATTGTTCAATTTAAATTAAAGATAAAAATAATTCTTATATTAAGATAGAAATAGATTTTTTGTTTTTTTTATTTGACATGATCAAAATAAAATTCTGAGCAGTATTCAAGATCGACGTAACGCTCTCATTATCCTTACAAACTATGGAGAAAAACCATCGGCCAAAAAATAAGACAGTTTTTTGAAAAATTCAAAGTGCATCTAATTTTGGAGACCCAAAGGTCATGATTCCCCTCGAATTGAGCATGTGCGTTATTTTTTATTTTTTAAAGGTATGAGTAAGGCTGGTACAATTACTTTAAAATTTTTTGTCTCCCCACCCCCTTCAAAATCGTCTCGAAAAATCGCGGCCAAAAAAAATATTTTTTCTAAAAACTTCGAAATGTCTATGGAAATTCATGTTCAATCAGCTGAAATCAATTTAAAGTGCATTCCCCTGCGTTTAGAATCATTTTCAACAAGTTTGGGTTTATTCAAAAATCTTAAGAATTTTTGAAAAATTTTGATGTACAGTACCGCAAAAATTTTTTTTTGCTTTAATTTTTGATTCCGTCAAATCTTACATTTTTTTCATAACTAATTATTGCAAAACAACTGAACTAGTGTAAATGTTGAGATAATGGCTTGTTTTATGAATATTTGTATTTTTTTAAATATTACGCCCATTTAAAATGCTAGTCTTGAGTTAAAAATTTTAAAAGTATTTTTTTTCGAAAAGATCGGAAAATTTCACGAATGTTTCATGTATTAATATTGAAAATCGGACCATTAGTTGCTGAGATATCGACATTAGAAAATGGTGGGTTGTTTTGGTGAGATTTAGAAAACTTCAATTTTCGCGTTTCTTTTTCTTAAAGCGGCTCTATCTCAGCAACCCGAGGTCCAATCTTCAATGTCACTTAGACAATTTTATATCAAATTTCCTGAACTTTTCAAAAAAAATATGTTTAGAAATGGTCACTCATGGTCACTATTTTTAAAAATTTAAAAACTTCGAATATTTCGCTAAAATAAAACTTTTGTTGGCTATATCTTGAAAACGGAGCCCTTTATCAAAAATTCTGTAAAGTTCTTTTCGATTGCAAATTCAATTTGCATTAAAAAATAATGTCAAATTTGTTTTTGCATGAAACTTCGATTTTTCCAAAAATCACTATTTTTTTTTAAATTCATAACTCGGCGGCAGATTTTTTGACCATGTTTCTCTATGGCTCAAAAGTTGCGGATTTTTGTCCCCTAAAACATATAAAAAAATCTTGAAAATCAAAAAATAAGTACTTTGGGAAAATGAGTTTTATTTAAAAAAAAGTTGATTAAAAAATCTGCAATTTTTTTTCTTCCGTGTACCTTTTTTTTTCTCAAAAGTCCTCAACAATACCTACAACTTTGTCGAAGACACCAAATTGATCAGAAAATTCACTCAAAAGTTACAGCTGTTTGAATATTTACATACCATTTTTATATGGACAGCAGCCAAAATTGTATGGAGACTTGTTAGGGTGAACCAATGACACATTCCAATGACCATTTCCGGTTTTGGTAGAGAATTGCTCATCTGTACAAATTTTGAGCAAAATTGGTTGAGAATAACCCATTGATACCCGAGGCTAAAGTTGGTGAAAAAAATGTTTTTCATACAAAAGTGACTTTTTAAACCGCTAATAACTTTTCGGGATCGAGTTTTACAGCTTTGGTATGTTGTACAAAGTTGTAGAGCATTAAATTTCCAATGAGAATCTCACTTTTGGGAATATTTGGATGGAAGTAGCGCACCGTGCAGGCCAAACAGTAAGAAAATTGGGTTTTCCATACATTTTTTCGATTTTTCCCATACAAACTTTACCTTCGAGTATCAATGGGTAAATGTTGACCGATTTTGCTCATATTTGGCTCAGAGTCCTAAAATAGCTCAAGGAACAATATTCAGCTTGTGGAGCGAGGTTTTGAGAAAAGTCCCATATTCTGGGCACCCTACTGAACAATCATCAAAATATTTTATATTTGCTCCTCAGAATATGTAACACTGCGAAAGAAAAAAACATCACATTTCAATACCATTCCAGATCCTTTTTACAACTCAATAGGCACACAAGCATCTTTTCACTTTTTATACGATAAAAATGCCTCACTTCAGTGCCGGCACGTTACAATGTAAGCTTCCCCATGCCCACTGAATCAAACAGCAATAAAAGCTTTCCTAGGAAAAAGTAGAACGAGTTGTCTACCCCAACGCCACCCTCACTAACACGCTACCGGTTCTGGCCAGGAACCCGGCACACCAGATGACTTTCATCATCACCGTCCCGTCCATGCACTGCTGCTGCCTTCTGCTAGTAATGGATGCTGTTGGAATGTGTCTGGTGCAAATGTTTATTTGCGGTGATAATTTATTGCATTTAATAATTACACATTTTTGTACCCCCCACACAAGAACACACGGCGACTGGTCTGGACCACTGTCAAAGTGGTCTGGCATTCTCGAACCGGAACGGGAACAGTCGGCAGCTGGTGTGCCGCAGGTTTCACTTTTCATTGATTTGATGGGATTTTTTATTCAAGTTGTTCTAAAGTATCATGCGTCTCCATAATTAGTAGCTGCAGTGGAGACGCTCGGTATTTCTCTTGGAAAAGGAATGTCGTTGACATTTAAAGGTAGATGAATTTATAGGTCTTCAGGGTGACGTTTGTTGGTTTACCGCAGTTATAACCCCTCACTTGAAACGTTACTTGTTATTCCGTTCCACCGTGTAATTTGCACTAATTACAGAAAACAACGTGTTCCGCCAGGTTTCCTGTGCCTGCGCTACACTTACGACCATTGATTTTTATAACCCCGTGTGAGCCCTTTACTTTGCAATAAGCTCCAGCAATTTATTTATAAGTTTACCATGCCCGGAATGGTACCGCAACTGCACACACAGAAGGCCCCACTCTTCAAGGTCAGCCCGGCACGCCCCAACGGAACACTATCTTTTTTTGTACTCACAGTTTGAAAAATTAATACCGCATTATGCAAATCGGCCACAAGAAGCATTCCGAGCGACCATCGCCATCAGAAGAAAAAAGAACGTTTAAAAATCACAACACCAGGCCCTTTCGCTCAAGCCCTTGATCCAACTTAGATTGAGCTACCCCTTGGTCGTTGATTTTTTCCCACAGTGCACGTGACACCTTCTCGCGGTTCGACCGGCAAGTGCTTCTGTCACCTTTGAAGACACCGAAAAAAATATTTTCGACAAAATTTATCAACTTCAAAACTTTTTATCGCAGATATTTACGATTTTGCTTTAAATATTCATAAAAATAAAGTTTAATTTTTTTCAGTGTCCCTACTCCCAACGGACTACTTTCCTAGCTCATTGTCACCGGGCTGGTTGTCGTGTTCCGTTTATGTAAATTAAGCTACCACACTCTAGTGTGTCATTGTGAGAGTTGTAACTATATGTTTCGTCCTTTCGTCACTCGACAACATTTAGTCACGTTCTTGTCAAACCAAGAGGGGACTATAACGCTCTGCGATGACCATCCGGCCGAAGAAACTTATCGCCGGTTCGTGCCGGGTCCCCCGGTGGCCATCAAAGGCCGACCATCATCGTTGCCGTTTGGGCGATTGAAATTCATTAACATGGCCGAATGAGTCCGCTCAGGTCATGTCTCCCGTGACTGGCCCGAAATGGGTCGAAAAAACTTTCGATTGTCACGAACGGCTGCGGTCTCGACATCGTAACTTTAAGCTGTCAGATGTGACAGATGGTAACAGGAAGGCTGCTGCTTGATATTTTGAGATATCAAATGAAAGTTTTTTTTTCTCTTATTTCTTTAAAAACGAATAATAAAAAAAACCTTTATAAAATCGAAAAGGGACTGGAAAATAATTTAAAATACCAAATAGGCGAGACATAACGTCTGGAGATTGTACAATAGGCCTAAAACTAACAATAGATAACAAAAACTAAAATAGATAAGTTCATATACAAAAGTACTTGAAGTTAATAAAGTTTTTTTTTATCATATTTTCTGTTTTTTTTTTATTATTTTTACTTGCATTTTTCTTGTTCAGGTAACGTTTGTTTAGAATATTAATTGGCTAATTCTATCAACTTCTATCATTTCTTTTGCTTTTAAGTTTTTTTTTTCATATTTTTTTTTGTCACTTTTTTTATTTATTTAATTGTTTTTTTCAAATTTTCTGCTGAATAATACCATTATCATTTAAATTGTAAAAAAAGCGTAGAGCTATGGTCTAGGAGTCCCGCCCGTGTGGATCAATCGGACCGCGCACTGGCTCACAATCCAGAGGTTGCTGGTTCGAATCCCGCGGCGGGCGCTCTAAAATTCTTTGTGTAAATATGGGTATTCGGCGCCGTCGCTCCGTGCCATACTCTAGTACACTTAGGAGCCCAGGGCGGCGAAGTCCTTGTAGTTAAAAAGGAAGACACTAGTGGTTGGTACTAGCAATGGTGGCCGACAGCTATAAAGTCAACTTCGTTTTTTTTTATGGTCTAGGAGATTACAATAAATACTAAGAAGTATATTTTTACCTTAAAGTATCAATACTATAGATACCTATAAGTTGTTCGAACACTTTGTGCTCAAACTCAACCCAATTACGAGTCATCTCTGCGATACGGCTTTACGCAGTAGGCCTGGCCGCTTTAACGCTTGTGATGTTTCAATGCATTCTAATGCAATGGCGCACTACAAATGTTAATAAATGACAAGAAGAGTGCTAGGCGTCATCTAACCTAAGGCACTCTCCAGGATCCCTTCGAAAGATTGGCTGCGCTAGGGTCTGATTAGATTAGATTAGATTAGATTAGATTAGATTAGATTAGAATACTATAGATACCTATAAGACATATTAGTAATAATGGCGGGGTTGGGTTGTAGAGGGTTAATTACGTGATTGATTAGAGATAATCAAAAATTGTTCTTGTACAGTCATCCCTCATATTCGGAACAGTTTACAGATCGGCCAATGTTCAAAAAATGATAGCAAATCGATAATTGAACTTAATGATTCGCTTTTACCTTCATTTGAAAGCTTTTCTTGCGATCTTTCGAATGATGTATCAAACAACTGCAAATTTTAACTTTTATATCAAGTTTTTGAAGAAAAACTTTGACCCTTGAAATCCACAAATTCGGAACACTTTTTTCTTACGGATGTAAACAAACTTTGGATCTCTCCAGGACTACATATATGTAACAAAATAATGACTCCAAACACTGAAACCAGTGAAACTCAAGATTAGTGATGTTTTATCCATGGTCTGATAACTTATTTTGTGAACATATCAGTTAAATTCAGGTGTTCCACAATTGTGGGAGGCACATAACATTCCACAATCATGGAACAGGCAATTTGAAGGCAGTGTTTTGCTGCTCAAGGTAAAATAGTCTTGAAATGAAGTTTTTTGTTCAAAAAGTACGACTTTTACTAGTGAAATAGCAAGAAAATGTCCAAATAAAGTTCCTAAAAATAGTAGGTTCGAGAGAAAAGCTGCATTTGACAAATTATCACAAAAGTGTTCCGAATTTGTGGGTGTTCCGAATATGTGGGATGACTGTAGCTAAGCTTAGTTAAGTGTATTTTCAAATTTTTATGTTATTTCAACTATGAACAATAAATTGTTAATTCAATTATTTATTTTATTGAATAGCTAATTTGACATTTTGTTCCATGTCTGGAGGCCACACAACACCATTGATCAACATTTGTCTCAGCTCAATCTGCCAAAGAGTTTCCGTTTTGGCACAAACTTTACCGCGACTGGCGGAGGAAAACGTGTCGTAAATCAATTTTAATTATTACTCACGAGACGGAGAACTTCACCTTTATTCAATTTTTTTCTTCTTCTTCTCACTTGACTCAGTCCGAACCGGTATTGTCTCATCGTCGTCGTCGGTGGCGGAAAATCCGTCTGCTATTGTGATAAATTACCGATTGTGTTTTAACGCGCTGGGAAATAGAAAATTCGCGCGCGGTGCCATTTGTGCGAAACCCCATAATTCTCCTCTTTTTTTTTCTCTGGTGCAGCTCGGCTCGTTTGCTTTAATAGCGAAATAACTGGCGCAAATTGAAGGAAAACCCCTCCCCAGTGGGTGGGAAAATGTCTTGTACATATTTTTTTTGCTTCTCATTTCGCTAAAATTAGGATCGTCCGACGTAAACGGAGGAAATTTGTGTACAGGTGTGTGCGGACGGCGGCTGAAGGATGATAATCTTCGAGGTCTTTATGTCTGACCCCGCAAATAGGAATTGTTCGGGCGGGGGTGGAATGCCCCACTCGTAATTTAATTAGCAATAATACCGAACCGATGCGAGGCGGCATGGTGGGGCCTTCATTCATTGGTTAATTAGTGTCAGAGCCAGGACTTGTGGTGTGCTAAATGGAGGAGAGAGAGAGCGGGAAAGATTTATTACTAATTCAGGACCGAACAGATGAACGTAAATTAATAGCCAATTTGGGATGCTGTGCGTCGTCACTTTCAATGTAATCGACTTTGAAACTTTGGTTAGAGGGATATTTCTGAAAAAGACATCTTCTGAATGGGTTCAAAATCCAGCATTCAAATCAATGCTTCGAAAAACAAATCTTATCCTTCTTTGCCATTTTCATAGAAAAAAAAACCAACCACAGTAGATAAGTATGACCCGACATAAAAGTCACTGTCCCCCTGGGCCATCGCGTAGCACTATCACGGTTCAATGAATATCGGTGGACCAGCTCGTGGACGGATGAAAAATAAAATCGGACGACAAAGAGTTCCAGAAATAGCACAAATTGCTGGAAAATTCCCCTTCCATTACATCCGAACCTACCAACCTCCCTTGCCTTCTTCCGCTCTGTCTACAAAACCGCAGGGAATAATGAAAGAAACGGTTCGGATATTGATGGCAATTTTATTAAATTTCTGGTGACAGGTGTTGTTGGCACTAGGGGGGGAAATGAAAAAAAAAAAGTATGAATGTGGCTCAGTTCAGGTGTGAAATTGGTTTGATTACCTTTCAGAATTGAGAACGAAATACCGCTACGAATATCTTTGAGCATGAATGGAGTTATTTTTTTTTTAAATAGGTGAGGGACCATCCATAAACCACGTGGACACTTTTTTTTAATCTCAGACCCCCCTCCCCCCCTCGTGGACAATTTACATACAAAACAAATCTTTTTTGTATGGAGCGTAAACAATCGCTTCCCCAAAACTGTTTTAATATTTTTTTTTTTTTCGATATATTTTTGGGTACAAAAATGGCTTAAGAATGTTTTAACATCATTTTGAATGTAAAGTCAAATTTGCAATCTAAAAGTTCTTAACATTTTTTTTCGATTAAAGGCACTGTTTTCAAGTTCTGAGTGTGCTTTGTGTTGATTTAAGATTATTAAATTCTTTTTTTAAATATTTAAATATTAAAATTTAAATCAATTAGCTGGACTTCCAAAATAAAATAAAAAAAAATTAATTTTTTTTTTATTTCCTTTTGTGAGGAGTACTTTTTTAATAGTTTAGAAAAATCGCTAATTTTTCAAAAATGTATTACTCCCTGAAAACGTGTTCATTATTTTTTTTAAATTTTGGAAATTTCATACTCACAACTCAAAAAATATAAAAATGAAATTTGATGAAATCTGCCAATTTCGTTGAGAATTATTGCTCATTTTATTGTCAATTATTGTTTTATAATTTTGTATCAGTTTTTTTTTTCATTTTAAGGTTTAAATTTTTTAGGATTTTGTTACTTGTCAAACAATTAACTGAATTTAGGCCAATGCTAATCCATTGCATTCCCCCTCCTCCCTCGCTTTTTCAAAAACTCCTGAAAAAAAAGCAAAAGGGAAAAAAACTATTAAAGAAAATCTTAATTTTGTAAAATTTTCATACCCTCTACTGCCCAAATTTTTTATCGATTTTTTTTTATTTTTCCCGTGTTCAGGAGGTCATTTTGACCAACTTTTGTTCTACGAAAAACTTTACTTCTCTTGTTTTATGTTTTTCTTTTCTCATTTTTAGTATTTTGATTTGCATTTATCTTGTTTAGTTTATGTTTGTTTTTGGTAGTATTTGGCCTATTCTACCACCTCCTATCATTACATTTTGCCTATCTATTTTTCATGTTATTACAGTCACTTTTTTAATTTTTTGCTTGTTTTTCTGCTATAAAATGGCACCATCTTTATTTAAATTGTAAAAAAAATGCGTTGAGGCATATTCTGGGACACTACAAAAATTACTGCATACTTCTTTTTACTTAAAATATAGGAAATATAGCCGAAGTTGACCTTTAAAAAATTACATTTTTAGAAATATTGGCAAAGTCACATAAAACAAGTAAAACTTCCAACCCATAAATTTTCTAAAATTTTAAGAGTTCTTCTTCCTAATGCTTTTTAAACATAAAAATTGATTGATTGAATTGATTTTCAGATCGAAGCCCGTTTAAAGGCGGGGTAAGGTTGTACAGGGTTCAATTCCTCGCAAATTTTTATATTTTGAAACAAAAATGCATCTTTCAACATTTTGATTTTTTTTTTAAATTTGTGATCATTGATCAAAAAAAGATAAAAACCTTTAAAAAATATATTTTCATGAATTTTTTGGTAGATGCATGACTGTAATAATAAATAAAGCATCAAACTTCCGAAAAAACAGGGACAAAAAAGAATTACTACTGATAACATAAATTTTCATTACAAGAACTTGAACGATTGATCGTAAACTATTTGAAATCATCGCAAAACGTAAATTTTGGTATTTTTAATTTAATGCACTGTTAAACTTTTTGCAAATTTTGAAATTTGGGACCACAGGACAACAAACATATTTTAATAAATTATTTGATATTTGGCAATTTTTTGGTAGAAGAATAACTGTAATAAAGTTAATACTTTTTTAAAGTTATTCTTCAACACAAAAAAGCCAAATATCAGTCAATTTATTAAAATATTTTTGTGGTCCTGTGGTCCAAAATTTTGAAATTTGCTAAATTTGCATTTTGTGATACTTTTTCCTTTAATGTTTGAAATTTGGGATTGAAATTTGAATTTTTTGAGCCGAGGGACAAAAACTTTAAATAAAATTTGTACCAGAAAAAATCAAGTCAAATTTTGATCGATTTATTTGTAATGTGGTCAAAATATTCTCTTTCAAAGATAACCAGCCCTTTTTTCTTAATTTTACCCAAAACATGATTGTGATATGTTTAACTTTTGCCACATGCAAATATGATTTCACAGTAAAAAATAATGTAAATTTGGAAGCTGTAATTTTGGAAGGTTGAATATTACCTCTTTTATGATGTAATTTTACCTCAATTTAGACTGAAAAAGTGACATTACACCAGAAAAGTTGTAAAATTACACATTTTCAGAGGTAAAATTACACATTTTTTCTGACATAAAAGATGTACCCCTTCCCAGATGTAATATTACCCTAATATTTTTTTCTGTGTTGCCTTTTGGTCTGTCGAAATCATTTTTCCTATTCATTTTTAAAAAGCATTAAGAACGCTTCTGGTTTAACAAATTTCTTGCAAATAAATAATTAAAAAGTCCAATTTAATCCTCAAACGGCATACTGATGGTGTTCGTAAAGAATTCTACAATAATACTGAAAATTAAAAATAGGTTTCGAACAGCATCCCAGATTTTTTTTCCAAATTCTATTTTTTTGTCATACTCAGTTGCGATAACTATAAATCAAATTTCATATTGTTTTAGCCAGAATATTTATTTCATAAAAGCCAGAAATTGTTGTGAGAATATAAATTAAAGATTTGAAGTCAATATAAGTCAACCAAAAAGTCAGGTTCTAAAAATGGAGAATTGTTTATCATGTCAACTTTACCCTGGCTTGATCAAAATACAGATAGAACTTCCAGTTCACGTGCGTCACGCCAGCTCATGAACGATTTGTTTCCAATCAAGCGTTTGGCCTCCATCTTCCGGATATCGTCATCACGGAGAAGCCATTTACCATCCCTGATGTCTGGAGTACAGAGATCCTTCAGGTGTAGTATACCAGCAACGCAAATAATGTTTGTGTCTATATGTGAGCAAGAGATATTATCGCTGGGACGTGATCCTATTAGAATGTGGACCATTTGAAGGAGTATGAGGGGGAAGCTGGGACATAACACGTGTAGCTTGTTATCACTGGGTGGTAATTGATTAAAGTTCTCCGTTGTACTTGGAGCAGGATTTTCTATAAATACTATCAATTAATTTGGCATTCATCACAGGTGTAACTTGTTTTCCCACAGCACACACAATCACACACCGACGCCAGAGTTGCATTTATCAAAAGGGATCTAAAATTAATTAAATATTGTTGGTCACCGGCACGCTGCTTTGCATTCAAAGTGGTGCAACTATTGCAGTATCGCACAGAACCTACAACTCTACCCACCTGCACCCAGCGAAGTCATGCATACTGATGATCATCAATTATAAATACCACGGAATGCTAAATCCGTGCGTCCACGACCTTGGCATTATGAGGTTTGAACTGTGTGTTACATTGTATATTTTAGTATAACTCTTCCTGGGTGCCGCGTATACCAACCGCCTAGAGGTGTTTGTATTATTGCATTGAAAATCATAAATCCCACCACCCTCAGACGTAGTCTGGCTTTTGACTTCCTAGCAAACGTCGTCCGTGACCACGCGGGCCACGGTTGTAAAAATATACAGCGCCACGTGGAATTGATCGCACGAACGTGCTGCTCCTCTACAACAGGGGAAATTTTGCTCCTTCCCCTGACCGCGCAAGATGGATCTTTGTCCGGGTTGTCGTACAAGCTTGTGGAATCCATGTAAAACTATCCCGTTGGTAATTAATTATAATTTTAGCTTGAAAGAGGGTGCTATTTTTAGTCTGAACCGCTATTTTTTTGCCGCGCTTTTTTTTACTAACTTTCACAAAGTTTGGGCGCTTAGGAAGTGACAACAGATTTACTGGATGACGTGACGCGGCTGGAGCAGTCTGTTGACAGCCGGGGAATACGTCGGGGAGTTTTAGGTTGGGGAAAGGGGGGGGAAGTGATTTTGGACACGTGCTCCCTACTACTGTTCACTCAGGTAGGACCAAGTTGCAGGTGAGTGCGGACGCGCGCTTTGCTTTGGCTAATTGGAGGCAATTAATCTTGTTGATGGAGGTGGAGGTGGCGGCGAACTGCTCGTTCCAGGTTGTGGGCACGTGGCTTCCAATATATATGTATTTTGAGAACTCTGCTGCCATGTTTGGCGTGCAGTTAATTTGTGATGATAAATCAAAAGTTTCAGGAGCACAGAAACACAAACAGAAATACGTGTGGGCTCCTTAAGGTTTGGTGAAATTACGCTGAGGTGAAACTGTGATGATGTGTTTTATTGATAATGAGTTACATTTGATCCTTGAAATAATCAATGATTTGTTTGCGTAAACTTATCCTTTGCATGATATACCAACATCTCTGCAGTATAGTTGTGAACATTGAGCCAAATTCTCTTACAAATTTAGCAAAACATTTCATACAAGCTTCATGTTTTTCAATGTTGTCGGATATTATACTTATTTGACCTAATTTTTGGTCCCCTACTTTGCAAGCAAGGTTTTGAAAATTTCATCAGTTTCTACTGTAAAATTACACATTTTTTCCTACAAAAAATCTGTTTCGACCGAATGCGCAGATCAAAATAAATGTGTAATTTTAACTCTGAAACTGGGTCACTTTTCATCATTTAGATGTAATTTGGCTTTTTTACACATTAATTTTAGTGAAATAGCATGAAAAAGAGGTACACATTTTCAACTGGCCATTTTTTATTATATATCTGTGTAAAACGCTAAAAAAAACTTTTTTGGTTGTTTATGCTTAGAATAGAATTTTCAGAAAATTACTCTATTTTTGCCGATTTTAAAATTGCCTTTTTTTTACAAAAATAAAATAGTTTTCCATAGTCCATATTTTTGCATTTTTTGATTTTTTTTTATTTTTTAGGGGACAGAAAACCGCAACTATTGAGCGTTAGAGAAGGTTGGCCAAAAATTTTGTCAATTAGTTAGGATTTTTTTTGGAAAAAATAGGATTTTTTTTCAAGATTTTTTGATAATGTTTTCAAGATATAGTCACTTTAAGTTTAATTTTTACTGAAAAATTCTCATTTTCAGTTTTTTTAAAAGTGTCCATGATTGTCTGTTCGTTAAAATTTGTATTTTCGAAAAGTTGAGATTAATTAAATTGCCTAAGAGACATTGAAGATTGGAGCTCTGGTTGCTGAAATACAGTGAATAAAAGAAAGAGATACAAGAAAATGTATGTGCTTAAAATCTCATCCAAACAGCCTTTTATTTTCTAGGACCGATATCTCAGAAGTCATATTTTCAATGTTAGAAAATGAAACATTTGTAAAATTTTCTGATCTCTTTGAAAAACATATTTTTAAAATTTTGGAATCAAGACTGACATTTTAAAAAAGGTAAAAAATGCAATATAACGCCCATTTGAAAGGTTAGAGTTGATACCAAAATTCTAAAATATTTTTTTTTAAATCAGAAAATTTCACAAATTTTTAATTTTGAATTGTATATTACAAAAATTAAAGTGGCCAGCCCTATTGCGTTGTGTTTACCGCAGTGACGATTTTGAGAACGAATCACATTTCACAAAATCTACAACGGAAGAAGAATGCGTAGACATACCGTACTAAACGCTTCAGTTTGTAGTTTTATGTGCTGAGCAGTTATCTAGATTTTTGCAAATTATTTCGAGGTTTTTAATTTATTTATTTTCATTTGGACGATACTTTGAAGACATTTTTATAATGAGTTTTTCGACACAAGTCTCCATACAATTTTGCCGGCTGGTCATTCAAGATGAGTACGTAAATATATGAAAATCTGTATCTTGAGATGAAAATTTCTGATCGATTTCGTGTCTACGGCAAAAATGCAGAATTTAATTTAAAAAATAGTTCTCTCTTAAAAAATTACCGATTTCTACATTTTACATTTATCACTAAAATTTGAATTCCTTAAATACGTTTTTTAATTTTCAATTTTTTGTAAGTTTTTTGTGACTCAAAAATATTATTTGGGCCAAATCTTGTTCCAGGAACATATTTTTTTTTAAATGTAGTTTTTGAAAAATGTGATTAAAAAATTTCATCCAATCATTTTTAATAGCTAAATCAAATTTGTAATCGAAAAGTACAAATTTTAAATTTTTGATAAAGTGCACCGTTAAAAAGTTTTTGACACTACTAAGTTATAATTTTCTCTATGAGACTTTGATAATCGGACAATAAATTTCTGAGATACAGTCTTTCAAAGAATTCGAATCGATGAAAATTAGTTTTTCGAAATGTCACCTAATTAGCCTGTAATTTTCAACTGACGATACCTGAGCAATAGGGTGCCCAGAAAAAATGACCCCCTGCTCCACAAGCGGAAACGGTTTTTTGGGTTATTTTAAGCATCTGTGTAATTTTTGAGCGAAATTGGATGAGATTAACCCATTGATACCCGAGCCTAAAGTTGGCGAAAAAAATGTTTTTCATACAAAAATATTTTTTTTTAAATCGCTAATAACTTTTTGGGATCGAGTTTTAATGCTTTGGTATGTTCTACAAAGTTGTAGAGCATTAAATTTTCAATAAGAATCTCACTTTTGGGAATATTATGATGGAAGTAGCGCACCATGCAGACCAAACCGTAAGAAACGTGGGTTTACCATACATTTTTTCGATTTTTCCCACACAAACTTCACCTCCGAGTATCAATGGGTAAATGATGACCGATTTTGCTCATATTTGGCCCAGAGTCCTGAAATAGGTCAAGGAACAATATTCAGTTTGTGGAGCGAGGTTTTGAGAAAAAGTTCCATATTCTGGGCACACTACTGAGTAACTATTGATTCGATTTCCAATGTTAAAAAAATTGGGGATTTTTTTTTAATCTTTTCAATAAACATAATTTCTTAATTTTAAAATCTGGTCTTTAAAAAAGGAAAATTATATATTTGTCTTCAAATAGACAATTTTCCTCATTCCAAATATTTAAAAAAAAATCTTTAATTTATGCTGTAAAAGGAACAAACTCTCCGGAGTTGAAAAATTCGCAATCTAGTAGGATGGAGTAAATAGCTTTAGTAAATCTTAAAGTGAAATTTAAATATTTTCAAGTGGATTCAATTCTGCTAAAGTATTTTCGGTAATGATCCAAATCGCGTCCCTCCTTCAAAGAAAAAGCCACTTCCGGTCCCATCCCCCACCATACAACTTTCCAAAAGAGTCCCTCTGGCAAACCGACAATTGAGTTACCCATCAACTTTCTCCATTTTTCGGGTGAAGAAGACGTCCATCGCCATCATCCATCATTTTACGGCCCCCGGAGAAAACTGAAAGTTTCCGGTTCCGTTCGCTCCGTGGCGTGCATATTCAAAAAGGTAACTCTTTAGGCCGGTTTTTCGGTTGAGAAGAGACACCAGTGACAGAGTTGTCTTTCCCCTTGTTGCTGGAGGTGTGGGATTGGAAATGATTAATTTCCCTCCACACTCAGTCGGTCACACATGTGTGCCCCCCCAGACGCTGTCAACCAAGTGACAAGTGGTAGCTTATCTCATTTGATGGTTTTCAATTTCCTTAGGACCGGTCACGTGGTCCCCAAGTTGGCCACTTGTTTGGCCAGCAGTGCATTCTGGGGGTAATTAATTTTCTGGTCCTATCAAAATATCAAAACAAGCTGGCAGGCTGAATTCCGGGAAATTTAATTAAATTCTCTACCTGGAAATGTGGCTGCCATCAGCTGATCTGTCAAGGTGAATTCCGCAGAATTTGACGTTAATTTCCATCTCTAAGTCTCTTGCCGAATGTCAAGACGATGAACTTCTTTCATGAACCTGCTTCGAACAAGGAATTCCCATCAGGGGAAAATTATTATGCCGAAGAAAAATATCCTTTTCCACAAGCCTGCACCGTCTCGTGTTCCGTGTTCACAGTTGGGTGAACACATTGCCGTCGCGGAAAATGCGATCCGGCGTCGGGAATTAGGCCGGCTCGGTGTTCCTGGAAGAGGAAAAAAAGGGATCCGGCCCATGATTACCCGTCGATTGGGAGGATGGGGATTGTTCCCTGGCAACCGTCCCCGACCAACACTTTGTGAAAATGCCTCAAGGTCTTCTTCATTTCCGGTTCCGTGAAGAGCAAATTTTATGCAGGAAGAGGGAAATTTGGATGGGGACGAGGGGGGTTGGATCATGATTTACTATACGGTGAAAAGTTAATCGACATGGTGAACAATATCTTATAAATTAGAGCATTTTTTTCGCCAATAAATAAATTATGTAATCAATAGCATAGAAGAAAGTGAGCAAGAAAATTTCTATAAAAAGCTTTCCAAATTAATTCTTTTTATAATTATAATCTTCAAAGTTAAGTAAATCCTCTTTACTTCAATGTTTATTTCAGTAGTTTTCAAAACTGTAAATTTGAGAAGCCGTTTTTTATTCTAGTTATTTTTGGCAATCTTTGCTGCCAATTTAAGTATGACTGTCCATTATGATGTTTTGTCATTTCTGAATAATGCAGTCTTAACAACATTGTAAAACCCGACAAGAATTCTAGATTCAATTTTCAAAACGTCCTCTCTGCATAGGAAACCCATGACTCATAGGTTGTTTTGAAAATTTACCCTAGATTTTTTTTCTATGGATTCTGAAAAAAAAACTTAGAGTAGCCTAACAATATTATCGCCCCATTTTTATTTTATTGTTTGATTGTAATGGTTTTTTGTTAAGTGTGTAAAAAGTGAAATTCAACATAAACATTAAATTGCACATATGTTTTGGCCACAATTATTTCATAACAGATTTTGTGCCAATCTTTTTAATTCTAATTCAGAAACTGGTGCAATTTTCATCAGTGTCTGTTAATTTTAACTTTTTTTAACATTATTTTAAGTAAAATTACTCATAAAAGAAGGAATATTCAACCTTTCATTTTTTTGTAATAAGCATGATAAATTAATTGCATAAACATGTCATTGCATATCTAGTGCGACGGTTAGACAAGTATTCGTGTATTTTAATTTAGGATAAAAAAAAACCTTCGAAATTTTTCTTCTTTTCATAGTCGTCATAAATGCAGATTTATCTCACTAATCCTACCATACGAATTTGTGTGCAATGAGACTGTTTTGCTACTATTTGTTCTTATGGGACGATATTAGTAGCTTATTTTTTTAAATTTAATTTCAAATCCATAGAACAAAAAGTCGCATTTGTTTGGTCCGAATAATTCAAAAGAATTAAATATCTCATGTAACAGCAATTTATTTATGCACAGCAAAAAATCCGATGGTAAAATCGCATGCAAAAGCATGCACATCACCTTCGTCAAAATAAACATTTAATATTACACACAGCATGTACATTTTTTGCAAACACAAAAAAAAAGATGCAACCGACGGGATTCAAACCCAGCACCAACAGTAAGGACTGGCGCCATAGCCCACTCGGCCATCAGACCGATGAAAAGCTGTAAAGATAAACGCATATATGAGCTTGACATTTCGGTCAAGTAGGTTTCCCATACTGATGGGCTACAAATTTCAGGGTGTAAAATCACATAAAATTGCATAAGGGTAATTCTCTACCAACTCACACGAAATCGGGAAAAGTTGCCCCGACCCCTCTTCGATTTGCGTGAAACTTTGTCCTAAGGGGTAACTTTTGTCCCTGATCACGAATCCGAGGTCCGTTTTTTGATATCTCGTGACGGAGGGGCGGTACGACCCCTTCCATTTTTGAACATGCGAAAAAAGAGGTGTTTTTCAATAATTTGCAGCCTGAAACGGTGATGAGATAGAAATTTGGTGTCAAAGGGACTTTTATGTAAAATTAGACGCCCGATTTGATGGCGTACTCAGAATTCCGAAAAAACGTATTTTTCATCGAAAAAAACACTAAAAAAGTTTTAAAAATTCTCCCATTTTCCGTTACTCGACTGTAAAAAATTTTGGAACATGTCATTTTATGGGAAATTTAATGTACTTTTCGAATCTACATTGTCCCAGAAGGGTCATTTTTTCATTTAGAACAAAATTTTTCATTTTAAAATTTCGTGTTTTTTCTAACTTTGCAGGGTTATTTTTTAGAGTGTAACAATGTTCTACAAAGTTGTAGAGCAGACAATTACAAAAATTTTAATATATATACATAAGGGGTTTGCTTATAAACATCACAAGTTATCGCGATTTTACGAAAAAAAGTTTTGAAAAAGTTACTTTTTGCGTTTTTCTTTGTTTCGTCGTCCGTGTCTGTCGCGGGTGACCATGAACGGCCATGATCGATGACGACCAACTTTTTTAAAACTTTTTTTCGTAAAATCGTGATAACTTGTGATGTTTATAAGCAAAACCCTTATGTATATATATTAAAATTTTTGTAATTGTCTGCTCTACAACTTTGTAGAACATTGTTACACTCTAAAAAATAACCCTGCAAAGTTAGAAAAAACACGAAATTTTAAAATGAAAAATTTTGTTCTAAATGAAAAAATGACCCTTCTGGGACAATGTAGATTCGAAAAGTACATTAAATTTCCCATAAAATGACATGTTCTAAAAATTTTTACAGTCGAGTAACGGAAAATGGGAGAATTTTTAAAACTTTTTTAGTGTTTTTTTCGATGAAAAATACGTTTTTTCGGAATTCTGAGTACGCCATCAAATCGGGCGTCTAATTTTACATAAAAGTCCCTTTGACACCAAATTTCTATCTCATCACCGTTTCAGGCTGCAAATTATTGAAAAACACCTCTTTTTTCGCATGTTCAAAAATGGAAGGGGTCGTACCGCCCCTCCGTCACGAGATATCAAAAAACGGACCTCGGATTCGTGATCAGGGACAAAAGTTACCCCTTAGGACAAAGTTTCACGCAAATCGAAGAGGGGTCGGGGCAACTGCTGTGTGAGTTGGCGGAGAATTACCCATAAAATAATGCAATATTTATTTTACACCCAGGTCTTTTACACGCAGCTGGATTACTACTTTTTTAGCTGTGTGGGCAACAATTTCCAATTTATCAGAAAAAAACCAACTGATCAGTATTCAAATATTTTTTGGGAAATAATATTTTTTAGAAACTTTAATTTTAGACTTATGTCTTCTAAAAACCTTCAACCAAACTGAATTGAAATAAATAAATCGAAATAAGTTCAACCTTTCAGCGCTCGTATAAAAAACTCATACTTTTCGGTACTCCTTTTGATTTTGACGGCATATAACATTCAAGTGGGGAAATATACGATTAACTTTTAGTACAAATTTTCAAGGGTGTTTACAAGAATGGAAAAAAATGAATTCAGAACTTGCAAAAACTAGATTTTAGTAAAAAACATGTTTTCATAAATTCATAGAAATTTTGCTAATTTTCGGTAGTAGCTGTAAACATGATAAAAGCATTTTGGAATACCTTTGCTTAAATTCTTGAAAAATAGGCTTGAAATCGGAATTTATTTTGCTCCTTCTCGACCTACACCAAGGCCGAGGGACAAAAACTTTAAATAAAATTGAAAATTGAAATAACTGAAAATAAATAAAAAGATAATAGAGCAATTCCAGCTCAAATCAGAAATAAATATTAAAACAAGTCAAATAAAAAAGCTGACAAAGGCAAACTTAAGAGAAATTAGAAGAGCTTTCAAGTAAATTTTTTTTTCGAGACTGAAAAATCAAGTCTGTCATATAGAAATTGCCAAAAAAAGCTATTTTTTCAACATTTTTATTTTTAAAGCCGCTGTATCTTAATAAGCATTGGACATAGATCAATGGTCAATATGGAGACTTTAATGTAAAATTGTCTGGAAAATCGATTTCCTCTATCGGTTTTTGAAAATTGACCACTTTAAAAAAACATTTATAGTAAATGAAAAATCGTGACTTCACCCTAAAATTTAACTTTAAAACTCAAAAATTCAAAGATCTCATAGAAGTGGCTTGTATTTTTCATTCAGTATTTTTTTTTTAGAATGCCCGTCCACTTTCCTACAAGTTTGTCTTTGACCACTTTTTGGTAGGATGCAACGGCTTTCAGATACAGTAATTTATGAATTACAAAATACAAAAATATTTAAATAACTTACGCCCTTCTCAAATGTCATTTTCGAGTACAATTGGCTCCATATACACAAAAATGGCTTATATAGGCCATGTCTACAAAGTTTCATTGAAATCGGAGATGGTCGGGTGCAAAAGTATCAGATAAATTCCTGATTTGAGCTGGAATTGCTAAATTTTTAATTTTACTCAAATCATAATTTTGCACCACAAGTCGCCACCCTGTCCCATTTCCTTGGGAAAACGGCGACAGTAGCAGATGCACACGTGGGGTGTGGTGCGTTTCCCTGGCCGTCGTAATTTATGAAAATTATATTCACAGCGCGCGAAAAGTGAAATCACCTTCCAGCTATTTCACACGACGACGAATCTCTCGACACCCACCCACGCTTTTATGCGCTAAACATTAAAGTTCTCCTTTCTTCCACGCTGTTTCCCGAGGGAGCAAAAGCTTTTTACAATTACTTTACCCGCTTCGACAAAAGGCATTACTTTAATGGGATGCGTAAAAAATGCATCACTTCCTCATAAACTTTTCACGAAGTCACGGCTTTATCGCGGAACCGATAAAAATATTAACACACCCTCTCGGCAGTAAGATTTTATTCACTAACTGGCGGTTTTTCTCTCTCTTTCTATTTTCTTTCCAGGTTCGTAACCACAAAAGTTTATCGACGTTAAGGATATCTCCGTGCACTGATGGGGAAGGTCCTGCTGAAGAGTTCTCCTGCTGATGCGGCGGTGGCAGCCGCGCCACTTCGTTAATCTTTGATTGAGTTTTTGGAGTCAGTTTTTTGGGAGGTAAAGGGGAAGAACGTTAGCTCTGACTAAAATTTATGGGGTAAACATTTTTATGATTTTTGCCAAATTTATCCATTTTTGTTTATTTTTTAAAGATTTTCAATATGAATTCAAAATGTTTTTATTCGTAATTTTGAGTAGAAACATGAAATTACCTTCCTCTACCCTAAAAGAAGAAGTCCAACCGCGCAGTGAATGAACGTAAGATGCCTGCGGTGGCGGCAGCGGTTCTGGGTCTTTTTGGTTGGCTAAATAATGCAGCATTCAATTAGGCGGGATTTTACTGAATGGATCCGCAGCAGAGGTGAACGGAGGGGGTCAGATTGAAGTGCATTCCAGCGGAAGTTTTATTGCACAACGAGGCCGGTTGAGCTTTTATTGCGTAATTTGGGGTTGAGGTTTTTGGGTTGAGAGTTGTTTATAATTTCTTGGTTAGCTGTAAAAAGGGTTAAAATATTCATGATGACCGAGATTTAGGTCGATCGAAAAAAAATCATTAAAAAATGAATGGGCTGGGATATTCGAAGAAATATCATCAGCTTTTAAATTGACAATATTTTATTTTCTTCAAATTTGATCCCTCTTCCCCTCTCGATTTAAGAAGACTCTGCTCAGCAAAAAACGCGAAATCAGCACTCTATTCATTACTTCTTAACTCAACCAGCAACTATTTTTTTCTCCAGTCGAAATGTACTCTCGAAAAAAAAATCTTCGTATCCAATTTACAACTTATTGAAATCTCGTCGTACTTTCTAGCGCTGTCATCGAATCTCCACGGCAACGTTTCGCACTCACTTTTCTCCCCGAAAAAAAGAAAACTCAACGAGACGTAATCTTTCACTCTGGCGAGGGGGCAGCTTCCCCGGGCGTAATCAAATCAGACCCACTCTTCGTGATATAAATCAAAAGATCAGTCATGCAGTGCAAAAGTGATGACGAATTGTCGACTGTTTTGAGTCATTTTTTGTTTGGCTGAATTATATTTTTCATAACAACTTTTTGTGAAATATGTCAAAGTTGAAAAGGTGAGACTTCAAGCTGTGAGAGGTTGATGAACCTAACATAAGCTTTTCATAAAGTGCTTTCCAATTCAGGATAAATTTAGAACGAACCTAAATCTACACAAGCTTGTCGTCACAGTTGTGGAGGGGGGGGGATGTACTTTGCAATTTAATTAAACCTGGCCTGAACAAACGTTAAAAAGGACACCCGCGACGCCACACCGTCGACCTTGCTGAACTTCCGACGACCTGGTGGACATCCGGTGAGGTGAAATCACAAGTAAGAGTGATATCGTTTAAACACAGGGTCAGAGGGACGGCGATCCTTAATGAGCATAATAAATTGGATCATCTTAAAAGTGGTGCTTTTTGATGTTTTTTTGGTTGTAATCCAAAGCATAATGAAAAAATAATGTTCTGAAATGCAAATTAACAAGATTATTTTAATATTTCAATAATTTTGATTTTGATCAGAATAATGAAATCATGAAAATTATCTATTTGTAGACCTTTTCAATAGTAAAGAATAATTTTAAAATTCTGAAATTATTTTGATTGAAAATTAAACATGAAAACCAGACCAATAGTCAGTTGAAAATTACAGGATGATTAGGTGACACTTAGAAAAAATCATTGTAATCGATTCGAACTCGTTGTGAGGCTGTATCTCAGAAACTAATTGCCCCCCGATTTCCAAAGTTCTACAGAGTAAATTGTAGGGAATTTCCTCTGTTCTTTTCTTGCCCGATTTTCAAAGTTCTACAGAGTAAATTTTAGGGAATTTTCTCAGCTGCTCACAAAAAAAATCTTGGGTGTTTTTCTTTCGAAAAATAATTTTAAAATGCAAAAAAAACGAAAAGAAATAGAAAATTTATACATTAAAGAAGCTATGAAATGAAATATTGCTTTAAAAATTAATTTTTAATAATATTTTTGTCCAACTTTTTGATATTTTTCAAAAAAAAGGTTTTTTCAAAAAATCATATCTCCTAAACCAGATTTTTCATCGAATTAAATTTTTATTGAAAGATGGTTAAATAAAAAAATCCATGTACTAGTTTTTTTTCAACTTTACCGAAGACACCAAATCGATTAGAAAATCCCTTTTCAAGATAGATACAGAATTTCATACATTTACATACCTCCAAACTTGTACGGAGATTAGTATGGAAAAAAAAACAAATTATGCAAAATTACTTCATTAGACATAGGGAATGCATGGACAAAGTTTTATCCAAATCAAAATTATGGAAAGACAAAAATTGCAAAAAAAATGGGAATTTGTAGAGAACTACTCTGCTGCTTTTTGTTGTTTTTTTTTGTCAGATTATTCAAAGCTTAAAGAAACAAGAATGTTTTCAAATGAAAATTACCAAGATTTTTTTTATTTCTACTTAGGCCGTTGCAAATATTTTTTGAAGTGTATGTCCCTCGACGTTGACCAAAGTCGAGGGGGGGCAAAAAAATAAAATAAAAATATGAAAATTGACATTACGAGCCATGGTTTCAACATTTTAATGAAAAAAGTATTTTAAAAGGCATTATACACCTGTCCAGTTGTTTCACCATCATTAGTTTCCAAAATATCTATTGACGAAAATTTTATTTTTTGGGGGCGACATATTTGCAAAGGCCTTAAATTATAAAAAAAATATGTGAATTTCATAAATTTTCTGTATTATGAAATTTTCATATTTTCTACATGATTGTAACCCTTTAACAAGCTTTAATTTTTAAAGTGCCTTCCCAACATCAAACAGACGATGTCGAAGCTGTGCTTCACAACTTCTTTGTCTTCTTTGGCCGGATTTCACGTCATCAAGGCACTATAAACATCCGCGAAAACAAAGCATCACATTCACACTGCTTTTCCCGTGCGGCACTTTTGGCCCAGTGCCACCCCGAGCGGGACTGGCTGCAGTGTGGAAGCAAACCAGACTACCGTCAGGGCACTTGACAATAATGGTTTTAGAGCAGAAAGTTGGAAAAGAGAAGGGTTGAGCTTTAAACTGAACTGCTAACAAAATTAAAGGTTTTGGATCTGTTTGTCTATGAAGGGAATTTTATTTCCAAACCAAAAACAATACCAAATAAACCTTCCCAAAAATATCCGGAAACACACACGTGAGTTCAACGTCCTTCCACAGAGTTGAAACGAAACAACAACAAAAAAAAAACTCCAACCTGTCCTACTTTCAAAACTCCACCAACACGTGGCGGCGACGAATGAAAACTTCCCACCGTTGATTCCTGGCTCGTTTGACAAATTGTTTCCCCCTCCTTGGTCGCCCCCTTCTGTTTTCCCCCTTCTTGGTGAGGGGGAAAAACTCGCCTGGCAACTCCCCTCCAAAACAACTCCCGGGGTCGTTGAACCTGACGACGACTCGCCGCCTGGATGATTCTAGGTTAGGAACATATCCTTCCTTGTTGGTTGGTGCGGCAATGTTTCTTGGAAGTCATTCAACCATTTTGCTGTCGACAACCGTCCTGTCAACTTGGGTGCCAATTTGTGTCAGCCAGAGCAACAATTGCGAATTCGGGAGGGATAATCCACTTTAGGGGGGAATAGCTAGAGGCAGTATACTGCCAAAAGTTGCTAATTAGTTTTTTTTTAAAATTTGAAGTATAAATTTTCCAGTGTCTGATAATTAAAAACTTTTAAATTTCAAATAATCTATTACAGATATCCTTATTTCTATGTAACAAAATTCCCAATGCATATTTCACTGTGTACCATTGCTCCAAATTGCTCCAAATAGTCACTCGTGCATGGTTCATACGAAAACCCTCGATGGACTTGGACATCGATACATGGGGAAGCCTTGTCGACCAGCCAGCCAGACGCGCTAATGTGTGATAATTGGAAAGTTTGGGGAATTGCTATCGCACGAGAATCGTGTTGGCACGTCAGTTTTGTTTTCTACTGTTATGAGCTCCGGATTTTGGGACCGGAAGTTTGCTTTTTCGGAATGTTATGCGTGATGCTAAAAAGTTGATTGAAAGTCATTGCAATGCTTTGGTTGTAATTTTATGTGTGTTGTATGCATAATAAAAAAGATTTTTTAAACATATTTTTCTTATCATCGCTTAGAATTCTTTTTCGACATTCAAACGAGGGTTTTTTTACGTTTACACCAAAATTGAGCATAACAAAAAAAATTTGTATTTTGAGTTTGGCAACTGAAATCAAGCATCACTACACCCAAAATTCAGAGTCGAGATAATCGTTCTCTCAAAATTTATTGAGCGATCAGTGCCAAAATCGATAGAATAATAGTACCAACTCACACCATCATAACAAATGAGTTCATTCGTTAGTTGAATCAATAAATCTCCAACAAGTGTCATACATCGACTTCTGACTTTTCCTTGGTCACCAAGCTGTGGTGGCCGAGGCAGCTTAGTCATTGGATTGGTTTGTCAAATGTCTCTGGTACGATTCCCGTTGTCGACACTTTTGGTTTTTTGTTTGACGGATGAACTTTTTTTGCAAATGAACCTCGAGAGAATAGTTCTATCGCCCATCTCGAGCTGTGTTCTCTGCGTCCGTGAATGGTACCACTATTCTCTCGACTCGAGACCATCATTCTCTCGGACTAGCGCTGCCAGTTTTGGGTGTAGTTATTAGCATTTTCACAATAAATATTGTTTTTTTAAGGTCTAACCCCAATATACCAGGAGTATTTTTTTTAAAAAGGATCTTTAAAAAATCTCTGGATATGCTTTTTTCAAGTGTTTGTCTCAATATTTTAGAAAAAATATATTTTTCTTGATATTTTTCAAAAGTCTGCCCCTATCGAGAAATTATGGAAAGAAGGAATAATTCTGAACACTTGAATATGAACGAAAAAATTCATTAGCTCGCGGCGGGGTTCGATCCCCCGTCCTTTGGGTCAGCAGACAAAAATGCTAACCACCAGACCATCGAGGCTTAGTTGTCTAGAAGGATTAAGAATGCTATAAGAATCCAAGAAACTTGATTGGAATCTGTGTGAACCTAAGAACAGGAAAATGCAATATTGAATGCAAGTTGAATTCAAGGACACTGGTTGCATAATTGTTAGGCGAATATTGAACTTTCAACACGACCAGAATTCACCACAAAAAGCTTGGTGAACCGAATTGGAAAGCTTCCAAAAATGAATCCAAGAACATACGAAGAATTAAGGACTATAAATAGATTTGACCGGCCGCATCACTTACCACGGTGAATCCTGGCTTCACACCCATCTTACTAACACCCTCAAACCTCACGTGATACTTTGTCGAAGACGCAGCTGATTTAGCGGTCTTCATCACTCAAGTATCGGACTAAAATTCCTATCCACTTCCCCCGTGTCTTACCACTGGTCGTGGCCGGCGCTGTGATTGGCTAGCATGATAGGGACATTTGAAAGTTGCGAAGTGGTGATGATTGGTTCCTACTCTTCATCTGTGGTCCACGGAGCAATTCTTGGAGGTCCTGGTCAATAACAGAGTAGCAACTACGGGTAGACACCAATGCTATGCTATATTTTTCAAAAGTCTGTAAAAACTCCAATTCAAAAAAACATGCAAAACAATGTAAGTGGATAATTCTCCGCCAACTCACACAAATTGCCCCGACCCCTCTTTGATTTGCGTGAAACTTTGTCCTAAGGGGTAACTTTTGTCCCTGATCACGAATCCGAGGTCCGTTTTTTGATATCTCGTGACGGAGGGGCGGTACGACCCCCTCCATTTTTGAACATGCGAAAAAAGAGGTGTTTTTCAATAATTTGCAGCCTGAAACGGTGATGAGATAGAAATTTGGTGTCAAAGGGACTTTTATGTAAAATTAGACGCCCGATTTGATGGCGTACTCAGAATTCCGAAAAAATGTATTTTTCATCGAAAAAAACACTAAAAAAGTTTTAACAATTCTCCCATTTTCCGTTACTCGACTGTAAAAATTTTTGGAACATGTCATTTTATGGGAAATTTAATGTACTTTTCGAATCCACATTGACCCAGAAGGGTCATTTTTTCATTTAGAACAAACTTTTTCATTTTAAAATTTCGTGTTTTTTCTAACTTTGCAGGGTTATTTTTTAGAGTGTAACAATGTTCAACAAAGTTGTAGAACAGCTATCGCGATTTTACGAAAAAAAAGTTTGGAAAAAATTGGTCGTCGTCGATCATGGCCGTTCATCGCCACCCGCGTCAGACACGGACGACGAAACAAAGAGAAACGCAAAAAGTAACTTTTTCAAAACATTTTTTCGTAAAATCGCGATAACTCGTCATGTTTGTAAGCAAACCCCTTATGTCTATACATCAAAATTTTTGTTATTGTCTGCTCTACAACTTTGTAGAACATTGTTACACTCTAAAAAATAACCCTGCAAAGTTAGAAAAAACACGAAATTTTAAATGAAAATTTTTGTTCTAAATGAAAAAATGACCCTTCTGGGTCAATGTAGATTTGAAAAGAACATTAAATTTCCCATAAAATGACATGTTCCAAAAAATTTTACAGTCGAGTAACGGAAAATGGGAGAATTTTTAAAACTTTTTTAGTGTTTTTTTCGATGAAAAATACGTTTTATCGGGATTCTGAGTATGCCATCAAATCGGGCGTCTAATTTTACATAAAAGTCCCGAAACGAAACTATTGGCACTACGCCCCCCGGGGCATGGCCTTCCTCTAACGTGGGATTTCTGCTCCAGCGCCTCTGACGAGACAGGAGAAACCGGGACCGACGTTTTACTTCACCATCCGATAGAAGCTCAGTGGATAAGGCGGGAATCGAACCCGCGTCTCATAGCATCATCGGGATCGGCAGCCATAAAAGTCCCTTTGACACCAAATTTCGATCTCATCACCGTTTCAGGCTGCAAATTATTGAAAAACACCTCTTTTTTCGCATGTTCAAAAATGGAAGGGGTCGTACCGCCCCACCGTCACCGATTTTTCATTGAAAACTGTAGTCAAAATTCAAAATCTTGAAAAGTTTTGATTGAGATTTTTATTTTTTACCAATAATTTTTTTTTTCTAAAAATCATAAATTCAAAAATACGGATTTCGGAAAATTTATTTTTTGTTAAAAAAATGAATTAAAAAGCGGCGAACGGTATCAATATTAATCAAAATAAATTTTATTTTTTGATTGCAAATGCAAATTTAAGAAAATTTAGCAGGCTTGGTATGTTTTTCATGCTTTAACAAAATGCCACAGGTTGTTGCTCTTTAAACAAAAACTAACTGGGCCACAAAACTTTCCAAACAAAATTTATGCCTCAAAACAGCTCATATATTCATTGGCAAACAATAACCGACAAAATCGTCGTTAATTAGCTTACCAACAAGCCACATAATTTACATACTTTGGAATAATTTTCCTCCCCCCCACCCAAAAACACACACACATAAACAAAACACACTCATCCCGGAGGAGGCCATATCATGCTCGAACTGCTGGAAAAGGACTAATTTAGCCATAGAAGGGAGAGTCGAGTACGCTTTCCCCCGTTCCTTACCGCTTTGAACCTCATCGAACCGTTAAGGATATGCAAATTGGCATCTTTTGAATGGGAAAACGATTTGTCGGGTTTGTTGGGGGGAACAACCCCAATCAGAGAGATAAAGCGAACGACCCTGAAACCGGCAATCAATTTTGCGTGTGCTTTTTTTACCCAGAATTGAGGAAAACCCCCCGGAAAGTGGGATCGAAATGAAATACTTCAATGAGTTGAGGAACCTCGATTGGCTTTCCAATTCTCAAATCGTCTTTTGAAATCGAAGCAAATCCTTCAGTTGAAGTGATAAAAGGAAATCACCTTTCAACCGATAAATCAATCAAAACCGCTTAAATTTGATTATTTGCAAATCCCTGCGTAACCAGGTCAAGCTGGGAAAAAAGGGTCGTCGGGCTCTCGGAATCAATGAATCGAGACAAATTCCATCAGCTCTGGCTCACTGGAAGCGTAATCAGCTGGTGGTGAGTGGAGTGACACTCTTAGCGGGAGTCGATCCGGATTTTCTGCTGAAGCTTGTTGAAAGAGAGCTTGTTTCAAAATTAAAAGTCTTTGATCAGAATGAAATTTACATTTTAATATTTTTAAAAAAGAATTGTTGCAAAGTTTTAAAATCGAATCTACACAGCAAAAAAAAAAAGTGTAAATTTGGAAGGTGTAAATTTAGAAGGTTGAATATTACCTCTTTTATGATGTAATTTTACCTCTATTTAGACTGAAAATGCGACATTACACCAGAATAGTGGTAAAATTACACATTTTCAGAGGTAAAATTACACATTTTTTCTGACATAAAAGATGTACCCCTTTCCAGATTAATATTACCATGATTTTTTTTCTGTGTAGTTGAGGCAAAAAAATCTGAAAAAAGTCGAGCAAAAAATGGCCTGGCCAGACCGGCAATTCGAGGCACCTGTTGCCGTCATTCAGCCGGCTCAAAACGCCTACGTCACTGTGTTGTCCAAGCTGGCAAAAAAAAAACTAAAAATATCCCAAAAAGGCAACCTTATCTCGTTCCGTCAGGAAGTTTTCCACCAGCTTAGAAGGCCTCTCCCGCCAAGAGTATGAATGAAAACTTCGCCGTCTTATCGATTTTTTTCCACCACATTTTCCTCGATTTTCCCTTGAATTTTCCTCCCGCAAGCAACATCGAATTCGATACAAAAGGGGTGATGGAAAAAGATGTCATTACTACGTCGAGAAAAACTAAGACACAAAAAAAGCTTCGACTTTCACTCTTTTGATGAAGGGAGAGTAGCTTTTTGTCCGCCCTCCCGAAACTCCCGGAGGTGGAAAATCTAATAGACATCGGTTCCGCCGCTGACGAGGGTGTGATGCCGGCAAAGTCCTGCGGACACCATCGCGAAAATGTTGGCGAAATAGAATTTGTGCCTTTTTGTTGGTGGATTTTGAAAGCACTTTGAATTGAAGGTTGGTTTGAATTTTTTTTAAAGTTACAAAAATTACATCTAAGTTTTTTTATTTCTTTCAAAATGTCATGTAATTAAAAAAAAATGTTATGAATTGTGTCAAATATTTTTCTACACAAACCCCACCGTGAAATCCGACAGCAAAGTGATTCTCCACAAGTCCTAAAAGTTGATAATGATGAGCTTGATACTTTGGCCATTTTTCCCCCGCCTGTCCTTTCGCTGTTCGATGACGGCGGTTTGTGGCAAAAAACGAGCTGAAAATAGATCAGCAAATAGTCTCTGTCACAATTTCGGACGTTTTTCCTTCAACATTTTTTGCTGTTCCTTCTCGCAGATATCGATACACGCGTTAAACTAGATCCGGACAGATGGCTTCCCCGCCACTTTGGATGAAGGTGGTGAAAAGTTAGAAGTGAGCAAATTTGAGTTTGCACAACTCACACTTCCTAGAAGCAACCATTTTCATCAGAGCAGAAGGCGGGAAAACTTTCACGAACGATCATCAGTGTTGTGGTTTTGTTGTCGGATGCTGCTGCTGGAGGGAGGGCTCTGCGAAGATTGAGTGAGGATTTTGTTGAACTTGATAGGCCAATCGAGTGTTTATAGGCTTGTTTGTTGTGGGGCTTGTTGATTTTGCTTGAAAAGCGTCATCACCTTGGGCATCACTCATGTTTAGAACTCTTACAAACAAGAAACACTTTTTGATTTTAGCCTTATTTATTTTTAAGGCAACTTTTTGTGACCTTACTTTTTTTGAGGAAATTAAAAAAAATCAAACTTTTTAAACAGATATAATGAAAATTTTATGTAAATGTTTTTTTGCGTCAATATTTTGTTGATCACTTGCATTCCTGTCCAGAATATGACAATGCTTTTATCATGGCCGATTCACCTAATGAAAAATACATGAAAAGCTTTTTCATTACTTTTTTTTAATCCAATGGTTTCCAATCTCTAAGCTGGTCTGGATTTATGACTTTGCAATAATTCGATGCGGTCATTTTAGAAAATTTTAGGAATATATGGCTTGAAATTTAAATAATTACAAAGTGAATTCTAATTTTTGACTATCTGATTTCAAAATTAGTTTGATATTAGTGAAGTTGTGTTGTACTATACCTTAAATATTTGTTTTTTTTACAAAATAATATTTTCTCATCAACATTGTCAATGCATTTTAGGAAACTAATAGTTTTATTTTGTTGATGGTTTTTGACAATTTCTAAATGACAGACTTGATTTTTCAGTCTCGCAAATATTTTTACCGGAAAGCTCGTCCAATTTCCCATGAGATTGTATTTGACCACTTTTCAAAATTACTCGTTTTTATGATGATTTAAGCTAATTTACTATCCAGGTTACTATCATTCACTGAACTACACTGAAAAAATATTCTGTTTTCAGTTATGATTATGAATATATCTGTCAGCCCATACTTCCAATTGAAATGTGGTGAAAGGCAATCTTATGGGAAATTTGACGAGCTTTCCGGTAAAAATATTTACGAGACTGAAAAATCAAAGTCTGTCATTTAGAAAACCATTTTTTTGAGTGAGTTGCTCCATCCTGCATTTTTCGTGAGTCTTTTTGCATTTTGAACGAAAAAAAAAATCGTGGGCTCACCTTCATATTTTCATTTTAAACTTAAAAATAAAAAAATCTCATAAAGGTGGCGTGTATTTTTCTTTCAGTGTACTTTTTGATACGATGCAACGGCTTCGATATACAGCAATATTTAAATTACGAATTACAGAAATATTTTAAACACTTAGGACCTTCTCAAATGTAATTACCGAGTGATACTGGCTCCATATACACAAAAATTGCTTATTCTATTAAACATTACTAGATAAAAAAATATATTGTAATTTCGTGTTATATTTGAAAGGTTTCTGTTTTTCTATCAAAAGGAAAATAATGGTGTTTTAAAGAAGCATTCAAAAAAATAAATAAATATTCGTGTGCTTTTCTAGCATTACTAAATAGATTTAGTTTAGATATCAAATATTAAACGAAAGTTTATGGGATTTAATCGGCTAATTTGTCGACATAGTCTTTTAGCAATTCTCCCAAAAATGAGCAAATTTCTTTCAAACTTAATTTTTGTATTTTTTTAATGAAATTTTGTGTGTACCTTATTATGATCAAATAAGACATTTTGCATAATTAGTTCCTCCCTGCAAGTCTCCATACAATTTTGGCAGTTGTCGATAAAAAAGTAAGTAAGTAAATCTTTCCCAGTTCCTGAGGGGAACACCCGTGAAGAGTATCGGGGCGGCATTTACAAAGCGGATTCAGTGGCAGTTTTTCACTCAACTAATGTTAACATGTTTAGGTTAATGTTAACATTCCATAGGTCGCTTCCCTAAGGTGTCGCGATAAGGTCCAGTTTGTGACGATACACTACCTTCCCTTTACTAAGCAATCGAATCCAGAAGATAAAAAAGGCTATTAAAATATTTAAAAATCTGTGCTTTTCTGATAAATTTGGTTTGTTGAAAAAGTTGTTGATATTGCTTAGGACTTCTCAGAAGAAATAAATACACTCTTAGTTTTTTTAATTCATTTTTTCATACAATGAAATTAAATTTCGCAAAGTAACCATTTTTGAAAAAAAAATATTTTTGGATACGTTTAAGATGACAAAAAATTGCATATTTGACCTAAGGCATAAGTTGGTTGAAATTCATTTTGAAGTACTGCCATCTTTTTTGAAAAAATCTTAACTTTTGAAATGGTAGAAAAAAGCCGATTTTTTTTTAATTTTTTTTTAGATGAAAATTTTTATTTGCAATCCAAAAGTAGTTGACATAAAATTTCATTTCCGTTTTCAAGTTATAGCCACATATTTTTATTTTTCTGAAAACGAGTATTTCGTACAGATTTAAATACATTAAAATACATTGAAGATTGGACCAAAGCAAAGGTTGATCTAAGTGACGATAACTTAGCAAATATGCGTCTGATTTTCAAATCAAAAAATTAAACTATAGTAATTTCTTACGTTCTTTCAGGAAAACAATATTTTAAGTTTTAAATCAACCTTGACATTTGATATGATCAAAAATAAATGTTTTAAGACCTTTTCAAGGTTGAGTTGATTTTCATATCTTTTTTTTCTAAATCTTAAAAATGCTACAGGTCGCTACAACTATTGTTTTTGAGTGTAGGGAAGGTAAAAAATGATTTTTTTAAAAGATTTTTAACAAAAAATAATTTACAAAACGCATTACACACGATTCACGAATATAGATAGTTATCGAGCAGTTTCATGTCAAATAGGGAATCGGTTGTACCGGACCCTCTCCGATTTCAATGAAACTTTGTAGACATGTTATCCTACGCTTAACCTTTCAAATATAACACGAAATTACAATACATTTTTTTATCTATTAATGTTTAGTAGAATATCAGATGGAGATTTATCACTGATTTTTTAAAATGAATATTTATTTTTTTTATAGTTTTCATATCTCTTGCATCAATGTTAAAGTTTACGCAAGATATGACCCAGAAAAGTAACACGTATTTAAATGTCTCAATATAAAAATTTCAATTTGCCTACAAAATATCTCGAACGGCGCCAAAGTAGAAACAAGAGGAAACAAGCTACCCAAAGCTAAAATCATAACCCGAAAACCTGCCTCCAAACATCTTCCACGTCCTTTCGAGTCCCGACAGAGCTCGAATGCAAGGTGCCACCATCATCAACCAGCAACACCCGTCTTCCTGTAAGTTTACATCAGCAAAAAAAGAACACCTTGCAGGCTCTTCCTCAGCCCGATAACATGACCTTTATCTAATATTTATTCTGTCTCGGCGCTTGTTAGCATCATCGCGTGCCTCCCATAATGTGGTGGTTGTCTTCTGTTTGAGGTTAGGGTTAGTTAGGTGCTTTCTGTAAGGGAAGTTGCTCCTGGATGTAGGCAACCCCAACACACCCTATTGTCTTCTGCTGATTGACTGTACTAGCGGTAAGCCATATTCCAGCAAATGACGAAGGTCTATTTTTAGCGGCATTTTCGCGCCAACCTAGTTCAAAGACTTGGTGGTGGTACACAGAACAGCAGAGTATCATAAGCTGAGGTCGGACCCAAGGTTTCCAATTCTATCCAACCAACAACCCATCCAAGCGCTAGAGCATGGCTCTTCCGGGAATAAACGCAAAATATAACACACGTGTGTGTGTGCGGGGGCGTGAAATATGCCCCGATATACATTACCCCAATCAATGTCACCCAATGGAGAGAAGGTGCGTTGGGGCTATGTCGGTCCTGTAGGAACCCCCCGGAAGGATCTCTCCCAGGAGGGATTTGCTTGCGTCGGAATGGAAGGCATATCGGATACCTGTTTTTATTCTGACGAGGACAATGCTAATCCGGATATTTTGCGCATGAAGGAATTTGTTTTCGAAAGAGAAAATCTTCCATTCTTGAAGCAGCAACTTTGAATCTATTTTAAATTGAAAATATTCCTTATCAAATGCTGTCATAACGATTTGCCGTTGCTTGTGATAAGACCAAGTGCAAACTTTGTTATCTGAACTGCATACCGTGTAATTTGGTATCGGACATGGGGTCGTTCTTCAACCTGGAAAGAAACACTCCTCGCTGTAGCATTTAGGGTAATTTGTATCTTTTTGTAAGAATGAAGCGGAAAAGCTCTTATCAAAACCAACAAATTCCTGCTTCAAGGGTATCAAATCGGGCAGCATGTTTGAGTGGCAAAATTTGTTGCACAAAGATACCACAACACACCATATCTAATCAGCAAAAAGATCACGTTTCTGTGCGAAGGGAAAAACCCAACCCACCCATCACAGATTGGGAATCAAACAGAGGAATTGCATCACTTACGATTTCGAGGTTGTAACTGTGAATGTGTGTTTTATATTCGGAGAAATAAAAGTTATTCTAGCACGTCGAGAGAGCTTTCTGGAGGAAGAAGAGCACTTCTGGTTACATAAATAAACTAATTGGAATCGATATCTTCTGAATCGTAATATTTTCCCAGTGTAAAAAAGTTCAAGTTGCGATTGACGTTATTTCATTTGTGTTATTCTAAACTAGTCATCATTTACTATCATTTGAACCGATTTGTAATGTTTAAAAATGAAATGTTATTTTCAAATCTTTTGAAGAAAATAATAATTTTTTTAAATTTAGCCTAGCATATTAAAACGGCTACAAAAACCATTTTGACTCTTTCAAATGTTAGGCTTAATTTTGAGATTTTGAATACATTTGTTTTCCCAAAGAATGACAATTTTAACAGTTATTTGATTTATTCCCAAGTAACATTTTAGGCTTTATCAAGGCTGTCACAACCGCTTTAAAACCTATCAGCCAAAACCAACATTAAAACCACTAAGTCGTAACAGCCTCCCCAGAACCCCGATAAACCTCTGTTAAAACCCAAAAGGACCTCCGCAAAAGGTTGTCACGGCCTATTTATAAAACCTACATAGGAGTTCAAGGCTTTAACATTGAATCCTAACAACCTCCTCAAAGCCTTAATAAAACCTTTGTTAAAACCCAGTTAGGAGTTATGGAAAATGACATTTCATACGTCTTCAAAGTTTTATGCCAGACAGATTTTATTCTGGAAAAAATAGTCTTTGTCTTGCCAAATGATTTAATGGAGATGGTTTGCCAAAAAAGGCGATGATGAAACAATATATATTGGAGGTAATTATAATAATTTGAAAGATTATTTCTCGCAGTTGCTGACTTAAGTTCAGCTGTGGTTAAAATTTTATCGATAAATGTGGGGATGATAGAGCAAAAAAAATCAACTCGCTTCATCAAAAACAATTCTTTTGTAATTACAATATTTAGTCAAACCAATATTTTTTCCAGTTTTTTTGAAAAAAATGTTCAACAAATTTTTGAACGTCGATGGCGAGTTATGTCAGAAATTCATAAATCCCAAGTAAAATTTTTTTCCAGGAGTTCTACAAGAGCTCTTCAAGATAGCTACAGCATAGCAGTTTGGACCGCGGTAGGATCAAACTCTCTTCAAGTACTCTTCCAAACTCCTGAAGAAGTTTTGAAGAGAATTTTATCCCACCGCGGTCCAAACTGCTATGCTGTAGCTATCTTGAAGAGCTCTTGTAGAACTCCTGGAAAAAAATGTTACTTGGGATGTGTGTTTTCATCAAATGCTTATCAAATTTATTGCTTTTTCAATTTTTTCTACCGAGATGGCGGTCAATCACAATCAATCAAACCACGCGTTTATCGCCATATTTATGCATTGCTATTTGGCCGTGTTAAACACTTTTTTAAGGGAGCTTATGGTTTTAAGTAAGCTTTATGCATGCCTAAAGGCAATTGACAGCTACAACACCCTTGGTTTTAAAGAAGCATGAGATAAAACCATTAGGCATGACATTGCCATCGGGTTTTCAAGACTCTCTTAAAACATTCATAAAACCTTAATAAAAGCCATTTGGCTTTTATTGCCAACAGGTTTTACGTCCGAGGCATAAAATCTTCTTAGAACCTTTAAATCAGCTCATGCTTATTTGTTGCTGTAAAAGCCAACATAAAACTTACAAGCAATCAAGATGCTACCATAAAACCTCAATAAAACTAGGTGGTGGCTAGTTGGTTTAAAAATGTTACTTGGGTTATCATTGAAAATTGGTCCTTTAAAAAAATATTTTTTTCTAATTTTTTATTCTTTGCATTGCCGTATTTTAGCAATTATTTGTCCGATATTCAAAGTCTTGAAATAAAAATTGTACAGATTTTTTTTTTAGCTTTTGAACAAAACACTATTTTCAGAAATGAACAAACATGGGCACTACTTAAAAAAAAATCAAAAATATACCACTTTTGTCAAATGTCTTTATCTTCAAAACTGCGCGTTTTATCGAAAATGATGTTTAAGTATTTTTCGATTGCAAGTTTAATTTTGACCTTCAAAATGACTTTGGTTTTCTTTTTCAATATCATTGAACAATAATTCGAATATAATCAATTCAAAAAATGTTTGTCTGGGGCTCAAAAATTGTATTTTTTTTGTGCATAAAATGAATAATAATTTGAAATACGGAATTTGTTAAAAAGGTAAGTAAAGGAATTGGTAAAATTATTTTAAATTTTACTTTTTTCATAATTATCCTCATCATAACCTACAACTTTGCTGAAGACATCAAATCGATCAGAAAATCCATTCTCGAGATTTTCGAATATTTAAATAGGTATTATTTTTGTATTGACAGCTGTCAAAATTGTATAAAAATTCAATGAACGAAAGAATGATGCAAAGTGTTTCTCCCAAACCAAAAAATATGGAAATTAAAATTTTATAAATAGGTCGATTTCGTAGAGATTTGCTTTTTGGTTTTGAACAATTTCAAGACTTTTTAATATATCTTTCAAATACTTGTTGTTTACTCAACTGAAAATCGTTTTTACCTCCGGATCTTCGTCCAATTCAGTCCGCATTTTAATCAAGCCCGGTGAAGCCACCAGAATAAATAAACTAATCAAGGTATACATACAATTTTTTCTCTTGATGCTGCCAGACCAGACAAGACCTGCTGTACTGCTGCTGCTGGTTTGGTTTTGGTGGTCTGGCAGACACGTGCTGCAGTGGCCGACTCTTTGGGAAGCCATGGCCGCCGGTCGGTATCCGATTCCGTATGATTAACGCGAAAAGAGACTTCATTTTCCCTTAGCCCCAGAGGAGAGTTTTCTCCCGAAAGAGTGGGGGCGACGGAGAATAACCCCAGTTTGTTTATGGTGATGATGATATGTTTACTAATTTTAGCTTTTTTTATTTCTCTCGACTTTCCAGTGAACAATGTAGATAGGCTAAAACCGCCCCGGCGGGGCTTCTTCGAGACCATCTTCTGCTGCTGGCGGAACGCGCGGACCAAAACCAACCAGAATGGCACCCCGATCGACGGTTCCATCACGCCCCCGCCGATCCAGGGCCAGCCCCGGTATCTGCTGCCACAGATCCGACACTCGGATATGCACAAAAAGTGCATGGTGATAGACTTAGACGAAACACTAGTGCATAGCAGTTTTAAGGTGAGTTTGGCTTAAGTTAGAAATTTAAAACTTTTCCCACAAAATTAGCGTCATTTTAAATTAGAAATAATTTCACCAGGGGAAACTTTCTCCCCCGGACCAGTGTTGCCATTGTCATTAATTATCCCTGAATTCCTACGACGTCCTTGGCCAGTAACGGCCAGGATTGCCTTACTCTGGACTGTGAAACTACGTTTTAAAAGTTTTTAAAATGCAGTTAAAAAGACCTTGGCCAGAGAGGAGACGACTCCCTCGTCGACTTCCCTGCTGGAAAGGAAAGTTTATTTATTTCACGCTACTCCTGTTGATGCATCATGCAGTCTGGTCGGAAATGTTTAGTCGGGGTAGGGTAGAATACAGAGTGCGGAAACTTTTCCTTGTTGGCTGCACTTTTACGCGGCGCTGCCTGTGGGAGAAAGAGAGTTCTATAATGGCTGCGATGCAGCCAGTGGCTTTGGCTGGGTGAACTTGGACTTGAAAGGATTCCCCGGACCTTGGCCTTACTCTGCGCAGTGGAAATCGATTACCTTTTGCGGGGGGGTTGTTTTGAGTAGAAGGTTTCCGGTACAAAAAATAAATAAATTTGTTTTTTTAAACCCATGCTCAATTCACTCTCAAAACTTAACTATCGCTTTAATGTTTACAATAATTTTAGCAACACGTCAGTTGGAAAAAAGATAGATAATTTTAGAATCAAAGGTGGCAGAAAAAGCAAAAAAGAAGAATAACATAAAGCGACATTTTTGAAGTTAATGTCAGTAAACGCCTCTGTTTCATCAAGGTATGATGGATTTTAGGCTTCCTGAACGTGTTGCAATCGGCAGAAAAATTAAAAAAAACTAAATATTGACCTTTAAAAAGTTAAACTTGATTTACAAATATTTGTATCGAAGTGATCAGAAAATAATAATGATAATTCTAAGATATTTTAACCTGAATAAGAGACGATTTTTGTTGACACACAGAACACCTAATTTTACTGTTAGTTTTTCCATAAGATGCTATACCTATGTAAACATTGGTCCAATCTGTTTTGAATGGAAACTGTCCACAAAGGGGGGGGGGGGGGGGGGGGGGGGTTGAGATTTTTAAAAAAAAGTATCCACGTGGTTTATGGATGGTCCCTTATGTTTTTTTTAAAATTATGTTTTTTTTGGAAAAAATAGAAATTTCAGTAGATTTTTTTTTACTTTAGTTTTTAATGTAAAATCAAATTTGCAATCGAAAAGTACTTCACAATTTTTGTATGAAGTGTATAATTTTCAAGTAAAGCCACCTAAAGTTAAATTTTACATGATAATTTCCAGTTTTTCCATGTTGTCCATATTTCCATGATTGTTGTCTATTTTTGCAAATGAGCAATTCTCTGAGATTTCGATCATTCGTTTTTTTTTGTATTTTTTAATACGGCTGAAATTTTTTGATAGCATCATTAGTTTGTCCATATAATTTTCCATACAAATTTGGCAGCTGTCCATACAAAAATGACATGTGAAAATTCAAAAATCTGCATCTTTTGAAGGAATTTTTTGATCGATTTGGTGTCTTCGGCAAAGTTGTAGGTATGGATAAGGACAACACTTAAAAAAAGTTATACACGTTAAATTTTTTTGGTGATTTTAAATTTTAGTTTTTGTCACTAAAACTTGAGATGCAAAAAACACTATTTTTAATTTTTTTTATTTTCTGATTTGTTTTACGGGTCATCAAATGCCAACTTTTCAGAAATTTCCAACACGGGCAAAAAATCTTTGATCGAGTTATGAATTCAATACTGATTTAAAAAAAAAAATGAAATACCGGTCACAAAAATTTTTCAACTTCATTATTCGATGTAAAATTTTAGGCTTTATCAAAGCTGTCACAACCGCTATAAAACCTATCAGCCAAAACTAACATTAAAATCACCTAGTCATAACAGCCTCGCCAGAACACCGATAAACCTCACTTAAAACCCAAAAGGACCTCCGTAGAAGGTTGTCACGGCCTATTTATAAAACCTACAAAGGAGTTAAAGGCTTTACAACTGAATCCTAACAACATCCTCAAAGCCTTGATAAAACCGTTGTTAAAACCTAGTCAAGAGTTAAGGAAAAATAACATTTCATACGTCTTCAATCGTCTTAAAAAGGTATTATTTTGGCAAAAAATAAGTCTTTGTCTTGCCAAATGAGAAAATGGAGATGGTTTGCAAAAATGTCGATGATAAATAAAAGATATTGGAGGTAATCAAAATAATTTGATTCAGCTGCGGTTGAAATTTCATTGATAAATGTAGGGGAGATAGATCCAAAAAAAATCAACTCGCTTCATAAAAAATCATTATTTTGTAATCATAGTAATTATGTTAAAAAATATTTTATTGCAATTCTTTGAAAAAAATGTTCAAATTATTTTTAAACATCTATCGCTATATTAATTATATCAGAAATTCAGCATAAATGAGTGTTTTCGTCAAATTTAAATCAAATTTCTCAGTTCTCTATTTTTTCAACCAAGATGGCGGTCAATCACATTCTATCAGAACAGCGTTTAGCGCCATATTCATGCACTGCTAATTGGCCGCGTTAATAGCTTTTTCAGGAGCTTGTGGTTTTAAGTAAGCTTTTTGCATGCCTAATGGCACTTGACAGCTAAAACACCCTTGGTTTTAAAGAAGCATGCGATAAAACCGTTTGGCATGACATTGCCATTGGGTTTTCAAGACTCTTAAAACTTTCATAAAACCTTATTGAAAGCCATTTAGCTTTTATTGTCACAAGGTTTTATGTCCGAGGCATAAAACCCAGTTAGAACCTATTAATTAGCTCTTGCTTATTGGTTGCGGTGAATGCCCAAATAAAACTATTAAGCAATCAAGATGCTACCATAAAACCTTAATAAAACTAGGTGGTGGCTAGTTGGTTTAAAAATGTTTTGGGCGTTTTCAAGTTAACCCTCTACAACCCAACCCCGCCTTTAGACGGGCTTCGATTTAAAAAATCGCCAAAAATCAATTTTTCAACCAATTTTTGATCTTAAAAAGCATTGGAAAGAAGAACTCTTAAATTTTTTGAAAATTTATGGGTTGGAAGTTTTACTTGTTTTATGTGACTTTGCCAATGTTTTAAAAAATGTAATTTTTTTAGAGGTCAACTTTAGCAGTGTTTTTTACTAACATTTCTTATATTTTAAGTAAAAAGAAGTATGCAGTAATTTTTCTAGTGCCCCAGACTATGACTTTACACATTTATTTACAATTTAAATGATAATGGTGCCATTTTATAGCAGAAAATGTGAAAAACATGCAAAAAATTGAAAAAGTTACTGTAAAAACATGAAAAAATTAGATAGGCAAAATGTAATTATAGGAGGTGGTAGAGTAGGCCAAATACTACCAAAAACAAATATAAACTAAGCAAGATAAAAGCAGATTAAAATACTAAAAATGAAACAACAAAAACATAAAACAAGAGAAGTAAAGTTTTTCGTAGAACAAAAGTTGCTCAAAATGACCTCCTGAACACGGGAAAAATAAAAATTTTCGAAAAAAAAATTGGGCAGTAGAGGGTTAAAGCCATTTTTTCGTAACTTTTTTAAAAATGGTCGCAGTTATTCATTTTTTTAAATTAGTGCCCATGTTTGCCCACTTTTGAAAAAAATATGTTTGAAAAGCTGAGAACTTCTCTATCAAAGCTGTCTCACCCAAACAACCCAACATTTTCTAATGTCAATATCTCAGCAACTAATAAAAAAAAAAGAGCAACTAATGGTTCGATTTAAAATGTTAAAATATGAAACATTCGTGAAATTTTGTGATCTTTTTGAAAAAAAAATATTTTCATTTTTTTTTAATTGAGACCAACATTTCAAATGGGCAAAACATGCAATATTACGCCTTTTTGAAGTGTTAGTCTTGATTTAAAAAAAATTGAAAGCATTAAAAAAAAAGATTTCGCTTATTTTTACCAAAGCTATGTTTTGACGCCCAATTTTTAATAATTAAACTACCTTTTTTAGCATTTGCTCTCACCGCTATAAAAGGTATATAATTCACTCTACAATGTTTTCTAAACCAGGAAAAATTCTCTAACAAACTACCACCGAACTCCCCGCTTTTAGTTCTCACTAGCAAGTGGAACGACGAAAATTGCCACTTGGCCATCCTCACAAGAGTGTAGGTACAATTTGCATCGGGCTGCAGTCATCAGTCGTCGCAGTGGCAGAGTGTGTGGTCGCCATAAGTGGACGTAATTACTTGTCTCGCGTGCAGCGTGCTCAAACAGCCGCAGCAGCAAAAAGCCAAACTGCCGCAATCAAACTGCAATCAGCGAGCAACACCACCACCACCACGATACCCACCTGGTCACTGGAATTGGATATGAAAATGACCACGAGAAGTGTGGGTTGCTGCGATTAATGCTGATGGGATTTAAATTAGAATTGCTGAACGCTTTGAAGTTCAAAGTGACTTTTGAGAAAGAAACTAGAAAATTATTTTGAAAGACCATGCTTTTCCTTCAAATTAAGCAAAATGTGGAAACGCATGGTAACGTCATGATTCGAAATCCGGACACTTAGTAGCATATCATTTTCGTTATAGCTGACAAAAAATCATGTAATAAGTTGGAAATGAAGAAATATCATCAGGATGTAGTATTAACAGTCAGTTTTAAGAGAATGCATGCAAAATATGTCTTTTCTAACAATTTTTCATCAGAATTTTAAAATGAAAATGATTTGTTGTGCTTCGAATCCCGGACACTGATAAAAGCTGAATCGAAATCCGGACACTTTTGCTTCGAATTCCGGACACCCGTTTTTGCTAATGAATCGCACAAATTTGGACTGAAATGTTAGTTAATGGCATTCTTTAGGTCTCAAATAAGCTGTTAACATCAAAACAATCGACATTTTACATAAAAATTTGCTAGAATTTAAGGAAATCAAAACCATAAATTTCTGCTTTGCCTTCCCGCTGCTTCGGACGCCTATGAAATATTTCACGTGAAATGTTTCGCAATTTTGGTAATCTTATAATTTTATTTTATTTAATTGTTTTCACATTAACTACAGCGTTCAAACAAACTTTAAATGAAAGTTGATATTAGAATTCATCAAATAACACAGTTTTGACATCCATAATGCGAACTTATATCCAAATAATTGATAAAACAAGATGAGGTGTCCGGGTTTCGAAGCGTCCGGGAATTCGAATCATGACGTTACTTGACACAAACACAAATATTTTGAGTGCAAACTTTCAGTTTGAGTTGCTGGTACAGCTGAACAAAATATTGAAGCTGTGTAGCCACACAAGTTCCTAGTTCGCCAAACAAACAAACATGTTGGTCGTTGGATATTCTGGCTTCAGCAGGATAATGAAATGTGGAACTAAATAGCTTTTACTCTCGGGTTTTTTGGTTATAATTCATGGGAAGTGGATTAAAATCTAGAGTACAGAACAGAAAGTGGAAAAAAGCTTCATTCGATTTTTGCGAAATGTTATCCTTTAATTGTTTGAAACAAAAAACAAGAAACAAGAAACAAGAAACAAGAAACAAGAAACAAGAAACAAGAAACAAGAAACAAGAAACAAGAAACAAGAAACAAGAAACAAGAAACAAGAAACAAGAAACAAGAAACAAGAAACAAGAAACAAGAAACAAGAAACAAGAAACAAGAAACAAGAAACAAGAAACAAGAAACAAGAAACAAGAAACAAGAAACAAGAAACAATATTAATCAAAAAATAAAGTTAAAAATCGCGATTCAATTATTTGAAGTTTGTTTTAAAAAACTTTCGGATAATCGAACTTCTGATAATAGAAACTTTGTATAGTTAAATCTAGACTAAACTATTTCCAATATCCGTACTCATTTGTACAAGCAACAGATAATAAGATATTCAAGTTCGTGTCACCATGGCGGTGCCAACGTTCCGCCACGGCTCCGTTACGGATAGCTGTCCATCTCAATGATGCAAGACGCTCTTTTCCTATCCGTGTCGTCGGCGCTGCTGTCGTTCGGAAACCAAACCCGGTTTTCTCATTATACCAAAGCTCACACGCGAATGCACCCTCTATAACCGGCGGTGCTGGTGTAACCTATTCCGTAATGCTGCTTGCCAAAACAAGTCTTCCGTAACGAGAACCTTCTCCGTCTGTTGGCCGCACTAGCCTAGCAGTTACAACAGGAGGGAAAACAATATGACATCATAATTGCCTAATGTAATTATCCTGGAACAACCTGGTCCTGGACTCTCGTCACAAACGTGTCGTCCGTTGACGGCAAAACTTTTGCGGCTGTTTTCATGCGATTAACGCTTTGTTGTCCATGTTATTGTGGAGGGACTAGACATATTGACGTCACTTTTCTAATCCTTTCCCCTCTCGTTATGTCTGCTCGTTAGACATAATGAGCTTCCTTTGTTGGTTCAGTTCAATTTTAAATGCATTCTTAACAGTGGGTTGAGTCGCGACGTGCCACCCAAAGAGCATGAGTTCAAATCTCGCTCGAAGCAACTTTTTCTAACAAACTTTTTTTTTGGTCTTCCTTTTTCCAGCCAATTCCAAACGCCGATTTCATAGTGCCAGTTGAGATAGACGGAACCGTGCATCAGGTGTACGTCCTGAAGCGGCCCCACGTCGACGAGTTCCTGAGGAAGATGGGCGAGCTGTACGAGTGCGTGCTGTTCACGGCGTCGCTCGCCAAGTACGCCGACCCGGTGGCGGATTTGTTGGACCAGTAAGTATTCTCGGTGAAAATAAAATTTTGATAGTTAAACATTTATTTTCGTATTTTCCAGGTGGAACGTATTCCGGGCGCGGTTATTCCGAGAGTCGTGCGTCTTTCACATGGGCAACTACGTGAAGGATCTGAACAAGCTCGGGCGAGACCTGCAGAAGATAGTTATTGTTGATAATTCACCCGCTAGTTATATTTTCCACCCGGATAATGCTGTAAGTTGATAATTTTTTTAAAGTACACGATTCTAAGTTTTTTTTCTATTGCAATTTTGGTCTGGATTATAAAATTAAAGTTAGAAACTTTTCAAACTAAAACAAACGTCACTTAATCCACAATAAGGCTCAAAATCCCGAAATTTTGAGGTTATTTTACAAACGGATGTGCGACAAAAGAACGAAAGACATAAGGTCGAAGGCCAAAAGGTTGAAAGACATAAGGTCCTATTATATAAATGGTCGATACTGGACAAAACGTCTAAAGAACAAAAGGTCGAATATGAAAAAAATTAGACAAAAATAATAATTATAATATGTTGTGAATATTATTACAAAAAACACATCTTTTTGAACATATGCAGAAATATATATTTTTTTTTTGTAGAATTCAATTTCATACAAACAATTTATTTTTTTGGTTTCTTTATCCATTTTTTTAATAATAAGCAGTATATTCTTGATTGGTCTAAAATATTATGAGTTCATCTATTCTTTCAAACATGAGCAGTTCTTTTAAAAAATCGTTCTTTTAAAATATTTTGTAAGTTTTTCCATTCTTTAAAACAAACTTTTCTTGATGGTTGGAATGTGTATATTTTCGTTATTAAAAACAACATATTCTTGATAGCCGTAATACAACCTTGATTATAGTAATATTTTGGTGAGTTTTTCCATTCTTCAAACATGGGCAGACCTTAAAAAAAAGTCCGAGAATTTACATTTATTCTTGTAATATTTCGAGAGTTATTTTTTCATTCTATAATTTTTCTTTAGCTTTTAAAAAAATGATTTGCGAGTTTTTGCATTCTTTTAAACGTTTTTTTTTTTCTTGAGGATTTGAAAGTTTATTTCTTATTGTTTTTAAAAACAACCGGTTCTTGATAGTCGTAGTTTTTCTATTCTTTCAAAAATGAGCAGTTCTTTTCAGCAGGTCTTCTAAAGACTTCTAATATATATACAGCAATTCCCCACGAAAACAGCATGGAAAAAAACAAAAGTGCTCGGATCGGGCTCAAAATTTTTCTGGGGGTTCCCTGGCCGAAATAATTAGACCCGTATTTTTTTGTTTGACCATTAGGGTGACCTACGCCGTGTTAGGGTGGTCTGAAAAAAGGCCATTTTCGTCGATTTTCGCAAAAACCACTTTTTTCGAAAAATCATAACTCCTCGCCATTTTAACCGATTTCAATTGTCTTAAACGCAAATGAAAGGTGATAAGTTGGCCTTTCAAAGAAAAATAGTAAGAAGTTTCAAAAATCTAGCCTAACATATGAAAAGGGCGTATGAAACTTTAAAATGCCGTTTTGGCGGTGTCTGGACCAAAGAGCCTATGTCTGGAAATATTTTTATCGGATTCCCCGGACATTTTTACATAACATACTAAAAAATGGGAGGAGTTCATTAACAGGATTCCGAGATATGATTTTTTGAAAATAAAATCCGTGTTTTTTGACGCGCCGCGCGCAAAAACCGGAGAATGACGAAATTGGCAAAAAATCAACTTTTTTCACTAAAACTGCGATAACTTTAAAATTTCAGCGATGACCTATAGATGTTTGGGTACCAAAATTTTCGTAATTAAAAGACGCAACTTTTGGTACCCTAACATCTATGGGTCATCGCTGAAATTTTGAAGTTATCGCAGTTTTAGTGAAAAAAGTTGATTTTTTGCCAATTTCGTCATTCTCCGGTTTTTGCGCGCGGCGCGTCAAAAAACACGGATTTTATTTTCAAAAAATCATATCTCGGAATCCTGTTAATGAACTCCTCCCATTTTTTAGTATATTATGTAAAAATGTCCGGGGAATCCGATAAAAATATTTCCAGACATAGGCTCTTTGGTCCAGACACCGCCAAAACGGCATTTTAAAGTTTCATACGCCCTTTTCATATGTTAGGCTAGATTTTTGAAACTTCTTACTATTTTTCTTTGAAAGGCCAACTTATCACCTTTCATTTGCGTATAAGACAATTGAAATCGGTTAAAATGGCGAGGAGTTATGATTTTTCGAAAAAAGTGGTTTTTGCGAAAATCGACGAAAATGGCCTTTTTTCAGACCACCCTAACACGGCGTAGGTCACCCTAATGGTCAAACAAAAAAATACGGGTCTAATTATTTCGGCCAGGGAACCCCCAGAAAAATTTTGAGCCCGATCCGAGCACTTTTGTTTTTTTCCATGCTGTTTTCGTGGGGAATATATATATATATATATATATATATATATATATATATATATATATATATATATAAATATATATATATATATATATATATATATATATATATATATATATAATATATATATATATATATATATATATATATATATATATATATATATATATATATATATATACAGCAATTCCCCACGAAAACAGCATGGAAAAAAACAAAAGTGCTCGGATCGGGCTCAAAATTTTTCTGGGGGTTCCCTGGCCGAAATAATTAGACCCGTATTTTTTTGTTTGGCCATTAGGGTGACCTACGCCGTGTTAGGGTGGTCTGAAATATGGCCATTTTCGTCGATTTTCGCAAAAACCACTTTTTTCGAAAAATCATAACTCCTCGCCATTTTAACCGATTTCAATTGTCTTATACGCAAATGAAAGGTGATAAGTCGGCCTTTCAAAGAAAAATAGTAAGAAGTTTCAAAAATCTAGCCTAACTTATGAAAAGGGCGTATGAAACTTTAAAATGCCGTTTTGACGGTGTCTGGACCAAAGAGCCTATGTCTGGAAATATTTTTATTGGATTCCCCGGACATTTTTACATAACATACTAAAAAATGGGAGGAGTTCATTAACAGGATTCCGAGATATGATTTTTTGAAAATAAAATCCGTGTTTTGTGACGCGCCGCGCGCAAAAACCGGAGAATGACGAAATTGGCAAAAAAACAACTTTTTTCACTAAAACTGCGATAACTTTAAAATTTCAGCGATGACCTATAGATGTCTGGGTACCAAAATTTTTGTAATTAAAAGACGCAACTTTTGGTACCCAAACATCTATAGGTCATCGCTGAAATTTTAAAGTTATCGCAGTTTTAGTGAAAAAAGTTGTTTTTTTGCCAATTTCGTCATTCTCCGGTTTTTGCGCGCGGCGCGTCAAAAAACACGGATTTTATTTTCAAAAAATCATATCTCGGAATCCTGTTAATGAACTCCTCCCATTTTTTAGTATGTTATGTAAAAATGTCCGGGGAATCCAATAAAAATATTTCCAGACATAGGCTCTTTGGTCCAGACACCGTCAAAACGGCATTTTAAAGTTTCATACGCCCTTTTCATAAGTTAGGCTAGATTTTTGAAACTTCTTACTATTTTTCTTTGAAAGGCCGACTTATCACCTTTCATTTGCGTATAAGACAATTGAAATCGGTTAAAATGGCGAGGAGTTATGATTTTTCGAAAAAAGTGGTTTTTGCGAAAATCGACGAAAATGGCCATATTTCAGACCACCCTAACACGGCGTAGGTCACCCTAATGGCCAAACAAAAAAATACGGGTCTAATTATTTCGGCCAGGGAACCCCCAGAAAAATTTTGAGCCCGATCCGAGCACTTTTGTTTTTTTCCATGCTGTTTTCATTCATTCATTCATTCGGGCTCAAAATTTTTCTGGGGGTTCCCTGGTCGAAATAATTAGACCCGTATTTTTTTGTTTGGCCATAAGGGTGACCTGCGCCGTGTTAGGGTGGTGCGAAAAATGGCCATTTTCGTCGATTTTCGCAAAAACACTTTTTTTCGAAAAATCATAACTCCCCGCCATTTCAACCGATTTTAGCTGTCTTATACGCAAATGAAAGGTAATAAGTTGGCCTTTCAAAGAAAAATAGTAAGAAGTTTCAAAAATCTAGCCTAACATTTGAAAAGGTCGTATGAAACTTTAAAATGCCGTTTTGACGGTGTCTGGACCAAAGAGCCTATGTCTGGAAATATTTTTATCGGATTCCTCGGATAATTTTACTAAGAATGGGAGGAGTTCATTAACAGGATTCCGAGATATGATTTTTTGAAAATAAAATCCGGGTTTTTCGACGCGCCGCGCGCGAAAACGGGAGATTGACGAAATTGGCAAAAAATCAACTTTTTTCACTAAAACTGCGATAACTTTAAAATTTCAGCGATGACCTATACATGTCTGGGTACCAAAATTTTCGTAATTAAAAGACGCAACTTTTGGTACCCAGACATCTATAGGTCATCGCTGAAATTTTAAGTTATCGCAGTTTTAGTGAAAAAAGTTGATTTTTTGCCAATTTCGTCATTCTCCGGTTTTTGCGCGCGGCGCGTCGAAAAACACGGATTTTATTTTCAAAAAATCAGATCTCGGAATCCTGTTAATGAACTCCTCCCATTTTTTAGTATGTTATGTAAAAATGTCCGGGGAATCCGATAAAAATATTTCCAGACATAAGCTCTTTGGTCCAGACACCGTCAAAACGGCATTTTAAAGTTTCATACGCACTTTTCATATGTTAGGCTAGATTTTCCAAACTTTTTACTATTTTTCATTGAAAGGCCAACTTATCACCTTTCATTTGCGTATAAGACAGATGAAATCGGTTAAAATGGCGAGGAGTTATGATTTTTCGAAAAAAGTGGTTTTTGCGAAAATCGACGAAAATGGCCATTTTTCAGACCACCCTAACACGGCGTAGGTCACCCTAATGGCCAAACAAAAAAATACGGGTCTAATTATTTCGGCCAGGGAACCCCCAGAAAAATGTTGAGCCCGATCCGAGCACTTTTGTTTTTTTCCATGCTGTTTTCGTGGGGAATTGCTGTATATATAACTTATATATATTATATTTATATATATATTATATATATATATATATATATATATATATATATATATATATATATATATATATTTTATAAACAACTTATACATGATTGTCGTAATATTTTTGGAGTTTTGCCATTCTTTCAAACATGAGTAGTTCTTTTAAAAAAAGTGAATTCTGAACTGTGTTGTATTTTTTTTTTGTTTTTAAAAATTATCTTTTTTTGGTAGTCCAAATATTTTTGCGAGTTTTTTCCAAAAAGATCCGATTATTTTGTAAGCCTTATTTTTATTTTTTAAACAATCTTTTTTGATTGTCGTCATATTTTTGTATGTTTTTCTAACATGGGCAATTCTGTAAAAAAAAGTCCTACTATTAAACTTTTTTTATTGAGGTTATATTTTATGTGAGTTTTTTTGTCAAGTCGTTTTTTAAATATTTTGTGAATGATGAGCAGTTCTTTTTAAAAAAAGAGTCCAATTTGTAAAATATATTGTGAGCCCAGCGCACCGCACCGCCAATTGATCCACACAGGTAAGTCGTTTTCTTATGTTTCTTTTGGATTTCAAAAAAGCAATTGGGACTTGTCAAAGATAGTTTATTTTTAGAGATGCTGTTTTTTCATTCTTTGCAACATGATCAGTTTTTTTTAATTTGAGTTCTAATTTTTTTTAAAGTTTATGTTGCAAATATTCTTTCCAAAAAACCTTTGAATTTTAATGAAAACAGAACTGAATTTACCTGAAAACTGTTAAAAGTACCTTTGTAAGCTGTATTTCAATATTTATGCAGGTTCATATTCAAATATTTAATTTCGCATTTTTTTAAATCGACCTTTTGCCCATTCGACCTTCTAGCATTCGCCCTTTTGTCCATTTGACCTTATGTCTTTCGACTTTTTGTCATACATTCGTTAAAAAACACCCTTTTTATCGGGTAAATTTTCTTTTTTTATTGTAACTCTTGAACAACTTTATTAAACTTTATGATTTTCAATACCAAGCTATAGGATCCAAAACTGGATCGAATGGAACGAATCCTGACAAAATTCGTTCAGCCAAATTTATGAAAAATCAAGATCAAGAAATGGTATAAATGAAGGTTGGTCTAGGAGGTCTAATTAAAAGTTCGTTTTTCGAGTGATTTTTTTGCCTTTTCTCGGTGACAAGACAAAAAAAAACAGTTATGAAAACTTAAATTTTTAAACATGGAAAGAACTAAACGAATCTTTAAAACAAGAATTTTCCCCAATGAACCATCTGCCAGCACTTAAGCTTCAACCATAAGGAAGTGAAAACCAGAAAGAGTAGTCACTTTAATCCCAGTTGAAACACAAACCATAAAAGAAAGAAAAAACGACGATACAGTCACTACAACCAGCCACTTTATGGGTGAGACGTTTTTACGATTTCCCAAGTCTCGGATTTCCACCCAAACTAATGCCTTCGAAAGTAGAAAGAAGGGTTGCGGTGCGGTGGGATCTGATTTCGCGCGCGACATTACACGACACATTCACACCCCCGACGGACGCCCTCCTGGAAGATAGTGTTGTCTGGGAATAAGCCCTGGCACGCGAATTAGTCACGAAATCGATGGTGAGTTCGATTTTTTTGGGGGGAAATTAAATGATGTGTGGCAGCTCAGAACTGACTTTGCCTCTCTCCTTTTTCGGCAATAAAACTAAATTTATGACTGTTTGCCCTCCCTCTCTCTTGAGTGTGTTTTCCAATGTCGATATCCTTCTGATTCTCGTTTGGTGGCGTGTGTGCACGGCTTAAAAGGACGATAAAGTGAGTCATCACGGCCGGTTGATTTTCTTCGGTGGCAAAGAAAGGAAAAAAATAAAGGACTGCGAGAGGGTGTGTGTAGTTTGTAGTTTTGCGGTGAAATTTGTTTTGCTCGTGAGGACTTTGAGGCACCACATGGGTTGTTCTGGGTTTGAGCGCCGTTTTGGGTGAATTATTAATGTTTGATGCATCGATGATGGCATGTTTGCTTGGAGATTAGGAGAAATAACGTAGTTTTTAGATATTCGCAACCTTTTTTGGAAAAATATAATGCAACTTTTATTCTACGAAAAAAATAACTTTTCTTATTTTATGCTATAAGAACCATTTTTATTTTTTTTTTTTGCATATCTTGTCAAGTTTTTCTAATTATTAGGGAAAATTGTACAACCTGAAGTTATGAATGAATAAAAAAAAATCAAATTTAAGCATTTTGTTATCTTATGACCAGTGGCCCATATCGTAATATTAAGTGGAAAATTATTTTGCCGAATGATGGTAAAAATTTGGAGATTTGGTGTTTTCGAAAAAAAAATCTCAAAATGTCAAAATCTAAGCTTGCTATGACTATTTTTATCAAAAGCATTAGAGCAAACTCTCTTATCGGAACGTTTGGTACGGTTTGTCCACGCATCCTTCCTCCCTTGTAGATTCTGTGAAATGTGATCCGTTCGTAGAATCCTCTCTGCGAAAAACACAACGCAGTAGGGCTGGCTGTTTTATTTTTTGCAATACATTTTCGGGCGTTCTAGGATGTACTTCAATGATTGATACTGACAAGAAAATGGCTGTGGGCTAGGATGCCCAGAAAAAATGACCCCCTGCTCCACAAGCGGCAGATGATTTTGGTTATTTTAAGCATATGTGTAAATTTCGAGCTAAATTTGTTTGATACTCGAGCCTAAAGATGGTGAAAATTGTTTTTTTCGCGCAAAAATGACATTTTTAAATCGCTAATAACTTTTCAGGATCGAGTTTTACAGCTTTGGCATGTTCTACAAAGTTGTAGAACATTAAATTTCCAATGAGAATCTCACTTTTGAGAATATTTGGATGAAAGTAGCGTGCCCTGCAGACAAAACCGTAAGAAAACTGGGGTTTTCATACATTTTTCCGATTTTTTTCCATACAAAATTTACTGTAGAGTATCAATGGGTAAATGTTGACCGATTTTGCTCATATTTCTCCCAGAGTCCTCAAATAGGTCAAGAACAATAATCAGCTTGTGGAGCGAGGTTTTGAGAAAAAGTCCCATTTTCTGGGCACCCTACTGTGGGCGTAATTTAACCCTACACAGTAAAGAATTGTGTGAATTTGAAATTTGATACCATCCGCTCTCGGTGGTCCCTTTGATATCGACACAGGAAAGAGAGTTCACTGTATTAACGTGAATTAACTTTTTTTTGTGTTTCAACAAAATTCAAGATTTCAGGAATTGACTTTTTTCAATACAGCGTATATTTTTTGTATTTTAAATTATGAAAAAAAAATAATTTCATGTAAAAAAATAGTTAAAGAAAATAACAAATAATGAGTAAAATGTTACTCATAAAACAATACATTTTTGCAATTCCGCTGTAAAACTGTCAACTTTTCCTGTCCTTCTGCAGAAACAAAACGGCCTACTATTCCCTACCAAAAATAACAGAATAGAAAATAAATACCTTTCAATACTAGTGCCGAAAAGTTCTACTTTTCAGAACTGAAATGGGTGCTGAAAAATTGAAGTTTTCAACACTAGTATCGAAAAGTAACATTTTTCGTTGGATAAATGTACGACTCATGCTGAAAAAAACTGCTTGTTGTAACTTGTTGCATAAACTACTATTGTGGGATATTTATCCATTTTGCTTTTAAATAAATTTTATGATTTTTAAGTAGAATTAGATATTTGTTTTTAGCAACTCTCAGATTTTTTATGAAACAAGCTCCACTGTGGCTTTCTAATAGTTACCATTTATTTAAAAAAGCCAACAATTGCAGCACTTGTTCACATAGCCAAGTATTTAGAATTACATTTAAGCAAATAGTTTTGGTTTATATTCAAATGTCCTTCTTTTTTGGTTTTTTATCATTTTGAAAAATTGTCCTCCATTTTCATGAGCTTTATCTGGTAACAGTAGTCCTAAGCACTTTTAGAATTCTAAATATACAAACATTTTTGTTTCTGAAAATATCATGTTGAATTAAAGAGTCAGAATTTATAGTCATTTTAAGGAAAAACAAAGCAATTTTAAAACTCAATTATCTCGAAAAAGCGTGAGCCTAATTTTATAGGTTGCATTTTAAAAGGAAAGAAGCAATACAAACGCTGAAAAAAAATCAGTAGTGTTTTTCTGTAAACTCGAGATATCTTCATTTGGAAATGTCTAATTTTTAAAGGAAAAGTGTATAGGGCCACCCTAAATTCGAAAATTGTCCAACTATATGTGTTTCCACGTAATTTTGGCCGTTGAACAAGTTGCAGAAAAAAGTTTTTTTTTTTAATTTTAAGTTTGATATTCAACGAGGTTCACCGAGTTTGAAAAATACGACGGGTGCTGAATACATTTTTTTTTGCAATTTTGGAAAACACCCTTTAAAATGTTTGTAAATGTTTTTTTGCCGTCAAGATAATTGTCAAAACAGTATCGAAAAGCATTACTTTTTGAAACAAATAAAAATATTTTAGGCAATGAAAAGTAAGCCATTTTGTCGTTCAAGGTGAAGTTTCTGAACGGAATAGTAAAAAAAATAGAATTTTTTTAAAATCGAGATTCGTCTGGAGGCAGAGTTTGGTTGTAGAGAGTTAAATTATTTCTATCGTTTCATAAATATTTTGTTTTTTTTTTTCACGGAAAAAAACATTTCAGCATAGGAAAAAACTTTGTAAAACATTAGTAACCTTCAAACGATTTCCAAACCTCCCCAAACACTATCGCTCACATTTGATCTTCCAACATAAATAAAGAAAACATGCACGCAAACACCGCGTCCACAAAGGATACCTTTCCTTTCCAGGGAAAACTCGAACCCTTTTTTTCGCAACCTTCTGACTCACTGCACCCATCCCGACGATTATGGTGATCGCCATCATCATCATTTTCCCCCCTCCTGCCGTCCAGACACTTTCCAGGAAGTGCAAAAAAAATCCCCTCGACTTTCACGTTCGTGTTTCATTTTTTGAAAGAAATGCTCGAAATGTGACTTGAATACCAAATTTTCTGTGTTGATTTACGTGCGGAATTTGTGCGAGGGTGGGTTCGTAGAATGAACCTCCTGTTTAATATTTAATTTGATTCGAATTAACGAATTGCTTGTGATCTGGTTGGGATTTAATATGCTCGTCGCGACTTTTTGGGGGGGAAAATAGTCAACTTTCCAAGTTGCAATCAGTGTTTATAGTAACGAAGAAAGTGAGGGGTTGTCTGAGTCAGACTTTACTCGCCAAATCATCCCCTAGTTGTCAACCTTGAATTGCAGTGGAAAGACGTCGTTCCCATCCCGAAAATGTCTTGCGAATGTTTCTGCTTTATGATTTTTCCCCTGGTGTTGACGATGGATTCTTTGTGGCTGCCGGGGACACCAATGTTGTTTGGTTTGACTCTGGACGATGAAGGATAGATTGCAGAGTACAGTCATCCCACATATTCGGAACACCCACAAATTCGGAACACTTTTGCGATAATTTGTCAATAGCAATCCAAATGCATCTTTTCTGTCGACCCTACTATTTTTAGGACCTTTATTTGGACATTCTCTTGCTATTTAATTAATAAAAGTAGTACTTTTAAAACAAAAAAACTGCATTTCGAGACGATTTTATTCAGAGCAGCAAAACACTGCCTCCAAATTGCCTGTTCCATAATCGTGGGATGTTATTGTGCCTCCCACAATTGAGGAACACCTGAATTTAACTGATATTTTCACAAAAAACGTTATCAGACCATTCATAAAACATTACTAAGCATGAGTTTTATTGGTTTTAGAATGTGAAGTCATTATTTTATAAAAAATATGTACCCCTGGAGAGAAAAAAAAGTTTGTTTACATCGTAAGAAAAAAGTGTTCCGAATTTGTGGATTTCAAGGGTCAGAGTATTTCTTCAAAAACTTGATATAAAAGTTAAAATTTGCAGTTGTTCGATACAGCATTTGAAAGATCGCAAGAAAAGCTTTCAAATGAAGGTAAAAGCGAGTCATTAAGTTCAATTATCGATTTTCTATGATTTTTTGAACATCGGCCGATCTGTAAACTGTTCCGAATATGAGGGATGACTGTACAACATCAGTTTCAATCCCTGTGGCCTTGATTTTTATTTTGCTAGGGGAAGACCCACGGAGAGCGCGCACTTGTTTTCCACGAACAAAGCGCAGTAAAAATTCCCGGAAAAGCGAGCGATATTTTACTAGAAAGGTTAACAGCCACGTCAAGGACTGTTTTGAACTGTTTCGGAGAAAAATCTCATCAAAAATTTAGCATTTATGAAATGTTTCCAGATTATTTCGAGCAAAAACAATTCTCGAGTAACTTTTCAAAATAATCCTGGTGCTATGGATTTTCCGTGCAGAATTTCCTTTTTACCTGATAAATAGTTGATTATCAAGGTTATTCGATAAAATTATCGTCGGACGATAACGATAATGGTTATCGAGTTTTTTGGAAAATACATAAATTTTCACAAATTACCGTTTTTTTTTCTAAAATACTCAAATTTTCAAAATATGGAACATGGGTATCAAACGAAGCGAATGCTTTTTCAATTTATTAGAGTATTTTTTTAAATACTAAAATTTTTACAAAATACCGTATTTTATCGAAAATTATTAAAATTTTCAAAATTTTCAATATGGGTATCAAACGAAGCGAAATTTTGTATTTTTCTTTCATTTTATTTAAGTATTTTTGTAAGATACTAAAATTTTCACAAAATACGGTATTTTTTCGAAAATTCTCTTATTTTAATAATTTGCAATATGGGTATCAAAATAAGCGAAATTTTGTATGCTTTTTCACTTTATTGGAGTTTTTTTTTTTTGAAAAAACTAAAACTTTCACAAAATAGCGTATTTTTTTGAAAAAATCTCATATTTTCAAAATTTGCAATATGAGTATCAAACGAATCAAAAGTTTTTATGCTTTAATGCTATACTTCATATGCTTCTTATCATAAAACAAAATTTGCGTCGTTTGACACCCATATTGCATATTTTGAAAATTTGAGTACTTTCGAAACAATACGGTATGTTGTGTTTTTTTATTTTCCAAAAAAGAAAACTTTGCTAATGTGAAAAAGCAATCCAAATCTCGCTTCGTTTGATACCCATATTGCATATTCTGAAAATTTGAGCATTTTCGAAAAAAAAGGTTACCTGTCATTTTTTTATTATTATACAATAACTCCAATAAAATGAGACAAGCATGCCAAATTTCGCTTGTTTTGATACCCATATTGCATATATTTAAAATTTGAGTATTTTCGAAAAATACGGTAATTTGTGAAAATTTTAGTATTTTCCAAAAGTAAAAAAAAAACTCTAATAAAGTTAAAAAACATACAAAATTTTGCTCCGTTTGATACCCATATTGCATATTTTGATAATTTGAGTATTTCAGAACAATACGGTAATTTGGGAAATTTTTTGTATTTTCCAAAAAACTTAATAAATTGAAAAAGCATACATCATTTCGCTTCGTTGGATACCCATATTGCAAATTATGAAAATTTGAGTACTTTCGAAAAAATACGGTATTTTGTGAACAATTTGGTCCAGTTTTCAAGATATAGTGACCATGAGTGACTATCTCATAGAATATTTTATTCGGTTCAGAAAATTTTCAAGCATTCAATATTACGCCCTTTTGAAATATTGTTTTCGTAAAAAATGGAAAATGTCACGAATGTTTTATTTTATAACATTGAAAATCGGACCATTAGTTGCTGAGACATCGGCATTAGCAAATGTGCAAATGGGTTAGACTTAGGAAACTTCAATTTTCCTTTTTCTTTTTCTTCAGGTATTAGAAAACGGTTTTCCGGTTGTTGTTGAGAATTGCTCAAGTAACTAAAAATATAAATAAAAAAACCTCATAAAGATACAGAAACTGTAAAAAATGAATACAGAATCAGAAGACATGTTTTCGATTAACTAAATTTGATAAATTTTGCACCTGAGTTATTTTTTGGAATGATTTTCCATTTTCAATAAGTTGTTTATCTCAAAAACAGTTTTCTAAAATTTGTTTTTCCTTGTATAATTCCAGGTGCCAGTGAAGTCGTGGTTCGACGACGCCTCCGACTCGGAGCTGCTCGATCTGATTCCGCTGTTCGAGAAGCTCAGCAAGGTCGACTCGGTGTACACCGTGCTGTGCAACTCGAGCTCCCAGTCCCAGCTGCAGTCGCCGCAGCAGCACCAGCAACTGCAGCAGCAGCAGCAGCATCAGCAATCGCCGCTCACCCAGGTGGCCCAGGACGTGAACAACACGTAACATTGGCAACACATGTTCATCAACATCGTATGATTAATTTAACGTGCATGTTTTTATCAGTTGGTTATTCTTTATGATTAGTTTTTTTTTGGTTTTAAAGCGTTTTAAATTAACTAAGATTAATTGTAACACACAGATACACAGAGAAACACACACCGGTATAGGATCGCGAAACAACTCCTAAAACAATTTGGAAAAACGTGCAACATGTGGAGAGGTTAGGCGATTGTGTAAGTCCTTTTTTTACACATACACACACAAACACACCCGCAAGAGAAAAGCACACAGATTAGTGAAAATTCGAGGAAAAGCTAGTTTTATCTAATGTACCACGCAGTTAGTCGTATGTTAGTATTGCATGAGCGAGCGAGCGCGCCATTGAGCTGAGCAAAGTTTAGTTATTCAAATTATAAATATTTGCTTGTCGAAAAATACGCTTCAAACAAGGTACTGTTATTGGTTTTTTCTTAACTTATTTTCAAAACGACCACTCGAGCAAAGACGCCAACGAGAAAAGGTGCCATTTTGCCCCGGTTGATCCCTTTTTAGAATGGTGAGACAGAAACAAAAAACTAAAAATCAGCCAAACGTGATAAGTGCAACACATGTATATCACCGTACATATCACCACTGGAAATTTTACAGCACTCAAAGTGGCGAAACTATCAGCAGAACTTTTAAAAAATACAAGCAAGGGTTTAGGAATTAGTGAGGGGGTCTCACGGGGCAAAATGGGCACCTGATCGCACTAGTCCAGCAGCGCCGAAATTGCGCATGGAATTGAATCACACAATCTTTAGATAGCGGAAAGTCGTTGCACCAACGGAGCTCGTAATCAAACAAAATCAAACTCAAAACAAAATAAACGTGGCGATCCGAACTCAAAACTAAACCTAAAAAAACGATGTGAATTGATGTTGAAATTGACACACTACACACTCACACTGCTGTTTGCTAACTATTTACTTCTACTACCTCTACACCGAGAAAAAAAGAAAAACACTCACACTAATAGGTAACAAATCAAAACTACAAAAGTAGGGCAGAATCCCGCGCTCGACAAACATTTTCCAACGTGTTCGGTCCAATTTTTCACCTTTGAAACACTTTTTGATAAGAGGATAAGCGAAGGAGAAGCTAGCGTGTCGATTTTCCCTTGCTTTTTGACTTTCTTTCAAACTCGTTGAAGCAATTTCACGGCGAAAAGGATTTGCGAAGTTGCAAAATCTGCTGCGTTGCTTTTTTTTGTTTACAATGCGTACTCGCGGATTTCCTTCTGGTTGCGTGGCTTCGCCACGATTCAGCTTCCGTAATGTCACTATCGCGATGATTTTTCCGTCAAACTGTTCCGATGAGCGAAAAAAAAACACGTGCTTGCGCTTGTCCCTGCGATGTCCGTTTGACGTTTCGTGCAAGAAAATTTTCCAAACGTCAAGAGAGAGCGCCTGTCAGCGCGTTTGTGTTGGTCTTGCACAGTGGGTTAAATTCATGTTTATTTTTGGTCAAAATTCATATCGGTTTATTTTTTTTTCGGCAAAGTTGACAGTTTTTGTGTTTTGACAAATACTTTTCGTATGAAATTGTCTTCGAACTGAAAAATTACCAGCAACGGAAGGGAGAGGCGCATCCACACATAAACACACACACAGATTGTTGCATTTGTAGCTTTTTAGGGACGTTCATAAATGTTTCGTTTGTTTTCAATTGTGTTGTTCATCGAGTCGCCAACAAGTTGTCCCCATCGCTGGAAAGTACTCACCCCCTGCAGGAAAGTGCGCGTAGTGTTTGTACGAAAAAGAAAGCCGATTTTTGATACATATGAATGTGGGCAAAACTATAGAGACAAAATCTTGTGTGTACCGTTGTAAGTAAGGAATAAGCAAGCTAAAATGAAGAAAACAATAATCGCGTGTGCGCTCAGAAATTAGAAATCACACGCTGTACCAGGAAATTTGAGGAATGTAAAGAAAGGAAGGAACAAAGTATATATTTTTATATACCGTAATAAAAGAAGAAAACAAAAACGTTAAATGATAAAAACAATGTAATCTAGAGCAAGTGTAATAACGTAATAAAACACACTAAACTAATACAATACTTGATAAGCTAAATTATACAAAGCAGCCACACACACACAAAAGAGGAAAAATCATAATGTATTTTAAAAACAACAACAAAAGAAAGATGAACAAATTTATCTGTGAAATTTGTACCATATTAGCGATTTGATACTGCAGCAAACACACACAAACACGGCAAGTTACACCCAAAACAAAACCAAGCAACACGCAGATTTAAAACAATAACACAGACACACACACACAGTCGAACAATAGTTTTTTGTATGAATCTTTGTGAAAACGCGAGCGAAAGCGTAGAAACGCACGAGAGCGAGAGAGAGCGAGCGGTGAGGCGTGAAGTGAAACAAACAAAAAAAGATGAATCAAATAGAATTGTAATAAAATACCTTCATGGAACACATTTTCATAAAAAAAACAAACATTTAAAAAAAGGCCGTTTTCTTACTTGTTTGGCGTGTGACAGGTTGTGTGCGAGCGAGAGAGAGAGCGCGAATTTTGTGTGAACGCGATCTTAGAACAATTTTTGAATGAGAGAGCAAGCGGAAAAGCAATCACAATAATTTTGGGTTTTGTTTGTTTTTAGTTTTTTTTTTCTATTTTCGTCACCCGCTAAGTTTAAGAATTTAACAAAACTATAATTTGAAATTGAAGAAGTGGAAAAGGAATTTGCACAAAGTGTAGACTTTCAAACGAGGGGAAAACATTTTGCTAACAAAACCAAAATTTACAAAAAAAATGAAATTGAATCGACCACCCCCTCCGGAATGGAATGTACTTTTCATAAATCTAGTTTCTATCGTTTAATTTTAGGCAGAGAAAAAAAATATTATAAAAGTAGACCCCTTTTTTCGATTTGATTGCATGTGTTTAGGACTTTTTTTGTTTGTTTGTAAATTGGCAAAAAAATGCTCATAAATTGTCGCTTAAAATAAAAATTAAAAAAATTAAGAAGTTTAAAGCAGAAGCGACAGTTTGTGTGCTTTTTAACTAGATTTTCGTTTTTATTCGTACAGAATTGGTCTGTGAGAGAAGATGCAACTAAACAAAACAATAAAACGTGTAGGATAATTTTGCAGGACGCAGCGAGCAGTGGTAAAATCAAGATTGCAAAGAATCAAATATTATTTTATTATTTTTTTATTTTTATTTAAGCATTTATGTATTTAAGCACAACAGAAATTATGAGAAAAATGAGTTATAATATATTTCATTTAATTAGTAAGATTTTTTGTGTTTGTTATTTTTGTTTGTTTTTCAGTTGTTCCAGAAATATTAGAAACTCAAACAAAACTTTTCAGCAGTGAAATATCACAGTCCTGTATGAGATTCTTTATATATTTTTTGTGTCTTCGGCAAAGTTGTAGGTATAGATCCTTATCCTACACTGAAAAAATATACAACGGTTAAACATTTTTTGGTGATTTTTAATTTCACTTTTTGTCACTAAAACTTGATTTGCAAAAAAACACTATTTTTAATTTTTCAAATTTGCTATCAAAAAGTACTTCAGTGAATTTTTGATGAAGTGCACCGTTTTTGGGTAACTTTTTTAAAAGTAGTAGCAGTTAATTTTTTTTTAAATTAGTGCCCATGTTTGCCTACTTTTTGAAAAAATATTTGTGAAAGGCTGAGAAAATTCTCTATATTTTACCTTTTTGAACTTGATACGACCCTTAGTTGCTGAGATATTGCCATGCAAAGATTTAAAAACAGGAAAATTGATGTTTTCTAAGTCTCACCCAAACATCCCATCATTTTTTAATGTCGATATCTCAGCAACTAATGGTTCGATTTTCAATGTTAAAATATGAAACAATCGTAAAATTTTCTGATCTTTTCGAAAAAAATATTTTCAGGGCCAAACATTCAATATTACGCCCTTTTGAAATGTTAGTCTTAATTTAAAAAAATAAATATTTTTTTCAAAAAGATCAAAAAATTTACGAATGTTATTTTAACATTGGTTGCATCAAATCAAATGTGTCGAGAGTCAGTTTTGCCTTCCTCACCTCAATGAGGAAAGGCTATAAAATCACTCGAAAAATGAACTTCTTTATTCGACCTCGTAGACCCACCTTCACGTATACCTATCGACTCAGAATCAAATTCTGACACCGAAAAATATGCACACGATTATCTCCGGACTGGCTGAACCGATTTGGACCGTTTTGGTCTCATTCGATCCGTCTTGGGGTCCCACAAGACCCTAGTTAATATTATGCAATTTAGAAAAGTACTTCAAAAGTTATGCTAAAAAAACGATTTCAGCTAAACTTCGAAAGATTGTAAAAAGGGTGGTTTTTGTAAGAAAACCCGTCATGCTATATATTTTTAGAAAGGTATTTGAAAGACCTTTCCAACGCGTCCAAAAGATTGAAGATCTGACAACCCCATCAAAAGTTATGAGCACTTAAGTGTTATTTATACACTTTTTTGAGGCCGGATCTCAAATATTTTGATGAAAAAGTTGTCGGGATCTATCATGCGACCAATCGTTGGATATATAATCAAAAGACCTTTCCAACGAGCCCAAAAGATTGAAAATCTGACAACCCTATCAAAAAATATAAGTACTTTAGTGTTTTTAATACACTTTTTTTGAGGCCTGATCTCAGTTTTTTTTTGATAAAAATAAGTGTTATTTATACGCTGTGTAGTGTATTTACTTTATGAATGTGAGGAAGGCATATACCACCTTAAGGTGGATTAAGAACGTTTTTTTTTTAATTAAGTTCTCTGAATTTTGAGCTTTTTGTATTATCCAAATTTGTTAAGCGTATTATGAAGAAAAATTACATAAAAAATAAATAAATTATAGCCATTAAATTTAATATCATTCAAATTTGTTTTTTTTTTATTAATTAATTTGCATTTTATCCCTTTTCAAATGTCAGTCTTGATTTTTTTTTTGTGTTAACTCAAAAATCGTTTCCTGTTTCTTTTACTTTTTGTGACTGTATTTCAGTAACCAGAGGTCCAATCTATCAAAGTTTGTCGGACAAATTTTTAGCAAATTTTTATGATTGATTCAAGTACCCTCCGATTTAAAATTAAATGAGCCATCTTCTATTAGACAATCATAAGTGATAGAAAGAATTCGAATGGCATTTCATTGCTAACATGCATTTCAGATTTCCCTATCACGGACGTGAACTATAAGTACTAACTATTGTATTCAAAACACACGCTTGCTTAACTTACTTTTTACGGTTGCTAAAATTGTGACAAGTCAGAAAAGAATTTTGCATTTTTAACGGTTTATCGGCAAAAAACATTATTCGAGTTTCAAACGGACAAAATATCAGGAGAGTAACAGCATTGATATATCAATCAGAGAACCATCGATATAAGGGTCTCACTCAGTGTTTGCGATTGTCAAGTCTACGAATCTGGTAATTTTTGTGTTTGACGTTTTTTAAAAACGAGCCACGGCAAATTTGCTGACAAGGAGGTGAAGGGAATGAGGCGTGTATACATAAATAACTGGATAAAAATAGAATTCAGTCTGGAGCTAGTAACGACAAATGGGGTTTCGAATTTTGTCTGAAAGAAAAGTAAATGTTGGTGAAAAATCACGACAGGAGGTAATGGAACTTCTAAAGAAACTATTTCCTTCTGTTTTAAGAACATTGGGGAAAGCGTCTGGATCGCACCTTCCGTGAATGGAACACATTAGGATCTCATTGAGATTGACACAAAATTGAAAGAACTTTGCTTGGAACGATTGCCTGAGCTGGAATTGTTGTTCGTATATCAAACATATGAAGTCAGCTGTGGCATTTATGAACCACATCTCGACAAAAAATCGCAAGCGGAATTATTTAGGTTTTAGATGACGGGTGAATGTCACTAAACAGCGAAAGATATTTTTTCGTATCATGTTCGTAGAAACAAGAAACAATGTGCAGCTTTTGCGGAATTGAGATCGGTATGGAAATACATCGATGTCAAACATGTAGACTAAGGACGGGCACGAAGCGTGTGATAATTATTTCGAAGAGTTTGCTGACAGACAAGTGCCGTGCTTGAAGTTTACGTCCGTGTTCGGGACGTGTATTAACGATGATCAATTTCAACTCCTCACACCTTTCAGCGAAACTCACTTCTAATAGACGCTTTCCCTACTAGATAACCCAAACAAAATTCGAATTTCAAATACTGAAAGATCTTACCTGTTCAAAACTCCTTGTTCCACGACTTTCTTTCCGAATTAATCACAATAAGCCTCCGTTTAAGTTTAAATCCATCTAATCCAACTCATTTTCAAACGTCCCAACATTCAACTTCACTCGCCTCCCTTCGCCTTCACGATGGCCCGATCCTTCAAACTCACCACCCAGCCCGGGTTCAACCCGTGGAAAATCTGCCGCGGGTCCTTGCACTGCGTCAACATCTCGTACTGCGGATCGTCCTCAATCTTGGGCAGCTCGTAGCCGTACTTTTGCGCCAGCACCAACCTCTCCTTGCTAATCTCCTCCGGATCCGCCAAATAGCCCCGATTCTTCGCGTCCGTATAGTAATCGATCGCGTCCTGCGGCGGCAACATCCTCCTCGGAATCGGAACGCCCTTTTCGAACCACTTGCGGGGATTCACCACCGCAAACAGACTGTGCGGATCGTAATAGGCGGTCCGGATGACGCCTCCGTTGCGCTCGATGGCCGCAATGACCAGTTCGGGCGCGTGCTGGACCTCGATGTTGAGCTTCGCCCGGAACTCGTCCGCACCCTCGTCCGTCAGCTGGACGCCGTAATGCAGCTGGTCCGGCCGAATCTGGAACAGGCCCGTGTTGCAGATCGTAGTCAAATCAATCGGCCCGCTCGCGTCGATCCGGTTCGTGTCGATCAGCTTCTGCAGCTGGTGCAAACTGATCGGCGGATATTCCCGCTTCAGGTGGTGGCCCTTGTAGTACGGTTCGTAACCGAAGCGCAGATAAAACGGAGTATTTCCCGTTTCGTAACCCAGTCGCATGTAGTTCTGACGCTGGCCGGAACCCTTGTTGCCTGCACCGTGCTTGTCACCGCCGTGTTGAGCGCGGCCACGCTTTTGCTACAACAATCCCAAAAAAAAAAACAACCCGGATTACATAAACCAAACTCCAGCAAGGAAAGCGAATAAAACTTACCGGTTGCTTCGAGTTTGGATTGTCCCGGATGTTGCCGATGGAGACTCGGGGCAGGGTTCGTAGCATCTGGAGCGCCTTTTCCGTTGTGTGCTTAATTTTAGACATTTTTGGGACACTGTTTCACCTGTTTTATGGATAAAAATTGCGAATCGTGAAATTGAATAACAAAACACGCGACCGGGCTTGAGTGCTCTGTTTTGATTTTGGCCCCAAGATTGACAGTTCTGTTCATGCAGGGCTGTGCAAAAGGGTGTAGAGAAAACGGGGTTTTGAAAATGTGTAGAGATTTGAACAGTGGAAGCAATTGATTTAAATTTGAACAAAAATAATGAAAGGAGCAGAAAATTACAAAAAATCATGCAGTGCGGGCAACCCACTGTGGATGAAGAAAAGCTTGAAAAAAATAGAAGAAAAGCCTCAAGAAATTTCTTGGATGGCCCACCTCTTACTCACAAACAGTTTTTGTAGCATGGAAGATTTACGAGCAGATATCCAGCGTTTATTTTGAAAAGGACCAATAAACTATTGTCTTTCATATGTTTATAGGACCTAATAGAAAAAACTCTAGATATCTTGTAATTGATTGTTTATTTGTGACGAGAGCCTGTTAGCACTGACGAACTGACGTGCCACCCCATACATATTTTTGAGAAAATTCTGACCGCAAATTCTCCAGCGAACACCAACTCCATCTACCTTCAGGTTCGCTGAACTAATTCTCTCTCCCACACGTGTTTTTGATATTGTGACTATGCTTCAATTTGTAATCTGCGTCGTTTCAAAAAAGTATGCGCTCAGAACGATTTTGGAGCGCGCTGTTCGTTTCGGCGAAAGCGTGTGTCAGTTTATGCTGACTTCAACAATACATTGCATGTAAACATTGGCGCGAAGCGAGAAAAGAGAGCTAGTGAAGAGAGGGAAGAGAGAAAAATCGGTTGACAGATTGTTCGCTAGAAGCAAAAATGCCAAACAAGAAGAAGACAATTGCGGTCAAAAGTGGTTCGCTCGTGGCACGTCAGTTCGTCAGTGCTGTTAGTTTACAACTTTTTATCAGGTTATCAGGTCTTTCGATAATTCGTCGTTGTGTTTTGAGAGTGTCCTTTAATCTCAACTCTTCTTCCGTGTATACCCATCCTTATCTCTCGTATCTTATCTCAAGGCGCTCTTACAAATCCTATGTCGAGTTTATCAATCAGATCGCAGAATTTCCGTTGAGGGTACTGGAACCATTTGCTACACCCTTACCAAAAATCATGATTTTTTGAGTTCCAAATCCCACTTTTCATACGATTTTTTCAGTTCAACCCATATAACCATTTTTATGGTTGTAGTACCTGAACTCAAAAAATCGTATGAAAAGTGGGATTTGGAACTCAAAAAATCATGATTTTTGGTAAGGGTGTATTCCACACGCATATGAGCACATAGGGTTAAACCGACGACGTTAAACCGCGCCCAGATTCGCGTTACTTTTGATCACATTTATCATATGCGGCCGAAAGTGATCCCATGCGAATGTGTACCGATAATGAAGATGGCCGACCATCATAACGTGCTCTTCGTCACAGTACTATCGTGGGTCACTTCTACTAGTCACTCTCATTGAAAATATTAAAAGAACATAAATTTTTCATTGAAAACAAAAAAAATCATAAATAAAAAAACTGATTTAAAAATTCTAAAATAAATAGTTTGAAAATCAAAGGTTCTTAAATTTTAAATACCACGATATTAGAAATTCAGCGATTAAAAAGGTAAAATTAACAATATTTGCGGCTTTTAAATCTAAAACAATATCAGCTATTAAAAAAATAAAAAATAAACATAAACCAATAATTTTAACAATTCAAAATAAAAAAAAACTTAAATTGAAAAATTACACTTATTACACTCATTACACTTAACCTGGGTGCTGAATAGTCGTTCGCAAAGCTGCCTCAATTTTGAACTGTCAAAGCGGAACCAATTTACTGTTCTCAAAATGCTCCCAAGAAATAGCAAGTATTGTAATCGATCAATAATTTATTTTGTCAGGAATTAAAAAAAAAGTGGATTTAGTCTATGAACAAAACACGCGCGAATTTTGTCAGCGAAAAGTCTAAAATCAACAGATCCAAAATGTATCAAAACAAGTCACTTCAGCAGCAAAAAAAATGTCACGCTTGAGCTTGAACATAGCCTTCTACCTCGCCTTCTACTTTGTTTATGTTTACAGCAGTAGTGCAGTTGTATTAGTGAGGAGTAGTGGGGACCATTCAAAAATCACGTTACGCATTATGTCTTTTCAGCACCCAGCACTTAACTTATTCAAAAGTTCATAATACATCAATAATTTTTTTTTTAATTTACAAACCTAAAATTCTAAAATAAAAAGTAATTTATAATAAACAAAATCAAAATAACTAAAACTTCACAAATATGTAAATATTTTTTAAATCACACATCAATAATTTAAAGTGCATAGATCCAAAACTAAAAAAAATACAACAGTTCAAAAAACTCAAAAATCAGCAATTCCAAAATTAAATAAATTAACGGCTGTAATATTTAAAAACCAGACAGTTTAGAAAAAAATAAATTTAAAGAAATAAAATCCAAAAATTGAAACTAAAAAATATATAAAAATAATAAATTATAAAAAAGTAGAGTACAATATACATCAATTACAAAAATTACAAAATCAGAAATTAAAAAAAATATTTTATTTAAAAATTTAAAAAGTAATGGTTCAAAAATATTAAGTTCTTGAATTTAAAATCCAAAAAAAAAATACAAGAATTTAAAAATAATAATTCAAGAATTATAAAACATCTAGCCAGGGTAGGTAAACCATCACCATCGCACTATCATTGATGCATATTTCGGTGCGTTCCTCGTCTCTTAAAATTTCTCTTCTCTTTCGCAGCCGAGTGATGGTCGGCTTGCTATCGCGAATATTGAAAGCCCAACGAACCGATGAGAAATACCGTATCGCTGGCTCCGATGGAAGTATCGTTCCAACCGGAGAGACACGCACACGAAATTGCTGTATACATACACTGGAGCTCACGCACACAAATGAACTCATTTCTACAGGGCTTACGGGCGAGAGAATTTCACGATTGCTCTTTCTCTTGCTTTTTGAGCGAGGGGACTGGCCGTGTGAGAGATTTTTTTCCGTCTTACGCATCGGTTTGTTCGTTGCTCGCTATTTCATCGGCGTCGTTTTCTCTTCGCTCTCTTGATGCAGTTTTGGGAGAGCGCCGAAAATTTGATGATTTGAGCGAGGGACGATATTTAAAAGCCCTCGCCATCGGCGAGGAAACGAGAAAATACCATCCCTGCATCTAGCATTCAAAAAATATAAAACTTGTTTAGGGCCAATACGCACCTCCCAAGAAAAAGGGTCAAGAAATGGCTTTACGAACAGCAGAACAAAGGAGAGGAACGATTTCTTGAGGCTTTTTTTCATCGTCTTTGGCTTACTTTCACTACCGCTGCTTCCGAAGTGCGTATAGGTTAGAAAATCCAACAATTAAAAAAAACTAAAATTAAAAATAATCCAGAACGAAAAAACAGGATCCTCGGATTAATGTTTAAAAAATCAGTTATTTATAAAGTTTAACATACATGAATGATGTATTTTTATTTTTTTAATTAAAAAACTCAAAAAAATTAAAAGTACAACAATTTAACAATTTTAACAATTGAATTTAATAATATTTTAAAACAAAAATATAGAAAAAAACTGAAATATTGTAATAAAAAATTTATGGTTTAACAATTAAAAAAACGCACATATTTAAACATAAAAAACAAGAAAATTTTTTTTCTTAAATTTAAAAATGCACAGAATTTTTCAGTTTTTTTTCGGCACGTCGGCAGCGTAAATCTCTCATGTTGATGTCGAGGGTTTTTTAAGGTTCAATAAACAAAAATTCAATTTTTGTGTTTTTTTTTTGTTTTTGAACAACTGCCTTGTGTCAGAGGTTAAAAACTAAAATCTTGAGTTTTTTTTTAAAAAGGTCCAATAAACCAAATTTACAGTTTTTGCTTTCAAGGTGTTTTTGAAACCGCCTTGAGTCAGGGGTATTAAAAAACACCCAAAAAGTAAAAAACTAAAAATTTGGTTTATTGGACCATTTAAAAAAAATTCCAGAAATGGTTTTTAAAGGACTAAAAAAACCAAAATAAATTTCCAGAGTTTTTTTTGAAAAGGACCAATAAACCATTGTCTTTCATATGTTTATAGGACCTTATCAAAAAAAACTCTAGATTTGAGCAAAATTGAAAATGAATTTTTTCACAAGGGCATTCACAGTGGAACCGTTGTGTAGAGTTCCATCCCACCCCTGCTGGGACTTTTGACATTTCGTTGGGCAAGCGAAAACCAACCACAAAACAAAATCCAAAACAAAACATGCTGGTACTGTTGTTGTTGCTGGAGTTGGTGACTCTTCCTTTATCAACATCGGATTCTTACGTCGTCGTCGTCGCGAATTTAATTTTAATCAATTTATTCGCTGTCGCAAAAAGATGTTTGCCAAAATTTGCTGATTAGGAGCTCAGATTTGTGCGTTATCAGTGTGCTATTTTCGTGAGTTCTGAAGGCGCAAAAAAAAAATTGGCAAGGAGTGTCCTCTCTGCAAAAAGTGACTTAAGCCAATTATCGATTGTGTAAACAAAACAAGTTAAATTTCGGATTAATATTTGCTGCTGCAAAACCTCGAAGGAAGCAGCTGATCTTTGTTCGATCCCTTCGCGCAAGAAAGAAGCAATGACTTGGTTGTGAGAGGTTGGTCAAGCGAGACGAAACATCCAGAATGATTTCCGCGTTCGCCGAGCTGGACGAGGCCAGTCGGGTGGCCATCACGGTGGAAGATCCGGAACAGCGTCCGCTGGGTTGGGTCAGCAAGTTGCGCGTTTGCGGGGAGTATCACCTGCTGTTGAATGTCCGCGGGGAGTTGTTTTTGGGCGAGTATCGGGCGAAGGAACGGTCGATCGAGTTCCGGTTGCTGCGGGAAGACGTGGCGGATTACGACACCGAGGGGAACCGGGTTTACGTGGTGACTGGGAGCGGGGGAGTGGTGCTGCAGGGGAAGAACGGGTCGATTGGGGAGTGGACGCGACTGTTCGAGGAGAGTGGAGTCGTGTTTGAGAAGATTTGCTGCAACAATAACGGATTGCTGTTGACCAGCGGGGATGGGACGGAATTGTACGCGCAGGGGGAGTTTGGCAGCTTGCTCAAGTTTGAGGCACTTACTGAAGTGGAGGAATTGGCCGGAGAAAACGTCGTGCAGATATCTGCCGGAATTGACTTTGTGATCTTGGCTTGTCAGAAAACGCGGAAAGTCGTTACGGATGTGAAGAAGGATCCTTTTTACGACCAGTATTGTCTGCGGGAGGACACTGATGTCTATCATCACTGGAAAAATCTGTACAAGGATTGTGGTGATCGGTTCAAGCAGGATATTGGACCGATCCGGGATGCGATCTGCAATGTAAATGTGGATAGAATGCAGGTTTACGGCCAGATGATCCACGAAACCGGTGTGGCCAGCTTTGGGAAGGTCAACAAAGGTAAGTTACATTGGATATAGAAAAAGTTTTACAATATAAGTTGTTCAAATAGTAGAAATCAGCATATTGGATAGAATCTGTTAATAAAATATGAAAATTTCCCTTAAATTAACAAGAAAAACTACCATCATTTTACATTCCCACCACTTTCTTTATTGAGATTCACTTCTTGGCACCTCCGCCCACCTGAGCTGCTTTGCTTCCCTCCCCAGTTTCAGTCTTTGATTTCTGCAACTTTGCCAGCTGCTCCCGCTGCTGCTTGTAAAAGTATTCCTCCTCGTGGGCCGCCTCCATCTTGCCGAAGGCACCGCCGGCCTCCCGGATGGATCCACCACCGCCACCTCCCTTGCCGGCACCGGCTCCCAAATCTCCAACCTGGCTCATTTTTGCGATTCTGTCGAAGAAAAACACCGGCAATTACATAACAAAGTTATTTGTTGAATTTACTAAAAAGTCAGCCAAAATTCTCACCTAATTCCACTTGGATAGAGACGAGTGGCGTTTCGCTGGATGGAAAACATCTGATTGATCAGCTTCCTAGCACCGGGGACAAGTTTTTATAGAAGAAAATATTCTACGTCGTACCTATGAAGCGATGTGACTCAAAGCGGTGCGAAAACAATAATGATGAAAACGGAGCAGTGAATCGTGAAAGTCAGTGAGAAAGAGCGTTATTTTTAGCTTCGAAGTCGTTCAGTGAGTGTGAGTAGGCGATGAGCTGTTTTTGTAGTTTGTTTTTGGTTGCTTTCCTCTTTGGGCTGAAGCGAATTTGCAAGATGGGCTATCTACAATCACTTAGCTTAGAACATCTAAGTAAAGTAGTTACTTAGGAAAGTACGCAACTTACGGCCGTCATCCACAATCAACTTAGAAATTTTGCTGGGCTGATATACGTTGCTATGCAGTTGTTTGTTTACCTTTGATATTGAAACGTCAACTTACCGTAGATTTTGAAATTTTTCAAACCATACGTCAGTTTTTAATTTGATTACTTTTCCATTGTAGAAGCTCGGCTTCATTTCCATTGATTCAAATTCCTAAGCTAAGTGAAATTTTCTAAGCTAAGTGATTGTAGATAGGCCATAAGCAAGTGAGAAGTTGAGAAGTCGAGCCAAACATTTCATTAGGCCGATGCAAATATTTAAAAAAGTTTTTGTCCCTCGGCCCTGGCCAAGGTCAAGGGGGGGGGGGGGGCAAAAAAATAAAAAAATATAAAAATTTAAATAACAAGCCATAGTCTTCACATTTCAATGAAAAAAGTGTTTTAAAATGCATTTTACACTAGTTCAGTCGTTTTGCAATCATTAGTTTTCAAAAAATCTAAGATCTGACAAAAACAAAAATTGTATCGAAAAAAAAGATTTTGCATCGAAAATTTTCAAAAAATCTTAAGATTTTTAACAAACCCAAACATGCTAAAAATGATTTTAAACGCAGGAGAATGTATTTTAATTTTATTTCAGCTGGTTGCACTTGAATTTTCATTGAAATTTTGAAGTTTATTGTAAAAATATTTTTTTTGCCCCCTGATTTTTCGGGCCAATTTCGAAGGGGGGGGTGACAAAAACTTTTAAAAATATTTGTACCAGCCTTAGGGCACAAAAGCAAAAACCGCGATTCGAGAAAATCGATTGCAAAAAATGGACAACTTGTTTCAATTCCTATTTAAAAAATAAGCTTGACTGATGGTATTTTTACTGATGATTCGATAAAACACATCATTATCCTCAACTCTGCTTTACTGCTTCTTAATTTATGTTGATTTTCACAATAAAACTCATAATTTTAAAAAATCTCGTTATTAGGCCCTTTTAGCTTTCCAACTGCTGTTCATAATGGGCCCTTTCTAAATGCAATTTCGAAGAAAACTAAAAGGGCACTAAAGCGCTGTCACCGGATTGTTGTTTTGAATGATGTTTATGGGACCTTTTGTTCAGTTAGAAATAATGAGGAATTCAGGGAACATTATGTTAATTAGTGATGTTTTGTGATCGAATGGTGAGAATAAGGCATGTGAAACATAAAAATTCTTCAAAAGTGCACTGAACAGCATCCGCGGGACCGTATTAAATATTGTGTTTCGACGAAGTTTTTTTCTGCAGAAATCCTTGGTGAAACGTAAACCAAACGTTGTTTTGAAGTGAATTAGTGTTAAGAATGTATGAAAAGTTCACTTTATATCATAGAAAGTTCCTCAACTACGAAAAACTAACGAAAAATAAAAGGGCACAATTGAACTTTTTTTCTGGTTCGGAGTGAACATTGTTATGGGCCCTTTTGTGTTTTTGATTTTTTCAATAGGAAATTGTTTGTTATCAATCTGATTCTTGGAGGGCATGTAGGGAGTGTACTAATGAATGGAATAGTGGAATAATCCCGAATGTTTACGTTTTGGTTTTGTGCCCTAATGAAATGTTTGGCTCGTAAATGTTGCACTCACTTTGTTTATGTTTGTGGAATTGATATGAGCCGTTCTCTGTGACTTCGAAGAAGATTGTTTTTTGTATGTTTTTCTATACAAAAAGATTATGAAAATATTCAAAAGTCTTCGATAAATGTAAAAGACTTTTCTGAAGATAAAAATAACACACGCAAAGTATAATTTTTGTTTCACCCTCTAGATGCTCACCCTCAAGAAGGTCACCCTCCTATTAGTATTTTGTATTTTGTATTTTATTTAGTATTTTGAAATTGAAAAACTGGTATTTTTAATCGTATTTTGCGAAAAATTGTGTATTTTACAACAAAACTATAATTATGTGATAATACCTAAATGCAAAATTTCGCATCGTTCAATACCCATATTGCGAATTATATTTTTTGTGTTTACGAAAAATGTGGTTATTTCTAACAATTGAATAGTTTTTCAAAAACACTTGAATAAATTGAACATGTAAAATTTGCTGGCTAATTTTGCTCAGGCGTGGATTTCGCGCTTCTGGCAATTTTGATAAATAAAATAATTGAGAGAGCTAGAATTACTTTCAGGTTATCAAGAAAAATATTATTAGGAATTCTATTTCTTAGAAGTGAAACAAAATCTTCCGAAAGTGTTTGTTTATATTTTCTGAACAATTAAGACACATCGAAATAATCTTCAAGAAGAGATTATTTGTTAAAATGGATTGTTCAGGATTAATTTATAACAACATTCAACACATTTTTTAACTTCTGCTTTCCGGCTCTGAATATTTAATTTCTTTTGAATGTTGAGTAATGTTTTTTTCCCTTGTTTATTGTTTATTTCATACTGGATACATTCAATTATTAATCTTGTGAATCGTATTTCAAACTTTTCCCGAAAACATAACCATTAAGATGTAACAAAAATAATTATTGGGGCTTATTCCGGTGGGCGTACTGTGCTCAAATCCCAAATTTGAGCTTGATTCAGATTCTTGCTCTCCGCCTTTAAATTTTAGATGGAATTTAACCCGTAGAAACATTTTTTTTCTAAATTTAAGTATTCTTCAGAAAATACCTAAAGTCGAACATTCAAAAATTAAAGCTCTAACATTGAAAATTCTGGAATTCATTAATTCAAAGCTCTTTGATTTTTTTTTATAGTTTTGTAATTTCAAAAATTCTGATTTTTTTATATTCAACAAGTCAAATTTTAAAATTTGAAAAATCTGGAATTTTACCTCCAAAAAATAGGAATTCAAAAATTTGCAAATTAAAAAAAATCAAAATTTAAAAGGCCAAAATAGAAAAAAATCATTAAAATTGAAAATTAAAAACAATAAAAAAAAACAAAAATTGAATTTCTGTAATTCTTAAATCATAAAATTTGTATCTTCCTAATATCTAAAATTCTTAAACTCTAAAATTCTTATTTTTTTCTAAATTTAAGCAAAGATAAAAACATTCAAAAATGAAAGCCAAACATCGAAAATTCTAAATTTCTGAAATTCAAAAGTTGATTTTTATAGTTTTGTAAATTCGAAAATTCAGAATTTTTATAGTTTTGTTAATTCGAAAGTTTAGATTTTTTAATATTCAACAATTCAAATTTAAAAAAATCTGGAATTTTTACTCCAAAAATTAAGGAATTCAAAAATTTTAAAATAAAAAAATCAAAATTTAAAAGGCCAAAATAAAAAAAAATATTAAAATTGAAAATTAAAAGCAATCAAGAGAACAAAAATTTAATTTCTGTGATTCTTGAATTATAAATTTTTTATTTTCTTAATTTCTAAAATACTTATTTTTTTCTAAATTTAAGCATTCTTGAGGAAAAATGAAAAAAAAAGATAAAAACATTCAAAAATGAAAGCCCAACATCGAAATTCTAAATTTCTGAAATTCAAAACTTTTTGATTTTTATAGTTTTGTAAATTCGAAAATTCAGAAGTTTTATAGTTTTGTAAATTCGAAAATTCTGAATTTTTATAGTTTTGTAAATTTGAAAACTCCGATTTTTTAATATTCAACAATTCAAATTTTAAAATTTAAAAAATCTGGAATTTTAACTCCAAAAATTTAGGAATTCAAAAATTTGAAAATTAAAAAAAAATCAAAATTTAAAAGGACAAAATAAATTCAAAATCATTCAAATTAAAAATTAAAACAATGAAGAGAACAAAAATTTTCTGAAATTCTTAAATTAAATTTTTTTTATCTTCTTAATTTCAAAAATTCTTAAATTCTAAAATTCTTATTTTTTTTCTAAATTCAAGCATTGTTGAGGAAAAATGAAAAAAGATCAAAACATTCAAGAATGAAAGCCAAAAATCGAAAATTCTAAATTTCTGAAATTCAAAACTTTTTGATTTTTATAGTTTTGTAAATTTGAAAATTCAGAATTTTTATAATTATGTAAATTCGAAAATCATAATTTTTATAGTTTTGTAAATTCGAAAATTCAGATTTTTAAATATTCAACAATTCAAATCTTAAAATTTAAAAAAATCTGGAATTTTGACTTCAAAAATTTAGGAATTCAAAAAATTCAAATTTAAAAATTTAATTTCTGTAATTCCTAAATTATAAAATTCTTAACTTCATAATTTCTTAAAATCTAACATTCCTAAACTTCTAAATTCCTAGATTCCTGAATTCCAAAGTCCTAAATTCATAGATTCCTGAATTCTGGGCCTTCTGAAAAAGAACTGCAGAACTCTCAAATTCTGGATCATTCAAAAAATGAAAAAACTTCAGAATTCGTAAATTCTTGTCATTTTTGTGATTACAGAAATTTTGATAATTTTGGAGCATTTTTGGAGTCATATTTAAGGTTAGATTAATTTTGAGAAGAAAATAATATGAATTTCGTGTTTAGAATATTTCTTAAGTGACACTTTGGCGAGGATCATGGAGTACGAAGAACTGTATTTAAATTTTCAAATCTCAAGATTTATAAAATTTATAAAAAAATGAATTTTGATTTTATTTAGTTTTTATGTCTAAATTTCTGAATGTTTTAATTTCGATTTTTGATTTTTTGTTTTGCATATAAAATTAAAAGAGTAAAAATAAATTCAAAAATTGCTTCATTTTAAACTCATATTGCGAGTTAGGAAATTTCTAGTATTTTCGCAAAAATACGGTATTGGATAAATATTTTAGTATTTTATAAAAAAATTATAACAAAGCAAAAATGCATAGAAAATATTGTTGCGTTTGATACCCACATTGCGAATTATGAAAGTTTGAGTATTTCCAAAAATATAATATTTTGTATTTCGCAAAAATATTTTTTTGAGTATTTATAATTGATACCTACCTATAGTATACTACATTATCAAAAAATCCCTCTTAGTGAAAGCATTGAAAATTTATCAGTTTTAGAAAGATTTGAAATCGAAATAACGATAACAATAGATTATTAAAAACAATCAAGAGAACAAAAATTTAATTTTTGTAATTCTTAAATAATAAAATTCTTAACTTCTTAAATTCTTAATTTCTTAAATTCTTAATTTCTTAAATTTCTAAATTCCTAGATTCTTAAATTCCTGAATTCCAGAGTCCTAAATTCCTAAATTCTTAGGCGAGGATCATCGAGTACGAACTGTATTCAAATTTTGAAATCCCTAGATTTTCAAGATTTATAAAATTTATTATTTTTTTGAATTTAAATTTTATTTACTTTTATATCTAAATTTCTGAATGTTTTAATTTCTATTTTTGATTTCCTGTTTTGCAAAAAAAATATTTGCCCATAGAATTTACTGCGTTTCAAGATTCTGCGTTCTGAGATTCGGCCTAATGAGGCTATTCTGGATTTATTCACCAGCGACTAAAACGAATGAAACTCACTTCATCGAAAACTAATTCAAAAAATCCTTTCTCCCCCCCATTCCAGGCCAACTCGGCACCAGCGACCACATCCGGCGCGACAAGATCGTCCACCTGCAGCAGCTGTTTAACGTGGCGAAAATCACGACCTGCTGCGACTACTCGGCCGCGCTAACCGTCGACGGCAGCCTGTACCTGTGGGGTGACACCGCCGCCAAGAACCAGGCCACGCTGGACACGAACCTGGCGCTGGCCTCGCTCAGTGCCAGCTCGCCGACGCTGTTTGGCCGGTTCCGGCAGGTGCTGGACGTTTGCAGTGGGAATTTCTCGACCTATGTGGTGACGTCGGATTTGCGGATTCACGATCTGCGGTCGGACGAGCGGAGTTTGGCGTACGAGGTGGGGGATCGGGGGAAGTTGCGGGGGTGGGAGGTTGAGCACTTGGAGGACGTTCCGTTGGTGGTGGCGAGTGACAGCTTGATTGTGGTGAACCACTTGCCGATCAATCGGGACGCGTTGCGGGTTTACGGGAAGGAACAGCAGACGATTCAGGCGTTGCTGAAGCACTTCCGGGAGAATGGACTGGGCGGGATTCCGAAGAAGGCGTTGAATGTGGTGTCGACGCACTACTTTTACCGATCTTGCACGAGGTTGTTCTATCTGCTGTTGCTCAATTTGAGATCGTTGCGCGCGTTTCTGTTTGAGAACGATTTGAAGCGGATTATGACCGTGATGTTGCACGAAGAGATGCTCTTCCTGTACCGGAGGATTGTCAAGTGCTACTGTAACAGCGACTGCCTCGGGTTGATGAGCGAGCCGGAGCAGAAGCTGCTCCGGATATACCTGGACAACGTCAAGAACTACATCGAGCTGATTGAGCTGCTCGTCAACGCAAACAAATCGCTTGAAGAACCGGTCGAGAACCGACTGCTCAACGCCAAAAGCGAGTGGCTCAAGTTCTTCAATGAAGAGGTCACCGAAGAAATGGGCAAACTCGTCAAGATTACCAAAGAGTTTTGGCTCAACGAAGAGAACTTCCGGTGGCAATCTCTCAAAGAGTCGCACCGTCGTGTGATCCTTGATTCCGCCGAAGTTCCGCTCAAATTCCTCGACGTCAACATCTTCTCCTCCTCCCCGCGGATCGTCCTCTTCTCCGACGTGCTCTGCTACCTATCCGGCGTCCAAATAATCGAATACCCGCTGAACCTTATCTGGGTCTCAACCGAAATCAAAGACGCCCTCAAGACCCGCCACAAGGAAAAGCTCCGCTTCCTCATCAACATCATCACCCCGGAGGAGGTCCTCCGCTGCTACACGCTCAACTCCGCCGACAAGCTGGTCTGGCTCAACAGCCTCAAAACCCAAATGATGCGCGTCCTCCAGCGGGACGCCACCGCCAAGCAACCCGTGTACCGGTGCAGTCGCTACCGGTTCGGCGAACGGCACGCCAAATTCGGTGGCTCCCAGTACGAGGGCATCTGGAAGATGGGACTCATCGACGGCGTCGGCGAACTTTCCGCCAAAGAGCGCACCTACCGTGGGGAGCTGTACCGCGGGGACATCACCGGCTACGGGTGCCTCCAGCGCACCCTGTACGGCATCGGAACCATTTACGAGGGTAAGTAAAACACAAGCGTTTGCTAGTTTTCCATCAAATCAGTTTTATTTGGAATCGTTCAATCGTAAAATCCGCGATTCCGGAGCCGCATCCGGTGGTCGAAGCGCATGTGGCCGTACAGGAAGCAAAGTGGGACTTTCGGGGCCGGGTAGCTGCACGGATAGTAGCAAGGTCCGCAAGGGGATGGGTCGCAACAGGGCGAACACGGTCCACAGCCGGTGCCGCAGATGGTGGGGAGGGTTCCGCTGGGGTACATGGCGAGAAGGTTCTTTTTTTGCTATTTTGTTTCAATGAAAAATTTGGAAACGTCAACTCGTGACAAAAAGTGGATTTTTAATGAGTTTTTTGAATGATGGCATGCTATGATCCAGGCATAACATTTCAAGAGTTTTTTTTGATTAGGTCCTATAAACATATGAAAGACAATAGTTTATTGGTCCTTTTCAAAAAAAACTCTGGATTTGTTTTGTAATTCTGTCGTGAAACTACTTACTTTTCCTGTCATTCTTGAACGACGAAGCCTTCTTTTCTGTACCAAAAATAACAGAATCGAAAAGCAACACTTTTCAAAATAAATGCTGTGAAGTTCTCCTTTTCAGCACTGAAATGGGTGTTACACTTTCCAACATTTTTTTGATTTAAACGATTTATTGACAAAATACATGAAAATTTGAATTAAAATTTCACTCAATGGGTGTTTTTCGGAATTGCAAAAATTGTTGTATGGAACTCGTTGCAAAACTTGATTTTTTCAGCACTCTACTATTATAAAACTTAAAACCGCGCGCCATGCCAAGGGCAAATTTTTTATTATTTCGCTTTTTTTAATTGTTTGTCGTGATTTTGAAATTCTGAAAATATTTATTTCAATGAGATGAGATTTTTTTTGGCCATTTCCCACTGAGAATTTTGGCTTGAGCCTCGAGTCGATCTGGCTCGAGATCGAGCCTGAATCGAGTCGAGGCTCGAGCAAAAATTCTCAATGGGTTGTCACATTCTGCTATTCAGTCTCAGGGTAACCACTCAAATCCCATTTTCAAATTAACGACTTTAACCCGACTTTTCCAGAACCTCAAATAATAAGCATTTCTTACCTAAAGAATGATTAAACACCAAAACCAGTTTAAGAAAAAAAGTTAATATCAATTATTAAACAAATTTTCGAAATAAATTCTAAAATTACATTATTGACAGTTCTAGTAAGAATAGAAACTTTATAATAAATTAAAAAAATTGGAGTAAATTTTGATATTTTTTTTTTGAAGCAATGTAGATTTGTCGAGTTGTCAGTATTTAAAAGATCCGTCTTCAGCGTTGACATTGGGTCTAGAGGGAGTTGAGATTTGATCATACAGAAATTGTATAAAATGTATGACCCAATCTCGCCCCAGACTCAATGTCACTCCTGATGACGGTAATTTTTTTTTTTCAATCAATAATCCAGTTTTTAGTGTTTGAAGTGACAAATTTCTTAACCATTATTGTAATAACATAAACAAAATATTCTCTTCTTCTTGTTCAAATATTTCAAATAGTCTTTTTTCATATTATGATACATTAAAAAGTTTTTAAGTTTTTTCATAACGAAAAACGATTGAATTGTTTGATAAATGAAATTCAAGCTATATCTATAGTAACGTAGTTATATTAGTTTTTTTTAATAATCAAACATTTGTAAAAAATGATAACTTGATAAAGTTAGGTTAACATTGAAAAATATTTACCAAAAAAAAAAAAAAACAATTGGGTACTAAACTGCCCATGTTCGCATAAATGTCCCATATGCAAAAACAGCAAGCTGAGAAAAACGCATTTCAAGTTTGTCCCACACATAAGGCTACGTGTTAAGTTTTCACGAAAAAACTGGATTTCCTCCTGATTTCTAGAACAAAGTACTGGATGTTGTAGGCTTTTCGGAAAGAGCACACGATTTTGAACCAAACTGCATCAATAACTCAAAAACGATGAAAATGCATATGGGACATTTATGCGATCAGGGGCAGTAAAGCCCTATGTCAATTTTTATGTACAACGGTAAAAAACACGATCAAAAACCATTTCTGATCACTTTTTTTCATTTTAATGCAAAAAAAAAAAATTGACGAGACAACATTTTTTCGATGGATCAACTCTTGACTTTTTTTTGATAAGGTCCTATAAACAAATGTAAACATTGAGTGTATCCCTTTCACACCTTATGTCAAAGTCCATCGGAGTAAGCGGGATACACTCAATGTTTACATTTGTTTATAGGACCTTATCAAAAAAAAGTCAAGAACTATGGTCCCCTTGGAACGAGCTGTCAAGTAGGACCTTTTCTGTCAAGAAGGACCGCGAGGTTAATTTTTCAAAATTGATTTAAAAATCCATTTTAAACCCTTTGTGGTCGTACAAAGGGTCATTGTACTCAGAAAAATAAGCTTTATCGCTGTAAACAATAATATCAGCAATCTAAGCTTCATTTTAGGACCCAATTGCTAAACTAAAGTTGAAATCGTTTTTTTTTTTCAAATCTTGAAGCAATTTAAAAAAATTAAAATGAATCAAAATTGTACGGTGGTCATAATTGTTGAAATTAATCTCTATTTTCCTAATTTTTTACCCTTAGCTTTGTCTTACCTTTTGTTTGTTGAACTTAATCAAACATAAATAAAAGTTATATGATTCATAAAAAATATTATGAAAATCTGTGTCAAGTGCATGCCATCATAATAATCCAATATTTATTAGAATTTTAACGCATTCAATAGCCTTTTCATTCTAATGTAGTTTTAAATAGTGAAACAAATCTTAAATTTAAAGTTAAGTGCTAAAGACAAGTTTAGTGAAATAAGTTTGAAAATTGTACAAAATAGTACAAAGTTATTCAAGAGTTAGAAAATAATTTTCAAACAAATATACTTTAGATTCCCGACTTCTCGTAAAAAAAAAATCACTAATTCGCTAACTTCCGCCTTTTCCCTGGCTATTCTCGACTTTTTCCAACTTTCCCGATTTCCCACCCTATTCAGTTTTCTGGCAATAATGATTTTCAGGCTTATGACATTTTCTGGCATATAAAATTTCTGCTTTTTGAGCTTTTCTGGCTTTTGGCCCATTCTGGACAAAATAGTTTTACTTGGTATTGAAACATTGAATGTTTAAATTAAATGAAATTTTCAGTGTTTTCAAAATGCAAAGATTTTGCAAGCAAAATGAGCGCTTCCCAAACACGGACGGGAATGTCAAGGTTTTCTGGCAAACAACAGTCTTAGTAGTGACATTCAGAGGAATGTTTATTTTGCATTCGTTTGTATCCATGTTGGGATTGTTGAATGACTTTTGTTTTCTATGTTATTTAACAGGATTTGACCGGTACGTCGATTCCGACGCAGATCCACAAATGTGATCGCAAATCCTGAAATTGAAAAAAAAATGCAAAATAATCATCAACAGTGACACTTTGTGTATATGGGAAGCCAAGTACGACGTCCAACCTTATGAAAGGTCCAAGTGTTTCGAACCTCTAAGTCTCCAGAGCTACGAAAACCCGGACCGGAGACTGGACACATGAACAACATGCACATATGCTAACTAGAGGAGCGTTCGAGAATGAGGTCGAAATGGAACGCGGGACAAGGGACGGGAAGTGAGAGCAACTCCGCAGAGATGGGCAGTCCTCACCTCCTTAATCTGAATATCCTAACTGTCCGGTCATCGTAAATTAAGTACTTGATATTCCCGTCCGTGTTCGGGAAGCGATAAAATGAAACAGAAATCGTGCCAATTCGTTTTGTTGGAAGGAAGATTTGGTCCGGATTTTTTTTTAATGGCACCCCATTACCTTCAAGTAAGACGTAACAACATTTTTTCCTGGATTCGTTGACCAATATCTCAATCTGCATAGTTCAATCAGCTTTGGCTGACCGGTTCTAGATATCTAGTTGGAAATGATTTTTATTAGTATCTCAAAAATCTCACTAAAACTGATTACATAGCAGATCGTTTCGGGATTTAACAATTAACTTGTTTAATTAAGCACACACACAGATAACTTATCACTGGAACTTATTTCGAACGCGTTTAATGATGAATATCGCATAAAATAGTCATTTTACGTCTTCCCCATCACATCACATTTGCTCCCGGCAGTTGGGACACTTCTGGTTCGGCACCCACGGCGCGATACAATTGTCATGGAAGAGGTGTCCGCACCGCAGCTTTATCGGTCGGCTGTCCGCTCCGTCCTCTTCCTCGATTTTCTCCATGCAAATCGAACATACAACGCTAGAATGGATGATGTAATAAAGGGGATTAATCATTCTGAAATCAAGACTGCACCTAAATTCTTACTCATCGTCGGAACTGTATCCCTGCCACTGCGATCCGGTGGCCTTGGCTCGGGAAGATCTACGGCCACCGCCGGACGGCCTCGTCGGTTGGCTTCTGCCGGAACCACTGCCACCAGGAGGATACTGGTGGGGTCGGTTCTGGGTCTGGCTGACGACGGCGTAGATTCCGAACGCGACGGCCACCCCGACGACCAGCGAAGTGACCACGCCGAAAATGGCCTGCAGGGACATGGCGCTTCTGCGTCGTAGATAATTCCTCACCAGGAACGAATAATGGCACTTTTCATTGCACGGCTGCTGCTGCTGCTCGGCTTTGGTCTGTTTTGGTGTAGAATTTGCGAACGAAAATAGAAACGCCAACTGTGTGGAGCAGCGGGAGCGATTGATGGATGAGAAGCATGAAAGCAGAAACACGCGTTGACGTTTTGCGATGTTTGCTTTGAGTTTTTCGTTTCTTGCTGTGGCTGTCATCGGCGGGAAGACACTCAAAGAAAATGCAGAACATTGACTTGCTTTATTAAATTAAATGTTGTTCTTAATGTTTTTTTTAAATTAATAAACTTTTATGATCGCCTGGCATTTAAATTTTAATTTCTAGCTAATACATTTGACTAGTTTTTGTCTATTGTCTTCAATCATTTGGCGCTCTTCTATGGTTTCTTGCTCAAAATTCCATACGACACCTGGGACATCTTCCATTCTGGAGCCAGTCTTCAACACACCTTGCGTGGAATCGATGGCCGCACGGCAAATTTCTGGAGCTGTAGCCCGACAGTTCCTCGTTGCACATATCGCAATGAAACTCCGGAGCGCGTCGAGAAGAAGAAGGAGAAGGCCTTCTAGATTCACCATTCGTGTGGGATAGCGCCCTATGCCGGTGATATGAGCTGTAAGCTCCCCCTACGCCCAACATCACACCGATGAGCACTGCGGCCAGTTTTAAAATGCCGTCTAGGGCCATAGTAAATGGACGAAATTATTGGAAATCAGGGAAGAATAAGTAACTTAATGTCGAACTGCTTAAAAAAACACATAAAACGATAAGGAGGTTGGCGTTGACTTAGAGATTAAATTCATAGTGTACACTCAGAGAATTATTGAATCGAGATGTTGTAAAGGCAAACAACTTTTTTAAACTGTTTGATTATTTTATTGAAATGTCGATAGATCACGGCCGATCCACGATAGATCAACAAAATAATAAAAAAGCGTATTTGCAACAGCCTTATGTCTTTTTAACAAAAAATTTGTAACACTGATTGTGCAAAATGTCGATAGGTTTTTTAAAGATAATGCATAAATATTGTAAAACACCTATAAAAAGGTTAAATTAATCACTTTTAGTTATTTTACATCTATTTTCATACAAAATTTAGGTTAACATTTCAAGTTAAGGCCGTTGCAAATATTTTTCAAAGCTTATGTCGCCCCCCCCCCTTTCCCCTTCCCCTTCCCCTTCCCTTCAAAATGGGTCCGAAAAAACGAATGTATGACAAAAGGTCGAATGGACAAAAGGTCGAATGGACAAAAGGTCGAATAGACAAAAGGTCGAAAATGGGGAAAAGTACGAATTTTCTAAATATTAAAAAAAAAACTTTTGATGTGAGCCTAAACGCAAAAAATATTGAAAAGCACTGAAAGGTATTTTGAACGGGTTTCATCATCTCACTAGTATATTCTTTAAAATTTAGAGGTCTTCTGATTATTGCCCCTGGATTGTTGGAGACTTTTGAAAGTGGGGAGGGGTGTAGGGTTTATCTGTGAAAATATAAATAATGTTGATCGAAATTTGTAATATATAAAGCTATTTTTGAAGTTAAATTTCTTTGAAAATCTAATGTGACCATAAAGGATAGATTGAAAAAGGATAAAAATCTTGCAATTAAGAAACAAGACTTTTTCATTTTTCGGAACTGTTTATATTTGAAAGAACGGAAAAGTCACTGAAATATTCCAATCATAATTTTTTAAAAGTTGTTTTTTTGTTAGTTTTTATTTTTAGATTATACAAAAATTGGAATATTTTAGTGACTTTTAAAAGTTGTATTTTTAAAAAAAGACCGCTCAAACTTTTGAAGGGATGGAAAAAATCACAAAAGCATTTCGACAATTAAGAATAGGTTTTAAAAAATAAAATAAAAATTTAAAAAATATTTTAGAAGTCGAACTTTTTTTTTCTGAGGAATGTTTGAATAAATGAAAAAAAAAAACTCACAAAATTATTATGAATGTCTAGAAAAGCTCGGGTGAGTTTTCAAAAAGCCGTAAAAACCACCGTGACCTCTGACACTAAATTTCATTTATTTTTAGTTTGGGGCACTTGAGGACAATCTTAAGCATTTTTGATATTGGTTTTTCGTAAGTAGGTCGAATACCGATCCAAAAAGGACTTTGTTTACCAATGGCTCTTACGGCTTTTTGAAAACTAATCCGAGATAGGTTCTTTTAAATAAAATAAAAACTCAAAACATATTTTAGAAGTCGATTTTTTTGAAGAACTGTTCATATTTGAAAGAATGGAATAACTCTCAAAAATATTACAAAATATTATCACAAAACCTTTATTTTACAGAATTGTTAACTTAAAAAAAATGTTTGGAAATTATTGTGTTTATTTGAATAAAAAGGTTCAAACCCAATGAAAAAACAAAAAAAATCATGTAAGAAGGTATTTTTTCAATAAAGCTAAAACGTTTTCGCTGATATGCTTCATTTTATTGATTTTCATATCAAAGCAAGATTTAACAATCTTGTCCAGCCAAAATGAGGTAAATAATTTGAATTTCTTGCGACATTTAACACATTAAAAATAATTTTAAAGGTTTCATCTCCCTATTCAAATATAAATTTTCAATCAAAATGCAAAAATAATATATTTGTAACGACAATGAAATTTTTATTCAAAATGAAATTTTGAGCAAGTTTTTTTTATTATTTTTCTTGCTCTTGTTAGTGCTTTAGTCATAGAAATAATTGTTCCAAAATGGATTATAATGCAACACACAGCTGAAAGGAACTCCAAAACTGAATTTCAAAAGAACTTGATTATTCACCAATGAAACCGAATTGAATTGAAAAAAAAATCAAAATGAAAACAAAAACAAAATAGTAGTTTTTTTAAAACTTTTACGGGAATTATCCACCCAAATAATCAAATATCGTTAAAATAAAACAAGACTCAGAAATATCTGAAATGTTTTTAAAAGTTAATTTCAAAGATAAAAAATACCCTTCATTTTAATTTGAATAAAACAAAGCTTGAATCATTAAATTTCTTATGAAACTATACCTTTCAAATAAACTAGTAGTAAAATTTTTATTCCAGCGAATGAAAATATTACTAAACTCACCTAAAGTAACCATCACAACGTCCTTCCTTAATCTGATACAAAGTGTTATACTAACAAACTATCGTTTCCAAGAAATTACAAATTACAAATTACTAAACTTAGTTAGTTTTAAAAAAATAATTAAAAATTGGAACGATTCTTCAAATGGTTCATATCAAGTTGTAAACTGATAAAATTAACTTAAATAGTATGTATTGATGAAATAATTATTTTGCTGTTATTTAAAAAAAAAGAAATGATTTGATAAATTTCACGAATTTCACGCCGTCCACGAAATCGTCAAAAATCACTAACCCTGTGTTAGTAATCAAACAAGGGTATTCACTCGCTTAATTTTACAGTACTCCATAAGATTATTTTTATACTTATTTGAGTTTGGTAAATCATTTTGAGAAAAATCGTTACAGTTTCACACAAACAAAAAAATTCACGGGATTTCGCAGAAAAAGCCAAATTTTACGGATTTCACGGTGTCCGCGAAATCGTGAAATTTCATTAACCCTATTTATTATTATCTTCATATATTTCTTTTTTTAAACATTTGACCTTTTGTCCTTTGGACATATTTTCAATTCGACCTTATGTTTTCGATCTTTTGGCATTCGACATTTTGTCCATTCGACCTTATGTCTTTCGACCATTTGTCGCACATCTCGAACAATCAGGGGGCATCATTTGAATGAAAATGACATTGAAAATAGAAATTTAATCAGACGAAAACAATTTAAAATAACTTTTTCACATTGATAATCATGTTTCAAAAACTTTTTTTCTCTGGTAAAAATAAAATTTCGGCAATACTTAGAAATTTTGGGAACTTATGATTGCAAAACAACTGGACAGGTGTATAATGCATATTAAAACCCTTTTTTTCTTCATTCATATGTTGACACCGTGACCTGTAATATCAATTTTGAACTGTTTTGGTTGATACAAAAAGGGTAATTATTTACATAGTTATGAATGCTCCGCTCACACTGCAGTTTTTTCAAACAGTTCAAGAAATTTGTCATTAGGTGGCAGCACCCAAATGCTTTAGACAAAGCTGTTGAAAGGATTTTATGAGGAAGGCAACAGTCACCTTTTGGTGGATTAAGCAACGTTACTTTTTAAGGGGAATTCATTCGGCAAGACAGTTATCTCGTTTATACGAAGACCAACCAAGTAAGGTGTTGTCTTCTTATTCTAAAATTGTTGAACTTACGGACAGAATCCTGAAATAATTTGATTATAAAAATTGACAAATTCAAGCTGACATACAGCCATCCCTCATATTCGGAACAGTTTACAGATCTGCCAATGTTCAACAAATCATACAAAATCGATAATTGAACGTAATGATTTGCATTTTTCTTCATGTCGTCGCCGTCGTGCTAACTTGTCGTACGTGCATTTTGAGCCAAATTGAGTTAAGAACGCCATTTTGTGCAGCTCACAATGCCTCACCTTTTGACCTTCACAGAACCCCAAAATTCGATTTCAATCCTGAGATATTCAATAAAAACCAAAAAAGCTCCGCGGATTTTTGTCACTTTTCATATGAAAGAAGTTTCAATCTCGTCGTGCTATCTTGTCACTCCCTGAAAATTTATGTAAGTGCGACAATTGGCCAAAGGGATTTCAGGTCAGGATGCGTTTGACGCACGTACAAGTTAGACTACCGTAAACATTTGTAATTATAACTCGGGACTCCAGCAACCAACTTCAACCAAACTTTGGGACAATGCAAATAATAGTCAGCCAAACAAAACGTGTTTGTTATTGTTTACATTGCGTGCTCTCGTTTTTGTTTATTCAAGGTCAAACATTAAAACGCGTTTTTTTCGGAACGTCGAAATGGCGGGTGCGACATGATAGCACGACGACGTCGATGTGAAAGCTTTTCTTGCGATCTTTCGATTGATGTATAGACTTGCTGTAATTTTTTACGTTTTATATAAAGTTTTTAAAGAAAAACATTGACCCTTGAAATCCACAAATTCGGAACACTTTTTTCTTACGATGTAAACAAACTTGTTTTTCTCTCCAGAAGTACATATTTTTAACAAAAAAATGACTTCACACTCTGAAACCAATAAAACTCAAGCTTAGTAATGTTTTAAACATGGTCTGTTTACTTTTTTGTAAAAATATCAATTAAATTCAAGTGTTCCACAATTGTGGGAGGCACAATAACATCCCACAATCATGGAACAGGCAATTTGGAGGCAGTGTTTTGCTGCTCTGGATAAAATAGTCTTGAAATTAGGTTTTTTGTTCAAAAAGTACTTTTTTACTAGTGAAATAGCAAGAGAATGTCCAAATAAAGGTCCTAAAAATAACAGGGACGACAGAAAAGTTGCATTTTGCATCCTATTGACAAATTACTACAAAAGTGTTCCGAATTTGTGGGTGTTCCGAATATGTGGGATGACTGTACATCGATTTTTGGGAATTGAGCAATCGGTTAATTTTGCAAAATAAGTTGCTAAAATAGTGAAAATCAGCAAATTGGATGGAAATAGGGCTATTAACGCTAAATCATTTTCGTGCTTTCCCATTTCCAGGAGACTTTTTCGAGGGCAAATTCGACGGATACGGAAAGCTGAAATCCTCCACCGTGCCCGCTGCGCAGTACTTCAAGTATCGCGGCTACTTCCGGGCAGACAAGTACAACGGCTTCGGCACGCTGCTCACCAACTCGTACCAGTACAACGGAGACTTTGTGAACGACCTGAAGGAGGGTTTCGGCGTGGTCGATGACATCGAGAACGGGGTCAAGTACATTGGAATGTTTGCGAACGATCGCAAGTTTGGAAACGGAATCCTGATCACCACGAATGGAACCTACTACGCGGGACTTTTTGCGAACGACACGCTGTCCAACTCGGCCGGGGGATTGGCGATTTTTCCGAGCGGGATCTACTACAAGGGCGAGCTGACCATTGAGGGGCCCTGCGGGAAGGGAGTGTTTTACTACCCGGAGAAGGAGATTGGCGCGGAGACGTTCGAGCTGGACGACACGAACGTCCAGATGAGTGGCCACACGATGACGGGGACGTTTGCGGGCACGTGGGACAGCGTTAGGATCTCGAACGGGTCGATGGCGATGGATCAGCGGTTCAATAAGGTGCCAGTGTGAGTAAAATCTTGGAATTTTGTTTTGTGATTGGTTGAATTAATTTAGGATTGTTTTATTTAGATTGGACTTGAAGATCAACGCTGAACGCAAATGGTCCACCATCTTCAGCTGCTTCCATCAGTCCGTATTTGGAACGTCAGACCTTGCGAAACTTCGTTCGATGGACGTCAAAAAGATCTGGAACAAAGTGGCGATCTACATCACGCGAGCCAAGCGAAAAGAGCAGCTCAAGATGAACAACTTTGAAGTGAAGCTCTCTGAATTTGACGATCAATCGGCGGCTCAAATCTGCCAAAGCGGATTCAGATTAACACATCTTTCGACAACTTCCCTGAGGTCAAGCTTTTCCGATTCCAAGATCTCACTCATCACAAACCCAACTCAGAATGGAAGCTCCAACGATTCCGCAATGGACAACATCTCCATGAGAAGCTTCACCTCGATGGTGTCCCGAGAGTACGACGACGAGTTCATGCTGAATCCAACCAGCGGTGATCGAAGTCGTGGTTCGCCGTTCCGCGACCTGGAAATCATTCCGGATTTCTGCATCAGCACCATCGACGGGCCAAGTTTGCAGCTGCTGCGAGACTATCTGACTGAGGCGTTCCGGAACACACACCACCCGTTGCACCAGCTGTTTGACAAACTGTCCAACTGTTTCTACTCGACGTACAGCTGCTGGAAGTTTACGCCGAACTCGATACTGTGCGAGCCGGCAATGAACGAGTGGATTTCGATTGTGAGCAGAATTTACACGTTGGTGCTGACGGTGATGTTTCCGGCGCTGCCGAAGGATTCCGCCATCGTTGACGGGTGAGTTGTCTTGGAGTCTCTAAAATCACATTTTTTTACAAAAAAAAAGCGGACATGCCTAATGCGATGCATTAGCCGCAAAGGCAAATTCTGTGAACGGAACACATTACCCAAAATTAACATGAGAGGAAGGATGCGTGGACATACCGTTATGAATTAAAGAATTAAAGAATTAAAGAATTAAAGAATTAAAGAATTAAAGAATTAAAGAATTAAAGAATTAAAGAATTAAAGAATTAAAGAATTAAAGAATTAAAGAATTAAAGAATTAAAGAATTTACTGAATTTACTGAATTTACTGAATTTACTGAATTTACTGAATTTACTGAATTTACTGAATTTACTGAATTTACTGAATTTACTGAATTTACTGAATTTACTGAATTTACTGAATTTACTGAATTTACTGAATTTACTGAATTTACTGAATTTACTGAATTTACTGAATTTACTGAATTTACTGAATTTACTGAATTTACTGAATTTACTGAATTTACTGAATTTACTGAATTTACTGAATTTACTGAATTTACTGAATTTACTGAATTTACTGAATTTACTGAATTTACTGAATTTACTGAATTTACTGAATTTACTGAATTTACTGAATTTACTGAATTTACTGAATTTACTGAATTTACTGAATTTACTGAATTTACTGAATTTACTGAATTTACTGAATTTACTGAATTTACTGAATTTACTGAATTTACTGAATTTACTGAATTTACTGAATTTACTGAATTTACTGAATTTACTAAATTTACTGAATTCACTGACTTTACTGAATTCACTGAATTTACTGAATCTACTGAATTTACTGAATTTACTGAATTTACTGAATTTACTGAATTTACTGAATTTGCTGAATTTACTGAATTTACTGAATTTACTGAATTTACTGAATTTACTAAATTTACTGAATTTACTGAATTTACTGAATTTACTGAATTTACTGAATTTACTGAATTTACTGAATTTACTGAATTTACTGAATTTACTGAATTTACTGAATTTACTGAATTTACTGAATTTACTGAATTTACTGAATTTACCGAATTTACTGAATTTACTGAATTTACAGAATTTACAGAATTTACAGAATTTACAGAATTTACAGAATTTACAGAATTTACAGAATTTACAGAATTTACAGAATTTACAGAATTTACAGAATTTACAGAATTTACAGAATTTACAGAATTTACAGAATTTACAGAATTTACAGAATTTACAGAATTTACAGAATTTACAGAATTTACAGAATTTACAGAATTTACAAAATTTACAAAATTTACAGAATTTACAGAATTTACAGAATTTACAGAATTTACAGAATTTACAGAATTTACAGAATTTACAGAATTTACAGAATTTACAGAATTTACCGAAATTAAAGAATTTACCGAAATTACAGAATTTACTGAAATTACAGAATTTACCGCATTTACCGAATTTACAGAATTCATAGATTTTACCAAATTTACCGAATTTGCAGAATTACAGACTTAAAAAATTACATAATAACAGAGTTACAAAATTCAAAATCACAGAATTTAATAATTTGTTTTTTTTTCCTTCAGTGAACTATTGTCGTACCAAACGCTGCTGTATCCAATCCTGATGACTCAGGGGATCTACTCGGCACTGTTTGTGCTGTACGCGAGCAAGTGCTGCAAAAATGATGAAGTCTACCGCCAGCGGATTCTGATTTGCGAGAAGAAAACCGACGAAAATCTTATTCAGCTGTTGGACATCAATCGGTTTGGATTTCATAAAATAGTTTTTTGAATTATAAATTAATTGAAATCATTTCAGAGACCTAATTCCAATCATCAAGAGCTCCCGCTACCAGGAAGCAATCGACAGCTTGAATCTTTTCAAGGAAAAGTGCTGTCCCAGTGAAATGATGAAACATATCAACGAGGCGTTTACTTTAGTGGACGTTGCCAGCAAAGAGCAGGGTAGGTTTCCTCTAAACTTTCTAATCAATTTCACCACAACCTTCAACCTCCCCACACGAGCAGACTCGGACATTGCGGCGGACAGCTTGCTCGAGCTGGTCATCCTGCTCATCATCAAGGCGACCATTCCCCAGCTCGGGGCGGAAATCAGCCTGCTCGAGGATCTCATGCAGAACGACGTAAACGACGCGAGCCTGAGCTTCCACAGCAGCACGCAGAACGATTACTGTCTGACGACGCTCAAGGCGTCCTACCAGCATATCATCAGCGATAACTTTTTCGTGAACAAGATCTACGATGGTGCTGGCGGAGGCGGGACGTAGGTGAGTAAGTAGTACGAGTAGTACTCGCAACCTGGTTTACCTCATCATACCAACCTGTTTCCGGTTCTGTGATTTGTGCACCATTCCAATGTCGTGCGGGTTTTTCTCCGTTGTGAGCTTTAAGTCGATCTCTAGATTACGAAAAAGTTGAGTTTTTAACGTATAATTCCAAATCAAAGTAGCAATATTAGTATCGAAAGCATTATCCAAATTATTTGGTGTAAATAAATGTCGCTGTAACATAGGCTTAAAGTTCTTGTTAGATTTTTCGCTGTTTAAAGTTTGTTGATTAATCATCCAGTGTTGGAGAAAATTAAAGATTTATTGGCCTAAAACAATTTTTTTTGGTGTCTGAGACATATCTGAAAGCCATAATATGTCGTATGTCTAGGAATAGCGGAAAAAGATTTTATTTGTATTTTTTTTATTTGGCCTAAACTTTGTGGGAACCTTCCCTATGCCCTGACCAAAGAAGGCCATTTTGTGTTATTGCTCCACATACAATTTTGGCAGCAGTCCATACAAAAAAGGAACATACGAAGTTGACTTTATAGCTGTCGGCCACCATTGCTAGTACCAACCACTAGTGTCTTCCTTTTTAACTACAAGGACTTCGCCGCCCTGGGCTCCTAAGTGTACTAGAGTATGGCACGGAGCGACGGCGCCGAATACCCATATTTACACAAAGAATTTTAGAGCGCCCGCCGCGGGATTCGAACCAGCAACCTCTGGATTGTGAGCCAGTGCACGGTCCGATTGATTCACACGGTCGTCATAAAAAAAAAAAGGAACATACATTTTCGAAAATTCCTGCAAAAGATACAGATTTTTTTTGGATGAACTTTCTGATCGATTTGGTGTCTTCGACAAAGTTGTAGATATTTGGCTAATGAAAAAACTGTTATCTTAGTATTTTTTTGTGTTTTTTTTTTGACATTTTTAAATCTATGACTTGATTTTTCAATCTCAAAAATACTATTTGCGTCATTTAAAAAAAATTAAACCACTGTATCTTTATAAGGATTTGACGAACAATGGTCCATATGGAGACGTGGTTGGACGCGAACAAGCAAAATCACTCACGGTGTCCTCAGGGCAAGAGAATCTCATTTCGACAGTAACCTCCAATAACTCCGAAAAAAGTTTGACAAAGCTGTAAAACAGGGCAGTTTAAATACATGTTAAATTTCGAATCGTTTGATACCCCCAATGCAAATCATAAATATTTGAGTATTTTCGAAAAAATACGGTATTTTGTGAAAATTTTAGTACTTCATTCAAAAAACTCTAAAACAGTTAAATACGTGCAAAATTTTGAATCGTTTGATACCCATATTGCGAATCATAAAAAATTGAGTATTTTTGAAAAAATACGGTATTTTTTGAAAATTTTAGTACTTCATTCAAAAAACTCTAAAACAGTTAAATACGTGCAAAATTTTGAATCGTTTGAAACCCATATTGCGAATCATAAAAATAAAAAAATATCGAGAAAATACAGTATTTGTGAAAATTTTAGTATTTCATTCAAAAAATTTAAAACAGTCAAAATACATGCTAAATTTCAAATCGTTTTATACCCATATTGCGAATTATAAAAATTTTAGTATTTTCGAGAAAATACGGTGTTTTTTTTTTAAACTTGAGTATTTCATTCAAAAAACTTTAAAACAGTTAAAATAAAAGCAAAATTTCGAATCGTTTGATACCCATATTGCGAATCATAAATATTTGAGTATTTTTTAGTAAATACGGTATTTTGTGAAAATTTTAGTATTTTATTCATAAAACTCTAAAACAGTTAAAATGCTTGCAAGATTTTGAATCGTTTGATACCCATATTGCGAATCATAAAACATTTGAGTATTTTTGAGAAAATACGGTGTTTTTTTTAAACTTGAGTATTTCGCTTCGCTTCGCTAGGAGACGGTGATTTTAGCGGATTGCAGACTGGATTTTCGCCATGTGATGTGATGATTGTCTAAGCCCAAGTTGCCTAGGAATCGATAATTGGGAATAGAACCAATTCCACCTGAACCAGATTCTCACCACCATGGCAGCCGTCCATTGCCGGCCGCTCCCATCTCCACCGCGCACCAGGGACAAGGAAAGGGAATTGGAAGACGGGAAGTGTTGATGCTCCACTTTTTTAAGAGTATTAAGGGAAAATCTCCACGGTATCCTCAAGTAAGTTTCGCTTGGAGTTGGACGGTTTTTTGGGAAGGTGAATGGTCTGAGGAGCCACCCTAGGCGAGTGGTAACGACCGTTGGCATTGTTGTTCGAATTCTTCGTGTGTTCTCATTTCTAATGGGAATGCTTTCAATTCTTCTCATCTCTTTTTGGATGAATTCTAGCAGTCGCCCAGGCTATTTATAGCGAGGTAATGTAGGTTCATTTCAAATGCGCCTGCATGCATGCAATGCAATGCATTCTTGTATGTTCTGATATTCAACTTGCATTCAACTTTATTCTCGTCCGTTTCTTGGATTCAACTATATCAGTCTAAGTCCTACTAAAGCTACTAATGCTCCACGGTAAAGTGGAAAGCATTTTGCTTGTCAATCCTAAGGACAGGGGATCGAACCCCGCCGTGAGCTGAAGTTTTTTTCATTAATTCCAAATTCAATGAGTCCAGAACTTTCTCGTTGGGAGCAGATGGGTATCGAACCCAGAACCATTCGCTTATAAAGCGAACATCGTAACCATTCAGCCACGACCGCTCCTTTTTTTAAACTTGAGTATTTCATTTAAAAAACTTTAAAACAGTTAAAATAAAAGCAAAATTTCGAATCGTTTGATACCCATATTGCGAATCATAAATATTTGAGTATTTTTTAGTAAATACGGTATTTTGTGAAAATTTTAGTATTTTATTCATAAAACTCTAAAACAGTTAAAATGCTTGCAAGATTTTGAATCGTTTGATACCCATATTGCGAATCATAAAACATTTAGTATTTTTGAGAAAATACCGTATTTTTTGAAAATTTGAGTATTTCATTCAAAAAACTCTAAAACAGTTTAAATACATGCAGAATTTCAAATCGTTTGATACTATTATTGCGATTTATAAAAATTTGTGTATTTTTGAGAAAATACGGTATCTTGTGAAAATTTGAGTATTTCCTTCAAAAACTCTTTAACAGTTTAAATACATGCAAATTTTCGAATCGTTTGACACCCATATTGCAAATTATAAAAAATTTGAGTACTTGAAAAAAAAACAGTATTTTGTGATTTTTTAAAAGTATTTATACTTTGAAACTTACCCTATTATATAAATAATATAAATAAGAGGAAGCTTGAAAATTCAACATAATTTGGCTGGTTTTAGTTTTTAGAAATTTTAGAATTTTAGAAATTTATTAAATATAAGTTATCGTTCGTTATCGTCGATAAAATTGTCGCCGATAGAATTATCGAGGTTCGATAACGATAAAGATAGATTAGAAACTTTCTTGGTACCATGCAATTTGAACACTTTGTTCGTGGTTCCCATTTACATGAACGCATGTTCACGATTTTGAGAACTCTTTTTACTCCGTGTAGGCAACTTGGGCTTAGACAATCATCACATCACATGGCGAAATCCAGTCTGCAATCCGCTAAAATTACCGTCTCCTAGCGAGGCGAGTTTGTCATTTTTCAGAGTTTTATTCAATCTAATTCGAAAGGCCAAAGGGACCTAAGCTTGATCCTAAAAAGTTATAAGCGATTTTTAAAAGTTATTTTTGCTAGAGATTTTATGTTTTATACATTTTTAGTATATTAAATCGCAATTTAACCATTATATATTGTAAATAATTGCCTGAAATGGTGATAAAATGTTTCACAAAAGGAAAAATAAACTCATAATATCTTAAAACTACAACTATTATACAACTTTATTCAAAGGATTCTTGAAATCTTTTTACACATGGATGGAATTCATAAGGCGCTCCACTTAACTTATATCACTGCTGCTTCGACTGATTGTGTTTTCACTGTTCAATCTTCAAACTCCGCTCTGGTGCACAACTTCTCTTACTCACTAAATCATAAAACATCTTCTCCAAATGGTTCCGACGGCGGCCATCCCCAACACAACCAACGCCAAGCTTTGCCCTCCTCTGCCAGCACCACTCTTGAACGAGTTCAGCCCCGGCTCAAACTCGTCGTAGATCGGCGTCCGGTTGTACGTCGCATAGTACCAGTCCATGTCTTCGCGCTTCCGAATCTCGTTCCCGCCGATCGGATGGTTGTGGTGATGCTGGGCCAGGTCCGCGATGCTCTGCGTGACAAAGTCACCCCCGTCGGGTTGGTACTTGGCCAGGCCGGTTCGGTGCGTTCCGGGTGAGTATTCGTCCCCGCGGGGGGAACTTCCGACGAATGGGGTTACGGTGGAGGAGGGGGCTGCCACCTTTACGATGGTTGATTTTCCCGGGGGTCGTTTTGCGGATCCAGCTCCGCTGGGGACGTTGTTTTGGGCGGTGGTTCCCGAGGAGGATACCAGCGCTGAGAGGGAACTTGGCGAGTGGTTGACCGCGTCGTAGAATTCGCTGGATGGGGCACGGGTCAACTCTCGGACCACGGTTGGTTCGTTCTTGTGCAGTGTGTATGGTTTGTTGTAGTCCGGTTGGGGTCCGGCAGTGGTGGCCGTTCCAAGTTCTATCGATAACCGGGTCGTAATGTCGCTGTCTTCGTACTTGGGAGGATCGCGGTACGGAGGAGCCTGATCTTGCTCGATCTGATCTTCGGTATCTTCCTCATCTTCTTCGTCTTCGTCTTCTTCCATTTCCGAATTGCGCGGAGTGCTGTGAGTTCCCGTTGGATTGGGTCGCTCGGTGACCTCCAAGCGGTTTGTACTGTCCTTGTTCGATTCTCCGGTCTTCTTTGGTGGAGGAGGCGTCTGCACCGGATCTCCGTACGTTATTCCGTCCACGAAGTAGGGAGCGTGATGGGATGGTTTGATCGTGGCCTTGAATTGGTTCTTCTGAAGATAGCTGTTGGTATCGGACACTAGAGAGACACGATCCCGGAACTCGTCGGGCCACCGTCCCGGGCCGGAGATGTTCTGCTTGATGATCTTCACCGTGGGATCTGTGATTGGTGAGAATCCACCTTCACTACCAGGGATCACAGGGGTGAATCCACCCTTTTGGATGTCTGGCTTTTGGAAGGACGTATGGAAGTACGGTCTGTAGAACAGGTTGTTGTCGTTTGACGCTCCAGGGTTCTTTTCCTGGTTGTCTTCCGAGTTCTTCGGAGGTATCGCTATGTCGTGGCGATCTTCGTTCTTGAATATGGAAGTGATCGAAGGTTCGCCAGGTCGATACACCTGAACACGACCCGTTCCACGAGTTCCGGCATTCGCTCGGTTGTTGGAACTTCTTCCCGATCCCCCAAACATCTTCCCAATGTTCAAGCTAGGTATCGGTACTCCGAAGAACGTGAACGGAGAATTGTTCTGCACCTGCGGTGGCACCTGATTAAACTTGTTATTGTTGAAGTCGATGAAGTTCTGGGTAAAGTTGTGCCGACCCGGGGGCTCTCCTGAAAAGGAGGTAGCAGATCCATTAGTCCGTCCCACCAGGTTACTGTCGTTCAGCGCATTGGGATAGTCAATGTACTGGTTGGAGAAGTACTCACTTTCCACCGGTAAGGGTGCAACGGCCACACCCGGCACGATACCCGGCGCAGGTCCCGGCGGAAGCGCTTCGTAGTTCTCCGACTCGCAGTCGTCAAAGTCCGCCGCCCGTAGGAACACATCTCCGTGATCGTTGGTTAGCGGGAATTGCTCGTCCGGACCGGTTCCCGTTCTGGCATCCGATTGGCACTCGTTCCGCGAGAGTCGCATATCCATCAACATCTTTCCGTCCCGGCAGCGCGGTCCCGGGTAGAGATTCCTGGTCTCCTGCAGCCAAGCCAGGTACCACAGCATGTCGCAGTTGCAGTCCAGTGGGTTACCTAAGAAGACAAGAACCCTTTTAGAATCTCAATACGTCACCTAGCAAAGACTACCCACCATCAACATCCAGTATCGCAATGTTGCTCCTCAAGTTGCGGAATATCAGCTCCGGCACACGCGACATCCGATTGTTCCGAATGCTGAGCACCCGCAGCCGCGGCATCGTCGCAAACGGTTCGCCCTGGATGCCGCAGATCTTGTTATCGTCCAGCTTCAGCTCCACCAGCCAGTCCAGTCCGCGCAGCGGGTTCGGCGTAATCCGGCGGATAAAGTTACCGGACAGGTCGAGCACCTCCAGGTTCCGTACGCTGCGCAGCCCGACGCTGTCCAGACTGCGGAACTGGTTGGCGGACAGGTTCAGGTAGACGATCGAAGGCGACCGGTAGAAGGTGTGCGGCGAGATGAGCTGCAGGTTGTTCTGCTGGAGGTGGACGGCCTGTGTTGGGGTGAATGATCGGTTAGGAATCGTTTTTTGAGATATTTGAGAAAAAAAACATACCTGAAGATTGGGAAGATCCTCAAACACTCGATCCTTCAAATCGGTCAATCGGTTGTCCGCTAGCACCAACTCTTGCAGCTCCGGTAGGTTTCTCAGCGATCCGTGGTCCAAAGTCGTCAGCTCATTGCTCGACAGATCCATGTACTGAAGAAGTGGTAGATTCCTGAGCGATCCCTGATGCAGTTGGTTCACCTTATTGTTCGAAACTTTGAGCTCTTCCAAGTTTCTCCACGATCCCAGCACCGTCGGCGTCAGTTCCGTCAACTGATTGAAGCTGACGTCAATTTCTCGAAGCTCGGATAGTCCGGAAAGCGATTCTGGTAGCTCCCTCAACTTATTTCCGGACAAGTCCAGAACCTGCAGCGATCTACTGTTGCGGAACGCCTTCGACGAAATCTCAACGATACTGTTCCGCGAAGCATCGAATCGCTCCAGGTTCCCGTTGCTATCGAGCAGATTGTCAACCAACACTTCAATACGGTTTCCCTGCAGGTTGAGATCGCGAAGGTTCTCCAGCGGAGCGAGCGATCGTTCGTGCAGGGCAAGTAGGCGGTTATCCTGCAGGTTCAGCACTTCCAGTCGGTTCAACCCGGTTAGGCTGCCTTCGTCGATGCTCTGCAGTTGGTTACGAGCCATGCTGAGGATGCGCATCTGGGGTGTCGTCTGGAAGGATCCCTTTGCCACGCGGGTCAGTAGGTTACCACTGATGTCCAGCATGCGGAGTGCGGGGAGATCGAGCGAGTTGGTTGGGTTTTGGGGGAAGTTGGCGATCTGGTTTTGTTGTAGGTTGATCCGTTCGATCGCGATCGGGAGTCCTGGAATGATCTCCTGCAGTTTGTTGTTGCCAGCGTCGATCTCGAACATGTGGTTCAGGTCGCGGAAGGTCGCTGGGTGGATCAGGCTGAGCTCGTTGAAGGAGATGTTGACGGTCTCGAGCATTGGGGTGTGCGTGAAGGCAGCTGGATCGAGGATGCTGAGGGAGTTGCCACTGATGTCGAATCTTCGCAGGGAAGGGACGCCGACGAGCAGGGTTGGATCCACTCGGCGGAAGTTGTTGTACGAGATGTCGATTCCCTTTAGTCCGGGGAGGTTCCAGAAGGGCATCGGTAGCAGGTCGGTTAGAGAGTTGTTGCTTAGGCGGAGTTCGCGAAGGCCGGGCATGGCCATGAAGGCGTCTCGCTCGATCATACGGATTCGGTTGTTGTTCAGGTATAGTTGTTCTAAGGTTCCGTGACCTCGTAGGGCACCGAATGGAATGGATTCCAGCTTGTTGTAGCTTAAATCGAGGAATCGTAGCATAGGTAAAGCGTCTAGCAGAGATCGAAGTTCTTCAACGCGTCCGATTTCATTCTGGTGCAGGTGAATCACCTCAACTCCACTTCCGGATGCTTGCAGGAACGACTCCGGATGGACTCTCCGGAGATAGTTGTTCTCCAAGTGCACCAGCTTTAGACTTGGAGTCCTGTGGAATGCTCCGTGGTAGATCTCAGTGATTGTATTATCGTTCAGATACAGTTCCTTCAACGAAGGAAGATCAACGAAACTGGCTTCGTTCAGTTTGGATATCACATTACGATCGATCTTCAAAATTGACAAGTTTGGAATGTCTTTCACCGCTCTACCAATCATTCCGGCGTCGGCGATCTTGTTACCACTAAGCTGTAGTGTCTTCAAGTTGGGCAGTCCTACGAACGCCCTCAAGTGGACCCAATCGATCCCATTCTCGGCGAGATTGATCAAGTTCAACTTGGGGAGGTCGTTGAACAGTCCACCCTCCAGTCGAGTCAGAGTACGACTCCCGGCGATGTTCACCGTCTCCAGGTTCTTCAAATCCCGGAAACTCTGCGGCGAAACCTCGATCAACGAGGAACTCTGAACACTGACGTATCTCAACTTGGGTAAGCCGGAAAAGTCCGGCAAACGCTTCAAGCTGTCACTCTGAATCGTTACGGCTTCCAGCTTCCGTAGACCGACCAGACTATCGGCAGGCAGGCTGCGTAAATTACGTTCCACGATAAAAACCTCGACGAGACTTTTGTCCAGATCGTTGAGCCACCCATTGGAGACCCGCTCGAGCCCGTTGTGTCGGAGCATCAACCGTAGAATGTTCAACGGTGCGAAGGTCCTTCCCGGCAGTGACGGTAGGAAGTTGTTCTCCAGGATCAGCTCGTCAATGGGCCGGTTGATGGCCTTGGAGACCGCTTTCAGCCCGGTCAGAACTCGCGGGAGATCGCTGTGCGAACACCTGAAAAGAAATTCAATGTTTTCGATAGACCAAGATCACAAACCCCCCACAGAAAAACCTCACCATATCTGAATCTCGCTGGCCCGTTGCGAACATCGGCACGGCAGGATGATGTCCTGCGGTGGACAGATCGTGTCCCGTTGGCCGTACGCCCGGTGTGATCCCACGATGGCAAGTAGTACGAAAAGGGCCAACACCACGTGGTGCCGCCGTCGCTTGATGATTTCCGCCATTTTTGACGGACACACTACTAGTACTGTTTGGCTATCCGAATTTATCGTTTAACGAAGAATCACTTTTCATTTTCCGCACTTTCTTCGCGTTCGGTTTCGGTTCAGTGTTCATATCTTTTGCATCACCACGCGCAGCTGGAAACAATGCAGCGGTACTAAAGCGTTAATTGGACGCGATTTATAATGATCATTAAAGAGAACATTTTTTTGGTGGTTTTTGAAGATGTTTGTGGTTGCTACACGGGTCGAGTAGTTCATTAAAAGATTAGATTTCTATGTCATTGTGTATGCAAATGTAAGCTTTGTTTGGTTAGTTGGATGCTTTTTAATGATCCAATCTGACTTTTTTACTCCTTTTTCAACATGATTTAGATCATAATGAATTTGCAATGATTTAAAAAAAATGAAATTACTCTTTTTACTATTCCATTTTTTAAAACTAAAGAGTTTTTTTTTGTGTTTTGCCGAATATAGAAAATGTATAATTTTTTTTTTTTTAAATATGTTTATTCAGATTTTCTCTTCCATGTACATTCATTCAGTTAAAATATTATTGAGTGTCCAATCACAATCGATGACTTTTCACCTCAATTTTAAATACTAGCAATTTTCATTTATTCATGAAATATTGTAGCTTTCGCTATTCAGTGATTTCAAATGTAGGAGGTCCTACATGTACAAAAGGGAAAAGGGATACCTTAAAACTAACTTATAAACTATATAAAAAGCGGAAAAATGTATAAAAATAAGTTTATCTATTAACTCTGCTTAGCATACAAAGTAGACACTTCTTAGCATTTCCATAAAAATCTGCTACTGTAGTGCTCCCTAAACAACGCCACCCTTAGTCACCTGGCCAGAGCTCAAGTCGCAATCTTTGAGAGCCCAAGCAGGTGCGCGCGCGCGGGATTTACGCTTGAGTGACTCCGAAATTCTTTCGGAATCGTCTATTCAAATCTACCACCAATTGATTCACTTTTTTCTTCCTCTCAGCCCAAGAAGCAACACCACCGCCAATTGAAACGGATTCTGTTTGCTTTGGTCCACTGACCGGCTGAAAAATGGCCAATGATGCACTGCACATTGTTCTTGCGTAACCTCGCTGGTCCGTCACACTAGCGAGAGATATCCGCGAGATTCCGCGGAGACCTCCAAACCGGGCACGGTTTGTTGCCCCGTGCCCAAGCCCGTCGGGTGTAATGGTCTGAAGGTTAAGCCCGACTCCGCGGAATGGTTTCACTTGCACTCTTTTTCTCACCCACCCGTGATGAGTGGACGGTTCCAGAGTCAGCGCCTTTTCTTCTCTAAACCGCCGCCGCCCAAAGAAGAGCCACCGAAAACGAGTTATGTAACGACCGTGAAAATGTGGTGTTGATCAACTGACCATTAAATTAGCGGATTTTCCCTTTGTGTGCACTAAACGCACTCACGTGTGTGTGTTGTTTTTGTTAGTGGGTCCTATTTTAATTTGGTTATTGTTAGGCTTGGAGAGTTCGGAAGATTCACTTTTAATTTAGATAAAAGTAGCAAAACGCAAGGTAGCCAAAATATACCTGTTTAAAACATATTTATAGTAAATACAACGCAGAGTTGATTATCCGAAGCTTCGATCGTCCAATATTTCGATTATCCGATATGGAGTTTTTTTTTTAAAGATCCAATAAACCAAATTTTTAATTTTTGCTTATTAAGTTTTTATAAAACCATCTTGAGCCAGGGGTATTCAAAAACACCCAAAAAGCAAAAATGAAAATAAAAATTGTAGAAATGAACTTCAGATACTCGTTAATAATCGATTATTGTTAAAGCCTTTGTCCCCGAAAAATTCTCACAAAAAAGCTAGAAAAAAACATAAATGTTTGCTAACAGTTTTAGCAAACGTTTATGTTTTTTTCTAGCTTTTTTTGCGAGAATTTTTCGAGGACAAAGGCTTTAACAATAATCGATTTTTTTTCAAATTACATTTGAATAACATTTAAAAATGTTAAAAAAATAGTTACACGACTTGGATTCTTTACCGTTTTTTTTTTTTACAAATTCTTAAGATTTTTAACCGCAAAACAAATTCAAACCAGATAAAAATAATCGAACATGATTTCTTAGATATTTTGAAATATTTAGCAGCAAATTAAATTAAATAATGTTTAAACAATGATTTTTCACCTTTTATATAACATAACATAAAATGAAAAATAAAACTGTAGAATATTTATTTTAACGTTTAGAAATTTTTATAAAGAACTTTGATATTTGATATTTTATTATAAGTTTTTCATTACTTTTCAAGGCTGCATTGTTACAAGTTATCTTTCTGAACCAAACATGTGAGGGCTTATAATTTATTGTTCAGTTTCAATTTTTACCAAAAGCAGGCAAGTTTGATTTTTTTAATGTCAGGGTTTTCTGATCAATACTTGGTGTCTTTTTAAATCTAATCTTTTTCAATTAACAATTTTTCATATATTTTTTTTTTAATTTTTGTGATGTACGGCAGTTTCTGGTTTGCTTCTTTATTAAAAAAATAATCGTCACATTCTAGTAATGCACGAGCCACAAAGGTTTCAAAGGGTCATTTTTATGCCGAATTGCTGAACGTTCTAAAAAAATACAGACAGGTCAAAATCATCACTTCTTCAAAAAACTTTTTCGTAAAATTCTGGTAATTCGTAAAGATAATTCGTTTTTTTTTGTATTTTTTAATCCGGCTGAAACTTTTTTGGTGCCTTCGGTATGCCCAAAGAAGCCATTTTGCATCATTAGTTTGTCCATATTATTTTCCTTACAAATTTGGTAGCTGTCCATACAAAAATGATATATGAAAATTCAAAAATCTGTATCTTTTGAAGGAATTTTTTGATCGATTTTGTGTCTTCGGCAAAGTTGTAGGCATGGATAAGGACTACACTGAAAAAAATGATACACGGTATGAAATTTTTAATTTCACTTTTTGTCGCTTTAACTTGACTTGCAAAAAAAAACACTATTTTTATTTTTTATGAATATGATATGTTTTAGGGGACGTTAAATGCCAACTTTTCAGAAATTTCCAGAATGGGCAAAAAATCTTTGACCGAGTTATGATTTTGGTCGCAAAAATTTTTCAACTTGATTTTTCGATGTAAAATCAAATTTGCAATCAAAAAGTACTAAAGTGAAATTTTGAAAAAGTGCGTCAATTTCAAGTTATAGCCTTTTTTGAAAATAGTCACAGTTATTCATTTTTTTATTTTTAATTGGTGCCCATGTTTGCCCACATTTGAAAAACATATTTTTGAAAAGTTGAGAAATTTGTCTATATTTTGCTTTTTGAAACCTTGTTGATACGACCCAAAGGTGCTGAGATATTGCCCTGCAAAGATTTGAAAAACAGTAAAATTGATGTTTTCTAAGTCTCACCCAAACAACCAACCATTTTCTAATGTCGATATCTCAGCAACTAATGGTCCGATTTTCAATGTTAAAATATGAAATTTTCCGATCTTATCGAAAACAATATTTTCTTTTTTTTTAATCAAGACTAAAATTTTAAAAGGGCGTAATATTGAATGTGTGGCCCTTTTGAAATGTTAGTCTTGATTAAAAATTCAGAATTCTGATTAGAAATTTTCACGAATGTGAATGGCAATATCTCAGCATCTATCGTATCAACAAAGTTGAAAAAAGCAAAATATAGAGAAATTTCTCAGCTTTTCATAAATATTTTTTTCGAATGTGGGCAAACATGGGCACTAATTTTGAAAAAAATAATAATAACTGCGACTATTTTTAAAGAAGTTTCCTAAAAATGGCTGTAACTTGAAAACAGTGCACTTTGTCAAAATTTCACAAAAGTAGTTTTTGATTGAAAATTCGATTTTACATTGAAAAATGAAGTTGAATTTTTTTTGCGACCAATATTTCGATTTAAAACAAAAAATTGATTCAAAAAATTAATACTAATTTTGGTATATTTTAGCGTAACGGACTTTATGGATGAAGCCCTGGGTTATTGCAGATACGAAATGTACATTAAAGTTCCCATAAAACAACAAACACAATTAGATTATTAAACCGAATTCGTTGGTTGAAAAATCGGTAAATTATCGATCGGTAAACCATCTGTCAAAAAGAACAAAATTTTACCGATTTTCGGTTGTACGATGAACAATGATGAACTTAATTACCGAATTTTGGTATGTTTTTACCGAATTCGGTTATTTTCAGTTTACCGCACTGTTGTACAGTACACTGTCGTTCTACGCATAATTGTCCCATGTCAGTTTTGGACGATTTTGACTTTATGACATTTTTAAGTTTAGTTTGATGTGTAGTTTAAGAAAAACACATAAAATCTGGTACTTTGTTCGGAAACTCATTAAAAACAACACCCAGTCTGTTTGTCTCATCGTTAAACTTCTACGCATAATTGTCCCACCAAGTATTTTAATACACGGAATCATTAGTTTTACGAAGCATTATGTCTTGTTTACCTAGCAAGAGAATCACAAATAAGGATGATAACCTGCTAACTGGGGCGATTAGGGACACATAGGGCGAATAGGAACCCACGGGACAATTATGCGTAGAAACACAGAAATCGGTCGAAAAATATCAATCGCGTTTTTCTCAGTTGCACTTTTTTGAACATGGGACAATTATGCGTAGCACGGCAGTACAGCAGTTGAAAATTCGGTAAACTTTACCGAATTCGGTAGGAAAATCTAAGTGTGTATCTCTCGACCGTTGACAGTTGAGTAACGGGAAATGGCAGGGATTAAAAAACAATTTTTAACGTTTTTCGATGAAGAATACGGTTTTTGAAATTTTGTGAACGGCATCAAATTGGGTACCTAATTTTTAGATAAAAATTCCCTCAGACTCCAAATTTCTTTCTCTTACCGTTCCAAGCTACATATCGCTGGAAAAAGTATCTTTGTAAAAATCCAGAATAAATAAAAGGGGTCGAACCCCCTCACCATCACGAGATCTCTAAAACGGACCTCGGATTCGTGATCAGGGACAAAAGTTACCCCTCAGAACAAAGTTTCACGCAAATCATAGAGGGGTCGGGGCAACTGCTGTGTGAGTTGGCGAAGAATGACTCATAGCTTAAAAATACAATTTAAACAAAAAACAATAAATGAAATGAAAATTTCGTATCGTTCCGTATAGTTTTGGAGATCTTGAAAATTTGTATTTAAATTTTCCGATAAAACATCAGTTTTCCTAATAATTATGTTGCCAGTTTCATTTTCATAATCCGCATTTTAAAATGAAAGTCGACAAAAAAGGTTACTTTTACTCCCGCGTGTCAAATTCACTAAAGATTGTTTTTGGGCTCCTAGCATGTCACAGTTTTTTGTTGTGCAAGAGGCAGGGAAACCTAAAAGAAAATAGGGATAAGCACCCGAGCGTGTTAATGCGCGCGAAGCTTTGGATGTTTTTATTATTTTACTCCGAGAGGCAAACTTCACGCAAAGTGTAGGAGCAGCAGCACTGACTGTCTTGAATGATAGAATCAGGTCTCGGGTGCAACGTCCGTTACGATAGTTTCGTTCGAAACGGAGAACTATTGAAAAGAAGCTACCACACAATTGAATGAAAGCGCAAGTGAGGAAACTTTCACTGAATATCTTGTGTTTTTTTGTATCAATGAATGATGTGATTCAACGTGATGAGTGAAACATAATTCAATTTACGAGAATCGCCAACAATTAGTGTCAATAGCCATAACTGGATGTTAAACTGTTAAATTGTCCCATCCAAATTGAATGACTCTATTGGTTCCGCTCTGATTCGGCGCTTTATCAACTAATGCGTGCAACGCACATTTGCAATTCAGCACGCAGTTCACTTATCAGAAGTGGACGAGAGACGCTCTCCTTCAGAGTAACAGCAAAAAACTATTTCGCCAAACCTCAACAAATCTCCCATCAGCGTTGAGATTTGTAACGTTGAGCAAATCTAGCGAAATTAAAGAGCCATGCAATGTGTTTTTTGTCTTCTTTTTTCTTCACGGATTTTACGGTTATCACTATTAGATACGCCTTGTGTGACAGTTTTTTCGTTGCTCTTTTTGTAGGTAAATATGCTGCCACACGCGTTAAAGGGGGGATCATTTGATTCCCCAGACTGGAAGAAGTAAGGCACCCAGTTTTAAGTTTGTTTTTTAGGTTTTGCGTAAATGTAAATCGACGTGATGTTAATTGATGGTGAATTTGAGTTTGCATTGAATTTGTCGAAAAAAAAAAAAAAAAAAAAAACAAATAGAGTGTTGATATTTAATGTTTTGTAAAAAATACTTATGAGTCCACCAACTCACACAGCAGTTGCCCCGACCCCTCCTCGATTTGCGTGAAACTTTGTCGTAAGGGGTAACCAAACCAAAAAAGTTTTGAAAAAGTTACTTTTTGCGTTTCTCTTTGTTTCGTCGTCCGTTTCTGTGGCGGGTGACGATGAACGGCCATGATCGACGACGACTAACTTTTTCAAAACTTTTTTTTTTTCGTAAAATCGCGATAACTCGTGATGTTTATAAGCAAACCCCTTATGTTTATATATCAATTTTTTTGTAATTGTCTGCTCTACAACTTTGTAGAACATTATTACACTCTAAAAAATAACCCTGCAAAGTTAGAAAAAACACGAAATTTTAAAATTAAAAATTTTGTTCTAAATGAAAAAATTACCCTTCTGGGTCAATGTAGATTCGAAAAGTACATTAAATTTCCCTTAAAATGAAATGTTCCAAATTTGTTTACAGTCAAGTAACGGAAAATGGTAGAGTTTTTGAAACTTTTTTAGTGTTTTTTTCGATGAAAAATACGTTTTTTTCGGAATTTTGAGTACGCCATCAAATCGGGCGTCTAATTTTACATAAAAGTCCTTTTGACACCAAATTTCTATCTCATCACCGTTTCAGGCTGCAAATTATTGAAAAACACCTCTTTTTTACCGCCCCTCCGTCACGAGATATCAAAAAACGGACCTAAGATTCGTGATCAGGGACAAAAGTTACCTCTTCGTGTGAGTTGGTAGAGAATGACCCTTATAAATTTTCAACTTTTCATTAGAGAATTTTTTTTTTAATTTTTTGTGAGACTATTTCGTAGTTCATTGTAAAACATTGTATGGCTTTTGTTATTTTTTGACATTGCTGTTTTGAAATTCAGTATATTCAATTTTATTTTTAAATTCATCGGATCAGAATTTTAGGATAGTTAGACAGGGCCAAAAGGTTGGGCACCCCTGTTAACCCTCTGCAGCTCAAGCCCGCCTCTAGACGAGCTTCGATCTAAAAACCAAATTTTAATCTTTTAAGAGCATTGGAAATAGAAACTTTTAAAATATTTGAAATTTTAGGGTTTGAAGTTTGACATGTTTTATGTGACTTTGTGTTTATGTTTATGTTTAAAAAATATCATTTTTTTACTAACCTTTCCTATATTTTAAGAGAAAAGAAGGTTGCGTTCATTTTTGTAGTTTCCAAGAATTTGCCTCTACGCATTTTTTCTTTACGACTCAAATGATAATGGTGCCATTCTATAGCAGAAAATGTGAAAAACAAGCAAAAATTGAAAAAGTGACTGTAAAAACATGAAGAAAAAAGAAAGGCAAAATGTAATGATAGGAGGTGGTAGAATAAGTCTAATACTCTCAGAAACAAACAAAAACTAAAGAAGATAAGTGCAAATTTAAATACTTAAAATAAAACATGAAAAAATAAAACGAGAGAAGTCAAGTTTTTCGTAGAACAAAAGTTGGTCAAAATGACCTACTAAACACGGGAAAAAAAATTGAAAAAATTTGGGCAGTAGAAGGTTAAATTGTTATTATGCCGAAAATAGACATGTGCAGAGAATATGTTTGTGTTTTCAAAAGTGCATTGCTCCATTAAATTTCATTCTCGAAATATGAATTTTAAAAAAATCTCATCTATTTGTTTTAACCTGGTTTCCAAGGACACTCATGTAATTTAATTAATAATTATTATTACATTAATAATTACAATAAAAATTATTTTAAATAAAACTTTTATATTTTTGAATCTTTTATTTTGATGCCTTTTTTATTTTATTTTATGCATATCAAAAATAACTGAATGAGAAAATAGTTGAAGCTACAAAACAAACCATTTATTTAGACCACATTAGGCCGTTGCAAATATTTTTCAAAGTTTATGTCGCCCCCTCCCCACTCCCCCCTTCAAAGTTGGCCTGAATAATCAGGGGGCAAAAAAAATATTTTTTCGAAAAACTTCAAAATTTTAATGAAAATTTAAGTTTAATCAACTGAAAACCAGTTAAAATGCATTTTCCCGCGTTTATAATCATATTTAGCATGTTTGAACTCCTTTGAAAACATTTTAAATTTTCATGAAATACCAATGTACAGTCCCACGAAAAGTTTTTTTTTTGCGAAAAAAAAAATTCCGTCAATACCTCGATATTTTTAAAACTAATGATTGGAAAGCAACTGTACGCCTGTAAAATGCATTTTAAAACACTTTTTTCATCCAAATGTTGAAACCTAGGCTTGTAATTTCAATTTTTATATTTTTTTTATTTTTTTGCCCCCCCCCTCGACTTTGGTCAGAGCCGAGGGACATAAACTTCAAAAAATATTTGCAACGGCCTCATACAAAATTCAAATTTTCTAAGAACAGACTTAGTATGATAACTTGATAAATAATAATTGAAGTGTCTGGATGACTATTTTTTATAACTCATTTAAAATTATTTTAATTTTATAAATTTATGAAGCCTTATCAAGCCTGAATATCACCAAAAAAGTCGATTTTTTTAATTTAGCAATTTTAGTACTACAACTATTTTTTTTCATGTTTAGAAAAGATACTGACAAAAATGAACGTGAATTGACTTTCTAATCAAATTTCCAATAACTTTTCAAATACTTCTCAAAATAAATAATATTTTAATCATCCCAAAACCATATTTCTGATTCCACTGAACAATGGGTTGTAAAATGAGATTTGTGTATTGAAAGTTGACCCTTCCTTATTACTTTAATTACAGAATTTATCAAAACGGATGCAATTTTAAGAGATGGCAGATACAAATTTAACACAATGCAGTGTAGGTTGCATTCTATGATTTATTTTTAATTATGATCTTTTTTTGAATCTCCTCAACAAACAGAAGCATCAGAACATTTTTGATGGTGCAATTTCCTTCATAAAAATTAATTTAATTTTTTATGAAATCATCCGCCCAGCCACGAGTTCCTTATTCACTTTCGTGTTCGAAACCATCAAAACGCGATTTCGAGTTTCCTCCGCAAACAATGGTCGTCGAAACCACACCGCCCCCCTCTCAGTGCAGTGACGTTCGAGCCTTGAGCCGAGATTTCATCATTTCCTAGTTCATATCCAAAACGAATAAACCGAACGCATGCTACCCGCCGTCGGTTGCAGTTATGGATCTATGAAAATCATAACCAACCATGTTGTTTGGTTGGTTGGTTAAACTTGTCGCAATACTTCCTCGCGGTGCGGTCACTTCCACCCTGTCTGACTATACGTTTGACTGCAGACCTTTTGTGCATTATTTATAATTTTATTAGTGCGCCAGACGAACTGTGATGAGGTTGCAAAATTATGACCACAAAACGCTTAAGGTGCGTGGTCCTACGCTCCACGTGACTCAAACACAAACACGTTTCGGGTGCAAGGGTTCGCCGTTTTAAAGATCCAAGTAGTCGTGTGAGGGATTATGTAAAGCTCTGCAGACCCGGCAAAAACCTTTATCGCAAGAAATCTTCTCGCGGATTGCTTTGATGGGGCCAGACGAACACTGTTGTTATTGTGCTTGCTGCTACGACTTCTGCCGGCACTAGTCTCATTTTAGGAGCTCGTATTATTTTTCACGCTTCAGGAGCTTTCCGGCTTAGCAATACCACTTAGTTGGGTATTTGGCGACGAGGCGAACAGATGATTAGGACGTCTTATATGGTATAGGAGAGGGACATAGTAAGTGGGGGTATTAGGGGGAAGGATGGGGAGTAAGTAGAGGATGGAGAAGTTTGGTTTGAGGGTTGCGTAGGTTAAGTAATTTTAGGAGGGGTTGTTGAGGGTGGGGTGGGGGGGGGGAGTTTTTTTTTTTTTTTTGGTTGGTTTGAACGGGGGAATTTGGTGGAGTGGGATTTGGGGGGTAGGGATTTGCATTGATGAGGGGGTTTTTGGGTTTTGTGGGGATTGGGATTGGGGCAGTTTTAGGGAGTAAGGGAGTGGGGGGGAGTGGGGGGAGAACGTGTTGTGGGGTTGGTGTATTGTTGGAGGGCGAGAGGATTGTGGGGGTGGGGGGGGTTTTTTTGGGGTGGTAAGGGGTATGGGGGTGAGGAGGATTTGGGGGTGGGATGAGGGGTTTTTTGTGGGTAGTAGTTTTTTTTTTTTTTATGATAGTAGGGTGGGAAGGGGTTTGTGGGGAATTTGGGGGGTGGGATGAAAAATTAAAAGAAGGGTTGGGCCGGAGATTTTTTGATATTGGCAGGGATGATTTGGGGGGGGTTATTTTGTGGGGGTTTTGGGTGTATGGGTTGTTGTGTGGCGTTATGCTGAGGTAGTCGAGTGGGTTTTTATTTTGGGTTTGGTTGGGGGAGGAGGTTGGTATGGGAGATTGGTGGGACGGGATGTAGTGGGGGGGGGTGTTTGGGGGGTTTAAGTACACTGTGAAAATTTTTTTGGTGGCATTCGGTATTTTGCCTCTAAAGAAGCCATTTCCCACCTGCATCATGAGTTTGTCGCCGTGCTATAGTTAATTTTTCCATGGTCCAGGTAAGCTCTATTTTTTGGTATCTAGTAGTCATCTCTCCGCAGCGCTGCATATACATAGAAAATGATGTGGTGCCGTGCATGAAAATTCAAAAATCTGTATCTTTTGAAGGAATTTTTTGATCGATTTGGTGTCTTCGGCAAAGTTGTAGGTATGGATACGGACTACACTGGGAAAAAACAATACATGGTAAAAAAAATTTGGTGATTTTTTTATTTAACTTTTTATCACTAAAACTTGATTTACAAAAAAACACTATTTTTATTTATTTTTTTATATGTTTTAGAGGACATAAAATGCCAACTTTTCAGAAATTTCCAGGTTTTGCAAAAAATCATTGACCGAGTTATGAATTTTTTAATCAATAGGGTAGCGTAGTCATCAATGAGACACTTTTGGTTTTCAACTTTCAAAGATTTTTCTCATTTTTTCATCCGCATGTTTTAATGAGCTTTTTGTTGCATTTTCTTTATTTTAATGTGTTCTAACATTGACCAAAATATGAGATCGATCCGACCTACAGCCAGAGTTATTCAACTGTCTCATTGTAGACGCACTTGGCAGGAACAATGAGACAGGTGGGGAACAATGAGACACTCTATAAAAATCAAAACTTTTCGAGCTAAACATCATGTTTTTGTGTTGTATCATTGCAGGTGACTTGGCTTGAACATTTTAAAGCAATTTTGCCAACTTGAAACTTTAATTAACAAAAGTTATACTAAAAAGTATCTAAATTTTGTAAAATCCATATATTCATACAAAATAACTTTATATTTTTTAATGAAATGAAGTTTAAACTCAATAAATATGCCAAAAATCACTTTAAATTCATGTTTTGAAAGATTTCCAAAGATTTTGAAAAGTTTAATGAAGAAAAATCAAAGTGTCTCATTGTTACCCATGGGCTGAAAAGAGTGGGGAACAATGAGACAGCCCTGGATTCTGGGTATATTCTTAATTTTGGTCAAAACTGATGAAAGGACATTGTAGCCCAACTCATTCCCTATGAATAGTCGAAAGAAATCTGAAGAAAAAATAGTTTTTGTGTTAATGGCAGCCTATGAGCGAATATGTAATTTTTGTCCATAATTTACTTTTACACCCCAGAATCAAACATTTATGAATAACTTTGCAAGGAAGCGTCCATAACCAAAGCCACTATTATGGCAAACATGTATCAAGTAGACACACCTTTCCCCAAAATATGAGCCTGATTGGTTGAAACTACGACTTGTTAGAGCCATTTTATCATTGTTCCCCGTGTCTGTTTTTGAAGTCATATTCGAGTTCAGCGACCCCAAATTAGTGTAATTTGCTTCTTGATATCAAAAATAAACACCTTTTTTGAAATCGTATCTTGACTATAGTGCAGAACACACATACTGGCAGCACGGCACAGCAACGGGAGAGTTTTCGTCGCATTCGCCGCTCGCGCTGAGAGCGACAATAACGTAAACAAAAAAGCGAAAAAACCGCCCCGCCGGCCTGACCTCAAGCCTTAATAACTACCCTACCCTACTGATTTTTTCAAAAAATCGAAATATTGGTCGTAAAAAATTTTCAACTTCATTTTTCGATGTAAAATCAAATTTGCAATCAAAAAGTACTTTAGTGGAATTTTGATAAAGTGCACCGTTTTCAAGTTATAGCCATATTTAAGTGACTTTTTTGAAAATAGTCGCAGTTTTTCATTTTTTTAAATTAGTGCACATGTTTGCCCAGTTTTGAAAAAAATATTTTTGAAAAGCTGAGAAAATTCTCTATATTTTGCTTTTTCGGACTTTGTTGATACGACCCTTAGTTGCTGAGAAATTGCCATGCAAAGGTTTAAAAACAGGAAAATTGATGTTTTCTAAGTCTCACCCAAACAACCCACCATTTTCTAATGTCGATATCTCAGCAACTAATGGTCCGATTTACAATGATAAAATATGAAACATTCGTGAAATTTTCCGATCTTTTCGAAAAAAATATTTTCAAAAATTTTAAATCAAGACTAACATATCAAAAGGGCGTAATATTGAATGTTTGGTCTTTTTGAAATGTTAGTCTTGATTTGAAAATTTTGAAAATATTTTTTTCGAAAAGATCGGAAAATTTCACAAATGTTTCATATATTAACATTGAAAATCGGACCATTAGTTGCTGAGATATTGACGATAGAAAATGGTGGGTGTTTTGGGTGAGACTTAGAAAACATCAATTTTCCTGTTTTTAAACCTTTGCATTGCAATATCTCAGCAACTAAGGGTCGTATCAACAAAGTCCGAAAAAGCAAAATATAGAGAATTTTCTCAGCTTTTCAAAAATATTTTTTTCAAAACTGGGCAAACATGTGCACTAATTTAAAAAAATGAAAAACTGCGACTATTTTCAAAAAAGTCACTTAAATATGGCTATAACTTGAAAACGGTGCACTTTATCAAAATTTCACTAAAGTACTTTTTGATTGCAAATTTGATTTTACATCGAAAAATGAAGTTGAAAAATTTTTACGACCAAAATTTCGTTTTTTTGAAAAAATCAGTATTGATTAAAAAATTCATAACTCGGTCAATGATTATTTGCACAACCTGGAAATTTCTGAAAAGTTGGCATTTTATGTCCTCTAAAACATGTCAAAAAAAAAAATAGTGTTTTTTTGTAAATCAAGTTTTAGTGATAAAAAGTTAAATTAAAAAATCACCAAATTTTTTTTACCGTGTATTATTTTTTTCCAGTGTAGTCCATATCCATACCTACAACTTTGCCGAAGACACCAAATCGATCAAAAAATTCCTTCAAAAGATACAGATTTTTGAATTTTCATACATCATTTTTGTATGGACATCTGCCAAATTTGTATGGAAAATTATATGGACAAACTAATGATGCAAAATGGCTTCTTTGGGCATACCGAAGGCACCAAAAAAGTTTCAGTCGGATTAAAAAATACAAAAATTAAAATTGAAGAAAAAAGACCGATTTCGTAGAGAATTGCTCTGCGTTGTTAATTATATTTAGCATGTTTGAGCTCGATATGTTTAATCGAGCTTTGTAAAATTCGTAAACTCATGATTGCAAAAAACTGCGTTGGGTGTTAAAAAGCACTTTGGAACACCTTTTTCATTCAAATATTTGCCTGTGATTTAATTTTTAATTTTTTTTTTGATAGATGTTCAAAAAATTTCTTATAGTTTTTTTTAACTTAGTTGATTAGGAACTGAAATAAAGCTTCTTAAATTTAAAATCTGTGAGAACTATTGAAAGTATTGTAATTTTTTTTGGATTTTTCAAATAATTACTTTTTTGGGAAATTAACTTCTACTCATAAATAAATTGAATTTTTTGTGTGTAACTTTTTTCGATCAAAAGAATTAATTCTAGAGTAATTTTTCAAAAAAACCTATGAGTCATGGGTTTCCTATGCATATAGGACCTTTTGAAAATTTAATTTAGAATTATAACTTGCCGATTTTTTTTGGTGACAATTCGATCCGAAAATCTCTTTTTAAGGTACGATTGTTGAATATTCACATGCCCTTTCTGTATGTTGTTGTTTAGGCTGGAACAAATTTTAATAAAGTTAAGTTTAATAAAGTTACTAAAATATTACAAAGTTACAAAAATATTACAAAGTTACAAACATTACAATTGTGAATAACTTTGTAATATTTTGTAATTTTGTTCTAAATAGATTCTGATGATGGCCGAAAGGAGAAAAGTAGGCCAAAACGTAAGAAAAAAACGTTTAAAAATTGTGTTCTTATTCGCCGAAAAATATCAATCTAAACAAAGAAAGCAAAAATAATCGGCGATCAAAAATTGATTTTTTTTAGGATTTGCATTGTGTATTTGGGTTTCAAAATTTGTCCTTGAAAAATATGTTTTTTTTTTCGGATTTGCAATGTTGATTAATGTTATTTGATATTTAAAATTAATCAATTCTGTCGTTTTTTTTATTCTATCTGATTTGTATTGTTAATGGGTTATTGCAAAACATTTTTATACTGTGATAACTTTACTATATATAATTTTCTAAGACATTTAACAATTATTCAGAGTCAGTACCATAACTGGTCTGCTCAGCGTTTTTTTTTTTGTCAAACTCTCATTGTTTTGATCCGTCAAACCCACTCAATAACAGCTTTGCGTAACTCGCCCTCTTAATCTTCAATTTCCACCCAACCCAACTTCAACCACCCCAATCCAATCATCATCAATCACTTTTTGATGCTGCCGGCATCCGAATAAATTGCACATGGGTGTCACTTTCACTTGTTTTTATTTTTCGCTTTTCCAAATTTTATCCGCCCATCCTAAATTCATCGATTAATAGCCCCTCGATTGCTTCATTTCGCCACAGCTGCGAGCTACCTTTTGTACGGCGTTCGTCGAACTTCCCTCACTTGCTGGTGGGTTCGTTGATTCGATCGCTGAAGCTGTTTTTAATTCGCCTATCAGATTCACCTTGCAGGTCTAGTTGGTTCGTTCAGGAGTTAATCTTCTTCGAAATGGTCACTATCACTAAACGGTCGTAAATCTGCCAAAATCTTCTCGGTTTTTTTTTCGGCGAATCTCCAATGATCAAATCTTCGCCGCCATGGAAAAACGGACACGGCTCACGGATTTTTCCATCAGTTTTCACTCTCTTTCGGGGTTCGGTCACTGCTGCGCCTTCACTTTCGTCTTCGACCACCTCTCACATGGTTGAGCCTTCTTATTTTTCGGTGGCGAGTTTCCACCAACCAACCGATTTTTCACCAATACACTGAGCCAAATTTCGTCAGCAATTTGTTGCGAAAAATGACGACGCGGTCGCGAATAAATTTTATCCAACTTTTTTTTTCTTTTCGTAACCGTCACTCTTCACTCTACAAAAAAAAAACAGGCAGTCCTCGCCGCTTGGCTGGCTATATGTGCAATAGGCAGAGTTTTTCTTTCACGAGAAAAGCCGCACGCGATGTACGGAGGAAAACCGCCCAACAACCGTTCGCAAGGAGATCCGAGGCTCGACTGATGTGGCACGTGCCAGGCGACGAACGTTTTTGGGCGGTTGAAGTCTCTTCTTCATGTGTTTGTAGACGACGACGAAGAGAGCCAGCTGCCCGAAGAGTGAGTTTTCCCGCTTCGAGAGGGTTTTCCAACCAACAATCGTTCGTGGTACTCGTTGTGCTGTATTGTTGGTAGGTGTAGGAGCTTAAGGTGGATACGTGCGATGCTGTGTCGTAATACGTAATAGAGGGCGCGTTTGCTGAGCCGTGAATCTACTACGATGTGGATGTTTGGCTTAAAAGTTATTTTGGAAGGTTTTTGAATGTGTGACATTTTTTAACAATTGAATTGATTAATTGATTTGGTCTTGAAAAATAAGATCACATCTCTTCTAAAATTTCAAACAGAGCCTATGAATGTATGTAACCATTTTTATGAGAAAAATAGTGCTATTTGTTAGTATTAGCTATTTTGAAGGTTATTTTGTAGGTATTTTCCTTTAGTAGATTTACTCGATTATATAAGCACCAGAAAACTCTGATCCCAACTTTGAATTAATCAGCCGTTGGAAGGTAGTCCACATCTTTGCTTAAGATAGTAAAAAATGAAATGTTAGTGACGATTTTTGCTCAACAAAATCAATAGTATTCTATTCTTATCTCAGATAGCTATTATCGAAGCACCGCCAGCGGGGTTGACATTTGTTCTGGGGTTGTAATTGGGCTATAAAAATTCATGTAAATTTTATATGACCTAAATTTACCTCCCCTGGATTCAAAGCAAATTCAAAAATACAAAATATTAAAAAAGGATTTTTTTATTATTTTGTAATCTTTTGGAAGTAACACTACAGTTTTCATGTCTTAACACTTGTAGCCCCAACGGGCTCAAAAAAGTTGGAAATGCATTTTCACCGGCTCATACAACCCTTGAAAAAAAAGTTGGAAATGCCTTTTTCATTGTAACTTAGGGTAGACGCATCTGTTTTGGATCTACCTTGTTGTAGGTGATTCTTGACATCCTTCCGGATCGAATGCAACAAGAATAATCCAAATCGGTTGAGTTTTCGCCGAGATACAGCCGGATGAAGTTGCATTTCCAACTTTTTTGACCCCCTTGGTGCTTCGCGTAAGTTTTGACCCCGTTGGTGCTACAAGTGTTAAGCAGTGATCAGTCTAATGCATTTTTGGGACATTTGAAACTTTTTTTAAATATAATTTTTTGAAACAACAGAAGCGAAACTTTTGGAGAAACAATATTTTTACGAATAAATGCTAAAAAGCTATTTTTTGCAGAGATGCAGAATAAAAAAATCAAATTGCTTTTAAAATTTTAAAACAAAAGTTATCAATTCAATTTTTAAACATAAATACAATTTTGCTTTAATAATAATTCAAATATCAATATCAATGATACCTTTTTCCAAAAGTTTAACGTCTTTTTCCAATCTGTGATCCGGAAATTCAAAATTTGTTAATAGCCTATAGCACCCTATTTGATTAAAAGTACAAAACATGATGTTATGGATTTTAAATAGTTTGTAATCGATTTTACTTGTTGGTATATGTCAATGAAAATTTCAATATTTAGTGCGGATTGCCCCTTGATTTCTGAGGATATTTTGAAGGGAAGACAAACATTTGAAATAAAATTAGCATTGGCCTAGGCTGCATCGCTGAAATTTTGAAGTTATCGCAGTTTTAGTGAAAAAGGTTGATTTTTCCCGCTTTGTCTTTTTTCATTTCGGTCATATTCCGGAATCCTGTCAATGAACTTTTCCCATTTTTGGGTACGTTGGGTAAAATTTTCTGAGGAATACTATAAAAACAGTTTCAGACACTTTCTTTGATTCAGACACCGTCAAAACGTCAACTGAAATTTTCATATGACTTTTTAAAATTTTATGCTGTATTTTTTAAATTTCAAATGGTTTTTCCTTGAAAGTGGGTTGAGGATGCAAATAAAATTGAATGTCTTTAACGTGTTTGCAAAAATAAAAAAATTTCGGATACTTTCTTATCAATCTTTCATGTTTTCACATGAAAAAATGATAAGTTCTCAAACATACTTCAAAAAGATTTTTTTTAGGAAATCTGGAATTTTTCTTGCAGTTTGTCGATCATGACCATTTTCATTTATAATTTTCATGTTGCTTTCGTTAAATCTCAACTGGTCTTTAAAAAATACTTTTGAGATATGTTTTGGTGAGTTTTCGATTTAATTTTTTTAAAACGTTGGTGTGGATGTTCAAACAAGAACAATTAAAAGTATTTTTTTCTCATTTTAAAAATCTGTAAATTTATATTTTTGTTAACAAACAGTTATTTCAATAAATAATAAAAATAATAAAATGAAACTCAAAAAATAATGTTGTAAGATTGAATTCTGTCAAACACTAAAATATTTTTTTTTAAATTTGTTTATTTTTGTTGTAATCTTTCTATCATTAACAAAACCGTTTTTTCATTCTTGAAAATAAAATAATTAATATTTTTCATTCAGTTCTTTTTTTAAATTCATCTGTCATTAATTTCTTCTCAATTATTTTAGGTTGATTCAGACAAATTAAAAAGAACAAAGAAATCATTTTATTTCGCGATCACAAGTTCAAAATTTTCATGATTTTATTTAAAACATCAATTTGTTATCAAACAGTTTAGAATAAAGGAAGGGGGAATGCAGTTTTGCAAATCAGCCAAGGGAGGAATGCAACGTAAAAGGTTGAGAACCACTGAACTAGAATGTAAATCAGATGATTTAAGTGTGTTCTGGGAGTTTTATTTCTACAGAACGTGACGAGAAATCAACAGAGATTATACAAAATAGAAATCTAAATTATTTTTCAAACATCAAATAATCAAATAATTACACAGACCAACAAAATTTCGGCGCAGGCTTAACTCGATGGGAAGAATGCAGTTTGTGGTCCCCAGAAGCACGTGCACTTATATTTAGACAGGGCCGAATGGTTGTTCTTCAAATTTTGTATGGGGACCATCCACAAACCACGTGGACAATTTTTCGGTAATCTCAACCCCCCCCCCCTCGTGGACAATTGTCCATAGAAAAAAAATCTTTTTTGTATGAAGCGTGGACAATCGCCATACCCCCCCACCCTAAAGTGTCCACGTGGTTTATGGATGGTCCCATGGAGGATTAGTGCTATTCGGTTCTCCTACATATTGCATGGAATTTTTAATTGTATGCAAGAGCGACGAACCGCCTTAATTCTCCATACAAACTTTGGAGAAAAACTAGTCGGCCCTGTCTAAATATTTTAGAAAAATTCAAAGTCAGGTGTTTCTGGGGACCCTAAAAGTCATGCTTCCCCTAGAGTTGAGCCTGCGCAGTCATTTTTTGTAAATTTTTTTTGTGGGTCAGTGTTATTTAACAATGCTTTTTTTTGTTTTTTTTTGTAAGTAAGTTTTTTGAAGTCACTAGTGTAATATTTTAAGTTTTAACTTTTAAATTGCAATCGTTGTCTTGTATACAGCGTCAATTACTATAAAATTAAGGAAATACCTATTTCCTGGCCCCCCGTCACAATGGAATTTTGCATGCAATTTTACCCAGGCGACTCTTCTATTCAAATAAGTTTCTTATTTTTTTCCTCACCAACTTCACGCCTAATACCATTCAACACCTTCGCCAAAAGTGTCGCCATTGTGTCTGTTTTTTTACAACTTCCAAGAAGGAAGGCCAATTCATGCGATCGCCCTAAGACTAAGCCTAAGCCCGCGACTCGGCAAGACGGTGGTCTCAAATTAAGCGCACTTGTCATGTGTGCACCGGTGCGTTGCGCATAGAAAAGCGACACATTTGTCGCATTGTTCTCACTTTTAGTATTTTCCTAGTTGCCTCCGTGGTCCAAGGTGTTTAAAGCCAGCCAACAATTGGGATTGAAGGAAGCTTACTAATTGCGTCTTTGAATGGGTGAAATTGAGTCCTTCTTCAGTCGTGTGATGGTGGCCAAACTTGCAAGTGGCGGAGTGTAACGACCTCAAAATCACACTATTATTCAGCGCAAGTATGCAAAACCAACTAAACTTAAAACCGTCTTTCAAAAGTCGCCTCGCCTTTTGTCATCGGCTAATTGGGCGTCCCTAAGTAGCAGCAGCTTGAGCCGAACGTCCAAGGTCCACCGCCGAATGGCAAAGTGGCAGCGGCGAACCCAAAGTCATGCCTAATAAATTTACTTCTGACATTGACGGACGAACGAACGATCGATCGATCACGCTGCAGAAATGAAAACCCATTGTAGGGTGGAAAATGGAAAATAGTATCACTGCCCTGTGATGGCGATGATGCAACCGATCACTGACAGTGCGAAAAATCGCCTGCATCTTTCGCATAAATTTTCCATACACCACCACAACTACAAGTATACTCACATGTACGCGATTGGTAGATTGCATTGTAACAAAAGGTACCTGAATGAAAAAATTTGATTGGAAATGGCCGTGAGCTATCAATTGATTAAGCTATCGATTTCAAGCCGATGCAATAAATCAGTGGTCGACTCATGAATGGGAAATTAATCGAATTAAGTCATTCAATTGTTGAGGGTAACAGCCATGGCATTGTCAACTTGACAATGGCAATCGGATTAAGAAAGGTAATTGCAATCGGAATCTGACAACTAACATGCATAGGAAATTGTACGTAACATATTTAAATTCGATATGGTTTAGTTCTTTTTCTAATTCGTTCCCAATTAAATTGGTTTAATCTTTGTTTAGATCATATGAAGATTGTATAACGAAAGGGTGGTCAATTATACTTAACAGGCTCACAAATAAATAGATTTTTGAGAATATCTCACTAGCTTGGACTTCACACTGATATTCGACAGTATTTATCAAAGATTTGTCATGACCTTCAATTAGGCTAGATTTTCAAACTCAGAAAACATTGTTGTCTTATATTTCCCGATAAAAAGTCACGATATTTTCCGAGATGCAATTGTACTGATTAAGGGCACATCTGAACTTTTTTCTATTAGGTCCTAGAAAAAACGAAACGAAGTTGACTTCATAGCTGTCGGCCACCATTGCTAGTACCAACCACTAGTGTCTTCCTTTTTATCTACAAGGACTTCACCGCCCTGGGCTCCTAAGTTTATTAAAATATGGCACGGAGCGACGGCGCCGAATACCCATATTTACACAAAGAATTTTAGAGCTCCCGCCGCGGGATTCGAACCGGCGACCTCTGGATTGTGAGTCCAGTGCGCGGTCCGATTGATCCACACGCATTGATCCACAGCAAATGTAAATATTGAAAAAGAAAATTCTTTCTGAGCAAATCTCTACGAAATCGGCCGATTTCGTGCATTTTATTTTTTCAAACTTGTTGAGGGCCATCCAAAGAAGCCATTTTGTGTAATTGGTTCACCAATTCAAGGCTCCAACAATGTTGGCATCCATACAAAAATGAAACGTAAATATTCGAAACCAGTATTTTTTTGAAGGAATTTTCTGTTCGGTTTGGTGTCATTTGCAAAAATGTAAGTCTTCATCTATACTTTTTACAAAAAAATGGTACACGAAAAAAAAAATCCCGATTTTTTCAATAAATACTTTTTTTAAAATCAGTTCCCAAAAAATCAGTATTTAAAAAAAAATTATACTGTGGTGACTGCGATTGTCCATTTCCGATTTTTTTTTTCGAATAGTTTAGAAAATTTCCAACAAAATTGCCAAAGAGACTTTGAAGATTGGATCTGTGGTTGCTGAAATACAGTGAATAATAGAAAAAAGAAACGAGAAAATTGAAACAGCCCCCATTTTCTCATGCAGAATGCAAAATGCAGAAATTTGTATGACCCAATCTCACTCAGAGACCCAATGTAACCCCCTGATGACAGTAGCTTTCCTTTTTAAATGTTAGTTTGATTTTTCTACCCAACATTTTTTATCAGACATTAAAATTTCGAGCTACGGAGTCCTCAAATTATAAATTGTAGAAATTCCGCATCCGACTCCAACTCCATATCCGGCTTCTGAAGAATCAGCGATTCCGATTTCGACTTCAATAAAAAAAAAATATTGGAAATTAGTTGCCTCCGACTCTGACTTCGTCTTCTGACTTAATGCTTCAAAATAATGAATATTATGTTTTTTTTTGCCTTTCTTACTAAAGAAAGGTATAGGTTTTACTTTAAGCCAGGACGTCATTTCCATCTTCGTAAATATGTCGATTCAGCATGAATTTTAATCGGAAAAATCGTCAAAAAATCACACTGCATCGATTTTCGACGCTCTATCGATTCACCTTGACAGAACTCGTCTATCTCCAACCCTCGAATTTTGAGAAAATAAATTCCGTGGAGGTCGAGTGATGTTCGTATGTGGTAAAATTTTGCAAAATTTTGTGTCGCGCCGTTCTCAGCTCCCATATATCCGATTTCGATTCTTCTAAATGCAGATGAAAGCTAGTGTGCTGAACCTGGGCGAGTTGCCGCGCAAATTTCGAAATATCCATCTGTTTTCGGATGCGGCCAGACTTTTCAACAAAATACACAGTTTTCAAATGAAAATATTTTCAAATTTTTCCATTTTCATATCTTTTATTTATCTCAAAAATTGCATTTTTCGGGCCCTACAACCTCCCAAATTTTCATCCAGATTCATAATATGGTTCTGGAGTTAGAGCCGTTTGATTGACCTACCATAAGAAAAAAAAATCCCTAAAAAAAGGTAAAAGCCCACCTGGTGACCTTCGCCAACATTTTTCATTTCTGATTTTATTCAAAATTTCTTGCTACATTCATAGCACAGACCATGAGTGAGCATCTGAAACAAATTCGACATCGATCGGCAATCCCGATCAATTTTTAGAACGATTTACTTTTTGCCTTTCTTACTAAAGAAAGGTATAGGTTTTACTTTAAGCCAGGACGTCATTTCCATCTTCGTAAATATGTCGATTCAGCATGAATTTTAATCGGAAAAATCGTCAAAAAATCACACTGCATCGATTTTCGACGCTTCGTCGCCAAGTCGACAAGTTGTCAAGTTGAGCTTCGAATACTGGCGCGAGAATGCTGGCGCATATATTTGCTGGCTCGTTTTATACTCGTTTGTAGTAGCTTGTCTACCGATGTTTCCTACAACATGTAAGATATCGTAGCTTTTCGGTTTCTTTTGCTCTGTCCTTTTTTGCATAACTGTCCAATGTTTATGCAAAAACTTTTGTGACATAGGACATTCATCCGGCTACAATCAATTTGTTTCCCGTGCGCTCCTAAAATCGCCTAAATGTAGACTTCATTTTCGTAATTTTATTTAACAAAGTTCATTGGATTCCGATAGGAGCTTTCCAAGCTTTCATCGTTTATATCGTTTTCAAAGTTTTCAATGCTGGCGATGCCAATGGCTTTCTACCTAAGGTACTCGTGATTGAGTGTGTAGTGGTGCGGTTGTAAAAATAGCTATCTCTGACTCTGTCACATTCGTAGAAGCTGAATGGCTATCTTCCCTGCACCGTGCGGCACACGCGGTTCACTTATACCTCGGTTTTTCTTTGCGCCTACCGCGGTGTGCGTTGTCACTGGCACATGTGAAGCTTTCTATGCTCGCGTTTGTCATAAACGCTTGTTTGATTAAGAATATGTACAATTAAAAATATTCTTTTGGTGAAAATGGCGTTTTTTGTTTCTTTTGGAAATCATATCATTTATAATACTTTGCTTTCATCATAAGACTTTCTTCTTCTTCTAAACAAAGTCAATGTTATGAATTGAAAGAAGTTCTACCATCGTTATATTCTTTAGTAAGAAAGGCTCTATCTCACCCCAGGTGGGATTAAATCGGGTTTTTTATATATATATTCTATGAAATTAAATTTAAACCATCCGGAAATCATGTACACCGAAAAAAAAGTTGTATTTTGGAAGGTTGAAAATTTGTTTGGTTGAATATTTTCCTCTTTTTTGAGTAATTTTACCTAAATAATGAGTTAAAATGTAAAGCTGATCAAAATTCACCAAAAACTGATGAAAATTTACCAGTTCCAGATGAAATATGATACTTTTTTTTTGACGCAAAATCTGTCACTTGTTACCACATGATGTATTTTTCCTGTTAAATAAATTATTGACTAAAAAAATTGAAAGTGAGAAGAGAAAATACTTGTTATATGCAACATAGTTTCTGTTGACGTAGGGAATGGATTGACAATGTTTCGACCAAATAAAAAAATACAAAATAAAAATCGCGATTGTTATTTTTGAATATCTAGAAAGAGAATTAATCCTTACTTATTAGGGTCATTTCAACAAGTTTTTGTCACCTCCTTCAAAAATTTTCCCAAAAATCAGGGGGCATAAAAAGTAAATATTGACTTAACTTTTAATTTTCAGTGAAGAACTTAAAAATTAAGGAAAAGAAATATTTTCATATATAAAAAAAAAAACGAAGTTGACTTTATAGCTGTCGGCCACCATTGCTAGTACCAACCACTAGTGTCTTCCTTTTTATCTGCAAGGACTTCGCCGCCCTGGGCTCCTAAGTGTATGAAAGTATGGCACGGAGCGACGGCGCCGAATACCCATATTTACACAAAGAATTTTAGAGCGCCCGCCGCAGGATTCGAACCGGCGACCTCTGGATTGGAGTCCAGTGCGCGGTCCGATTGATCCACACGGGCGGGTCAGATATATTTATGAATATTTTGCAATATTTGGATAGTACCAAAACAGTAATATGTATAAAGTATTTTGTGATACTTTTTGTTTCGATATTCGGCTTGAAATTTGAAATTAAATTTTTTGCCTCCTTTTTGGCCTAGAAAAAATAGCTTACTCAAAAGACAATCTCAACAAAACAATTTTTTTATTAATTTGTTGGTTTACTGCTTGCAGCACAATCGAACGAATAATGTGTTAAAAAGTGTCACTTATAGTTTAGTCATAGTGTATCATGATGTCAGATCTCTGGCACGTTTTTTTTAAATTTATTGTATCTGAAAACTCGTCTATTTCATTTTTTTTAACCTTCTTGTTTATTTATTCCTAAAGGGTAGAATTTGGGTGCTGAATAGTGGTTCGCAAAACGGCCTCAATTTTGAACTGTCAAAGTGGAACCAATTTACTTTTCGCCAAAAGTAGAGAGTATTGTGATCGATAATTAAAAATTCTTTATTTTATTTTGCAAGAATGAAATTTTTTTGGCTTTTGAGAACCAGGGGTTGAATTCAAGAGACCTTAAGAAAGTTGAAGGCGAGATCTATTTTTTTATAATTATGAATGGAAGTTGTTTATGGAGTCGATGCGGTTGTATCCATCCAGAAGCTTTCTCTATCGTTTGATTCCGTTTGAAAACCTGGTTTAGTGAAAATCCTTTCTGTTTGTTGGATCAGCTTCGCCAGAATTAGCGATGTTTTTTTCGCTAGATCAGGAAGAGCTGCAGTATTTCAAAATCAGCCAGGGAATTTATCTGCGAAATCACAGAATGACACTCTCGCCGCAGATCTTCGTTCACCGGAAAAAATAGAAATCACTTCTAAACGATCGAAACGATCGACAATTTTCCAGCAAAAAAATGTCAAAAACTAGACAAAATAAAACACATACTACTGATTATAAAACAGCTCATTTACGCACGTTACGCATTCTCTCTATTCATCACCCAGGGTAGAACATTTGAGTTTTTGGCACACAGAAATTTTGATTTTAAGCAAAAGGTTGTCATCTTTCTTTTTCTGATGTATGTACTTCCCCTACAGTTTGGTGATTTACAAGTTCAATCAAGTCAATAACACATGAATAGCATCACTTCCGTAAGCTCATATTTGTTCTCTGGGTTTCCCCGTAAGTCATAAAACCAACTGAATTTACCAATATTTTTTTAGATTAGGTACCAAAAATTTGCACATCGCTGGAAATAATGAAATGATTTTTATTTTTTTGTTTTTCTTATAAAAATTAATTAACAACATAAACAGTTGGAATAAATCGATAAATCGTCTAAGACAACAGAGACAGTTCAAATGAACTCCTGTGACTTCCATCCAAATTCAGTGACCCGAGCAAATCAGTGCATTCCACCACTTTTTTTCGGTCCCAATCTGATGTAACCAGTCAGACTCCCTCACGACATAAACGGTATGACTAAAGCCCGGTAGGAAGTTCAACGAATGACATTGGCCGTCAAAACTGACTCCGTCCAACGGTGATGTCAGTTATGGGAAAAAAAGACAGAAGCTATTTTATTTTCATCTATTTCTGGGTATTATTTTTGGAGCTAAAACGGCCAGCCCACGACAAAGGCAAACAATAAGAAGATGAAAGGAGGAAGAATGGACTAGATTGTTGTTTGTGGTGTGAATATGCGGTGTGAACAGATTTGACCAGACAACAACTTGGTTAGCTTAACGACGCGGGTTCGGCGCTGATTACGATCATCCGGAACGCTGCGACGCACAATTCACGTGCGCAAATTGGACATGAGCTGACCGTCGGTTGGCGCATGCGTAGTAGGGTTCGTTTTTGACACACCCCCAAAAGTGATTCGGATTTTTTTAAGGGTAAGCTATCAATTTCTGTAACGGTTTCACCAACCGTAACGTGCCGTAACCTTGCCCTGGATGACCCACTTAAGGTCTAATTACGATCAATTCAAGTATTGTTTCCTCTCAGTTCAGAGGCCAGACCGTCATCTTGATTGCATCAACATTCAACGCGAAACATCTTAAACCGATCATCGAGATGGAAAATCGTTCGAACATGTATGTCATTCAAATCGTGGCTCATATTGCTGTTGCAACTGTTGCGCACAGAGAGAAGAGTCGGACAATTTTCCACCGATGCAGCACTTTTCGCAGTTTGTATTGCATTGTCTTTTGCAAACCATTACTTAACATAACGCGTCGTTGTCGTCACCACCAAAGGGGGTAGTAGCGTTTTCCTTCCTAATCTTCGTAGTCGTCGTCGTTCTACGGAAGAGTCTAAGGTTAGGAAAACGGTTTCGAGCGGTGATCATAAGGTAGCGATAGTTTTGTAGCCACCGCACCACCCTCCGAAGAATGGTAATTTTGCCTTTGGTAACCGTTTATCAAAACGTTTCATGTATCGTATCGGCACCTTGCGGGAGGAAATTACTGCAATTTGAATGTTGCCGGAGAGGTTGTGTAAACATCATTGCGTTGAAATGCAGCTGAGCTGAGCTTTGGATAAGGAGGCCTTGGATATTTTGTAGGACTTTATAACCTTTGGTCAAAACAAAGAAACAAGAGATTTTGGAGACTTTATTTAACAATGAGATGAATTTTGAGTTTTAAAAGACCTTGAAAACCTGGAAGCAATCAAAATATTCAGAGACTTTGATGACTTCGAGACTTTGTAGACTTTGGAAACTTTGTAGGATTCCAAGACTTGAAGAAATTAAGAGTTTGGAGACATTGGGGACTTAAATGAATTTTGAAAATTAGACTTTGTCAAATTATGTAGACTATTATAAATTGTAGCATTCTATGGATTTAGAAGACTTAATAGTTTTCAGGGAATTTAGATACCTTGAAGAAACTATCATCTCCGGAGTCTTTGTAGACATTGGAAACATTGTATGATTCTGCAAAATTTGTTACTGTGTAGTTATTGAAAACTTTGGAGACTTTTCATGTATCTGACGAACTTTCTAGAATGTTAAAATTTGTTAATTTTATAGTACTAAATAGACACTTTGTAGATTTTGAAGACGTTTACTTTTTTGGAGATTATGAACTATGGGAAATCTTGAAGATTTTCAAGATTTTGACTATAACTTAAAAGACTGAAGGATTTATGATACTTTGGAAACTTATAAGAATCGAAAAAATTGGAGACTTTAAATTGTTAAGCCATTTTACGGTTTTTGCAACAGCTTATACAAAAAATCTGAGTATTTTGGAACCTTTAAAGACCTTTGTAGTAAATCCACAGGAATTCAAACCTTGGAAACAAAAATATCCTTAGACATATTTTTTAAATCTCACTTTTTAGATAAGTTGATCTTGGGCTAAGCTGTTAGAATATTTGAAGGAATGCGCAGAGCAGAATTAAAAAAAATTAGAATATATTCAAACTTCTTGTTGCGTGAATCCTTTAAAAACACGTGCTTGCCATTACGTAGTAACCTCCTGAAAAATGCAACATCATCCGATATTTTTAATTTTTTCTTCCTCCTTTGATATCAAACCTGTTTCGCTGGGATCGTCTGCCAAAATCCCGCGAGGTCACTCGAAATTGTGTGCACACTTTTCTTTGTGCTGCAGTCCGTTGGCGAGAACAGGTTTCAAATTCTGTCCACTCTGCGAACACCTTCGTCGGAGAGGCAAAAAGGATCGTACGTCATCAATTTACTGTGTCGTTGTCGTTGCGGTTGTCGATGTCTGCGGAAATTATTATTCAAGTTCAGATTCCTGAGAACTTCGGATAGTGGGTGAACAGTATTTAAAATTTGGCCAAATTTGTTTTATCATTTCTTCAACAAATGAAATCATTTTGTTTAGATATTGATAAAAATACTGTTTGGAAAAAATAATTAGTTTGAATGTTTCTGATAAATCCAACCGGTTTAATTTTTTCTTTGCAAAAAAACACCTAAGTTAATAACAGCGTTCACCCCCTTTCAAACCGACTATCAAATCGATCAGCAGTAAAACGACTTGCTGGGGGCCCGTCTCTTGCGTTAATATCGTGTATATCGCCGACTTGCAAGTTCTGGGGCTATCGAGTTGTGTAGCAACAGTGTGGCGCAGCACGTGAATCCGTTCTAACTAAACTCTTTCAACGACTTCCAGCGGTGGTGGCGTTGCGATGGTCGTCGAGCTCTGCTATCACTAACGGCTCGCAACAACTTGTTCGATGACGGTGAGTCAATTTGAGATTTCTTAGGAGTAGTTATCTAGATTATTGCCATCTTTTTGTTTTTTGTTTTGTTTTTTACACACATATCTATTGGTCAGAATTGCAGTGTCTCATAAAAATTACAATCGAAAAGGCTATATTTTTATTATGAATCTAATGTTACCGAAAAGATTCAATTCCTACTCAAAACAAGTTTTTTTATAAACCCTCTTCGATATGAATGAAACTTTCTAGCCATTTTGTGTATATGCAGCCAGTGGCACTCGAGAATGACATTTGAGAAGGACGTAAGTTATATAAGTATTATTGTTTCTTGTTGATTAGTTATAACCGTCTTGAATTTTTTTAATTAATTGTTTCGAAAATAGATTTTTGGACATTTTTAACATTTTACATAAATAAAAACAAATAAAAAGAATACGTCATCGCTTTGAATTTCAAGTTGATGGGAAATATTTGAAAAAAAAATACAATTTTTTTTTAAACTTTGAATTTTTCTACAATGTCAATTTATAAATATTTTATGTACTAAAATATTTTTTCATCTGCTAAATTGACTTTTGAAAATTTTTGAACATTTTCCATCAATTATATGCATTATTATGGCGAAATATATGGAAAAACAGTTCACACTCGATTTTCCGAAGGCCTTGGCAAAATTACACTTCGGGTAATCGAAACTTCGGATAATCGAATTACGAAAAATCTATTTTTTTCCGCTGTCTTATTTTTGATTGTTGAGGTTAAGTATGATCCCTAAACTACTCTAAAGTGATTTAGATTTTTTAAATCCAAAAATGGTCAAAATGGTGGTGATTAAATATTGAAAAAATGCATTTTTGAGTTTAGGGAGTCGTGGATTGCCTGGCCCAAGTCATCTGCATTACCGATCTATGGCTGTACAATTTCAGAAGAAATCGTTAGCAAGAGAAAGGTATTTCGCTTCAAAGGTTCTTGAGATATATGGTGGTTACTAACCGAACCGTCTCAGTTGAAATATACTGTGGTCATGGCCAAGTCCTGCCAAGACGGGGGTTCAAATACATCATACATACATACAAAAAATAAATTTTTGAGTTTAATTGGCAATCAAATATTCAAATTTGACTTATATGGGGTCGCAGCACTCGAATTTGATGTTAAAAAAAGATAATAAAAAAATACGAAAATTTTACTTTTGTTCATGATTCGATTATCCGAAGTTCCATACATGCTTTCGGATAATCGAACTTCGGATAATCGAAACTTTGGATAATCGAGGCTTCGGATAATCGGATACAGTCCAGTAGTAGCAGCTATTTTAAACAGTTTTTGTTGCTCTCGCTTAATTGATTGAAATTAACTGAATTTATTTCATCGAATGATTGTAATTGAATAGTTTTGTAGTTGTAAGGATGTCCAAAACTCGGACTTTTGTCAATAGTTAAGAAAATTGCATTTGATTAGTACAACAAATAAACATGAATTGAATTGAATTGAATTATTTGAAAAATACGTAAATTTCTTTAAAACATGTTTTTTGCATTATTTTGCCCTAAAATATTTTAAACTACTTGATATTTCTGAAAAAAATATCATTTCAATACATTTTCATACATACAGAAGCATAGACCAGTTCATAAAATTTCAAGACATTGCACAGTGGGAAAAAAGGGCATGATTTCACGCAAACCATCGATTGATATACACCAAAAGCTTCGTTTTTGCACCAGGAACAATAATCCGATGAAAAATCGCACTGCACGGACCGGTGGCCGGAGTACAGGCCACCGGAAAAATCCGGATTTTTGGAAAATAGTATCAGATTTATCCAATTGTGAACTGATACGCTTTCTTCTACCGTGAATAGTCATGTAGAACAATCCTAGAATAATATTAAAAACCATAGGACACATCGGAACCGGTTCCACCGATCTCCGGTGGCCACATCCGGAACCGTAGTGGAAAACAGCATAAACTAGTCGTGCGACGTATTAAACTTCTTGATTTTGGATGGAGAGTATTTTTAAGATGTATTTTTGCTTCTGTCATCGGTTCCCAGGTTCTCCGGTGGCTACATCCGTATATCATATTTGGCAAATTCCTGAAACAACTCTTGCGACATATAAAACTTCTTGTTTTTAAAAGAGGTGTGTATAACTCATGTCCCCATCCAAAATCAAGAAGTTTGATACGTCGCATGCCTGGTTAACACCGTTACCTAATGCGGTTCCGGATGTGGCCACTGGAGATCGGTGGAACCGGTTCCGATGTGTCCAATGGTATTTAGTATTATTCCAGGATTGTTTTGCATGACTATTCATGGTAGAAGAAAGCGTATCAGTTGACAATTGGATAAATCTGATACTTTTTCCTTAAATCCGGATCTTCTGGTGGCCTGTACTCCGGCCACCGGTCCGTGCAGTGCGATTTTTCATCGGATTATTGTTCCTGGTGCAAAAACGAAGCTTTTGGTGTAAAGCAATCGATGTTTTGCGAGAAATCATGTTGCGGTAATTTTTTGAGCCCTTTTTTCCCACTGTGCATTGTACAAAAACTTGGAAAAAACTTCTGAATGATCAAAAAGGGTTAAACCTTCGCATAAAATTTTTAGTTCTTAGAGAAAAAAATATAAGTATTTAAATTTCTTTGAATCTTAATTTTAACTGTGAACCTTGATTTTTATATTTTGCACCCAATGAATATTTTTATGTAGGGGAAGGTGGGGCAAGTGCAATAAGCTAAGGAAATGCTCGTTTAAACTAATTAAAAATCATCAATCATCTTTCTACAGGTCTTGACTAAGACTTTGTAGACAAAACAAGTTTAAAAAAAAAATGTTTTGCACCATAAAAAAAGATTTTAAACTTATTGATTTTCAGTACGTTCTGCTCAACTAATGGGGCAAGACGAACATCCCGATGGGACAAGAGGAACAATGCATGAAACAGCATGTAAATTTGCAAGCAATTGAACTGTTATCACTTAGACATTTGACATTTGTTAGAAAGTATTCAAACGTTTCTTCAATTTGTAGATGAAATAAAAATGTTTTACAAGTAATTTGATCGTTTTTTCGAAAAAAAATTATTAAGAAGATAAATGGTAAATTTTCAAAATATTTCTTTTTTTTGTATGGATTTTTTTTTATCAGATTTAAATAATTTATTTCCCAATAAAATTTGTAGTTGTAGCAATTCGTATTTTAAACTTGCCTTACCTGAACTATGTTTCTTAAAAGTATTGAATTTCTTTGATAAATATTTAATTTTGATATTTTGCACTTAGGCCGTTCCAAATATTTTTTAAGCTTATGTTGCCGATTTTTTGTAAAATAAAAAAAAGTACAGCACAAAGTATTTTTTTGCGAAAAATAAGATCCAGATTTTATCAATTTCCAATAAGGTTAATACAAATATTTGTTCAATGCAAATATTTTCTTTGTTTAAAACTTAGATTTTTTGAAAACTAATGATTGCAAACTGGCTGTATTGCTGTATAATGCATTTTCCATGCCTTTTTGCATTGAAATGTTGAAATCCTGGCTTGTTTTTATTTTTTTATATTTTCTAGATTTAAATCTAATAAAATAAAATAAATCAGGGTCAAAACTTCTTTTTGAATTGTAATATTTTTTTATTTTTTTCCTAGTGAAATCTTCAAAGATTTATAACTTTTTAAAATTTTAATGTTTTATTTTCGAGGTTTTACTCAAATTTCTTGATTTATTTTCACCTTATACGGTAAAAAAAAAACTTGTTTAAAAACATTTATATTTATGTAACAACTTTTTTTATGAATAGATTAATTCTTGATTTTAAAGATGACATATATGGGAAAGAATGAAACTATATCATTCAAATTCAGATAATTTTCTTAAAAGCCTGTAAACGTTTATTAACATTTACTTCACAATCAACCCACCGCTTTCAGAACATTTATCATCGCGCAGCGAAATTTCGATCAAACTTGGCGAAATTGGTCGAGCGCGCGCTCGCGCATGATATCCGAACCTGAACCGCTCCTGCTGGAACCAGTGGTTGATTAGCGCTTGAACTGGACGGTCCAGCACACATTCTTCTCGCCAGAGCAAACTTGGACGTAGGTCCTTCAATCTTGAACTCCCCTCTCTCTTTCTCTGGCGCGCGTAATTTTAGCCTTTCTCGAGGAAGCTATTTTTGTCCGGAAAAACTCTACGGCTTCCCGCGACACATCTGGTGAAACCATCCCCTCAACAATCCCCTAATTTTAGGAGTGCCAATCACTTGTCAATCGATATCTCGCGCGGGGGGAAATCTTCGTGACCGCGGAAAAACTCGCCGCGCGAAAATTATCAGTTAGAAGTTCGCGGGTTGGCTGATCGGTCAGACGGACTAGCGCGAGTACCTTAAGGTGTTTGTTAAGCAGTGGAGTTTAGTGAAAAGTACAAAAAATGATCCTGAAGAAGCTGCTAACCGGAAGTGGGAGTGTCGTCGGGTTGGTGCGACAACTTGGGGGAAGTGGCGTCACGACGACGACAACGGTTGTGAGGACCAGCCAACAGCAGCGATTCTTTTCCATCGGGAAGAAAAGCAGTCCCAAGATATTGATCACAGGTGAGTTTGATATATGGGTCACGTGCGAGGTTCCCCAGGGAACTGTGACCTCGTTGTGGAGCGTTGTTAATCGTGTAATGTAACAGCCTTAATAGGGTTATACAAATGTAGAAAGTTATTAAAAGTTAAAACATTCCAGCCAATCTTGAGTTATTGGTTGACTTTGAAGTTTTATAGCCAGTGAAGGTCTACGACTCTATTTGGCGACCCCAGCGCTGATGTAATTTAATTTATTTCAATTGAGAATGATTCTCGAGCGCACCATGCTGGCCAGAGGGATGTGGTTGAACTGTCACTGAAGTGTTGTTTCTAAGCAATAGTGTATACGAGAATATGTATGCAAATTGTCGATCTTGACCGCGTGGAAGGCACGATAGACCTTAGAACTGGATACTAGGCGGGGAGGAAGACTGGGACTAGATTGTTGTTGCTAGCCTTCAATTAACTTAAAGATTTATTAGATTGGACTTGAGAAGTAGTTGTCTGTTATGTTTTAGGAAGTGATCGAATTGATTTTTTTTAAAGATATCTACAGGGTGCCAAAAATTGTTATAACTTGAATAAAAATATCCCAAAACTACAACAAAAAATCAATTTGAAATGCCTTTTCATCTGTGAATGAGAGTAAACGTATTTGATTAAGGTTTACCTGAACTTGTTTTGAGTTTATTCTTGATATCGTTTTAGATCTAATGCAACGAGAATCATTAAAGTTGTAATTTCAATAGCCAAAACATTTTGTTTTTTAAGTTGCTTTATTTTAAACTGAACGCATACAAAAAAGATATTAAATCAAGAAAACAAATCCAGAAGACGATTGTGAACTTGATCAATAAATATGCTATGTTTTAGAAAGTTGGGCGAAATTGACTCAAACTCACTGTAGAACACAAAAATAAAAAAATAAATTCTCGATTAAATTTTCAAAAGGCCCTATCTGCATAGGAAACCCATGAGGGATATGTTGTTTTGAAAATTTAATCTAGAATTAAGTTTATACATTTTCAAAAAATTGCTGAAAAAACATTCAACAGATTTTTTATTGCAAACTCTGGGATTTCACTGAATTTCACTTTAACTATGGGAATATTTTGACCAATTTTTATCAAGGATCACTATTTTGTACAAGATATGTGGACTTTATACCAAATCTTTTTTTAAAAGTAAAAATTTTTAAAGTTGATTTTTTAAATATGTATATTAGACTGTAACAAAAATGACTTTTTGGCGGGCATTCAAGGGTTTTTTTTCCGGTGGGCGTATTGAGCCCAAATCCAAAATAGCTTGATCGGACGTAACAGGAGCTGGCGCTTTGCATTTGAATTTTAAATGGGATTTAACCCGCAAAAAAAATTCAAAAAGGTCACTTTTTGAGGCATATAGAGCTTTATGACGTTTCGCGTACGCACACTAGCGCACCATTTGGTTTTGCTGGCTGACAAAATTTAAGCTCACTTTATTTTCTTGTACGTACACGCAATACTTACGCACATAGAATGCTCTATTGGCCAATGATGCGTTTATTTTTATCACTGGCGTGTAGGCCAGATCCTTGCGCATGTTTTGGTATATATAACATTGAAGTTTTGAGCATCCTAGAGCTCGGTACAGGCCTTCAAAGTTTGGCATTTTTTCGAAAAATCGGCCCCAGCAAAAAAGATATGCGTCGCGCCCCGCGACGCCCTAGACGCCATTTGATTTTGTTGGGGTCAATTTTTCGAAAAAAATTCAAACTTTGAAGGTTTGTACCGAGCTTCAGGGTGCTCCAAATTTCAATGTTACATAAACCAAAAGATGCGCAAGGATCTGGCCTACACGCCAGTAATGTTGAAAATAAACGCTTCAGTGGCCAATATGCCTCAAAAAGTGACCTTTTTGAAAAAAATCCTTTTTTTTACGGGTTAAATCCCATTTAAAATTCAAATGCAAAGCGCCAGCTCCTGTTACGTCCAATCAAGAAAATCAACAATTTGTTTCGAGAATTTCCTAAGTGTCTATGACTCTTTTTTTATAATTATTGTACGATTAGTTCCTAACTGAACTCGGTCGTTACAAACGACCGTCGAAATAGGCGGCGGGTCAGATGCGAAATTGAAAATGTCAAAACCTCTCCTACCTTACTTCGTCTTTCCATCCAGTCGCAGCTTTGTTGACAAATACACGGAGCACTTGTTCGCATGATGGCGGCATTGAGCCAGAACCAGGAATGATCATATAATAAAAAAATCGAAACATTTTTCAAGAAAGATAATATTTTTCCAACATGATAAAAATATTGCAAGAATCTATTTATTCCAACATGATAAAAATATTGCAAGAATCTATTTATGATGTTAGAGAAGTGATTAGAGATAACATTTGTCAGCCATAACTTTTCTTTGAATTGAACTTTTTCACACCAATTGGGCACCCCTAGGCCTATCCACGACCGTTTCCAACGGCCGCGAGAAGATGCTAGAAAATCCATCTAAATCCACAATATTTATTTGAACATTATTTTGGCCATGAAATGTGGTCTTTGTGCAAAAACTTTTTTCAAAGGTTAAAATTTTCAAAGTTGATTTTTTTAATTATTGATATTGGAATATTGTTTTAATTATTGGCATATCAATAATTAAAAGAATCCAACAATTTGATCGAAAATGTTGTACGAAATATTTTATTAATGTTTTTATCGCTAGAACATTCAAACATTCTGGTTATTTACTCACCTGGACTTTTTTTTAACTCGTGATGTTCTTAAGCAAACTCCTTGTGTTTATATATCAATTTTTTTGTAATTGTCTGCTGTAAAACTTTGTAGAACATTGTTACACTCTAAAAAATAACCCTGCAACCTTAGAAAAAACACGAAATTTTAAAATGAAAATTTTTGTTCTAAAGGAAAAAATGACCCTTCTGGGTTAATGTAGATTCGAAAAGTACATTAATTAATAATGACAAGAAAGGACTTGGGGCGTATTCTAACCGCAAGTTCTTCCAGGATGCTTTCTTCGGACTGGCTGCGCTTGTGTTCGATTAGATTAGATTAGATTTAACGTTTTTATTACACTTTCTTTGTCTTCAAAAGGCGGACTCGGCCAGCTGGGGACGGAGTGCGCGAAGCTGCTGCGCGGCACCTACGGCGAGGACAGCGTCATCCTGTCCGACATCATCAAACCGAGCGAGGAGATCGTCAACAGCGGGCCGTACATCTTTGCCGATATTTTAGACTTTAAGGGCCTGCAGAAGATCGTGGTCGATCACCGGGTCGACTGGATCATCCACTTTTCCGCCCTGTTGAGTGCCATCGGCGAGCAGAACGTCCCGCTGGCCGTGCGCGTCAACATCGAGGGCCTGCACAACGTGATCGAGCTGGCCAAGCAGTACAAACTGAGGGTGTTCGTGCCGAGTACGATCGGAGCGTTCGGGCCGGACAGCCCGCGCAATCCGACGCCAAATGTGACCATCCAGCGCCCGCGGACGATTTACGGAGTGTCGAAGGTGCACGCAGAGTTGATTGGGGAGTATTATCACCATAAGTTCGGGCTGGACTTTCGCTGTTTGCGGTTTCCGGGAGTCATCTCGAGCGATCCGCCGGGCGGTGGCACCACTGGTAAGATTTTTTGAGATTCAGTGAGAATTACAGATTATGAGAGGTCTTTTCTTGTAGACTACGCCGTGGCGATCTTCTTCGAGGCGCTCAAATCGGGCAAATACGAGTGCTACCTCAAGCCGGACACGCGGCTGCCGATGATGTACATTGACGACTGTTTGCGGTCGCTGCACGAGTTCATGACCGCACCGGAGGAGAAGCTAGAGCGCCGGGTGTACAACGTGACGGCCATGTCCTTTACGCCGGAGGAGCTGGTCAACGAGCTGGCGAAGCATATTCCAGAGATCCACGTGAGCTACCGGCCCGACTCGCGCCAGGCCATCGCAGACTCGTGGCCACAGGTCTTTGACGACCAGGACGCGCGCCGTGACTGGGGCTGGCAGCATCAGTACGACTTGGAGAAGCTGGTCAGCCTCATGGTCAAAGATGTGCGGGAGAATTACGTGAACAAGGGACTAAGCAATGTTTGAAATCGGAATTACCCGTACACACGCGCATGTTCATACCTTTCAACTTTATTACTTGTATGCAATCTTGAATAAAAGTGCTCTTTCGAAATATTCCACGAATCGTTTCATGGCTTGCTTTGCTTACGCGCGTGGGCTGATTTAAGCCAATTTTCGCACTTATTTTTCGATTCCTCAATCTGGTTCCACGGAACTTCATCCCGGGTCAGCCAATCGAAGCGCCGATCGTCGTACAGGTTGTAGTAATTGTTGGACATCGGAAAACCATTCTCCACCGAAACGGCATCCAACATACGCCACACGCCAGAGAGTGAATCGTTGTCCGGACCAGCGAAAGATTCCTCCGAGGCAGCTCGCCGGGGACGACGTTCCTTCTTCTTCTGGGCTTCCTAGAATAATACAAACTATTATATTTATTTCTCAAATTACCAATTCAGCCATACCTTCCGCTTCTTCTCCTCCACGTGGTACGTCAAATCGCACTGCTTCAGCAAATCGTCAATAAATTCGCGAAACTTTGGGCTAAACTGCCCAGGGTCGTGCAGAAGCATCAACTCATCCTCGGTGGAATCCCGCTCACCCTCATCTACGATAAAAGGAGGCTCTTCTTCCTCCAGCCCGTCCCTCTTCTCTGCCATCATTTCGTCGTAAACCTTGCGAAACTCCGGCGTGAATTGGTTCAGCAGAATCTCATCCCCTTCGTCGTCACCTGGTTTCTGAATATCACAAAATATTTTTAAATTCTTACAAACGAAATGAACACCCAATAAACCTTCGTCCTCTGGTCCAGCAAAATGTAAGATTCGTCCAGGTCGGAAAACGGTTCCGACAGGGCGCTGTACTCGGACCCGTGCTCGTCCTGAGTGCCGCCGCACCCCAGCTTGGGCATTTCCGACTCCGACAGTGGGCGCAGAATGTCCAAGATGTTGTCGGAGAAGCGCTTCCGGATCAGTGGATCCTCGCTGGTGTTTTCGTAACCGTCCATTACGAAGTTAATTTAATATCTAAAGAAAATAGCTTGCAAGTGAATCAAGTTCTAAAACTTCCGACTTGGACGGGTGTTGGATCGATACTGGAGCCAATGGTTAACTTGGTATCCAGGAAGGGAAAACACGTGGTAAACTTGACATTGGTGGAGTGCGGCGTGCTCCAGTTATTGTCGTGTCCATAACGACCGTTATTCAACGTGGGCTGATATTTTTTTGTGCTTTTTCTAAATATGATAAAGCATTATTCTACACATTGAATTCATCTATTTTAAATTACTGAGAAAAAATCACATATTTTCAAACTTTTCAAATTTAAAATCTTATCAATACTGTTTGAGCTGTTTGGAAAAAGTGGTCCAAATGAATAACACTGAAAAAACCATACATTTTTTTAAACTATCTACAACGAAAGGTATGAAAAAAAAAAATCTATTATAATATTCTGAATCTGCACAAGAGAAAAATCGCGAATAAGACAGCTTCACAATAAAAAAAAATGTATAACTATTTTATTTTCGACTGCTTCTTTCGAATCATTTAAAAATTTAAAAATTTCCTGAAAACTTTAGGAGAAGAAATATTTTTTTGTATCGAAAAAAAAATGAAAAAATTTATTCCCTGGGCTTTGTCATAATGAGTGTCATAGGTTTGATGCTTGTTTGGAAAAGAGTATGACTTGATTCGATGTGGAATTAAAATCGAAGTGTTCAGTATATTGCTGAAGCTTCCATTTTTACACATGGACACCACTTCATGCTGCGAGAACCCACTTTGGCGCAGTCTCAGGGCTTAATCGATGGCCGGTAAGCTGTCATCGAGACAAGGAGGTTCTCCGATAGTGGAAATATCACATTTGTACAATGAACCGCTACATATGTGATTTTTCCCTATCTTGATGTGGGTGTCAGGTTAGGATGCGGGTTTTTAAAAAAATTAGTTTTTGTAGAATTTAGGATTTTAACTATAAATATCAACTTTTAATACTTTCCTTTAGTTATTTAGGGACAAAATTAGTAACAGTGAATTCAGTAATTCTATCAGAATCGGTGATTTTCATTCAGGTAGCATACAAACCATTTTGATTTGTCAAAATTTCCGTAGAGTCTCGATCAATCAATAGTGAAATGATAGCGGACTAAGTTCGTTGATCTGTTGAACTAACGGTTGCCGGATTATGATTGTATCGACCATTGTTGCGAATCGAGGATCTACTGGAATTCTGACGATCAAATGGTCGTCTCTATTTCAATTCACGACTTGTAAAATATGAACTGTTATTAATTATTTTTTTTTGTTTTTTTTAAAAAGAAGTCAGACAGGTTTTACAAGAAACGTTTTTTTGGCTATTAATTAAAATGTCGGGGATTTGAGATAAGAGTAGCTTTCGGATAGCTTGCTTTAAATCTTGTATTCAATTCAAGTTAGGTAGTTATCCGCAAATGAAAATATGGACTTATATGAATAATTGAACATTTTGGACTTATGAATAACACACAGCTGTGCATTTATTCTAGAGTCAGATCCATACAGCGTCAGTGTTTATTTGGTCGAAGTGTACTAATTCATTGGCAGATCTGATTCTAGTTGTAATGTACGACAAGACTACGGACGTGACAGGACGAGGGCCCAGTTTAGAGGTTTCGACATCAACGATGTGCGGCTGGATCACTCTCCCAAAAAAAAAAAAAAAAAAAAAAATACAATAGCCAAATTTGTAATGAGGAACCATTGACAGAAAATTAAATTGTGTTTAATTGATATCCGAAAGCCAAACCTAACCTAAAAATCTACTGATGGTCGAATAAACAGCGGGTTAATTAATATCAATAAATAAAACATCAAAAATCTGATTGTTTTTATGAAAATCATGGCTTAAAGATGCGAGTTTTTGTCCCTTAACCCTTTCAGGCCTGAGGGGTTGAAATAATATCTAAGAAATATCAAAATTTCCCCAACTAGCCTATAATTTTCGTATAGTCCATAGAATTATTTTCCCGTCATAAACAATTTTTTTTAATTCGGGCCTGAAAGGAAATTTAAAAAAACTTTTTTCACAAATGATTTTTGGTAAAAAAAGGGTTTTTACAAAATTGGCGAATAACATATTTACTGTGTTTTTATCTTTGTCTGAATAGTCCTCATTAATAGCTTCAACTTTGCCAAAGACACTAAATCAATAAAAAAAATCCTTCAAAAGATTGTGTGGATAATTGCCAAAATTGATTAGACACTTCAATGGGTACCAATGACCCAAATGGCTTTTTTAGTCATAAAGAAGCCCCCCTAAAAGTTTGAACCAAATTAAAAAAAATACAAATGAAATCCTTTTTCGGAGCTCGGGAAGATTTGCTCATATGAAATAACTAATAGATAGTGGTCATTCAACAAAAAAAAAAAAAGATGAATCCTGCTGAAATTTTAGTTGGCAGATTGTTTTTTTTATATTGAATTACATTATATGTTAAAATGCTCATAAAAAATGATTCATGTTGAATAATTTGGACAATTTGAATTTTATCAAAAACGAAGATTGATCATAAATATAATGTCATATATGTGTCACCATCGATATACAAGTTTGACAACATTCCATATCGTCTGCCAAATCTTCTTACCAGGTCACTTCAACACAACAACCAATAAGTAAACAACGCAGTTATCTGTTCGGCAGGGGTAGTGCCATACATAAGTCACAAGCTGTTGACTGCCGTTATTCAATTTAACCATACATTTGAGTAATTATTGCTGTAACAGGAACTGATAGATGTTGAGTTTCTTTTAACAAAATGATTAATCATAATATTTGGACACAGTTTCGCATTATAATTGTTATAGAGGAGAAAAGAAACTCGCGACAAAATTTTGAGGCTAGGAATTTTGACAGGTATGATTTTCATAAAGTATTCGCCTCCTTTTCTCTCCCATCAGAAAACTGGGGACAAGGTAGCTGTCAAACTAGGCCAAAATGTTAAAGTCACTCACAAAATGAACTTTGAGTGATTTGAGTTCATTTCTGACGTCACGATTTTCTCCTCTATTGCACAAATAATTTTTTGAACACCTTTTTAATTCATTTTAATGGTTACTATTCATAAAAAAAACTGACAGTAGTGACAGTGATTATCGTTTCGTACTCACGTTTCTAAGTTCATCGAACGAATACTACCAAGCTGTTATCAATCGCCTATCACACCTTCCGTGTGTTCGTCCACATGCTGAATCACTTCAGGTGAAAACTTATCTATCCTTTATTCTATTGCAGTCACTACTTTGCTTTTTGTTTTCTTTGTAAAGTAAAAGGTTTTTGTCAACATCGATATTAGACAAGGCATCTGCTTCATGGCGTCCATTTTCTCATTGTTGGGCACGAACGATTGATACTCGAAGGCCGTCCGCCGGGCCACACCGGTCAACAGCGTCAACAGATCACGAACCCGCCCGTTCTCCTTGAACTCCCTGCACATCGACTGAATGAACCACGAGCCTTGTTTTGGGTTACGCCACGAGTAGTGCCCATCGTACGTGGAGTACATCACCAGAAGATCCGCCATCGCTGGAATCGAGTACGACACTTGCTCCTTCTTTGAGTCGACCATGTCTTTGGGTCCGTCCGTCTTGAGCGTGACTCCTTCATCAAACTCCTCTCCACGACAAGCTTGGATGAAAAACATCTTGGGCTTACCAATCAACGAAGGGCAGGCGTTCCCGACAAAGTTCTTCCACAGCGCGTCCACATTGTACTTGCTGTCCCTGGCGTACAGAACTCCCTCTTCACCGTGAGACATTACGACCACCACCAGGCAGTCGCTGTCCGAGTGATCCTCTAGAGACCACTTCTTCAGCGTCTCCAGTACCTCCTTCCGACTCAAATCTTCGTACACGTGCACGTTAAAGTCCAATTCGTACAACGCGGTGCAAATGTCATCCCGATCCTTGTCCGTTCCGTTCCGCTTGGCCATCGCCGTAAAGTTCATGTGGCTAAACACCAGCGCCTGGCCGCGGCGTCCATTCGTCGTATCGTAGTACTCCTCCAAAGTAGGCCGTGAGACGGGCTTCTCTTTGGCGGCAGGTCGAGATGAGTTTGATCTGAAAACACGCATCAATCTAGTAGGCTGGTCTTTCTTGCTTCATAGCATCTTACTTGTTCCCAAATCCCAAAACATCCAATTCATCCGCACTCTTGGATCCGTCAGTGTCCATTGCGACTTTCTTGCTTCAATACGATCTGATTTTCACCTCAATCAATTCAATACTGAATTTCCGACGTTCAAACGCGCTACCTCGGCGGAGAAAGAAATCGAAACTGAGACCAACTGATAAGCTGCTGGTGCACAGTTAAGCGTGATATCGCGTTTATCGCGCATCAAGTTCAAAGATAACGAACGTTGTTCTGTGTGTACATAACGACGGTTTAAAAAACGTCATTTTACTATAAATATATCACACACTCTAATCTTCACGACCCCGTTTTTTTCTTCTTAACAAGAACTCATAGTAAACAAATGTTCTTGGTATGAATCATGGTGTAGTTATGTAAAGTTCAAATGGTCTGCAAATGAAAGGAAGTGATGTCATTTGTATGTTTAGCCTGATAATGTTATATAAATAAGTGGTTTCAATTTCATTTCAAAATAATTTTTCACGGCGCAAAAATCAAAATTTCGCGCCATGACATTGAAAAAAATTAGAATTTAATGACATTCTAAAAATTACTTGAAAAAATAGAAATATTAAATCATAAGCCATGGAATCTTCCCTTCCCAGTTGTTTTACAATCATTAGTTTTCAATATATCTAAGGCCGTTGCAAATATTTTTCAAAGTTTAGTTCACAAAACAACTGTTATCATTCCAAATAAGGAGTATTTTGCAAAGGTCCAATAAACAAAAAAAAAACTGTTTTTTTATGTTTTTGAAAACCATCAAGTTGGTCATTCAACGTGGTCTAAAAACATCAAAAAAGCAAATAAAAAAGGAATTTTGTTTTTTTTTACTTTTTCAACAGAAACTTCAGTAATTGATTTTTTTAACTGTTTTTGTGTACTCCACGAACTGAAACTAAAAAAAATACTTGAGACGACCCAAGATATTTTTTTTCAAAGTTATTGTAACAAGGTATTTCATTGAAATTGACCGAAACAATTACATTTAATTTAATACAAGCTAAAGTTTTAATGAATCAAATAAACACATTATTTTTCGTTTTTCTTACTTTTAACATCCTATTCGAGTTCTGCGACTCAATTTGTGTGTGGATGCTTACCTGTTAGATTACCAAATGCATTTTCTCAATATTTCATTTTGTCCACTATCTTAGGTTATAAAATTCCAAATCACTTGAGAGCTTTTTTGGGTCATACTTGATTTCAACAATCCAAAATAAGAAACGATTTTTTTTTCTTGATTCGAATTTTGATAATTATAATTCGAAGCCTAATTATCCGAGAACTTTGGATAATATTGGCTGGATTGTATAAGTTTGTAAAAAAAATGACTTTTCTACTGATATTGAGAGGTTTGTTCGAGTAGTCCGCCTCGGCTCTCTAACCTACAGTAGGATTTCAAGATATTTTCATAAAAAGTGCGCCTTTTTTTCTGAAAAAGTTAAAAATGAAACGCAGTGTGCAAATTGTACGATTAATAATTTTATTTTTATTTATAAAGACATGTTGAAAGAGAAACTGTTTAATTTAAAAAATTTAACTTATGCGGACCTTCTAGCTCTTATTTCGATGGTCGTTCAGAGGCAACAACCCAAATATGAGTTTGAATAGACGCAACAATATCAACAGTGGAGTTGTTGGAATTTAACCCGTGAAGTTCTAACTTTCAAAAATTGCACATTAGCAATTTCTGAGAACTGTTGAAAGATGATGAGTTTGATATTTAAAATACGCCATATATTTCTTTAAATTATTTTCACGGGTTGCGACTTTTTAAGATCACATTTGGGATTTGAGCTTGGTATGTTCACTGAATCAAACCAATAAGCTTCCGCAATAAAGTAATTTTGTTTTATCCTTGTTTGCATTTTAATTTCCGTTTTCGCTTTCTTTTTTTTCGTAAAAGTGGAACGATTTTGTCAGCATTGACAATATGCAAGGCACTTGTACTGGATTATTATTAGGCTCCGAAAATTTGTACCCAAAGACAGTTCTACGAATAACTCTGGTCAGAAGCGTCAAAAGTTCTCGATTCTGATTATTGTCATTCAGCTCCTTACAAAGCGACTGGATAAAACACGATCGTTTTTCGATATCTTTCCATGAATTCTCACCATTGTACATGATTAGCAAATCCGCCCATGTTGGAATAAAATATGATGTTTTTGAATTGGCATTATCACAATCGATCTTTGGTTTGATAGCATGGTCGTTTGATGATTTAGATTTTTTTCCGTTCGGCGGACACGTCTGCACGAAAAATAATTTTGGTTTCCCGATAAGCGAAGGACACGCGTTGCCGACAAAGTACTTGTGAAGAGCTTTCGGTTCGTATTGTTGATCTTTTGCATAGATAAATCCCTTTTCGCCGTAAGACATCACGACCACCACGAGGCTATCACTATTGACGTGATGCTTAGAGCGTCCAATTTCCCGTCCCGGGAAAAAAATTCCCGGGAATTCCCGGGATTTCCCGAAAAAAAAGATTTCCCGTTTCCCGGGAAATTTGTAAATTTCCCGGGAATTCCCGAAATTCAAGCGGAAGTATACATTTTCTTACATTTTTTTAACTATTTTTTTAAAAAAAATCTCTTAAAAAATAATAAATAAACAAACTCGACATGATTTTGTTTAATTAAATGTGTTGTTTGGTTTATATATAATTAATCAGATCATCAGAAATTATGATATCAGATTTATTTCTGATAATATTAATTATTGAAGCAACTGGAAATAGATCTTGCTTAATGAGTATTAAATTATAACAATTAGGTAATGTTTTAATAGATTGATGTTATTTCATCAAAACAATGTTAACTTCTTACCTCCAAATTAAAATTGAGATTTTTTTACGTTTTTGTTTACCATGATCAATGAGATGAAAATCGAATTTGTGCAAAAAGAATTAATTCAATTGGTTGAATACCTAGTACTAAAGAAATTATAATTTGAAGTAAAAGAATTATGGAGCACTGGTGCAACTACAGGTGTTAGAGGGTGTGAAAAAAAAAATAGAAGACTTTTTGTGGAATGATGTTAATTTATCGTATAATTTGAATCATGTTGCATAACAATAAAAAAATCATTGAAAAATTACTTTCTATTGTTTGTTCTCAAAAAATGCAAAAATATATTCAAAGCTTACTTAAAATATCTGAAACATTGAGTTGTTTCGAGTAAAACCAACACTAAAAAGCTTTACCATTTGTTCAAGAGCTGAAACCAGTATTTGTCATGAAAAACGTAATTTTTGCATGTTTTTTTTCTCATTTCAATAAACTGGTCACAGAGGCAAGTTTAAAAGTAATTTTATGATTGTGGATTATGGATTAATTTTACTCACAGTTTTGATAAAAAAATATTTCTCATCAAAAAATACCAAAACACATTTTCTTGTAGTCGAATGATTTTTTACATGCAGTCAAGCTGTTAATTGATCTTCACACTCATTTAAACCATTAATAGTGATGTCCTATACAATTTTGTTGCATAATATTAATTAAAACCAAGATCATAACAATTTTCAATAAATTTAAAATTTCCCGGGAATTCCCGGGATTTCCCGGGAAATTGGCTGAAAATTTCCCGTTTCCCGGGAAATTAGTAACCCCGGGAAATTGGACGCTCTAGTGATGCTCTTCTCTAGACCACTCCTTCAAGGTTTTTATAACATGCCTCCTCTTCAAGTCGACAAATACTTTCACATCGAATGACAGCTTTTCCAATGCATCGCATATGTTGGCACGATCTTTTTCAGCGCCATCCCGCTTAGGAAACGACGAAAACTCAATGTTGCAGAACACCAAAGCTAGCCCGCGGTACTTATTGGTCGTGTCGTAAACATCATATCGCTTCTCTAAAGAAGGTCGAGATTCGAGCCTTTCTTCGGTGACCGGTTTCGGTGAGATTTCCCTGGGGGGAAAAAATCTTTTTAAAAAAATGAAAATTTGAACTGAATGGATTACGGCTTAGTAGATTCACCCTTCATTTGATGCTTGAATGGATTTTTGATTTAAGTTAACTTGGGAAACTCGATTTTTGACATCTTTTCGGGAATAATATTAAGTGGTTACATACATGTAAAAAATCACAAAATTTCATATTACAGAAAATTTATTAAATCCATTAAAAAGATGATTTTCAATAACTCCTGAAAGCTTCATGAAGATATTTCATTATTATACTGAGTGAGAGACGATTTAAATTTGAAATGTTTCCATGCGCAAAGCGAACTGTCAAACTTTGTGAGCGTTTTGCCTTCCTCACTGAGGTAAGGCTATAATCCTGCTCTAAAAATGAACTTTGTATAAAAACGTCGTAGACCCACCTTCATGTATACATATCGACTCAGAATCGAAAACTGAACAAATGTCTGTGTGTATGTGTTTTTTTTTTTTTTTTTTTTTACAAGGTCGGAATCTGCTATCAGACACCTGAGAATTCATTTCTCAGGTAGTGTGGGGTTGGGAAAACAAAAGGAGTTTTCCCGACCCACTAAACCAGTCCTTGAACGCCGTGCCCTTTTCCCCCGGGACCACCTTTCGGTATAACTTCGGGGGGAGGCGTTGCATTTTCTGCACTAGTCTACTTACAGGATCCATGCCGGGTGCTAGAACCATTTCCTGTTCTACATACATATGAGTCCATGCGAGGGTTTAACCGCGCCCAAGAATCGCGTTGCTTTTGATCGGTTAGTCATATGCAGCCCTCTCCTTGGACCATCGAGACGTGTACCGATTTGGTAGAGCCAACCGTCATAACGTGCTCTCCTTCACAGCCACACTCGTGGGTTCTCGACTCCTGTGACCATCGAGACGTGTACCGATTTGGTAGAGCCGACCATCATAACGTGCTCTCCTTCACAGCCACACTCGTGGGTTTTCGACTAGGCTTCTAGTCGTTCCTCCTCTGGTCGTCTCTCCATTTGCGCTGGAGAGCCGAAGTGATCTGCGTCACCGCTCCGACGACCGCATTCCACTTGGCGATGTCGCTGCACATTCTTCGCACCACATTATCCGGGCTGGTGTCTGCTCCGATAATGGCCAGCATTTCGCTTCGCGCTGCCTCGAAGCGAGGGCAGCTGAACACCACGTGCTCCGGTGTTTCCTCGCAATCGACGCAGTCCGGACAGAGAGGAGACTCTGCATGTCCGAACCTGTGCAGGTACTTCCTGAAGCAGCCATGGCCCGACAGGAACTGCGTGAGGTGGAAGGTGACCTCTCCATGCCTTCTGCTCACCCACGTGGATACGGACGGAATAAGCCGATGCGTCCATCTGCCTTTCTCCGTGGTGTCCCACTCACGTTGCCACCTTGCCAGCGATTCGGCTTTCGCAGCTTCCCGGATACCTCTCGTGCCTCTCCGGGTGTAGCGCACGGTGTCCTCCTCCAGTGTGATGCCGATGGGGATCATTCCGGCTATAACGCCAACCGCTTCCGACGAAATGGTCCTGTACGCGCTTGCAACCCGCATGGCCATCAGTCTCTGCGTTCTGTCGAGCAGCGCTCGATTTCGCTTCGTCCCCAGCGCCGTCCACCATACCGGTCCGCCGTACCTAAGTATGGACGTCGCGACACTTGCCAAGAGGCGGCGCCTACTGCTCCTGGGTCCAGCGTTGTTCGGCATAATCCTCGACAGTGCCATGATCGCCTTAGCCGCCTTCTCGCAGGCGTAATCGACGTGGCTGTTGAAGTTCAGCCGGTCATCCACCATCACCCCGAGGTACTTGAGCGCTCTCTTCGAGTGCACTACGTGTTCCCCAACTTGTATCTGGGCCTGCTGCACCTTCTTGTGGTTACTAACCAGAACCATCTCCGTCTTTTGGTGAGCGATCCGCAGCTTCACCTCGAGCATCCAGTTCTCGATCATTGCGATTGCCTCCATAGCCAGCACTTCGACCTCCTCGACATTTTCGCCGGTTACCGTCAGCACTATGTCGTCTGCAAAGCCAACAATCTCTACGCCGTTGGGTAGCCCCAGTGTCAACACTCCGTCATACATTCCGTTCCACAGTGCTGAACCCAGAATGGATCCCTGCGGAACTCCCGCGGTAACAACAACGGTTTTTTGTCCATCGGCAGTGTCGTAGACCAGCACGCGGTTCTCGAAGTAGCTCTTCAAGATCATGCACAAATAGTCAGGCACCTTCATTTTGTGCAGCGCTGCTGCTATGGCCGCCCAGCTCGCACTGTTGAACGCGTTCTTGACGTCAATCGTGACTATTGCGCAGCAGCGGTTCCCCCTGCGTTTTTTCCTCCGCGCTTCGTCGGCTTTCTCGACCACTTTCCGGATGGCGTCCACCGTGGATCTCCCTTTACGGAAGCCGAACTGCCTCGCTGCTAAGCCATGCTCGCTCTCCGTGTACCTGGTCAGCCGGTTAAGGATGATCCGTTCCAGAAGCTTTCCGAGGGTGTCCAGCAAACATATAGGCCTATACGATGATGGGTCCCCCGGTGGTTTGCCTGGCTTCGGCAGCAACACGAGCTTTTGAACCTTCCACGGGTCGGGGAAGTGTCCTTCGTCCAGGCATTTCTGCAGGACTGTTCGAAACCTATCCGGGAATGCTTGAACCGCCGATTTCAGGGCGAAATTCGGGATTCCATCCGGGCCGGGAGCTTTCTTCACCTTCAATCTCTTCGCTACTGCCACAAGTTCTTCGTTGGTGATCAGATGACCTTCGGCGTTGCTACCCCCTTCGTCGTTGTACGGTGTAGGAGGCCATGTCGTTGGGTCATGTCTTGGGAAGAGCCCTTCCACAATGACCTTCAGCTTGTCGGGACACGTTTCAGCCACCATCGATGGGCCTCTGATCTTCGCCATCGCGACACGATATGCGCTCCCCCAAGGGTTCGCATCAGCGTCTTGGCATAACTCCTTGAAGCAGTTTGTCTTGCTGCATTTGATCGCTTTCTTGAGCGCGGCCTTTGCAGACCGGTACTCCTCTCTGCGCTCCTCTCTAGTTGCTTCGGATCTTGCTCTCTGGACTCGTCTTCTGGCGCTGAGGCAACTTGCCCGAAGGGTACCGAGTTCTTCATTCCACCAGTAAGCTGGACGACGACAGTTCCTTGGCTCCAGTCTCCGCGGCATGGTTGTGTCGCATGCTGTCACCAGTTGTGCTGTTAGCACGTCGGCACTCAAGTCTTGGGGACCATCACACCAATGGAGCGCTTCCACGAAGAGACCCTCGTCGAAGTACTGCAGCTTCCATTTCCTTCCGTAGGACCGGCTGCTCCTATCTGGTACAGGGGCTCGTCTCCCGATGCTGTACCGGATCGCTTGGTGATCGCTATGGGTATAGTCCTCACTCACCCTCCAGTTCATGTCGGCCGCCAGTCGCGGACTACAGAACGTAACGTCGATAATGGACTCACGACCGTCTTTGCGGAAGGTACTGCTGGTTCCGCGATTCGCCAGCCTAACGTCTAGCTTTGCCAGAGCTTCCATTAGGCTATGCCCCCTAGCATTGGTGCATCTGCTACCCCACTCGACCGCCCACGCGTTGAAGTCGCCTCCGATAACGATCGGGCTTCGTCCGATCAGTTCATCGGTCAGACTATCCAGCATCTGCTGAAACTGCTCCAAGGTCCATCTTGGGGGAGCATAGCAGCTACAGAAGAAGGTTCCGTTTACTTTGGCGATCACGAATCCTTCAAACGCCCTCGAGACCACTTCCTGTATGGGGTACCGCCCCATCACGTGTATCGCCGCCATTCTTGCTGTATCCGCGGCCCAGTTTCCGTTGTCGTGAGGAACTCGGTACGGTTCTGCAATAATTGCCACGTCACACCCCGTCTCCGCGGTCGACTGCCACAGCAGTTGCTGTGCAGTGTCGCAGTGATTGAGGTTCACCTGGGACACCTCCACTACTTTTTGCCCGAGGCCAGCTTCTTGTACACCGGGCAATTAAAGCCACCCGTCGCATGGCTATTGCCATCGCCTTCTTTACAGAGCACGCACTTCGGCTTATTTTTGCAGTCTCTTGCCATGTGGCCTTCTCTACCACATCTTCTGCAACTGTTGGTTCGATCGGGACCGTCGCAATTTCTCGCCTGGTGGCCGAAACCCATACAGCGGAAACACCTCGTCATCTGCTGGGTCACTCGAGGAACAGGCCTCAGTGGGCACACCGACCACCCTACTTTGACCTTGCCGGCTTCCAGCAGCTTAGACGCCGAAGGCGTCGATAGTCGGACCGACGCAATTTGCGTGCCGCCGTAGGCTTTCCTCAACCGGATTGCCATCGGTGTCGTGCGGTCATCCAGAAGAACGATCAGCGCATCTTCTAGCTCTTCCTCCGTCGTGATCTCGTCCAGGTTCCTGCACTCAATCGTTGTCTCCGGCGATAGCGCCCTTACCTTCGACTCGTAGCCTACGGCTTTCTCGACGAGGGACTTAAAAGCTGAGCTCTTGACCGCGGGGTCATTCTTCAGCTCAAAAAGCATCGCTCCGGTCTGTGTGCGCCTGGTTTTAACCACGTTCTCGCCAAGCTCCTTGAGTTCCGGATCGGTTCGTACTTTCCGGAGGAGGTCTGCGTACGAAACACCTTCCTTCACCTCGACCACCAAAGCCTCGCCTTTGTTACGCTCCCTGCGAAACTTGGGGTTTTGGGTGTCCTCGTTCTGCTTCCCTTTTTTCTTCCGCTTCTTTTTCTTGACCTTCTCCCATTCCTCCTTCCCTGGGTCTGGTTCTGGCTCCTTCGCTGGGTCCGGACTGTCTCCATTCCCCTGCTTCTGCTTCTTTGCGTCCTCCTCCTCTCCAGGCGTTTCCCTGTCCCTTTTAGAGCCTGGGCCGGGCGGCGTTTTCGGTTCTTTCTCCCGTAGCGCTTCCTCCTCCAGTTTTGCGTTCAGCGTTTCTTCGGCTCTTTCAGCTCTGAGCTTCAGTGAATTCCGCGTCACCACCAGCGAGCTGTTTTCGCGCTCTGCGGCATTCATGGCTGCCTTGACTCCATTCACCATCTGCTTGATTCTGGTGTGGACGTTGTTTTTGTCCTTGATGAAATCAAAGAGTTCGTTAACCCTCCTTCTGACCTCCTGCAACGCGGTCCTTCCGAGCAGGACTCCGTCCTGAGGGGTACTGCCGGCGAAGTTCAACAAGGATGACTTGGGAGTCTCCTCTCCAATTACTCCTATCTGCTGACTCGAAGCAGCCGCCTGGTTCAACACTGGGGATCTCAACACCTTCCCGCTTCCACGGAACGCGCTCGCCACCCCGCCTGTTGTGTCGCCGCCGTTTGACTCGCCTCCTGCCATTTCGACGTTTGCGTCCTCTTCTACCTCCGTGTTTTCCGATGCTTGGGGCGCATCGGGACCCTTTTGTTGGTTTGTTTCACTTGTCTTCATTTTGAATCCCACGAGTCGCTAGGGAAATACGGTCCGCTGCGCCAGTGCCCTGCCGTGACGCAGTAAGGGCAAATTACGTGTGGGGTTCGCCCCTGTGCCCCACAGGCTCCGTTATCGACTGGGAATTTGTTGAACCCCCCCAGCCATGCATCCCTCGACACGGGTCGCGTCACATCTTGGATTCGGGGTTTGGTGAGGTTTTGGGCTAAAACACTTATAGCGGCGTTCGATCGCTTGACAGAGGTGTTTACGGACCCATGTGGTTTTTTTTTCGAAGAAATTAAACAGAGCCCTTGTTCAATTCCGCCACGTCCTAGACATCCTCCCGCTGCTGGTCCGCGTGTGTATGTGTGTGTGTGTGTGTGTGTGTGTATGTGTGTGTGTGTGTGTGTATGTATGTATGTGACCAACAAACTAGCTCATGTTTCTCGGCACTGGCTGAACCGATTTGACCCGAACCTGTTGCATTCGACTTGGTTTAGGGTCCCATAGATCGAGTTTTATACAGATTGAAGTTTCGATAAGTAGTTCAAAAGTTATGTATAAAAATGCATTTTCACATATATCCGGATCTCACTTAAATGTATGTAAACTATGTCTGGATTTACTATCCGACCCATCATTGGTTAGGTTATTAAAAGACCTTTTCAACGAGTCCAAAACATTGGAGATCTGGCAACCCTGTCTCGAGATATTGCCACTTAAGTGATATTTATGTACTTTTTGGAAGCCGGATCTCACTTAAATGTATGTAAACTATGTCCGGGTCCATCATCCGACCCATTGTTGGTTAGGTAATCAAAAGAACTTTCAAATGAGTCCAAAACATTGAAGATCTGGCAACCCTGTCTCGAGATATGGCCCCTTAAGTGATATTGATGTACTTTTTGGAAGCCGGATCTCACTTAAATGTATGTAAACTATGTCCGGATCCACCATCCGACCCATCGTTGGTTAGATTATCAAAAGACCTTTCCAATGAGTCCAAAACAACTCTGTATCGAGTTATTACCACTCAAGTTATATCTGTGTACTTATTTTTCTGGATCTAAAAAAAAAGCTGAAGTATGTGTCCAAACCGCTCATATTACACATTGTTGGTAAAAAGTGAGGAAGGCATCAACCACATAGGTGGATCAAGTTAGTTTTTCTCTGAACATCGAGTTGATTTACGGGTGCCACGATATCTCAACACTGCTTTGACCAAATCGGCTAAAAATGTTGAAACTGTTGACTTCAAAAAGCTATATCTCGGTAATGATTCAACTAAATTTCTTCAAATTTATTTTGTTAATAGATGAAAATGTACATTTTAATGCCCTGGAAACCGATTTTGAAAAAAGTTGAAGTGTTTGCTCCTACCAATTTCTGACATTTTTGCCGATTTACATGTATGCAACCCCTTAAGAACTCACGATATACTTATTTATCTCTTTTTCAATATGTTGTTTTCAAAACTATTCGTGTAATTCGGCTGTTGTGCAAATTTACTATATTTAATAGTTCAAAATACCACCCATTAAACATTAACGCTATGAGCTCAAATTTTCAGAGGAACTTCTGAGTACAATATTATGCAATATAATATGCATCTTACCTTTCTTCAAAAAAGTGAAAAATATCCAGCTTATCCGTATTATTCGATCCGTCCATTATAGTTAATTTGATTGATTGTAATCCGGTTTGATCCTCAGTCAAATCGACACTGAATTTCAAACCAAACATATTTCAAGATAACATACTTCACCGGATGAGAAAGAATAAAAAGGGGCAAACTGATAATATTCGCACATACCATGTTGGTTCAGTTTAATTATGCTGATGCACTGAACCCTCAACTAACGCTCCTGAGTGCAAATCTAGGGAGCACTTTTGCCTTCCTTACTAAGGAAAGGCTGTAATCTTGCTTGAAAAATTGACTTTTTATTAAAACTTTGTAGACCAACTTTTTTGTATTCGACCCACTTTTATCTATAAAAAAAATATGTGAGGGAGGAAGGCATCAACTACGTAGGAGGGTTGAGTCGGTTTTTATAAATGTATTTCTGGGGCAAAATAAGCAAGCCAGTTTATCAATTATTACTCATCCAGAATACGAGGAAGAAGTGACTGCTTGGGATAAACTTCGTGGAGAAGCTCAGTACGAACTAGAGTGAGGCAACAAGCAGATCGGATTATTCTTTGGCAACCATGGACAACGGATTCAAAAGTACGAACCATCGAGATGGATGTAACATGTAAGACTTAGAGAACGAAAAGATCGCAGCATTTTATATTTAATGTATTTTTTAGATCAAAAGTTTCCGAGCCAGTGCCGGTGGCATCTGAAAATCTAGAGTACTCTCCTTCAGAGGAGTTTTACAATACGACTCATAAGTATCGAGGAGTTGCGTTGGTGTTTAACCATGAAAATTTTTCGAAGGAATCCTGGCGCGAAGGCACCAACAAAGATCGGGATGATATAGTACAAGTATTGAAAGATCTTAAATTTAGTGTTTTTGTGCATAATGACCTCAAAAAAGCGGAAGTGTTGGAGACACTGGAGAAGTGGTCCAAGAAAGACCATACAGATTGTGACTGCCTCATGATAGTCATTATGACTCATGGAGACAAGGAATTGTGTGCTAGTGATGTATCTTACCCCGTGGATTCGCTGTGGGCAAATTTTGTTGGAAACAAGTGCCCCTCGTTGGTTGGAAAGCCTAAGATTTTCTTCATCCAAGCGTGTCGAGGAACAGCAGTGGACGATGGAGTAAAGTACAAACGGACCCATGGGCGTGTACGACTAAGTGACCAGATGGATGGAAGAAACTTTAAAGAGTTGAACTCGAGCCCGCCAATGGCGGATCTTTTGATGATGTACTCAACGTATGAGGGTTTTTACTCATTTCGAAATAAAGAAAAGGGCTCGTGGTTCATCCAGTCGCTTTGTAAAGAACTGAGTGAAGAAGCAAGCGAACGTGATCTTTTGACACTACTGACCGATGTTTCTCGAAGAATAGCATACGAGTACCAATCAAGTCACAAAGAGGAAAAGTTTGACAACAAGAAGCAGATGCCTTGCGTTGTTTCCAAGCTGACCAAGGTATTCTACTTTACGGAGAAAACAGAATGTAAACTTTTCGAAGAGTGAAACAATTACTTACATTACAAAGATGTGGTAGAACCATTATTTGAATAAATAATAATTTAAGATCTAGAAAATTAATGCTGTATTTTTTCAAAGTTGCCTACAATCCGAAGAAAAAACAGATGCGATCATGCCTTATTCATAAATTCAATTTTTATATACAGTCCAGACTCGATTATCCGTAGGCCTATAGGAAAAAATCACTTCAGAAAATCGAGTCACAATTTTTTGTTGTTATCTTATTTTTGATTATCAAGCTTGAGTGTGACCTCTACACTACTGTGACTATGCATTTTTATGTACAAGGTAGCCGTCTGAAATGGCGGTTATAAAATATTAAGAAAGTGCATTTGATAATTAAAATTGGCAATCTCACTTTAATTTGACTAAGATGAGGTCGCAAAACTTGAATTTGATGTAAAAAGTAAGTAATTTTGTATCCAATTCTGCAAAAATCGTGCCATTTCGATTTGTTTTAAGGCTCTGAAAGGTATCATTCCCGGTCGGCCATGTTTGTTTTAGAAAAACATTCAAATCTTGATTCAGAATGTATCTATAAAAAAAGGGTTTCTTTGTGTTGTTTGTAGAAGCGTTTCAAATATCGTGATTCATTTCAATTTACTATTTCGGGACCCTAAATTATTAACCACCACTGCCGCTCCAATCTAGTCCGTCCCATATGTAAAAAGTTAGTGCAGAGATAACGCTGTGAGAAGACCAAAAAAAGTTACCCCATTTTTCTCATTCTAAGCCAATAATTTCTATATAATTTTTCATACAGTTATTTCAATATCAGTTCAAAAAACACCAATATCATAAATTTGATTTAAAAATCTAGCAATTTAGAGGTAAGTTTATAGAATTTTAAACAAGAGACCGACTTGACTTTATTTGTCCATAAATAAAGGTAGGCTTGGACATTTACACTAGAGGTTCAACCTGGTACAACCGTCATTTCCAGGTTTGTTTTGGTAAATTTCAAGTAAGTAATGATCACCAAATGATAAAAATGAGTTTATTTCAGATTTTGATAGAATTCCTAGATGTTACAGAAACGACATCAAAAATTGTTAAAATACTACAGAGTCAAGTAACATGTGACTGCAAATCTCAACTGCTAAACCCTTGAAATTAATTTGAAAAAAAAAATCCGCTCAGGTGGAACCTTTTCCAGAACCAGGATCAAGCCCAAATCAAGCCTATTCTAGACTTAATAGAACTAATTGTATGGTGTAGATATTAACCATAACGGCAAGATTTTTTTTTCTATCCGTGGTTTTCCCTTGCAAAAGAAAAATAGCACAAAAGGGTTGGATTATTTCGTTTTTAATATTCAAATATTTCTTCAGAAATGAACAGATAATGTTATTTTCAATCTTTACGTATTCTTGAAGACATAAAATTTAAACAATGCTGCATCCACTCAAAAGATTTACGAGACATTTCTATATGAGGAACTGACTTGCCTTTATTTTGCATATGGGACAGCACGAAAGTCGTGTTTATTTTGGATTTTTTAGAACAAACATTACTTGTTTATTCAATAGGCTAAAAGAACATGTAAAAACAAGACTTTTGTTAAGTTTATTATTCAAAACAAGCCGTACCCGACAAACTTCGTTTTGCCTTTTTTTTTGTTTGTTGACGTTTTTTGCTTTTTTGCTTAGTCAGCCTCCTGTGATCAAAATTTGATTTTACGTGACTTTCTCCATACAATTTGCCGATGCTCTGGAATCGGTTCTAGAGTGGCCAAAGTGTCAATTAGTTAGCGTTTAAACCTTCCTTGGACTTATACGAACCCAACGCAACAAAGAGCACCTCGATCAGACGCTTCGTATTGAACTGATTCGCGATCGAACAAAACCGTGGAAATTTTTTATGCATATTAGTAACTAGGGTGCCCAAAAAAAATGACCACCTGCTCCACAAGCGAAAAACGTTTTTTTGAGTTATTTTATGCATCTGTGCCAATTTTGAGCGAAATTGCTTGAGATTAACCCATTGATGCCCGAGCTTGAAGTTGGTGAAAAAAATGTTTTTTTTTTTTGCAAAAATGACATTTTTAAATCGCTAATAACTTTTCAGGGTCGAGTTTTACAGCTTTGGTTTGTTCTACAAAGTTGTAGAGCATTAAATTTCCAATAAGAATCTCACTTTTGGGAATATTTGGATAGACGTAGCAGGTCGTGCAGACCAAACCGTATGAAAATTGGGTTTTTCAAACATTTTTTAGATTTCTCCCAAACAAACTTCACCTCCGAGTATCAATGGGTAAATGTTGACCAATTTTGCTCATATTTGGCCCATAGTCCTAAAATAGGTCAAGGAACAATTTTCAGCTTGTGGAGCGAGGATTCTGGGCACCCTAATATTAACGGATTAGTTTAATATTGTTCCAAATTGACGTCGACATTCTATTACAGCTTTTAAAATGCAATTTTATCTGAAAACATGTAATATATTTATTAAAAGGAAGTGAGCAAGCTGATTCTCAAAAAATCCAAAATAAGTTCCTTAACCTGTCAAACATTTAAGAATTCCCTCTTATAAGGGTTTTAATACCAATTCATTTCCTGAGTATGTATTATTTTAGCATTATATTTTCAGATAGGAATGACAAATATTCAAATGATGTCTGCGCTCACCTAAACCCAACCGTAACACTCCCTAACCCACGTCTCCGTTACAACCCGAAACGCATGTTCCTAGGGCTTCCCTGTCGAATGCCGGTCACCTGGTAAGTGGTCGGAACTGGACAGCCCTCGCCACGCCACGGCCAGTTCAGTTCGTCGTTGGCAACTCGCGCGTGTGGTTCAGAAAAAGCAGCTTGGAAAACCAGGAGCAGGAGGAAAACTGTGCCAAACCACAAATTGGATTAACCGTGTTGGCCGCGATTTTCGGACGGACCGCGGAACGGATTAACGGGAACCGGCTCTGGTAAAGCTGTGCGAGAGGTTGGAAGTTTCAAGATGTTTCTGAAGCAATTGCTGGATTTGTGGGGAAAAGTGTCAGGAAAAACTGTGTCGACCTGTGCAAAATCGATACCGAGTTTTTCGCAATAATTCAATTAATGTAACATTGAAACGTGTTGCTCTGGGGAGCGTTGGATTCAAGGGTGTTGATTGCTGGTCGTGCTGTGTGTGATGTGTGGGCGTTCAAACGTGATCATGCGTAACGGCCTCCCACGAGGCACACGTTGCGCGACCTCGCAGCGCGTTGGAATTATGAACAGCTTATGGAGTTGGAGGTTTAGCGGTGCCTTTTTTTTGTGCGGAGGTGTTCAGGACTTCAAGCCTAACTAGTGCTAACAGGATCTGTCCGCAACACAGATTTGTAGACTGTTTGTTCGTCACCCAGATTAACCTATGATCTGCGAGCCAGTGACTTCTTGGAAGTGACTGGAAATTCAATCGAGCTTGAACTATGGAACGCACGACGACCAGGCAACTCCATCGAAACGCAATAGCTACCGAGGAATATCAAGTTTAGTGTAACTTCGGTGAAGATTAGCCGGTTTCTTCGCGTCTACCTTGGCAAGTAGCCGTGACGAAGAACCAAAAGTCTTAAGGAACGCGCCAGTTTTACTGCTTCATCACGTGCAGTTCGGGTCGGATCGGGTTACGGGTGCAGCAGCGTGGACGACTTGCATGTAACTAGTTCGGTCAAACAGTCGGATTTGTTCCTGGCATGTTACGGCATTTTGCTGCTTGCCGTGATATATTTGGTTACACCAAGGACTGTGTGTGTTTAGAATAGAACTGGAGCAAATGAGTATTATGGCGTTGGCGGCGGAAACACGTGATAATGATTTCAATGAAGGCGGTTTTGTGTCAATCAAAGTGTGGTCTGAGCACCGACTTATATTTTTAAAGTCTGTAAATTGTTGTAATCAGAGTCAAAGTGCCTGAACAAGAAGCATAGCTGACATGGAGATGATGATATCAATTGATTGGTTGTTAGTTCTTGTTGTTGGTCATAAGTATGATGACTTAAAAAATCGCGATGGATTGATAAATCAATAGACATGTTAATCAGAAGCATTCCGGGTCCGGTGGCACAGTGGTTAGCGTAGTAGCCTCTCACCCCAGTTTGGCCTGGGTTCAATCCCAGACGAACCCGGTGGCATTTTTCGAGACGAGATTTGCCTGATCACGCCTTCTATCGGATGGGGAAGTAAAACGTCGGTCCATTTGCGTAAAAGAGGTTTTGGGTGACTCACCACACATAACCTTCGAACGCCTAGAAATGAGCAGAAACTTGCAACAGAGACCACAAGACTGCCGTTTTACGGCGATATGATGTATACGCCATTGAGGTGATTTTGCTGTAGACACGATTTTCTGTTTTTGTTAATTTTTTCAATTTAAAATGACTAATTTAAGGTCTGCTCTGTAGAAACTGTTAAAAAGTACAATAAAAATGTGGCCCCTACAAAATTTCTTGTTTTTTCCTATTCTCTACGATTTTAAACCACAAACATCATTTGGCCGAAAAAATAGCAATAAAAAATCACTACTTTTCCTTCCCAATGATGTATGTATACATTGCTCGATCAAAGCAGGCTATATTTTTTGTGCCAGCTATTTTGACAGCTGAGCGGATCCCTTAATGCATTGTCCACGTGGATACTTTAAGGGGGGGAGGGTATTAGGGAGCGTTCTTTTATTACGCAGTTGGGGAGGGGGGATCGGAGGCCGTGTTACGCTCCATACATTTTTTTAAAATTTGTATGGAGATTTTGTTACAGAAGGAGGGGGTCTAAAAATCCGATTTTTTGCGTTACGTAATAAAAGAACGCTCCCTTAGCGATTGTCTACGCTCCATAAACACATTTTTTGCATGAACAATTGTCCGCAAGGGAGGTGGGTGGGTCTAGAATTTTCAAAAAAGTGTCTACGTGGATGTGGATAAGGTGTCATCCATTAAGTACGTCACATTAAAATCAGCCAAAATTTACTCCACCCCCCTTTGTCACGATTTCCCTATGCTTTTAACACGCAATGTCACGCTTGCTCAAAACCCCCCTCTTCCCTCAGAACGTGACGTACTTTATGGATGACGCCTAATGGACGTCCCCTTAAGAATTAAATCGAAATAATGTAATAAAATATTGCCCAGTCTTGATTTGGTCCCAAAACCTCAAATCAACAATTTGACTTCTATCAATTCTCAATGTATACATTGTTTGTTTGCTTAATAAAATGGGCTCCAGAGCATTTTTTTGAAAAATTCTTTCGTCAGGAGGTAGCTTTTAAGATTCTTTATCAGACTGTACAATAAAATTGAAAATGTCCAAAATGGCGTATACATCATATCGCCGTAAAACGGCAGTAAAGACCCGGGGGTCGTTAAAATGGATTGCTTTGTTTTTTTTTTTGCTTTTAAAAAATTAATTTCATGCGATTCTTTAAAATTTCAGACTTGAAGTGTGAAAACTAAAATATTTACGTCAGATGTACTATTTCATCCCGAGCCACGTAGCCCAGTGGTAACGCTTCCGCCTCGTAAGCGGTAGATCGGGGTTCAAATCCCGGCTCGGACCAACACAACTGGTGATCTTTTCCCTTCTGGAATCGATTGCTTAGTAAAGGGAAGGTAGTGTATCCTCACAAACTGGACCTTATCACGACACCTTAGGGAGGCGACCTATGGAATGTTAACATTAACCTTAACATGTTAACATTAAGTTGAGAATGAAACTGCCACTGAATCCGCTTTGTAAATGCCGGCCCCGATACTCTTCAAGGGTGTTCCCCTCAGGAACTGGGAAAGATTTACTTTACTTTACTATTTCTTGGAATATTTCATTACATTAATTATTTACTTTTTATTTCACTTTTATTTTTACATTAAAATATTTGTGAATAAATAGATAGAATTTTCCTCAAAATTTATAAGTACAATATTTTTCCATAAAAGAAATCAATTTCTATTACAATAAAAATCGATTTCATTTCAATCTAAACATACAAACAAATTTGTTCAACGAAAATGGCTAGAAATGTGTAGACATTTTTGAAATCTTTTAAAATGCAAAAGAAAGCATATTTTCAAGAAACTAATTAAATCTGTGCTTAGTAAAGAATTGTACACAGAATCCGAAACTTCAGTCAATTTTTCGATTAAAACTTATTTTTTGCAATTCCACTGTGAAACTGTCAACTTTTCCTGTCCTTCTGGAGAAACGAAACGGCCTACTTTTCCCTACCAAAAATAACAGAATGGAAAATAAATACCTTTCAATAACAGTGCTGAAAAGTTCTACTTTTCAGCACTGAAATGGGTGCTGAAAAGTTGAACTTTTCAACACTAGTACCGAAAAGTAACATTTTTCAATATTTTTTTTTATATTTTTTCAAAATAAATGCTGAAAAGTTCTACTTTTTAGCACTGAAATGGGTGCTGAAAAGTTGAACTTTTTAGCACTTGTTTCTAAAAGTAACACTTTTCAACATTTTTTTGATTTAAACGATTTATTGACAAAATACATGAAAATTCGACTTAAAAATTCACTCAATGGGTGTTTTTCGAAATTGCAAAAAATGTTGTATGGAACTCGTTGCAAAACTTGATTTTTTCAGCACTCTTCGTATTTATCCAACTCGGTGAACCTCGTTGGATAAATGTACGCCTCGTGCTGAAAAAATCCTATTTTTGCAACTTGTTGCATAAACTACTATTTGTTGTGGAAATCATGGCATTTCATGCGTGTCAAAATAATTCTATAGTGCACCATTTCCGTAACTGAAATAAGCAAGTTATGAAAACATTTCCAAATTTGCTTAAATTGCTTCTCGAGGTGCTTTGAACATTTCTCTACCAAGTTAAGTATGACTCCAAGCCATTCCGATCGAGTTTAATTTTTTCATATCAATGTCATGCTATCAACTCTGGTTTAACGACTCCAGATTTGATGTTTTCAAGTGCTCTTGAAAAAAAAATTGCTTTCTTAAATTAGACTTAAGCCTTATTTCACCCCAGTAGAAAATCGATAATTTAACATAATGATTCGCTGCATTTAAATACTTTTCATCTTTTGATTAGTTGATTAATCAGTTGCAAATTTTAACGTTTTGTATGAAAATGTTTATTGCTCTAGAAGAGCATATTTTCAACAAACAATGTCTTCAAATGCATTAAAATTAATTGAAGGTTGATATTCAAAGAGGTAATATTGTAAATTTACAAAAAAACATTTAAAGAGTTTGATATCAAAATAGTAGTTTATGCAACAAGTTGCAAACAAAAATTTTAGTACATTTATCGAACGAGCTTTACCGAGTTGGAAAAATACGACGAGAGTTGAAAAAAACAAGTTTTGGAACGAGTTGCTTACAACATGTTTTGCAATTCCGTAAAACGCTATTTGAATGGAATGTAAATTCACCGTTTAAAAAAAATAAAAATGTTTCTTTTCGACACTAGTGCTGAATAGTTCAACTTCAACCCATTTCCATCCTGTTATTTTTGATAGAGAAAATAAGGCCATTTCGTCGCTCGAGAATGACAGGAAAATTGAAAAAAACAAGTTTATGATTTTCTTTGAAAAAATAAAAAAAAAATAAGCATTTTCAGTATCATCATGTTAAAGAGATCAAAGAATAAAAAATCTTTAACAAAAATTTCAAAAAAGACAATTTACTTGGCGAGTGGAAAATTTATTGGAAGTCCCATTTTCAGGCAAGATATTTGTCAAGAAAGATTTTTAGTGAATTTTACTAAGGATACAATTGTATTTTTAAAATGATTCTAACTTTGTGTGGCAATTTTAGTGACGTTCATCAGTATAAAAAGTAAAACTATATCTTTGATGTTCACAAAAGTGTTTAGGGAAAATAAATCAAATAAATAAAACATTTTAAAACGATTAGAGTACTCGAAAATTCTGTTATCAACAGAGAGAAATACCAGATATTGTATTTTTATATTTATGAATGAATCTGTTTGCAGATTTGCTACTGATGATTTTAAAACACATGTTATAACAGTTTTTGGTGTATTCACCTTATTCTAGAGTTCAGAATGAAACTTCATGCAACAACAATTGTCCGGAAACGATGATCATTCGAAGCCAAACGAGAACTTTAACACAACCAAAAGCGAAAGCACGTGATTCATACTGCCATTAGACTATGGTAAGCTACTTAATCAGCCGAATCATTATCATTTATTTAATAAAAACTGTCTCTAACCAGGAACTCCCCGAAACGGGCCTTCCGCCCCCGCCGGAATTCCCCGAGCCCACGTCGACCGAAGCGTACATCATCCCGACGCTGGGCCTCCACCAGGGCACCTTTGTGTTCTCCTACCTGTCGACCTTCCTGTCGTACATCACGCCGTACGATCTGCCAGTAGGTAAGTCCGACGGCGCCACGCGAAGACCCGCAATGGGCCCCGACTTTCAAAAGGTCGATTAAAGTTTATTGTATTTTAGAGCTCTTGCGCGATGCTTTTCACACGCGAGTCTCCTTTCTACAGCTTATTTTGGAGGTAGGTCCACGATGTCGCGCGGTATCTTGTGAAGATCTTAAGACATTTACAATTGGTGTACTTGCAGGCACTCAAGGTAGAGTCCGGATACATCTGCCTGATAGCGATATTCTTTTTGATTTCGCTGATCCCACTGTGCTACACGATCGCCTGGGGTTGCTCGAAACCTTCGGATGATGACCTTAATGCGGGACCGACGGTGGACGCGATCATTCAGGCCGAGGAGCTTTCACTGCAAGATTCGTTAAAGTGCAGGAGAGGCTTTCTGAGTTTGACCCTGCAGATCATTATTCTGCTGTTGATGTAAGTTGGAGTTGGAAAGACAAATCGAAGATTTACTGATCAAGTTCGTTCTTTTTTAGAGCAAGTGTGATCGCCATGTTCGTTACAAACGAGCAGATCGCGTCCGCGATCGATCAGACCCCGGAGGTGGTACGGTCCTCCCTCGCCGATGTGGAGACGTTTCTGCGCGATACGGAGCAGCAGATTTCGTTTGTGATATTCGAGGGACTGGCGACGACGGTCGACCGGATACGAAGCGATCTGGAGGAGATAGATAAGCTACTTGGGGAACCAATCCAGCATCATCTGTCGTTGTTTACCGGGATTGAGATAATCTTTGAGACGATCATGGATATTAGCACGAGTAGTAACAACTTGTCGAGGAGGATATTCCTTCTCCAGGAAACGCTGGCTCGAGCAGCCAAGATCTCCTATGAAGCGGAATACCGGCTAGATGAGTTGCAGATTCAACTTTCGGTCTTGCAGCGGCAGTGTAGCTATCGCGATCGACCTCTGTGTGATACGCTGAAGATCAAGAACTTTGAAGAGTCTGGGTTGATAGACAAGATTCGAAAGTTGCAAAGTGATCCCGTGCTGTCGAAGTTGCTATCGATGGGAGAAGCTGGCAAGAACAGTACGATGAAACTGTTGACGCAGGAGTTGACGGTAGCTCGATCGATCTTTCGGAACTATCGCACGGAGTTGAAGAATTCAACGTTGGCGCCGAAAGAGAACATTGAGAGACATTTGGAAGAGTTGAGCAATTCAACGCTGCTGTCGACCAACACGTTGTCAACCACCATGAACAACCTAGTTAAGGAGGTCACGCGAACTGCAAACTTCTCCGACTCCTTCTTCGATTACTACCGAGAAATCGGCGATGGCCTCTGGTTGACGGGACTCACGGCAACGGTCTGCACCTTGTTGGTTACGTTCATACTGCTAGGAGCGCTGAGTTGCGGATGTTGTCACTCGGACAATAAAGCAGGAATCACGTTGATCTTCGGAGCGATCGTGATCTGCTTTGCCAGCGTAGCGTTGTCCGGCTTCGCCATGGTCGAAATGCTCATGGGAGCCCACGGTCACGTGTTCATCTGTCACCCGCTGTACGACGAGCCCAACTACACGGTGCTTGGAAAGTTGATCGACAAACCTGGGTTGATCTACCCTGTGGAGCCACAGAACGGGATCATCGACGAACTCATGAAAGCTGCCGATCCCAACCGGATCGGATCGATGAATGTCCCCTTGTCCAAAGCCATCAACGAGTGCGAACGTAACAAGGGCGCCTACTCGACCTTCCAATTACAGAACCTGCTCAACGTCTCATCAATCATGGACTACCGCAACTACCCCGGTCTCGATCGCGCGATCAACGACCTAACCGCTTCGGAAGCTCCCTTCATGGGCTTCACCACCCAGATCCAGGCGATCCTAGAAGACATGCTGACCGACTCGGACATCAACCTGACCGCATTCCGGATGGACCTCACCCAGCTATCCCCCGACAAGGACGTGGTCACCTTCATCGATCAACTCCAGCGCGTATCAGCCCAAATCCAGGACGTTGCCACATCCTCCCGAATGACCACCCTCGGAAGTCGCGCCAAACGGTTGCAAGTTTCCCTCCTCCACCCGCTTGAACAACTCCGCGGAGACATCGTCTACCACCTGACCGCACTAGAACTCCAACTCTCCCCATGGGCGACCCAAGTCAACAAGAGTTTAATCCACCTGAGAAACGCCCAGTCCTACCTGGACGCGGAATCGGCGGAAGTGTGCCACAACAAGAGTGACCAGTTCCGGGCTCGGCTCAAAGGTCACTTTGAAGCGTATCGCAATCACACCAATGTGATCCTGAGCGATCGTTGTGCCAGTTGTCGGCCACTGTTTGATATCTTTGATGCGATGAGGATGCTGTTCTGTCATCACATAATGGATCCGATGAACGGGCTGTGGTTTTCGTCGTTTTTGTGTCTGTTTTTGTGGGCTGTTGCGACGCCGGTTTCGCTGATGATGTCCAGCACGTATCGGCGGCTGGAGATGCTGTCCGGGAAGTTGCAGCATAGTGATAGCAACTACTATGGGTAAGAATCTGACTGGTGTATTGAATTTGAATTTGAATTATTGTGGTTTGGTTGAGAGTTTAAGAGGCAGTTTTTGTAAATTTTGCCCGTTTTGTTTTAAGGGTCGTATCGAGGTGCTCCGATTTGGATAAAACATTCAGCATTTGTTTGTCTATACATGAGATGAACTCATGCCAAATATGAGCCCACTACGACAAAGGGAAGTGGGGTAAAACGGTATTTGAATTTTGAGGTACAAAAAACATAATAATCTTAAAATTGGTCGCATTTTCGTAAAACTTTATCAATTTCAATTCTCTTAGTTATATTCGAATGTTCTTTTGAAGCACTTTAAAATGTGCCATAAACATCCAAGATATATATAGCTATTGCAAATTAGTGTTAAAAATTGATATTTTTAATTCCTTAATATCTTTTTGCAACAGCCTCCAACTGGTCAAAAGTTAGGAAATTTCTTGGACTATAATCCTACGCCTCTAGGCGGGCTCAATCTAAAAATTCGCCAAAAATCAATTTTTCAAAAACAATTTTCGTCGAAAGCATTGGAAAGAAGAACTCTTGAAATTTAAGGAAATTTTAGGGTTAGAAGTGTGAATTGTTTTAGTGACTTTGCCAATGTTTAAAAAATGTAATTTTTTGTGGTGTTAACTTTGGCTGTGTTTTTCACAAATATTTTCTATATTAAATGTAAAAATAAGTATGCAGCAATTTTTATTTTGTCCCAGACTATGCCTCTAAGCATTTTTAAATAATTGAATTGATAATGATTTCATTCCAGAGTAAAAAATATGAAAAACATGCAAAAAAACTAAAAATAAACCAGGTGGTTGTACATGAAACATGAAAAAAATAAATAGACAAAAGGTAATGATAGGAGTGGTAGTATTAGCCAAATACCATCGAAAACAAACATAAACTAAGCAAGATAAATGCAAATATAATAACTGAAAATGAAACAAGAAAAACGAAAAACAAGAAAAGTATAGTTTTTTGTAAAACAAAAGTTTCTCAAAATGACCTCCTGAACATAGTTTTTTGTAGAACATAAAATGCTCAAAATGACCTCCTGAACACGGGAAAATAAAAATCAAAAAAAAAAAGATTTGGCAGTAGAGGGTTAACTATTTGGCCAACCGCAGTTTTTCTCATAGTTTTAGGATTTTTGTATTACAAACTTTTTACACCGTTAACATTTGCCAACAAGACGGCATTTTTGGACTCAATTTTGACATATTCGAAATCCTTGGGAAATTACACGTAAGTTTGAAGTATTGGAATTGAAAATTTGATTAGGAAAAATGCCATTTAGAATTAATTAAAATATTTTTTAACAATTTATCGGATTAGGGGTAAAACAGATATTCGCCTACTTGATTTCAAACATGCTTTTTTAAATTATTTTCTAAATCGAATTTTGTTCGGATATGGCCTACTCGGTCCAGTTTCGGGTCTTAAAGCCTGTTATTAACCATTGTAATGTTTCATTTACTGCCCACCAATGAAAAAACGGCTAATATCCACTTTTGGCAAAAACGAGATATTAGCACCAGGTGGTAGAGGATGTTCCAACGCATCTTCTGCAACTTGAATTTTACTAAAATAGTGTTTAGATTTGGCTGCCGATGCAAAAAACCAAACGGCTAATATGCCACTCCTATGGGAAATTGCCCTGAAGAAGATTTGGTGACAAACATTAAAACGCGTTTTTCTCGGAATACTTGATTTGGCATAATAGCCGAATTTTCAATTATGGGCAGTTTAGTTGCTTTTAGGATAGTATATGTTGCCATGCGGGGTCTGTATTTTCTTTACATAAAGTCTTTATATTTTATTTAAATTGGAATGAATCATTGTATAACTGAGATGAAGGAGCCAACAACCTAAAAATGTGTATTAAGTAACGTTTTTAATTTGGACTTTCACACCAAAAAATAATAACACAAAATAATAGTTTTTCAAAATTCTTATTTTTTTTTTAATGACAAAAATCGCCGCATATGAGCTCTAGCACTTATTTAGCAGCGTTTCCATTTTTCCAAAAAATCATGAATTCCGAAAAACGTTGGAAAAGGTTTGGGAAAAGGTATTTTTTTGCCCGAAAAATAAAGGGGCAAAAAAGATCCAAAAACTTCGAAATTGCAATGGAAGTAGGCGTGTAATCACCTGGAAACAAAATATTTTTAAAATGCATTTTCCTACGTTGAGAATCATTTTCAGCATGTTTGGACTCATTTAGGAATATTTTGAAATTTTGGTGAATTTTTCGTCGCTTTTAAAAGCTAATGATAACAAACAGTTTGTCTGCTTTAAAATTAATTTAAAACACTTCTTTTATTCATAGGCCTGTTTTTTAAATATTTATATTTTTATTTGAACCTGTTGAATAAATTTAATTTGGGGCCTCAAATCAAATTTGAGTTAAAAATTAATAATAAAAAATCATGGGTCGAATATCCGAAGTAATTTTAGAAATCTTAGGATACTAAAATTTTGGATAATAAAATTTTAGATAATCGAATTTTTGGATAATCGGAGTTTCGGATATTCACCATATTTTTATGAGTTGTTGCACGTGAAATTTCCTTTGAGAATTTGAAATAAGAGATATATTTAAAATCACCTGTATACGAAGGTCTTGGTTGCAAAAAACTGTAAAACAAATATATATTCAGATTTAAAGCTAGTTTCTGAATATGACTGAGATGCCGACAGAGTGGAAGCGACAAGCAAAGTAAAGCGACTAAAAAAAAAAGAGTTTTAAAAAAACTCTATCATAATACTTCTTTTTCATAAAAAGTTTTTTGCAGTCAAAATTTGCCAAAATTGACGAATGACGCTTTCGGGTTTATTTTAATTTAATATGATTTTCATATTGCTTAGCTTTTTTTTGCAAATTTTTGCCTTTTTATATTATTTCAACCAAAAACTATTTTTCTAACAAGACAGTTTCTTCCGCAGTCGTGGTGGGGCTAGCCGTTCCGAGAGCCAGCGCCATTCGCACCACCACCAGCAGCAACAACAACACCATCATCATCATCCTCAGCACGAGTCCTCAAGTCATTGGTCCACCCAAAGGTAAACCTTAACAATAGTTGAAACAGTTTATTTGCAGGGATGTGGAGTTCGATATTGACTTCAAATCAAATGTTATACAAAAAGTTGTGAAAACTACCTCAGACTCAGACTCCACAGCCCTGTGCTCATACCGAAAATCATTCTCTAACTCAAAATTTTCCCCATTTTTCTTCTCTCTCCCTGCACCCCTCGAATTGGCCCAGATCGCATATGGCATCCTCCGTCGGCACTTCCGCCAGTGTTCTTCCGGACATTGACCGGTCCAATTGGTGATTGGAGCTCCTCCGACATTGACCATCATTCTCCTCCATCTCTCTCTCACCCGGGTGATTCCTGCTGTTGTTGTTCCGTTTCTGTGATTTTCAACCGAACCACCTCCTCCTCCTGCAGGTCCGTTTCGGTGCACATTGCCGCGGTCAAGGAGAGCTGCACCGACGACGAGATCATTGCGGACGATGATGAGGCTGGTCAGGACGGGGAGGTTAAATACATCGAGTACGAGTACATCGAGCTGATGTTCGATGCCGACGATCCGACCAAGTACCGCGAGTGTTTGATCTGAAGCTCTAGTCATTTTTGCTCTATTATTATTATTCTTGCCTAACAGTATACTCTGAACCATCATAAACAACAGTGAATAAAAATGTGACTTAAATTACGCAATTTGTTTTTTTTACTCGCCTTTTCACATATTTTTCCCTGGAATTAGTCGAACGTTGAACGGCGGTGATGTTGTGGTTGCCGATAAGGAGACAACTAGTTAGACATGCGGGATGATCATCATTTCACTTTCACTTGCGGTTAGTGTTACCAAAATACTTTTTAAGCTTTACAAACTGTGTTGAAGTTAAATACAAAGCATTTTTTGCCTTTTTTATTATTGCAGGGGATGAAAAAAGAAAACATTAGCATAATGGTACAAAATCTTTAGGGTTAGTGATTTTTTACGATGTCTCATACAGTGTGAAATTTAGAAATTTTGGTGAAAATTCGCGAAATTTTTAAAATCAATGTTTATCAAAAATATCAACATCAAACTAATATTTAATCCGCAAAAACTTTTTATGTAATTTATATACCGTCATCAGGGGTGATATTGGGTCTAGGGGGTGAGATTGGGTCATACAATTTTTAACATTTTTATATGACCCTGTTTCACCTCCCAGACCCAATGTCACCCTAACCCCTGAAGACGGTAAGTTTTTGTTTTGCAAAGCATTAATAGAACTAATGTTTTTCAATCAAAACTTTTCTAAAGTGGCTTAACAAGAGTATTGTGATAAGTGGTTAAATGACTGATCAGATTTTATTTTAGATTTTATATATATTTTTTTTTTGATGATCGCATGATAGCAAAGCTTCTTGATAACATAACATTTAGTAAATATAGACGAATTTCTGTGAGTCGATATTAAATGGGCCGTGGTTTGAGGAAGCAACCAGGATATAGAACCGATAGTATTTTTCAAGCTTTTCTTCGCAAACTTACTGAATTAAATTATAGTTTTATTCGCTTTAATGACAATTTAATTATTATTTTATTTTAAAGATTGAAGTACAAAAAAATAAGATGATTTAAACTTGGTTTATTCTATTTTTTCTAAGATATCAGACGTTAGAATTATGAGATTCTTTCTCCTTTTTTATTATTTTTGATGGAAATTAATGGAGATTGTTGGATTTTCTTGATGTTTAAATGATAATTTCGAAGGAGGGGCTTATTGGGCTTAGATAGTTTTTCAAAGTGCCATTTAAAATTTGAAATAGTTAAAATAGAAGCGAATCTGAGAAAACTTTTAAGTTTTTTGAAAAAAATGGGCTGCAAAAAAAAAAAAAGCATGTGCTTGAATAATACAGAATTATGTATAAAATGTACTTTGTGAAATATTAGTATAAGATATTTGAACTTATTTTAACATTTTTCACGTTTCGTGAAATTTCCATTAATGTTGATGTTTTGGAATATGGTCCCCGTGAAAATTGCAATTTTTAAGCGTGAAAAATCACTAAGCCTAAAATCTGGTTCGGAAATTATTATAAAATCACTTTAAAAAAATTAACTTCAAATTTTCAGAAAACCCAAAAAATCCAGGGCAAATGACATAAATGCCACGGTTTAAGTACGGTATGCTGATCGGAAGGAACGCGGTCAAGAAATGTTGCGTGTTCTTTTCGTGACCCCCCCAAGAAAAGTTGACAGTTCGGTATGAGCGCGATTGACGGTGTGCGCGCTTGAGGTTCTTTCGAGGAAAAAATAAAAAGATTAAAAAAATTAAAACTTAAAATGTTTATTCAAAAACTTTTAATAACAATTATAAACAAAATTAAGAAATCAATAAATAAAAGCAAATTTAGAAATTCTTAAATTCTAAAACAAGAAAAACTGAAATTAAAAAAATATGTAATTATGAAATAAGGAAATTAAAAAATTAGGAAATTAGGAAACAAGGGAATTAGGAAATTTGGAAATTATGATATTAGCAAATAAGTAAATAAAGAAAATAAGAAAATTAGGAAATTATGAAACAAGGAAATTAAGAAATTAGAAAATTAATATGTAAGCAAATTAGGATGTTAGGAAGTTAGGAAATTAGGAAGTTAGGAAATTACGAAATTTGGAAATTAGGAAATAAGGAAATTTTTAAAATTAGAAGACTGGGAAATTAGGAAGTTAGGAAATTAAATTAGGATATTAGGAAACTTGGAAATCAGGAAGTTAGGAAAATAGGAAGTTAGGAAATTGGGAAATTAGGATATCAGGAAACTAGGAAATTAGGAAGTTAGGAAATTAGGAAGTTAGGAAGTTAGGAAATCACGAAATTAGGAAATTTGGAAATTAGGAAATAAGGAAATTTTTAAAATTAGGAGACTAGGAAATTAGGAAGTTAGGAAATTAAATTAGGATATTAGGAAACTAGGAAATTAGGAAGTTAGGAAAATAGGAAGTTAGGAAATTGGGAAATTAGGATATCAGGAAACTAGGAAATTAGGAAGTTAGGAAATTAGGAAGTTAGGAAATAAGGAAGTTAGGAAATTAGGAAATTAGGAGTTTAGGAAGTTAGGAAGTTAAGAAATTATGAAATTAATATGAATTAGGAAATTATGAAATAAGGAAAATAGGAAATTCAGAAATTAGAAAATCGTGAAATTAGGAAAATAATATGTTAGGAAATTAGGAAGTTAGGAAATTAGGAAATTAGGAAATTAGGAAGTTAGGAAGTTAGGAAATTTGGAAATTAGGAAGTTAGGAAATTAGAATATTAGGAAGTGTGGAAGTTAGGAAGTTAGGAAATTGGGAAATTAGGATATCAGGAAACTAGGAAATTAGGAAATTAAGAAGTTAGGAAGTTAGGAAATTAAGAAGTTAGGAAATTAGGAAATCAGGAAATTAGGAAGTTAGGAAATTAGGAAACTAGGAAATTAGGAGTTTAGGAAGTTAGGAAATTTGGAAGTATGGAAATAAGGAAATTAGGATATTCGGAAACTAGGAAATTAGGAAGTTAGGAAATTTTGAAATTATAAAATAAGACTGGTACAAATGTTTAATTTTTTTCTGGAATTCCTAAATTCTTAAATTTTTAAATCCTTAAATTCTTAAATTCCTAAATTCTTAAATTCTTAAATTCTTAAATTCTTAAATTCTTAAATTCTTAAATTCTTAAATTCTTAAATTCTTAAATTCTTAAATTCTTAAATTCTTAAATTCTTAAATTCTTAAATTCTTAAATTCTTAAATTCTTAAATTCTTAAATTCTTAAATTCTTAAATTCTTAAATTCTTAAATTCTTAAATTCTTAAATTCTTAAATTCTTAAATTCTTAAATTCTTAAATTCTTAAATTCTTAAATTCTTAAATTCTTAAATTCTTAAATTCTTAAATTCTTAAATTCTTAAATTCTTAAATTCTTAAATTCTTAAATTCTTAAATTCTTAAATTCTTAAATTCTTAAATTCTTAAATTCTTAAATTCTTAAATTCTTAAATTCTTAAATTCTTAAATTCTTAAATTCTTAAATTCTTAAATTCTTAAATTCTTAAATTCTTAAATTCTTAAATTCTTAAATTCTTAAATTCTTAAATTCTTAAATTCTTAAATTCTTAAATTATTAAATTCTTAAATTCTTAAATTCTTAAATTCTTAAATTCTTCAATTCTTCAATTCTTCAATTCTTCAATTCTTCAATTCTTCAATTCTTCAATTCTTAAATTCTTAAATTCTTAAATTCATAAATTTTTTAAATTTCTTTATTCTTAAAATTTAATTCAAGATTTTTTAATTTTGGAAGAAATAGAGTTTTTGATTGTTATAATTTCGAGGTTTTCGTAAATTTGTATTTACGAATTTCTATATTTCCGATTTTTAAAACTTTTGGAATTTCGACTTGTACATTCGTTTCGAATTTTAACATTTTTGATCTATGGAATTTATAAAAACGTTAAAAATTAAAATTATTATTCAATTCTGCATATTTTTAATTTTGATTTTCCAAATTTCAGATTTTTGTTGAAATTTTCTTTATTATTTAAAAAAAATGTTATTTGAAATTTCTGAAATGTTTGTTTTTTTTCACATTTTTGAATTTGTTGTTTGGTTGGATTTCAAAATTTCAGATTATTATTGTATTTTCAGTAAGAACATAGATATTTGTATGATTATTGTCAAGTTTAATTTCACTCTGATTTACTTCATTTTGGTCCCGCGAGTGTGGATAAATCGGACAGTGCAGGGGACTCATAATCCAGAGGTAGCTGGTTGGTACTAGCAATAAATTGTTGGTGACACGATGGTCGACATCTATAAAGACAACTTCTTTTTTTACTCCATTTCGACCGAAAAACTAAATCTGTCCTTTTAGTTTTAATATTCTGCTTTTTGAGATTCGGCGGGAATTTTAAATATTATTATCTCCAATACAAAATTATTAAAACGTTTGTAATTATCAGTCGCATTCAAAAAGAAAAATTACAATTCTTTGATTTTTTCATCAAAACATATTACAAACAAGCACCGCGCGAAGAAACGTCAAACGCAATCTTTCCGTTTCTGTTACTTTTCAGCTGCGTACCGCTTAAGAAAAATCTTTTCGTGACCCTTTCCTTGACCGTTTCTTGGGCGTTTTTTTGTATGGAGTTTTGCGTTCCTTCTAATCTGCGTATCAGCCTTTAGCACCGCAGCTTATGGGTTTTTGGCTATAAGGGAATCATTGGCTATAATCCTAAGAAAAAGTATCCAAACTTTTAAAAATTATAGTATTGTCAGCTATCCGTTGCAATTATAATTACATGGAAATTTTCAAAAAAATATGTATTTTTCCTGTATTTTATAAATGCAGTTTTTTTTCGAAAAAAATCTCAAGATCATTGTTTTTGCAATATGGGTATCAAATGATCGGAATTTTTTCATACATTTCGAAAATAATAACGCAAATTCTTGGATATTTTCACAAAACTACGGATTTTTGAAAAAATACTCAAAATTTCAGTAATTTTCAATATGGCTATCAACTTATCAAGATTTTTTTTATACATTTCGAAAATAGTAACACAATTTTTGAAAATACTCAAAATTCTCCTAAAACTATGTATTATTGAAAATATACTAAAAATTTCAGTTTTTATAATGTGGGTATCCAATGATCGGAATCTTTTCATACATTTCGAAAGTAATAACATATTTTTTTGAAAATACTCAAAATTTACCTAATGTAAATTACTTAAATTTGGAGTATTTTTTCAAAAATCTGTAGTTTTGTGAAAGTTGTGAGTATTTTCAAAAATTTGAGCTATTATTTTTGCAATATATGAAAAATCCCGTTCATTGGATACCCATATTGTAAAAAAATTGAAATTTTGAGTATTTTTATTCAAAAATACGTAGTTTTATGAGAATTTTGAGTATTTTCAAGAATTGTGTTGCTATTTTCGATTTTTTTTTTAAATCGTGATTATCTGATAGCCATATTGAAAATTACTGAAATTTTGAGTATTTTTTTGAGTATCCATGGTTTTTGTGAAAATGTTAAGCATTTTCAAGAATTTGCGTTAACAATATTGAAAAAAACTGATATTTTTAGTACTTTTTAAAAATCTTAGTTTTGTGAAAATTTTGAGTATTTAAAATAATGTGTTATTACTTTCGAAATGTATGGAAAAATCCCGATCATTTAATACCCATATTGTAATAACAATATAAACCGGAACATGACTGTATGCAATTGATGATTTTGTGAGGAAGGTATTCATCACCTATTTAAATAAGGTTTTTGAATAAAACTGCATTTTTTTTAGTAAAGATATATGCTTTTGCAGACTTAAATTATCAAAAAATGTACTTCTTTCACCCTTTGAGAGTACTCAGTAAAAAAAATAAAAGCTAAATTTTAAAATTCCGAGCTTGTTTTTCAAAATATTTAAACAAAAAGTATTTTTCACAAAAAGCTATGCTACAAGTTAGTCAAAATTAATTTGTCATTGCTGACATTTTTTTCAAAAAATTGCCAAAAGTACTGTACACAAATTTCTATATCGTGCACCATTTTCAAGTTATTGTAACTAAAATTTGTTTTTTTTTGTTTAAATACGTCACTTTTTAGAAGTTTGATTTTTTATATCATTTACAAATCAGGCCATTGCTAATAATTTTCAAAGTTTTTATCATCCCCTCTGTACAACAATACATTTTAAATTTTCCTAATCATCATAAGTTAAAGTCTGGTAACCCTAACGTGGAGCAGATGTACCCCACGATCAAGCATAAAGCTGATGGTCTGGATCGCTTCGCGATCAGTTCTGGTCTCCACCTGTTCCGGTGAAGATGTGGTTTCGCTATGCGTTGTTCGTGGTTCTAGTGTGTTCAAGTGCCGGTAGTTCCGACCAACAAGAACAGGAAGTTCAACTTCATCCAAGCGCCTCTCCTAGAAGAGGTCGTTTCCTCGGACTTCTTGGCCTGCTAACCGGATTGACTTTGGTGGATTCGTTGGACGACGGAGATGGGCCACCTCGGATACGAGCGCCCACCGGGATAGTCAAGATCAATATTGGTCGACCGTTTGGGGATTCGTTCTACCAGCACGCGTACGCGTACGCCAATCCGTACTACTATGGAGCAGTTCCGACTATCAACATCAAGATTCCGTTGAGACCGGACGGAAGTGTGCACGAAGGGTTGGATGGGTTTGGGTTTGTTGGGAACGGAGGTGTGAACGTCAATACGGGACCGGCGGTTTTTCCTGGACAAGGAGTTGGTGCTGGTGGTGGTCATTTTGGATTGCATGCAGGGCAGAACCTGATCGAACCGAGGCCACAGTTTGCCGATGAACAGGTGAGGCAAGCGATTAGCGAATATAAAATAAAGTGACAATAATCATTTAAAGTTACAGGTACCGGAAGTAACCGAACCCTCGGAGAATAAATCCCGCAAGGCTACGTCCATTCCAAAATCTAAGCGTTCAAAACTACCAACAACACGAAGAGTTCGCAGCACAGCACGCAACGATTCCGGCGAAGATCAAACCGGAGAAGCATCCGAAAACCAACTAGAGGACTTAATCTCAACAACAACCATCCCATCAACTCCGGCCGTCCCGAACAATGACCCGCCAGTGACGAGTTCCACCGAGAAACCGCTGGTCCTGCACGCAACGGCCATTCCAATTATCGAGGACACCCAAGCATCACTACCGATTCCACAGTCGTATTACGTTCACCCAGGGAATCACCAGCTGGACGTGGAGTCCATTAGCCTAACGACCACTGGAGGTCCTCCCCTTCACGAAGGCAGAGAGTTCAAACCGAGTCGACCCGATAAATTGCTAAACTTCTACAGCAACTCCGTGACCGCGTTCAGCCCGGACGAGTTCCGTCCCGTTGCGGCCGTTGGCTAGAACTTTGCATTTTTATTCGTAACCGTAAGCTTTTCTGTAGAATAAAGAGTGTGTTAAAAACTGTCGTTACAACATCACACCTCGATGTCCGAAAAGCGACCCCCAGGAAAGTTGGCCCAACAATGGCCATGTCTCACCGCACCGCACCCGACCGTAGACCGTAGACGACACCTCCGACAAGCCGGAGGAACCCCGGGAGTGATTATCAGTCATTTCTCACCTTAATTTGTGTCCCGCATCTATTCTACGGTTAGCGTTTAGTGGAGTCTCTTCGACGATGACCTGCATCAACCGTGACAATCCATATGGCGCTGAGACGACGAGACAACCAATCGAGAGGTACTTCAAATTCCCATTTTCGGCGGAGGCCAATTAAGTCGTATTACGTAATTTGAACTGTTTGGGAGAGGGAGAGAGAGGATGACAGAGGGAGAGGCCCACATAATTGAGGTGTCCTACGGTGTGGTGGGATTCCTGGTAATCACACGTCCCGAAGGATTATTGTCCTAAATGGATGCTTCTGGTTAAGGGGTTTTTCTTTTGTTTCTACAATTTCTCGGTGTTCAATGACTCGACAGTAAATCACTGCTCGGGACATGTGCGAGACGCAAGGAATGGGTTAAGTTGAGTTGTATTATGATGTTTTGATGCGGTTTTGATTGCGATCAATTAGAAATGGTAACATCGAAGTAGGCAAAACGGCAAATTATTTTTGAATCATAACCAACTTACTGATTTTTTTTTTTCAATTTAACACAGAAAATCAATTTTAAAAGATACAAATATTTTTTCCTTGGTCAAATTTTAATTTTAATTTTCACGATTTTTTGATTGGCAATTAGGGTGACCCAGGCCGTGTTAGGGTTGTCCGAAAAAAGGCAATTTTTGTCGATTTTCGCAAAAACCACATTTAAAAAAAATCACCGATTTTAGCTGTTTTGGACGCAAATGAAAGGTGATAAGTTGACCTTTCAAAGATAAATAGCAAGCAGTTTCAAAAATCTAGCCAAATATTTGAAAAGGTCATTTGAAGCTTTAAAATGCCGTTTTGACGGTGTCTGGACCAAAGAGCCTATTTCTGGAAATATATTTATCGGATTCCTCGGACAATTTCAATCTTTTTTCTAAAAATGGGAGGAGTTCATTAACAGGATTCCGAGATGTGATTTTTTGAAAATAAAATCCGGATTTTTTTCAACTCGCCGCGCGTTTTTCTAAAATGACGAAATCGGCAAAAAGCAGCTTTTTTTCACTCAAACTGTGATAATTCAAAATTTAAGCGATGACTTGATGACAATGACGATGGTGTTTGGGTACCAAAAGTTGCGTCTTTCATTTTTTTTGTTGCTTTTGGCTATTTAGGAATTTTTCAAATTTGAGCTCATATTTCACAAATGTTTCTCATTTTTCCACTCATTTTCCACACAATTTGAACTTAAACAGGCTGTATCTCAGCAATCAGCAGTCCGATAAACAAATACTAACAATGAAAATTGTACACTTTTTCTCAGCTCTTCGAAAATATTTTTTACAAGAGTACTTTGAAAGTATTTTTAAACGGAGCACTTCATTTAATTTGTGTGAAGTTATTTTCAATTGCAAATTTGAAATTTTATCTAAACATGATTTTTGAAATTATTGTTGAACAAATAATTTAGATTTCTTCCAAATTTTTTTCATGGCATCACATCTTTGGCATAAGATTTGGCACCATACTTAATTTGTAGCGCAAAAGATGCATATTTTAGTTCCCAAAATTTCTAAAAAATGAAATTTTTTAAAAAGTTCTTTGTAAATTAAAATAACTTTGCCGAAGACACCAAATCGATTAGAGAATCCCTTCTCGAGATACAGATTTTCGAATATTCACCATAAAATTATATGGAGCGTTGTATGGAAGAAACTTATGATGCAAATATGGCTTTTAATACAAAGTTTCATTCAAATCAAAAAATACATATTAGAAAAATTTAAAAAAAAAACTTAGGAAATTCTAGAGAATAATACCCTTAGAAAAATCTAGTTCAATCAATTTAGCAGGGCTGTGGAGTCGGAGTCGGAGTCGGAGCCGGAGTCGGTGGAGTCGGGTCTTTTTGGGGACCTGGAGTCGGAGTCGGAGTCGGAGTCGTCAAAACTCTAACAGCTGGAGTCGGAGTCGGAGCCGGAGTCGGCTAAATTTTATGAGCTGGAGTCGGAGTCGGAGTCGGAGCCGAGGATTTCTGATAACCCGGAGTCGGAGTCGGAGCCGGAGTTATCTTAAATTCAACAAAAAATATGTTTTTTTATTGTTCAGTATTTCCTATAGAACAGCTTAATTTACAAAACATCTTATATTTTTAATTGATTTATCAGATGCCATTGTGTTTTTGCAGCTTTTTATTGTGATTGAAAAGCTCTAATTGTGTTATTACACTATAATCACTAAAAGTAACCTCTTACCCAATTATGTTGTATCATAATTTAAAAAATAATAAAAAAAATATTGGTTATGTAGTCAGACATATCTAATTGATTCTTGAATGCTTCCTTTTGCCTTTATTTATGTGCCCTTTCAATTCAAATTTGACCAAATTTCATCCAGTTATTTCTGAAAAAAAATACACACATAATCATCTTTTACCCTGATAGCATATGTCTTGGTACGAGGTACATAAAAAGATTAAAAATAGTAATCACTGTTTTTGCAAATCGAAAAAGAGTCACTGACAGTTTAACTTTTGTAACAAATAATCTACGATAATAACAATCTCTTACTTGGAACTCAACATGCACATTTTGTTTATCACTAAGTACAAGAAAATCAATATGTTGCATATAAAATAATTGAAACTAACAAAAAATATCAAAAGAAGTTGCAACAAATTTTGAATTAATCATTGGTTGTTGATGTTGATGTTGATTTTAGTTAAACTATTTTGATATCGTTGCAAATTATCGTTGAACAAATCTGAAGAATTCAGTACAAAAATGAACTAATAAAAAATGTATAGAACAAAATGTAGGATTTTAATTTATTTGTCATATATTATACATAAAACAAAATCAAAATATTATAAACTGGTACGAATTTTCTCATACTGTATGTCCCAAGCCAATATGACGCAAGGTGATAATCATTGCATAACAATGTACCTAAAAAAAAAAAAAATATTTGTGACCTAGAAAATATTTTACTTGTGGATATTTGTTTTTTATAATATTTAAAGTTTTTTAATATTTTTTGATGGAGGCGCAAGATCATTCATAAAGCTTCGTTTTAGGTGAAGATTTACGAAGTATCGTGCGCCTCCTTTTTAAAGTACAAGCCTTACCCGACAAACTTTGTTCTGCCTTATTTCGTTTGTTGTCATTTTTTGATTTTTTGACTTATACGAACCCAACGCAACAAAAAGCACCTCGATCCGACTTTCCGTTATCAACTGATGCGCGTTCGAACAAAACCGTCGAAATTTTTATATATATATATATATATATATAGATATAAAATTTTATAATTAAAATAAATTAAAAATTTCCAGGGTAATATATTTTCCATGTCACAGATATTTGAAAAGGACATCTTAAGCGTCCTTTCCACGAAAAAAATGTTTAGATACATTGATTTGCAATAATAATCTCCTTCAGCCATGGCGTGATGTCCATGTACTTCTTAAAAAAAAAAAAAAAAATGTTTCGTTTAAAATTGTCATTTTAAAAACAAGGTGCCTGTCACTGTGCTTCTTACAAATGTCAGCCTGAAAGTGAGCAAATTGAATTTTAATGTTCAATAGATCATTAGGCCAGGTTTCTTTTAGTTATTCATTCAAAAATAACAATTTAATATTTAAATTTATTAGCTTTGAAAAAAATATTTTCAAATTTGAGTTTAAGCAAATAAATCCAAATTTTTTACAAAACTGTTCTTCTCAAAATGCCTCTAAAACTGAAGATATTTTTTTGATTTCTGTTTCCATAACGTATAAAACATGTAACCTAGAAACTTTTTTTCCGTTTATTTACTACTTACCTTATTTTTCTTGAGAAAAACATGACGCTTAGAGAGTATTCAAATAATCCTATTTATCAATGTTTAAAAAATTATTAACTAATAATAGTTAACTAACTTTTGAAACATTTAAAAAAATGTGGAGTCGGAGTCGGAGTCGGAGCCAACCATTTGTTGAAAGCTGGAGTCGGAGTTGGAGTCGGAGTCGGCTAGAGTTGGTAGGCCGGAGTCGGAGTCGGAGTCGGAGCCAACAATTTGTTGGAAGCCGGAGCCGGAGTCGGAGTCGGAGTCGGCTAATCTGACAAAGCTGGAGTCGGAGTCGGAGTCGGAGTCGTTTGAAATATGACCCGACTCCGCAGCCCTGCAGTTTAATCAATTTTTATCCATATTTAATTAAACTAGATTTTTCTAAATGTTTTATTCTCCAGAATTTCCCATTTTTTAAATATTTTTATTTTGATTTTTTTTATTTGAAAAAAGCTATAATTCGGCCACTAATTGTCTGTTTTTGAAAGTTATATAAGAAAATTTATAGTGAATTTTCTCAGATAAAAAAATATATTTTTAAAATTGGACAAAGATTGACTTTTTCAAAAATCTTAAAATAATCCTATGTATTACCATAAATTAAACATGAACTGCAAATAATTTGAAAATTATGCATTTTACTAAAAATATTGTAAAAGATAAAAAAAAATATAAAAATTGGAATAACAAGCTATGGTCTCAACGTTGGAATAAAAAAGGTGTTTTAACATGCATTTTACACCTGTCAAGTTGTTTTGCAGTCATTAGTTTTCAAAATATCCAAGTATTGAAACAATTTTTTTTCGCCAAAAAGAAAACTTTTTGCGGTGCTGTACATCGGAATTCTACAAAAATTGAAAATATTTTTGATCGATCCCGAGCAGACGGAAATAACTTGAGAATAATTTTTTTTTGATATTTGAAAATATTAGCCCAATAACATTTTATGTTATTTATAACAAGATTTGTTATTCGTCGTTATATTTTTTTTTGTTATTGGATTGTAATTGTAATAACAGACTAATAACACTTTTTGTTATTCTTCGAAGAAATCTTTATTATTATTTTTTGTTATTTTAACAACTAATCCGATCATCCCAATAACAGTTGACGGTATTCTTCCATAACAAAAAATGTTATTCAAATGTTGTTTTGGCTTTCAACCAATATCAGACCAAAAACAAATTTTGTTATGATAACATAAACTGTTATAAAACCCTTAGGCAAAAATTAATTTTTCAAGAAGATTCCATAACACTTTCTGTTATTTTAACAGTATTTGTTATTGAAATTGCATGAATTTTGTTATTACCGTCTGCCCCGGATCCCAGACATGCTAAATATGGTTTTAAACGCAGGAAAATGCATTTCTTATTGTTTTCAGTTGGTTAGATTTCTATTTCCTTTAAAAAATTTAAGTTTTTTGAAAAAATACTAGTTTTGCCATTTTTCGGACCGATATTGAAGGAGGCGACATAAACATTGAAAAATAGTGTTTCAGTGTAGTATTTATTATGAATAGTTCTCATCAATACCTACAACTTTGCCGAAGACACAAAATCGATCAATATGTTTTTCAAAGGATATAGATTTTCGAATATTTACGTATTTTTTTATATGGACAGCTGCCTAAATTGTTTGGAGACTTCTATGGGCGAACGAATGGCACAAATTGCCATTTTGGTCATAGGGAAAGTTTGATCCAAATTTAAAGAATACAAATACGATCCATTTCCGGAATTCGGGGAGAATTGCTCCATAAAAAATACGATTAAGCATAGTCTTGGAAAAAAAACCAATATGACTTAATTTTCCTTAATTAAAGAATGGTAGTCAATAATTAAAACACGGATAAAGTTGAACCAAGGATAATTTTTTTTCAAAAAATTTACAAAATCACACATCACAATTCGAACTAAAGTAAATTCAAGAAAGGAGTAGACAGTGCTGCGTTACGTCAATAAATGTTTGTTAAATATTTCAACAAGAATATTGAAAAAAAAAAAGATATTTAGTCGCAAGTCTACGTAACTCCAAAGACATCGGTCACCAAATGGTTGACTGCAGCGACGACAGCCGTCCACGAAAAAAAAGGGGGCCGTCCCTCGCTCAAGTGGGCCATAAAGTCGATCGCTTTTTAGCCCCTTTGTTCTCGGGGCCCTAGGACAATAAACGTTGGTCACCAGAACAAAAGGCAGGCCAGGCCAGTCAAAATCGACAGAGGAAAAAAACGAGACAACCCTACAGCAGGCTCGCTCCGAGACGACGCCGCCGATATCGTCGTACGCCCCAGGATCGAAGCAGGCCACCATCCGGTTGGTTGCTTTGTTTTGTGAATCGGAAGAGACAAATCCACAAACAAAACAAAGGATCGATGTTTACCCCCGATTGACTGGCGAGGTGGGTTTTTCCCAGACGCGATTCTTTCATGAAGTTTTTATTGGAATATTGAGACGTCTCGATTTTTTTAGGTAGTTTTGACGACGATTGGGGACATTGGCCTGCTTTGAGTTTTTTTTTTCTCATTTTCTGAGTTGAATCGTTCTCATTGAGTAGCCTCCGTCCACCGTCGAGTCACAAACCGTTACGGATTGACTCCTAAATGCTTCTTGATTACCCACAACAACAGACACCGGCCGCCGGGGATCCTGGGTCAGATCGGATTATAAAGTCTCTCTCCCTACCCCTTTAACCGAAGGGGTTAAGTGGCCCTAAGCCAAGTCACCAGCCACCTTATTGGCTGGTTTATTGTGACGTTTCCCCCTAGATTAGTCCGTCCTTTGTGGCTAAACAAACAACGCCCGCGCCGGAACCGATAAGAACCGAAAACAGTGCTTAGCGTCTGATCGGAAACAAGAATCAAGTCGGGCGCCCGGCCAATTTCCTGTTTGGGCTGTTTTTTTCCTCTTCTCTCAACCCTGAACAAACCTGGCCCAGACGACCCCTTGAGCCCTTAAAAAGTCAAACATGTTTTCCGTCTCAGAAGGCACCTAAAACGCAAGATAACAGAACTCTGTGCGAGTGTGTCCTGGGGAGGAAATGAACTTTATTATCCCTTTTTCAAGAGCTTTTTATTTGCATCCGACACGAAAAGCCATGGCGCACTACGATGGTGACTCCGAAGCGAAAAAGGATTTCTTCTGGGCCATACGCAGCAGATTTGGCTGGGAAATCGATCGCGCCTACTTGGATCACCCCTAATTGGGCCCGATGTCTTCTGCGTCTAGTCATAGCCTGCCTGGACTGAGCCACTTGAGAGTCCCGGGGCGTGCGACGCGGCTGCTGACAAGTGGCTCGTGTGTTTGGCAAGCTTGAGTTTGTTAAAAGGTTAGGAGACAGTTTTTTATGTCCGTCGTCGTCGTTGAGGGATCCAGAAGTCGAGAGGGTCTCAAAAAATTGGTTCAAGAGGGTTATCTGTGGGATTGATGGATTGTGGGTCTGGGTCTGTGTTTGCACTTAGCAAAACATGTGTTGCGTGTCCGTCAACGATGAGTTAAAGAGATCTATGGACTGGTGCAATATTTGAACGTCTGTTCCTTAGTTTAAGTTTATCACGTTAAATACCGATTTTTGATTTGTTTTTTAATGGTTTCATATTTCATAAATGTTTTATTATTAATAAATGAAAATAGCTAACAAACATGCTCGATTTTTGAGGCAGTTTTTATTTTTTCAAAGTTGTTACACTAAAAAAAACAATTTTAAAGATACTTTTGTAAGAAAACTTGAATTTGACAAACTTTACCACCGTTGATCTTTTTTATATGTTTAAGTGTCAACTTTTGATAAATTTTACATCATGAGCGTGGTTTTGTCAGTTAGTCCTCAAAATGTTACCTGTTTTTTTTTTTTACCTAAAGAAGGGTAATTTTAATGACAACAATGAAATTAAAAGATATTTTCCCCTTTTTGTTATCTTCAAGTCATCAAATTTTATAAAAAAGACGAGTAAATCTCCCCATATTTTCAAGATCATCAGATCTTTAAAAATCATAAAAAAGTCGAGTGAATCGCTGTTAATTTCATTATTCTTGTAAGAATTTGCTCTAATTTTTAAATTAAAAATATAATTTAAGAGGCCTTCCAAATTTTGATGGATATAATAGACTAATCTACTGCAAACAACCTAAAATGCATTTTTCTGAATTGATTATCAAATTTAGCATTTTTGAACTAGTTTAAAAATATTTAGATTTTTATTAAATTCCGATCCCAAAAAACTCATGTTTCGCCAAAAAAAATGTTTTGATAATACTTAGATATTTCAGAAACTAATGATTACAAAACAAACTGCATAGGTGTATAATGCATTTTTAAACACTTTTTTCCAACGATGCCAGATTATTTTATGAGAGATCTCCAATCCAATCCACTTTAACGACCCCCGGGTCTTTTGTGGTCTCTGTTGCATGTTTCTGCTCATTTCTAGGCGTCCGAAGGTTATGTGTGGTGAGTCACTCAAATCCTTTTTTACGCTAATGGACCGACGTTTTACTTCCCCATCCGATAGAAGGCGTGATCAGGCAAATCTCGTCTCGAAAAATGCCACCGGGTCCGTCTGGGATTGAACCCAGGCCATACTGGGGTGAGAGGCTACCACGCTAACCACTGCGTCACCGGACCCGGCTAAGATCTATATTTCCTTAAAAATAAATCTGTATTTTATCTATATCTAATTTAGACATTCTTCAATTTTTAACAACTAACTTAAGCTTTTTAATAATATTAAAGTATGATTCATTTACTAAATTGTAGATTTTTTTAAAAATATAATCATTTAAAAAAATCTGTACATACAGATTTTTGTGATTTTTGGAATCGAAAAATCTGTAAAATCTAGATTTATCTGTATATTTGAAATGGCTACTTTGTACATGCAAATGCTGAAACTATGGCTTGTTATTCTTTTTTTTTTTTTGCCCTCCTCAATTGACTTTGGTCAGAGTCGAGGGAACGGTCTAAAAAGGTAGGAAAATCTTTATGAATTTCTTAATCCTCGTAAAAATTTAAAATTTTCAATTCTTCAAATCTCCAAAACATCTAATCGTCAAATTTAAATGATAAATTCATTATCTAATGGTTCACTCCATAAATTTAAAAAACAAAAATCATTATAAAATTACTCTTCTTTTCAGTGAAAATTATTCATTTAATGGAATGGTTTATTCTGGCGTATGGGTCATTCTGAGGAATGGGATTCTGGGGAATGGTCAATTCTGGAGAATGAATTTTTAGTGAATGGCATTCTGGGGTATGAAATGCTAGAGGATGGAATTTTGATGAATGTGATAGGACTGAAAAAAGGGATTTTTTGAAGGCTTCCATAATACACCCGAAAAAAAAATTATTAGTAAAATTTAAATTGATCAGGACTGTTAAAAATCGGTAAGCACAAAAAAAAACTTTTTAAATCAAGTTTTTATCAGAAAAACTGTATTATGACTAACATTACCCTCTTCGATTTTTAAATTTTATAACATGTTTAGTGGACCAAAAGTGCCAATTTTTGGTATAGACATTGCAAATCGGATTAATTGTTTCGAGATATCTTAGACATGAGGGCTTATTGGGTTTTTTTTTTCTAAACATTCATCGTTTCAAGGCCATATTTTGCAATCAACGTTCGAAATAACAATGGAGGATGAACATTTCTTTTAAAAAATTAGAAAAGAACGTATCCTAGACAGCTCAAAAGCTGGCACTTTTTGGAGCAATCAAATTTAAAGTTGTTGTCAATAAAGGATTTCAAGACATCATGGTGAAGCCAATAGGAAAAATGCTTGAATTGGACATAAGAAATCGATGGACAAAATTTCATCAAAGAATTGGTTAAATGAATTCATCAAAATTTCATAACAAACATAAACGGATTTGTTTTCCCTACCTCTGATCTCTGAGCTCTTTAATTTTAATTTGCTGTAACTTTCTGAAATTCTGAAAAGATTTCAAATTTTGAAATTCGCTATTCATTCTTTTTTGCGCAAATTAAAGTGTTTTAAGTGTTATTTGGGCTTCTCAAATGTATCTTGAATTAATTGAAATTGATGGATTTTTTTTACAATACAATGTTACGACAATATTTTCTAGTAGATCTTCAAAAATATCCAGAATATGTCATTCCATGAATTTTTAATTTCTGAAAAGAAAATGCGATTTTGAATAATTTAAAAAACTTTAACTTTATTTATCAATTATGGATCAACAAAACATAACAAACATCAATTCGTAATTCATCAAACCTCAGGCAATCACCGTCTGCTGCGTGCGCTGCCATTCCCATATAACGAGCTACTCTCGAGAGCCACGCCTCTACTCTGGCCTGCCAGCCAGTAGCAACAGAAGGCAACCTGTCGCCGAGACTCGAGACAGGACCAGCCGTCGACGACAAGTGCATATCCTGGACGTACAGTCAGTGGCTTGAGAACCGGGTAGGATATTTAAACGCCTCGCCCTATGGAAATATCATTCACTTGCAACTTGCGCTTCAAACGAGTAACATCATCATCTGGGCTTATTTCGAGTGACAATGAACTGTTGGAATTGAGTGATTGAAATTGTTACAGTGATTGTTTGAATAGTTTGTACGAGATAAACGATATCAACATGTGTTCAAAGGCAGTGATTTTGGTGGTGCTGTGTGTGGTTGTGGATTTAACCGCTGGATTTACGATTCGTGAAAAGCACTCAAAGAAGGAGGATGTAAGTGCTTCCCTGCGCACGCTGGCAGGATACCGGAAACGTCTTCAAGCTCAAGGATTAATTCCTTATGTTGAACAACACGACTCACAAGGTAGGTTTCAAAAGATGCTGGATTGTTGACTTATTTAAAGTGAGATCATCTCTCTCAAGCAACTCCCATTTCAATAAGATCATAAAATACTAATTACAATTTCCTCTTGTTTTATTACAGAAGTGCGAAACTTTGACGAACTTGAACTGCTGCAGCTCATCCCGGCCACAATCAAGCAGCTGCGCCACGATCTGCTCTCCGCCGAAGAACGACGATCGTTGCACAATATCTTCGGCGAGATGTGGACTCTCATGGTTGAGGATTCTCGTCGCAAGCGCAGTGAACCCCGCGATGCGGTCCTGTCCGTTCTGTTGAACTCTCGTGAAGTCCGGCTCGGCAAGAAGGACATCAACCAAAAGTTCCAGAATGACATCGAAGGCAATTCAGTTCAAAAAGTGTACAAACCAGCGGACGCCAAATCCGTGCAACTGTCGGACGACCTCACCGTGGAACCTTCCCAGCGAATCCTTCGCATGGTAGCTGCGATCGTTCAGAAAGCATACAAGGACTTGGCCGCTCGTAGACCAGCGCCTACCCCCACCCCCAAGAAAATCCGCTCCAAGCGATCCAACTCGATCAACCTGGAGAACGTCAAGGTTACGATCCACATGCCACGCGTCAAGCGCTCCCCGTCAATTCCACTCAAGTCAACGATCGGGCTGTCCGCGGAGGAGAAGCGTCGCGTCGAGGAAGCTAACGAGGCTGCTATTATGGAGGCCGTCCTGGCCCAGATCGGCGGCAACAGCCTGGACGAGGACGAGGACTACGAGGAGGAAGACTACGAAGAAGAGGAGGAGCCGGAGTTGAAGAAGTCGTCGTCGGACAAAGTCGCATTCCCCAAGCTGGGCGAAATTGAAGAAGACGAGGATGATGAAGAAGACGCCGGTGATGACCTGCATGGAGCCATGCCGGATTACGCGTACGACGATATCGCAGGCAGTGACGACTACCTTATGGAGGAGTACAAGCCGGCTCGTTTTAGTGGTGGGGACTTTGAGAATCCGTCCGTCAATGAGTTGATTATGCTGGCGGCGAAGCACCGGACGCACAGGCGAAGTGATTCGGGGATCCGGGCGTCCAGTTACAGGACGGAGAGTGAGGAGTATGAGTACTAAACGGGGTCTTGCGGGAGAATGAGGGGATTGAAGTTTGATCGTACATTAGAATAGTTTTGTAAATAGTAGTCATGTAAGGCGATGTACATAATTTTATTGTTGTTAAGGGAGAGTTGCAATATTTATTTAGTTACGTTAAATAATTTATGAGTAAGTTTAGTTGTATGAAATAATTTTATAAGACCGCTTAAAATTGCGAATAAACACAAAATTTAAATATGAACAATTTTCTTCCCCTCTCCTATTGATGACAAAACGCAAAATGAAAAAGTTGTTTCTCCCATTTGATATTGAAATATTTTGTCAAAATGCTAAAAAAATACATTCCTATTTTACCACATAAGTTCGACTTCCGTTTTAACCATATTTATCTCATGTTATATTTAAAACTTGATTTTTAATTGAAGTCCTAATTCAAATTTAACAAGATTTTTATTATCGAATAAAAAAACACACTTTTAACCTTCTTATCAAATGATATTCATGCATTTTGGATGATTCAGGCCATCTTTTTTTAATTATTGTTTGAAACCAAAATGAATAAAAAACAATTGGGCAAATCAATCTTTAGGGTAAATATGATGAAAATTTTCAAAGAAGATCAAAAATCAAATCCAACATATATTATTTATATTTATTTCTTTTTTGAGTTGTTTAAATTTGACGATGCTAACATGCACAAAAACTGAATAACTAAAATAGTTACTTTCCCCATACAAAATCGTACGGAAAAGCTGTAGACTAAGGTTTATTGAGTTTTCGTCTAATTCATTGATTCCCAAACTATTTTGTGCAAGACATCACCTTCCATAGATCAATGGTGGAGCACAATGGGGCCCAGTACCCACTTTGGGAAACACTGGTCTAATTGAACTCATATTGTATATGTAGGCTCAATACACCCTAAGTCAAAATACAGTTTAAAAGTAAGAAAAAAAGTTTTATTATACCTTAAAAGTTGCGCATTCATACTGTTTCATATGTGTGCAGTTAATTAATGATTATTTTTAAACTTGTATGACATATCGGAAGTATCTTTTATTTTTTATCATGTAGTTGTGAGAGAAGGGAGAATAGGGTCCTAAAGCCCTATGTTAATTTTTATGTACAACGGTAAAAAACACTATCAAAAACTATTTCCGATCACTTTTTTTTTATTGTAACACAGACAACAGACGTAGCTGCTAGAACAGAATTAGTGCGTCCATCCCGGGAATTCCCGGGACAAAAATCCCGGGATTTTTCCAAAACCGGGAATTCCCGAATCCCGGGATTTTTTATGATTTTTCCCGGGAATTCCCGAAATTGAAAAAAAAAACAAATTTTATTCTGGAAATTCAGATTTTGTTGTGGAATCAGATAACAAGTTGAATACTTAGTAATCGATAAGAATTTTAAAGCATTAACATTTTTATTCGGCATATATCATTCATTTGGATTATCACGGAAAATTGTTTTAATTTTAGATTACATAATGCCTTGCGCTTTAAATATTTTATATTTAATTATATTTTATATAATATATTATATATGATTTGAAAATATTTTTTCAATTGAGTTTTTTTAACTATAGATCAGTAATTTCAACGGTTTAGTGACTAAAAACATATAAGTATTAAATAAATAAAACTTACATTACTCGGAAACCGGCTGAAAATAGCTTGATGCTAGTGAAAAACAGAAAGTTGTACAAGGTGTCCCGAGCCAAAAGTGATAAGCAACGAGGCCTAAATTTTTGGACCTAATCGATGTGCTAGGAAAATTATAGGAAATGCGAGTGGCATTGGAAAAAGTGGCTGAAAAAGCGGAAATAATCAAAAATGTTAACATTTTTGGAAGAGGTAAGCTACAAAACGATCCTGCTTACACTTTCTGTTGGTTGGATTCAGTAAATTCGTACTTTAAAAGCCTGAACTACCTCGATTAATAAAAATAGGTCCAAAATAGGTACTAGGTCCAAAATAGGGTCATATACCCTATTTTTAAAAGATATTTACGTATATTTATGATTTTGAATTTGAAAAAAAATAATCATATAAAATGTTTTTTTCATCGAATTAAGACAGCTGTTGTTGCCATTTTTGTGCATAATGTTTTGATTGACTTCATTATAACAAAAACAGAACAAAACAATAAGTACATCGATTTCCAAATTAATTGCTCTAAAATCTCCTGTAACTATTCGACTGTAATGTCGATTTTACCCAGCTGGCAGTAGTAACTCAAAGATAATTTTTACTCAAAGATTTAATTTTTATATGAAACATGATATTAAAACCTATCTAAAATTTTACATTGACCGGTATTATTTTATTTGTTTTCGCTTCTTGTATTTTATACATTTTCAAAGATTTTTTTCTGGCTTTTCTAGTCACGTCATCTACAAAAATAAATAAAAGAAATATATTTATAAAAGACATATTCAATTTGAATCACAGTGTATTTAAAATTGTGGTTAATTTAAAATCGAAAGCACAACACAGATTAAAAACACATTTTTTTAAGCTTACTAAAAACTGCTGTCCTTGTTTCGATTTAAGTGTAGATTATCACCAATTAATATTTTTGACCTAATTCTATGATTTTATGCTTGAAAACATAACCAATATAATGAAAACATAGATTTTATGACTGTTTCAAAAATTTCCCGGGATCCCGGGAATTCCCGGGATTTCAAAAATATTTTTCCCGTTTCCCGGGAAATTCAAAACCCGGGAAAATTGGACGCCCTAAACAGAATAATTTGAAAATTGTGTGTTAATATATGGCGGGTGATCTAACGCCATCTCGTAGTCTATTGCCACTTGCAAGAATAAGCCTGAATGTAGACTGCAGTGCACCACAGCTTTTGCAGGAGCCGCATTCTGATTCTCACCAACTTGATTTTGATGATGCTATTTTTTTTAAAATAAATTCATTTTTTTCTTCTTAAATTAACTAACAATTATCTGAAGCGATACTCAAAATTATTTCTTCGGCGACAGCTTGCCACGGCTTGCCATTCTTGATAAAACCGTTGCATGGTTTTACACAAGGTGAACAGAAACCTTTTATGCCAATGCAGATTTTTTTTCAGACTACAATTTTACTTTAGAGAATATTTGCAGATATTCTTTTTATTTTACGGTTATTTTGTGAATTGTTCTTGAAATTAGAAATTTAGTTATTTTTTTATTTTCTTCATTCAATATTCTGTTTATTTTTCTGCAAATGATTTTGTCAACAAAGTGCAATTTAAAAAAATATATATGAATAATGCGTTAGTAATTTATTTTATATCTCAGTTCAAGAGCAGTAATTATTAACAGTTTATTTAGTTTTCTGTAGAATGGCTATATCCAAAATGGAGTGCTTTTCAAACTCAGGTTTTTGTTTGTTTCCCCGAGCAGGGGTAAATAACACGGGAATACCAAATTTTGATATTACTTGGGCAAATAACAGCGACCAAAATGTGCCTTTGGTTGCCCAGTAATACATGGTAAAATACCATTAAATCATACCAAAGTCTTGTATGTGGAAGGGCACTACAATACCAAACCATGTTATTCCAAGAGTAAAATAATACCTCAAAATAAAAACATTTCAATACCAAGTTGAGGTCTTCTGTTTTTTTTTTAACATTGCTTGAATACCAAAACTTGGTATTGCCATGGTTTTATTCTTAGGTATTCCTTCGCCCTTGGAAAATCAGATTTTGGTATTCCTGTGGTCTTCCACATACATGATTTTGGTATGATTTCATGGTATTTTACCATCTATTACTGGGCAACCAAGAGCACATTTTGGTCGCTGGTATTTGCACAAGAAATACCAAAATTTGGTATTTTCATACCATTTTTAGTGCAACAGTTGCAGTTAGTGAAAAAAACGGAAATGATCCATATGCAACAGCCAAATCTACTCACCTGATGATTCCATGTTGTTTTTAGTGATATTCTTCACCACATCGAATGCATTTGTCATTGATGAACGGCCTGTGCTTGAAGTTCTTGAAGCTTCTGAAAAATAACAAGATTGAAAAATAAGTGTTATTAAAATGAAACTGGATTGAAATTCACCAAAATTCAATAATCTGTCGATTGACTCGTTTTTCAAAGTATTTGGTTATCCCGACTTAGAGAAATTTCAACGATTTAAAAAAAAATCTTAAAAATAAATTGAAAATCAGCTTTAACATTTTTGGGTTTCAAGTCATTTTAGCGCAAAATTAATTATCTCGTCAAAATTTATAAAAAATTTCCCATAGTTTCAGAGGAATTTGATGAAACACTTCAATACCAAAATAATACCAAAATGTGCCATCCTGACTTAGAAAATTTTCCACAATTTCAAGTCATTTCTTTAGGGGGTATATCAAAAATGTTTAAAATCAAGTATGAAATTTCCGGTTTTCAATGAAAGCATTCGCTTTGAGAAATCATTTTAGCGCAAAATTACTTATTTTGTCAAAATTTTCCCATGGTTACAGAGGAATTTGATAAAATACTGTAATACCAAAAGAATACCAAAATGTGGTATTCGACCATTGACAAATTCTGCAATTTTGCAATATCAAAACAATACCTTAAATTGGTATGATACCAAATTTTGCTCTTGCATAATCCTTAAGACAAATTTTAAAGGGTCCAGGAATACCAAAATTTGGTATTGATACCAGAGAAAGGTATTATTACGCATTTCCCTTGTTATTTACCCATGCTCGGGTTTGGTTATTTTAGACAACAAATCTAGAGTTTTTTTTTTAATAGATTCTATAAACATATGAAAGACAATAGCTTATAGGAACTTAAAAAAATCTAGAACTATTTTATACATTTAGTGATGGAAAATTCTAATTTTGGTAAAAAGGTCTCTTCAAGGGTTCAAACTGCTGTTCGGCGTGAGCTGCATTTGATTTACCCTACTCGCCAACAGATGGCATATTGGAATGCGGGCGGGCACACGCATTTGAAATGCATGGAGCACGTGAATTAGGGGAAATATACCCATTTTAATCACTCTACGCCGTTCGACCAATTCTCATCACTTTTGTCGTTTTCGCTATTAAATCAACATTTTCAGTTGTATCAACAATGGAGAGTTGCTTGCTCACTTTTATTTAAGCTATTTATTACTTTGGAACAGTCAAAAACACTTTATGAAAGCTGTAATTCATAATCAAAGTGCTGATAGGCCGATAATCGAAATAGGCTGAAAAAGGGTATAGTTCCCCTAGGTAAATATTCGATTCAAAATATTCTATCGGTAAAAATGGCGTTTTTCATAAAAATGTGTTTTCAATACTAATGGAGATGCCTGGTACTAAACATAATAAAAGAAAATGATTAAAAAACACTTTTTTAAGTTAATGCTTATCAAAGATAAAAGAAGTGTAAAACATTTTGAAACACTACATGTAATAAGTAAGTAAATCTTTCCCAGTTCCTGAGGGGAACACCCGTGAAGAGTATCGGGACCGGCATTTACAAAGCGGATTCAGTGGCAGTTTTTCACTCAACTAATGTTAACATGGTTAGGTTAACATTCCATAGGTCGCCTCCCTAAGGTGTCGTGATAAGGTCCAGTTTGTGACGATACACTACCTTCCCTTTACTAAGCAATCGAATCCAGAAGGGAAAAGATCACCAGTTGTGTTGGTCCGAGCTGGGATTTGAACCCCGATCTACCGCTAACGAGGCGGAAGCGTTACCACTAGGCTACGTGGCTCGGTCACATGTAATAAGGCTTATTAACAAATTATTGAAATTTACTTGAGCCACCATGCGCCTCCTCCCATGGTACTTTAAATGGGAAAACACATTTTTCTGAAGAACGCAATTTTCACCGATAGAATATTTTGAATCGAACATATTCTTAATCAGGAAGGTGAAACACAACATTCTACGTATAAATTTTCCATGGGTGTTTTCGATTTATAATATTTTGCTTCCTCCATACCGTGAACGGCGTGTGTAATGAATGATTATATATCATGATCTCTCTGAATCGTCTTTTTTTTAAATAAAGACGATGAATTTGAATAGCTATATAAAACAGTTTTTTTTTAAAATTATTATGTTTCCTGTTGTACATTTTATGTAAAATTGTGCAAATTAAATTATGTACAAAACTTAGAGACATTAAATGCCTCCAGTTCAAATTTATCAATTTGGATTTTCCCGTCATTTCCTCCAGTCCCACGTAACGTTCGGAATTTACGCAGACAATTCCCCAGCTGGTGTCGGTACATGTGCCAAACAAAAGAGGCACCGACTTCGGAGGTAGCCAAAAAACGCACAGGACGAACAGAGGAAAACATCCCAAACATTCATCATATTGTCATCTTTATTTCCTCTCTATAGATCTTCGCTCGATCGGCCCGCCACCAGCACCGTCGATCGGAGGTAAAGAAATTACACACATGCAGTCGCCAGACAAGGACGCCTCCAGGAGACGCGCCAAGGCCAAAGGGAGACAGAGACTGGGATCTGAAAGCTATTCTTCTACCAATTGGTCAGGGCAGGTCAATTTTGGCTGCCTATTGAATTGACCTGATCTGGGAGATGCTGCCAGGACCGCTCACGATCAGTTTCAGCTTGTCCTTTGACTTGGAAGGACATTTTTTGCAGTTTTTTTTATATTAAAATTTAGAAAGTGACAATTTTTACATTAAGTTGGTGTTTTAAGAGTGTTTCAAGATGAGGGCACTTTGCTTGCTGATTTTATCAGCAATCGTCAACTGCAGTGTCGGATACACGATCGTTGAACGACCTGGTAAGTGTATAGAATTTGAATAAGTTCTCCAAAATGGATGATCGCTACGTTTTGTTGATCATGATGCTAAAGTTGTTTTACAATTTTCAGCAAAAGTCGATGAGAAAGAGTTCAGCTACAACCGAATTCCATCCGGCGTAGTTCAATCGCGTCCCCCGACGGGCTTCTGGTTTCAGCAACATCCGTACAACCTGCCGAAGTCCGATTCCCAAGCGCTCTTCGAGCTGTACTACCTGACCCAGGTGATCACCATCTACCGACGCCACCACCCACGTGCACACCGGTCCCATCTGGACGCGCTCGTCGAAGAACTGCAGGATGACGGTTTTCAGCAGAAGATGCGTCAAGCGCTGCAAGGTATCAAGGAACTCGACGTCCTGAAAGCCTACGCCGACTTGAACCTCCAGGACTATGCCCCGTTCGTGAACGATCGTCGCCAGCTGATTCCGACGATTGACCGAACGCTGAACGAGATCCAGCTCGGTCAGATCAAGGACAAAGCACTTCGATGGACGTTGGAGCGACTGAAGGAGGAATCGACGGCGTTGACGGTCAAGATGGCACGCAAGGAGGCCGAGGTGCTCAGGGAGTTGATCGAGTCGAACCGGAAGGTCGAGAAGGCTTGGACCGTGTCGGACATCCTGGCGGCCGTGTTCGGGAAGCAGGACGAGGACACCATGAAGGACTTTGAGCAGAAGTACGAGGTCGTGGACGACGGGAAACCGATCGACGATGGCAAGGTTGAGGAGTTTTGGGTGGTGTTTGAGGACGATAAGCGGGAGGAGTCTACGACCAAGGCGCCTACTCCAGCTGAACCGGAAACAAAGCCATTCCAGTTTGTTGACGACAACTACGAGCAGTACGAGGCGAAACAGGAAGTTGAGGTCGATGCTAAGGAGGAATCGGCTGAACAAAGTTCTGAGTCGAAGGAGGTAGAAGAAGCTGTTACCATTGAAGAAGTTGAGCAATCTCTGGAACAGGACTCTCAGCCCAAAGAAGAGGTCGAAGCTGTTGAAAGAGAAGACACCGTTGTCGAAGAAGAAACCATCGAAGAATCTCTTGAACAAGAGTCATCTGTTGAACTGGACGGCGAGCAGCGTATTGAGACTGATGGTTTTGAGTTCAAACCGGAAAACTATGAGGGGGCAGACCTGGAAGAGTCTGACTACGAGCGAACGGTACCGGAAAAAGAAGAACAAAGTTTGGTCGAGGAAGTCGTAGCTGAGGAAGAACTTCCCGATGCCGTTCCCGAAGAACTGCAGACGCTGGATGCTTCAGTGGAAGTCGTAGAAGAACCTGAACCGGAATACACTGAAGAAGTCGAGGATGAACTACCAAGTCTGGAAGACTCTGCGAAAATTGAAGAACAACCAGAGCCTGCTTTCAATGGAGAACTCGAGGAAGAACTGCAGAATCCAGATGATCCCGTAGAAACTGAGGAACAACTTGAGTCAGAATTTACTGAAGAAATCAATGAGGAACTGCAGAGTGTGGATGGTTCCTTGGAAGTCGTCGAAGTATCTGAACCAGCAAACACTGAGGAAGTCGAGGAAGAACTACAAAGTTTGGATGATTCCGTTGAATCTGAACAACCCAAACTCATCGAAGAACTCGTGGAGGAGATCCCGGAACCAGCCGCAGCCAAGGCTTCACCAGACTCGATCACCTTCCCAGAAGATCCCAAGTGGGTCGAGGACTCTGTGAGACCGCTTGGACCATCGGTAGCTACCGGCTTGGACTCTGTGTACAATCCGGAAGAGGTCGAAGCACCGGTGACCCAATCGGTACCCCTTTGGATCAGCAAAGGCTACGCCGCTGAGTATGAGGGACGAGAAGTTGTGGGTGAGGAAGGTAAGCGATCAACATGTTGTACTCAGAATATTGGCTAATTTTAAGTTTTTGTCTTCTAGAACCTGAAGAAGTCCAACAAGCTGAAGACTTGGAGTCGCGAGCTGAACCATCTCAAACAGGTACGATCGCGATCCAACACCAACTCCAACCAAATTCTAACCTCAAACCAATTTCAGTGGAAATCGATCAGGAAACGCTCCGCTACGTCGCCTTCGAGATCCTCAAGGTGGTGAGCTTGCTGGAGGACAACGCCGGCTTCACCGGACTACGCGATCAGATCACCACCGAAGACGTGGATCGCCTGATCGAGCAGCTGAGCATGGAGCAGTTTGTGGGTCTGATCGACGAGCAGGGCATCAACCGGGTTGAGATGATCAACGCGTTGGAGCGGTTGATAGTGGAGAAGGATCTGGAGAATTCGGGCGAGATTTTGGAGGTTCTTGAGCAGTGGAAGCAAGGTGAGGACGCGCAACCGGTTGAGGATGGGTACTTTGGCGAGAGTTACGGTAAAGATGGTGAGGGCGAGGTTGAGGGTCGTATACTAGATGATGGAGAGGAACCGCTGGTTGATGAGTCTGTGAACGTGGAAGAGGTTGGACCAGAGCTTAAGTCCAATGATCTTGATGAGGCTGAACCGGTTGACGATGGGTACTTCGGTGAAAAATATGGCCAAGCTGAAGGAGATATGGACGGAATCGAAGGTCGTATGTTGGATATCGATGAGGTGGCAACCTTGGAAGAAGCTCAGGAACAACTTGTTGACGAAGTAGAAAGTGAAGCAGGATTACAGGTTGAAGACTCGGAAGACAACGTGGAAGAGGTCCAATCAGAGCATAAGTCGAATGATCTTGATGAGGCGGAACCGGTTGATGATGAGTACTTTGGTGAGAATTACGGTAAAGCCGGAGAAGATGAGGATGACATCGAAGGTCGTATGTTGGATATCGATGAGTTGGCAACCTCGGAAGAAGCTCAGGAACAGCTTGTTGACGAACCGGAAAGCGAAGCAGAGTTACAGGTTGACGACATACAGGACGCTGAAGAAGAGGTTGAACCGGAGACAGAGGACGTTCAGGAATTGAAGTCTAACGATCTTGTAGACGAAGCTGAACCCGTTGACGATGGGTACTTTGCCGAAAAATACGGCGAATCCGAGGACGAAGCAGAGAGTCGCACACTGGAAGATGATCAAGAGACGGCTGAGCAATCCGAGCTGGTAGTGGCCACTCCAGATGAAGCTCAGGACGCGGAACAGTTGGTTGACGAGCTGGAAGGAGAACTTAAGGGCGATGCTGAGCTGCAGGTTGAAGATTCAGACACGCTGGATGAGATTTCAGTGGAGCCAGAAAGCGTTCAAGAGTTGAAATCTGGTGATCTTGTTGAGGATGGTGAGTTACTCAACGACTCACCGGAATTGTTGGAAGACGCTTCGGATCTTTCAGAAAGCATCTCGCAAGTTGAAAAACTTCAACCGTTCCCGGAGGAGGTCACCGAGGATACCGAACCTCTGGAAGGTGCCCAACGCGTTGTAGAAGAGAAGAAGTTGCAACCATTCCCAGAGGAGGTCACGGAAGAAACGGTTCCCGTGAACTCAAAGACGCTTGAGCCATTCCCAGATCAAATCCTAGACGAAGCGCAGCCACTGGAGGTCGCCTTGGACCAACTGGAACCGTTCCCGGACCAGATCTTGAACGAAACGCAGCCGTTGGAGATCGCCGCAGAAGATCAAGAGTCCGACTCGGCTGTTGACGACGTAAAGATCGTCCCGGTCAGCAATCGACCATTTCCTGCGACGCCTACCGGCGGGTCGGAACCTCTGGAAGTGGCTCGAACTGGCACTGATGAAGGCGCTTTAGCCGACGAGGATCGCCGTGAAGAAATCCTCGAGGATCTTCATCCAGAACCGTAACCTTTTTGTGATCAACTTAACAATAAACTAGCAATTAAGAACAAACTAGAATAAAGACAACTTCAAGAGCATTATTGTAACTAGATTGTGTTTTGCTTTGCTCTTGCAGATCCCTCCGAAATCAGTGATGATCTAGAATCTTCCCCCGTCGATCGGTACCAGCCAGATATGCAGCAACTCGTTCCGCTCATCGTCGAGCAGCTTCGGTTGGGGAACATTTCCGAGCAGGAGCAGGAAACGCTGGCGCGCATCTTCGAGGACACGTGGCCGCTGATGGTGGCGGAAGCTACGCGGACGGATGACCGCCGGATCGATGCCCAAATGCAGGGCATAGTGGAAAATTTGAACTCGCTCGTTTGAGCGAAGGTGTGCAGTGGAAAATGCACACATTTTTTTCTTGTAAATAGATTACTTTACGACGGTTTACCGCTACATTTGCTGGCCTTTTTCTTTCGTCCTCCGTCCATTCTTCCCTGCTTCGCCGCAATTAGTCCGTTGGGATCATTACCTGGGCTGACCCGCCCGGGCCGTTCTTGCAGCAATGCACCGTATCGAAAGAGTTGGAAGGTTCAGTTATCGCATTGCGTTCGAAGAGTTCACTTCAAAAATGCATTCCAAAGTTCTGGTCGCCGTGATTGTTCTGCTACAGATCGTCCTGATCAGCTCCAGTCCATTGTGGTCTAACCATGGTAATTATTCGTGAGTCACCCCTAAAATAAATCCCCTCTCTAAATCAAAGTGACTAAATTCCAGACGCAAACTGGAGCTACGAGCCCCAGATCGTAGGCTACAAGGATCAGCTCAAGCAGTGGGGCCTCTATCCGAGAATCTTCCGGTACGGAACCAGCCTAACCACCCCCAGGTTCAACGGGCCCAAGCGGAACACAAAAGAATCGTCCACCGTGAAGAAATCGGATTGGCGCGGACGGAACGAGGAAGTGGCCGGTGTTGTGAGGAAGGTGCAGCCGGCCAGCCTGAGCGAGTGGGACGCCCAGCATCAGGCCAAGTACGAGCGCGTGTTCCGGAAGTTCAAGGAGCAGCGGCTGAAGCGCATGGAGCAGGAAGTGGCGGAACTGTTGTGGAAGTGGTAGGAAGTTGGGGAGGGGAGAAGAAGACTGATTTTTTTTGAAGAGGTTACCATTATGGATTGTGAGTTTTATATTTATTAAAAATATATATTTTTTAATTTCATGGTTTGATGTTTGCTTTAGATAATCACATCCAAAATCCTATGTCTGTACCAAATTTCCCACTGGTTGAGTGTAAGGACTGTATCGAAAATTAGTGCGACACTCCAAAATGCTTCGAAAACATATAAAAACAGGTTTCTGTTGAAAGAATTTTTTAGAAACATATCGAATCATGCCGTACTATGATTCTTTGAAGAATGGCAACTATTTATCCAAAAAAATAAATAAATTGGATGGATGGACAGGATTGGATTATGGATTTTTGCAAGACATTCCTTCTACAATTCCCGACAGGTCAAACATTTTGCTCAGAACAGAACAAGCAAAATTGAACAAAATTCCAGTTATTTTATTCTAAAAATATAAATGTTGATAAATTAAAACAGACAATCTCTCGGTGTTGTATTCAAAAATAAACTTGTTACCTATTGAATTTCAATCATAAAATTATATTTCTTTGAAAAAGATTGCAACATAAAATACGACTAGAAGAGCTCAATTTTAATTTACATAAACTTTGAACAATTTTTGCAACCGCCTAAGCTGTCATAATTAAAAGAATTGTTGTACGGCATATTACGATTTGTGTTTTATTCATTCAGATCTAGATCTGCAATAAGCTTTCTACAGAGGTTTTGTTTGTTTTTTTTTGTATTTTGCAAAGTATTTTAAAGCGTAGCACTAATTTTCGAATCAGTGGCTATTGCAAATCTTTTTCAATATTTTTGTCGAATTTTAAAATGAGCTCTTTACGTTTCAAAAGGCCCAACATAGGTTGTTTGAAACAGGTTTCAATATTTTTTCAAAATACTTTAAAGTTTTAATGGAAATAGAAGTCTTATCAACTGAAAACAATTTAAAATGCATTTGGCATCGTTGAAAATCATATTTAGCATGTTTGAAATCGATCAATTTTTAATTTTTTTGTAAAATTCCGTTGTACAGTACCGCAAAAAGTTTTTTTTTTTTCGGCAAAAAGAAAATTTCGCCAATACTTAGATATTTTGAAAACTAAAGATTGCAAAGCATCTGAGCAGGCGTAAAATGCATTTTAAAACACTTTTTGCAATTTTAATTTTTATGTTCTTTTCGAATCTAAAAGAACAATTTGATGTTCTTTTCGAATCTACATTAACCCAGAAGGGTATTTTTTTCATATAAAATAACATTTTTCATTTAAAAATTATATCATTTCATAAATTAGCAAGTTCTCTACAATTTAGTAATTTTTTTCGCGATTTTTCAATTTTATTTTGTTTTATTTGGATAAAACTTTTTCCATGCATTCCCTGTGTCAAAAGGAGTCATTTTACATCAAAAAATGCAAATTTAGATTTTTTAAAAGTATCGAAAATCCAGACAAAAAAATTATTCAAAACCGTAATCGATTTTTTTTTTTTTTTGATAAAATGTACCGTTCTCATGTCTTTGCAACTTTTGAATATTAATTATCGATTCATTTTTCCGTTTTATTGCATTAATAAAATTCTTCTTGAATGAAAAGTATTTGCGAAATAAATATTTTTGAAAAGCTGTGCTGAGTTTATATAATTTGTTCGCTGGAAATTTGAAAATTGGTAATAAGTTTCTGAGATACAAAGAATCACAAAGAATTCGAATCGATGACAATGAATTTCTCTAAGTGCAACCTAATTAGCCTGTAATTTTCAACTGATGATATCTCAAATTATATTGATCCGATTTCAATATTACAGATTGGAACTTTTGTGAAATTTTGTAATCTTTTTGATAAAAGTAATTTCAAAATTTTAAAATCATGCTGAATTGTTAAAAAGTTTAAATAAAGATGGTTACTATATTTATTTTCCAAATTAAAGAAAAATTTAATCATTTTGAGATAAAAAATTAAGTTTGCAAATTCGGCATCAAAATTAGCTTCACAATTTTTTGATAAAGTGCACCGTTTTCTAGTCATAAAAAAAATTAAACTTTTGTGAAATTTTGTGCACTTTTCGTTTCGTTTTTGAAATGAAAAGTAACGTTTTGAAAAGGCTGAAAACACTTATGATGGACAAATTTTCAAATGTTGATGTTAAAATGTTAAAAATTGGCAGCACTACCAAATTAATTTTGAACTACTTTTGCTAAATCGCTAAATGGCCTTTTTGGTCTTGTATAACATATCCAATAATGATATTATTCAAAACTCGATATTTATTCAAATCGAAAACTTGTATCGAGCTAATGATGCCTTCTTTGGTCATAGAGTCTCAGAGAATTGCTCACTTGGTAAAAAAGTCTAAAAATTTATAAAAAACCAGCCCATCTCGCAAAAGTTCATCAGTCATCTGAAACATAGTCGCACAGTCGGCCTACAAGATGTTTCTTCGTTTTTTTTTCGCGGGCGTTCTTGTTTGGAAAATGTTTATAAATAAAACCATACACCATACGAAACGAGTGCAACGCGGGAAAGAGCGCAAAGAGCAAACATTGTCACACTTACCCTCAAACAAACACACTCGCAAAGGTCTACAAATTGTAAAGCGCAAAATAATAAGCCACAATCGGAGCTGAATACATGTACAACACACAGGAAAAGCTACAACAAAGGAAAACTGAGCTGAGAGAATCGCGAGAGAGAGAAAACGCCGGAAAATTCAACTCACCAACACACGCAACTTGTATCAATGTTGGTAGAGCACGCGAAGTCAGTGATTGCTCAAATGTACTCCACACATATACATTTGGGTTACCGATTTTTGGGAGAGTGAGAGACTCATAAGTCACAGAACTGTACTGGGGGAATCGAAATTGCGTGTAATCACGGTGTACCAATTATGCATTTAAGTTTCAATGTTACATGAGTTTACACTTTTGAAAATTTAAAGTTATTTTCTAGGAAATACTTTTAAAAATATTTCATTGTATTTTAAAATTATTAGGGTTTCATATCTCTATTTAATTAGTAATTTTATAATTTTTAAGTTATTTAAATCTGAGTATGATTTTTATGTTGCAAAGTAATTTGTTCATCGGTGGGACGCCTGAATGGCTTCCCTAACCCAGTCTGTACTGTCTGTATTCGCGAACTGGTGTGCAATTAAATGAGAGTGGAGAGAGGGACATGAACGGCAAGCAACAACACAAAGAATCGAGCACACACATCATGCGATTTGCTGTGCGTTTTGATGTGTACAGTAGTCGTGCCTTACTGGGCTGGCACTGGAGTTTATGCTATCATGAAACATGTGAGGAGCATTGGCTTGGATTGGACTGACACATCGCGTCGAAGCGTAGTAGGCTTCGAACGGATCCATTCAGCGAACAAGAATGAAATGAAAACAATGCTCGAGCGCGATGAATTGAAGGAAAGATATTGATGAAGACACGTTGAAGTGATTTTTAAATTGGAGTTCATTGCAGAACAATGCTGAGGATGCCACAAATATTTTTAAAAGTTATTGTCATGTCAATGCATTTTGCATTTTAAAACACTTTTTTTATTCAAATGTTAAGACTATGGCTTGTTATTTCAATTTTTTTTTATTTCCTCGACCCCGACCAGGGCTAAGAACCAAAACTTTAAAATAATATTTGCATCAGCCTACTGATTATTTGTTTATTTAAATCATTTCAATATTTCAGAGTTTGATTATATTTTTTTACTACAGTCCAGACTCGATTATCCGAAGTTCGATTATCCAAAGGTTTGTATAAGACTTTGGATAATCAAATTAGGAACAAAAAATGTTTTTTCTTATATTTTTTTTATTTTCTTGTTTTTAACATCAAATTCGAGTTCTGCGACCCCATTTTAGTCAAATTTGAATGGTTGATTGCCTATACAATTAATAAATGCATTTTTCAATATTTCATCACCGCCAACTTGGATTTAAAAAATCTTAATCACTTTAGAGGAAATTCGGGGTCATACTAAAGCTCAACAATCAAAACTAAGACAACGACAGCGACTGTATTGCTTAGTTTAATAAGATCTTTGCTTGAATAAAAAAAAATACTGTACGTATCGAAATATCACTACAAAGATTTTTGAAATGATGATTGCAAGCATTTTTTTTTTTTGATTTTGGGTGCTGCTCATACAAAATGGGTACCTAAAAATATGAAGTTCTGTAACTATAGAAGGGATTTTCTCGTTTTTTCCTTTGCAATTTTCGAAATTTTGGTTGTGTATACTGCCGTTCTACGCATAATTGTCCCATGTTCAAAAATGTGCAACTGAGAAAAACGCGATTGAAATTTTTCGACCGTTTTTTGTGTTTCTACGCATAATTGTCCCGTGGGTCCCTATTCACCCTATATGTCCCTAATCATCCCAGTTAGCAGTTTATCACTCTTATTTGTAATCCTCTTGCTACACAACAGGTAAACAAGACACAATACTTCGTAAAACTGATAATTTCGTGATAGAAAATACTTGGTGGGACAATTATGCGTAGAAGTACAACGATGGGACAAACAGACTTGGTGTTGTTTTCACTGAGTTTACGAACAAAGTACTAGATTTTATGTGTTTTTCGAAAAGTAAACGTCAAACTAAACCTAAAAATGACAAAAGGTCAGAATCGACAAAAAATGACATGGGACAATTATGCGTAGAACGGCAGTATATGGGACTAAAAAACATTGAGCCACAGTGCGTGATAGTGCAAAATCTTTTTGAAAAATATCGAAAATCTGGACAAATTAAATTTAAAATATTTTTCTAAAGCTAAGTCAAATTTGCGATCGAAAAGTACTTTACATTTTTTTGATAAAATGTACCGTTTTCAAGTTAGAGCTACTTTTAGTTATAAATATTTTTGTTTTAGCTTGAAAATAACTCTTGATAGAAAACGCCACTATTTTTTCACACTGGAACTTTGAAAATCGGGCAATTAGCAATTTCTTTAAGTTTCACCTAATAAGCCTATAAATCTCAACTGAGGATATCACGGAAACTATTGGTCCGAGTTTCAATGTAAAAAAATGTTTTTTTTGCGAAATTTTCTGATCTTTTCAATGATAACATTTGTATTGTATTGTATATTGTATATTTTGGTATTGTATAATTTGGTCTGAAATATGAAATGAGGGAAATTATTTATTTTAAACCTTTTCAAAAAATGACCTGATCCCGCCTGATCCCAAAAATTAAAAAAAAAATCATTGAAGAGATCAGAAAATATCGCAAAAGTTTCAATTGTCAACATTGACATTGACATTTTATACATAAACATAGCCTATTAGCTTAAAAGTCATAATAAAATTTGACAAATCACAGTCTGGGAAATGGAACAAAAATACTGAATACTTGTTATTACCTCAAAAGTTAAGGATATTAGTTTGAAATACGGTCAAAGTTGACTTCTAAAAAAATTGCACGTTTTAAATTTGAGAGTGAAAAGCAGACTAATAGGGGAAATTAGTTAAGCACTCGCTCCTAACTCCATCCAATTTGCTGATTAAACTATTTAAACAACTAATTTTGCTAAACTTTTGATAGAAACTTGCTAGCTCACTTCTCATTGAGCTATTTATCACCCGATTTCAGTTGAAAACGCTTTTGATTAGCTTTGATGGAATGTCAAAGTTCTGACCTGCCAACATTAGAGGCACGCTGGAATTAGATGCTGTTCCCCTAAATTAAGCTCGCCCAACATTTTCCAGATCAGCAGAGTAAATGAAGTAGTGTTTGCAACAATGATTTTATAATTTAAATGGCATAATAGAGTATACATTTTATTTCAAATAAGGCCTACAAAATTTGCAAAAAAAATGCAGATTATTTTGATAGATTCTTTGATGTAATTGAATACGTTAAATGTAGTATGAAAAATGTAGCTTTTATTAAAGAAGGATGCAGATTTTACAAAAAATGGCAAGTTTCCGCATGCCCAAATGCAACACTTTTCCTCCACCCCCACGATTCCAAAACCTTGCAAAAACAGTAAATCACCCATAATTAAATCGTTGCTCGGCGGTCGGCGGAAAATATACAGTAATGTGTTCACAACATACCACTCGTTTTGCGTGCTACTCTCCAGCTCCCGCCCGGAATGCGTTGCGTTCCCACAAATACGCACGCAGATTTTCCACGAACACACACAGCCACAATTTTGCCGGGTGGGCTAGTAGGCGGCGCGGAAGTGGGAGGGATGATGCGTTTTTCCGATTTGCACAATAGAAACGAATGGCGTCCCGCCGCCAACTTGGATGAGCTTGTGTGTGAGTGGGCGCACGCTGGAGTGAGAGAGTGAGAAGAGAGCGCGAGAGAAAAGTGGATCGTTGTTTGGCTTCGGAAGTGTTCGATTTGGAGCTCATTTCGCATTCGCAGTTGTGTTTTGACCATTGTGTTGTGCACAGGTGTGTGTTAGAAGGGAAAATTTCGCGTTGTGATTTTTCCGAGAATTATCGCCACGATAATCACAAAGGTTAGGTTTCGATTTGTTGGAACAAGAGGGAGAGACAAAAATCAAACCTATTGTACTCTGCCAAGCGGAAAACCGGAAGCAAAAAGGGGGAAAAGACACCATTACACAAACACACTCACAACCAGCAGCGGTGGCGTGTGTTTTGTTCGTTTTGTGACAACGTGACACAACTTGTTTTTGCTCCGCGCCTGCTTTGCTCCGATTTTTTTTCTGTGTGTTTAAAAATAGCCTATCAGTCGGTCAGCGTGGAACGACGTGAAAATTGCGCGCCCGGCGAGTGAAAAGCAAGAAGACGTCGACGTCGCGACGCCGTTTGGGAAAAATTGAGTTTTTCCAAGAAGCGCGAAGAAGAAGAAGCGTGAAGAAATTGTAAATGTGTTAATGTTGTTGATGAACGCGTAAAATATTTGTTGTTTTTTTCTAGCGTTTGTTGTTGTTGGAAGCGGACAGTGACGGCAGAAGGCAGAAAAAAAACAAAAACAACAAACGGTGTGTTGCAACAGCGCAATAAAACGTGAAATCAACACACACATTGAGAGAAAGATAGAAAGAAAAAATAAAACATAAGAAAGCAATTCAGTGAGCAATCGAATCGAACAAGATAAAAGAAGCAAACAGCAAAAAAGCAGAAAGGAAAAAGTCCGTCGAGGTGAAATATAGGAAAGCAATAGAGCAATGAATGATAAATGATAAAAAGCTGCAAATTAAAACAAGAGAAGCAGCAATTTTCGGACGACTCCGAGTGATACATATTTATATGATTTTTATTGCGTTACCGAAAAAAAGCCCACAGTTGAAAGCGGCAAGTTTCCGTTAATTGAAGTGTGCGCGCTCGGAGGAAGTTTTTCTCGACTTCCAGTCTCGAAAAAAAAACAAAAAGTAAAAGAAACCAACAGAAAAACTCCAAAAGTTGAAACAAAAAAAAAGTCGGATGCAATATTCAACGCTTTAATTACCCAGAGAGTTTTCAAGAGAGCGAGGCTTCGAGGATAATTACATTCAAATTTTCGGCTGAGATTTTCGGTTGTGAAACAAAACGAGGAAGAGGAACACGGATCAATAGCCAGGTTCGAATTGAATCTTCCGGGCAACCGTGTTGAGGCGGAAACATTGCTGGAATATCGGCGGCGGTCTAAGAATCAGAAGGAGCGAGCTAGGGGAAAGGGTTCTCTATAGCCAACATAGCATTCAACAGCTTAGCCGATTGGATTAGAGGTAAGTGTAATTGTAGGGTAGGAATTATGTGGGGCTTAATGGTGAAGCTCTACGGCGGATAGGAGCTGATTTTTGGTTGCTGAAGCACTTGGCTTATCAAAATGATAAGCTGTGATTTGCGGATGAAATATGAAAGAAAGGCGAAATTCATCATTATGATATTAAAAACAATGAGTTTATTTCATCTTGATACAAACGTTTTCAATTTTGTCTCATTTAAGGTAAACATTTTTGAAATTTAATTAACAATCACAGTTAATATTTATAATCGAGTGCTTTTACTTCAAGAAGTTTTTTTTAAATGATAACAACATACTTTTTTATAAACGTAAAGTATACGACACTTTCTCAAAATTGATTTTGAAAAAATCCTTCAGTAAAAATACGTTTTTGCTGCAAAACATAAAATAAAAATAAGAACAAATAAATTTACAAACCATGAAATCAACATTTAAATGATAAAAATTGTTGGAAATGTTTTTTGCAGCAGTTAAGTTGTTTTGCAATTTTTTTTTCAATATATCTTAGTATTGCATTTTGAATGACGTTTTTTGAAATCAGTCAGAAATTCTTCCTCCCCCCCCCCCCCCCCTGAAGTGAGGATTTGGCCAATCTTTGAAGGGAATGGGGAAGGAATAGAAATTTAATGCCTTCGCAAAACATATCTACGTATGGAACAAATCGAGAGTTTTGCATACATTTTAACTGTATCATTTTCAAGAAGATTGAACTATCTAATTGATTTATATTGACTGAAAAAAAAATCAGTTTTTCGTCAAATAAAACTGTAAGTATTTGCATTCTTCCCAACAGAATCAGTTTTTTTAAATTTGTTTCCATTTTTGTTCAAGAATAAAATTGCTTGATAGTTTAACATATTTTATTGCATATTTATTGAGCAGCTTATACAATATTTATTTGATGTCAGGCAATAATTTTTGTTGATACTTTATTTTTCAGACTTAATACGATTTTAACTTAATATAAAGGTATATTTTGCATAATTTTTTTAATGATTCAAATCTTTAGATGTGAACTAGTTAAAGTCTGTCGGAGAGATTTTGTAATTGTTACATGAAAATTGAAATTCATCACTGCTCCATCGATAAATATTACGATTTTAGGCTGAGCAGTCTGCAGCATTAAAATTTGTATTCGGCATATATTAGGGGAAATTGTTAATATTTAAGTTTACAGATTCGCAAAATGCCTTGCGCTTTAAATATTTTCTATTTGATTTTATATATTTAAAAAAGGGTATTATATTACCGTAAACCAAACATTTAATATTACGTCCTTTTGCAATGTTATTCCTGATTTAAAATTTTTAAAAATATTGTTTTCGAAATGATCGGAAAATTTGTTTGGGTGAGACTTAGAAAACATCAATTTTCCTTCGTATCAACAAAGTTCAAAAAAGATAAATATAGAGAATTTTCTCAGCTTTTCAAAAAAAATAATTCAAGAGTGGGCAAACATGGGCACTAATTTAAAAAAATGAATAACTACGACTGTTTTCAGAAAAGTTACCTAAAAATGGCTTCAACTTGAAAACGGTGCACTGTATCAAAATTTCACTAGAGTACTTTTTGATTGCAAATTCGATTTTACATTCTGTACCTATTTGGACTGTAGTTCCGATTTTACATTCTAAAACATTCTAAAATTACCTTAATTTTTACACTTCGAAGAAATTTTTTGAGCTTTTCTTGTCATGCCATTAGAAAAAATAATTAAAAGAAATATATTTATAACAGACTAATTTAATTTACAGCGTGGTTAAGGGCCATTTTTGAGGATTTCGCGGAAATCTAAATTGCTCTCACCGAGCAGGATTTACATAAATCTTTGTACTTTCTTCTGGAAATACTAGATATACACATAAATACATTTAAAAGAAATTGAAAATCAATCATTGTTGAATCAAACTATTATATTTTTACAAATGAACGGTGGAGGAGGGATATGAAATTCTAAAAATAGTCAAAGGGGGATGAAAAAACACTTAAGGATTAACTGTTTAAATTTTTCTATCATGTACGATTGCCAGTTTCTCACAATCAAAATCTATGCAAACATTAATCTTGCTACACAAATAATTTTAGAAAGGGTTTCCAGATCAATATCTTTACCTTGTGTTTGAACAACTCCCTTAAATGGATAGTTTTGCGATGGTGTTTCCTTAAAGAATCACCCAATTATGAAACTTCCGGACCTTCAACAAAATTCCGACCAAAATCTTAGGAAATCCTGCTTTTAAATTGATTCAACTATTGAACAGTGCCCATCTCCAAACTTGAAACAATAAATTTAAGAACTTCAACGGCTGGTCAGCTTGGAATTTATTACAAACCTAAAACAAAAGGTTAGTTACACGTTGGGCACGCGTCGTCCCCCCACAAGTCTGCAAACCCTGTTTGACCATCATCAACGCAAAAACCCAACGAGAGCCCCTCCAGTCAAGAACTATCGAGTCTAGGCTTGCGTGCGTCCGGCCGTTCATCTTCTTGGCTCGCGCGCGCTTACGGAAGGCTAATAATCATAATTAAGAAAGTTAGCGGCCCTCCTTTGGGCTCCGGACTCGCAATCGCAAGCTATAGCTATGTGTACGCGCGTTTGCTTCTGGGGTTTTCTACCTTTTCTTAAACGGTTCAAGTGTAAAGGTGGTAACCCTCGCCCGTACGAGCTGGTAATTTGAACAAGTTGTCTGGAGAATTATCGGATTGGGATTCTCTGGAAAATCGGTAGTTGAAGAGATTTTATCAACTTTTTTTTGTTTTACCAGAGATTTTTCCACCTTTCCAGAGAACTACCCTGGATTAGATCCGAGAGTTCACCTGTTTGCAGCCATCAGAAACGGTTCGTTCGCGTTCCCATTTCTCCTCACCCAGCCAAGTGTGGCCCCCTCCGCGAGGTGCCGGCACCTGTCCGGACTTTAATTAGTTGCCGCTACACACACACCTTCCCCTGAGTCTGAGTGTTGTTTTGGGAGATTGAAGACCCGTCCCCACGTGCGATAGCTTAACAACGCGTGCCAACTATCTGTGACAGTTAGAGAGGTGGTTCCGCCGGGATGGTTCCGGCGACCATCAGCGACTAATTGGAAGCCACGCGATCCCCACGTGGGGATCTCGCGGTGAAACTCGCTGGTCGGAACTGTAACAGTTGTATCAGCGTGCCAGGTTTACATGGATTTTTTGTGTCCGATTTCGCATCGCGGGTTGGAGTCTTCGATCTCATTCAGGTTTTTTTTCTGTTGAGGCTTTTTTGATGGGGGAATTATTTGCTCGGAATGATGATGGAAACTGTTAGATTGGTCCGAATTGTGTGTGTACAAACATGCTGAGAGTGCAGACTGCTGTAGGGTAAAGCGCCAATTGTTGGACTTTGAACCGTTGATACACTTGTATCAGATCTACGTTGAATACAACTCAAAACTACCCTATAGATTACGGAGCTTTGCTGGGATCCAGCTGCGGAACCAATCGACGAGACAAGCCACGATTCCAGACTTGGGCCAAATTTCGCTTTTTTTTTCTCAGGAGTGTGTACATTTGAGAGTTGAGATGTACACATGCAGATTAATTGGAAGATTAGATCTATCATGTGTTAGCTTTGGCCAGAGTGTAAAACCAGGTGAAGTTGCTTTTTGCTCTTCCATTTCTATCTCACCCCGGTTTTGTCGGGCCAATCAACGGGAATCGGCGGCCGTGGCAGAACGCGGTCAATCAGCTGGTTTCGGCGATAAAATGAGGTTATTGGAAACAGTGGAAGTCTCTATTAGACTTCTGTGTGGTATTAAGGCTCTACAAAAAAAACTTCTTTTTTACTGGAGTTCTTCACGAGGATCGAGCTAAAGACTAACTGATTTAGAAAGTTTGTGCTGGCATTCTTGAGAGATGTCCATGATTTGTTTTTAGAATATTTTCTTATTTAAATTTAAACTAGCTTGGCAAAAGATTTAAAATAAAATTTGTTTGTTTAATATGCATTCCATTTGAATTTATGTCTGTATTGAAAACATGCAAATATTTGAAAAATGTCTGAAATCATCCAATTAATTTCTTGTTCAATTTCGTTCCGAAACAGTTTCCCACTAAGTATGAAATTCCCGGCTTTCCTCCAAATATGAATAAGCTGGCCATAAATTACTTCCTAAACAAACACCTCGACCACACAATGTCCTTTTCACGCCATGTGTACAGACGTGTATGTGCGTCCAAGGAAACGCCTCATAAATTTCCTCCAACAGCCGCCATTTGGAGCTCGCGGTGGAATTTGGTCCATTGAGAGACCAACCGACCAGCAGCCAGCAGTGGGAAGGAAGGAAGGTTAAACCTTAACCAATAACCAAAACTTTTCCCATCCAACACACGGGCACCAACCACATCCTCAAACTGCAATAAAAACACGAATAATTCCTGGCTCCGTGAAAGCGTGCGGAGAAAAAGCTGTAAAACATATTAAAATTCTTTTATCTTGAGCTGCCACCCACCACCACCCCCCAGCAGATCATAAAATTGGACCAGGAGTGACTCATCCTGGGGGGTGGGTGGAGCGCGCATATAACACGTGGCAGGAGGCGGAAGGAATCCGAGGAATTCAATTCGCACCTATATTGCGTACATTTTGAAAGAACGCGCAAAAAAAACTGCCAGTTGGGACTCCCAAAAAAAGAGCGATAACAATAAACCTGAAGCAGGGCATTAATGAGAATGCGCAGTTTTTATTATCGGCAGGATTCAGCCCCGAAACGAAATGAAATTTTATTCACGAGAAAAACTTCAAGACGCAGAAAGTTTGTCGCATATGACGAACAAATACTGAAGCTCGCCCAAAGTCGGTCCCATCCCGGGCTCACAGAAAGAAAGATAGAATTTAAATTATGCGTAATTTAATGGAAACGCTTATCCTAACGCTGCGAGAGTCCTTGCCCTGCCCGGAGTTCAGTGATTCTCAGTGTTTTCTTCTTTTTACGCAGTTTCTACGGACTGCTCTACGAAAGCGGACGATGACGCCGATGCGTAGTGCATTGATTCAGGGTGCAGGGTGGTTACTCCATTAAAGATTTGTTTTGTAATTCATTCATGAAAATTCTTTGAAAATTAAAATAAGCAAAAAAAACAGAGTGTTGTTTGGTTGACCATTCTGTGGATTGTCCCGGAGTTTGGTTGAACTTGGTTGCCGGAGTCCCGAGTAATGGTTACAAATGTTTACAGTACACTCAACCCCCGGTGATTGGTCACTTTTTCGTTTGACACTTTTTTAGTTTGTACCCCGTTGGTTGGTCAAAGTCAAACTAAAAAGTGACGAACTGTCACTTTTTACACGGCGCTCACGCACACTATCATAACAAACGTTTGGTAGTGTGTGTGAACTCCGTTTAAAAGGGGTGTCAAACTAAAACGTGACCCCGTTCGTTTGACAACAGTTGGTGTCAAACCATCGGGGTTTGAGTGTAGTCGGGCATGTACGTGTGTCAAATGCGTTCTGGTCCAAAAACCCTTTGGCTAGTTGTCGCACTTACAGCATTTTTTAAGCCTGTGTCAAGATAGCACGACAAGATGAAACTTCTTCCATATGAAGAGTGACAACAACGCACGGAGTTTTTTCGGTTTTTATTGAATCTGTGAATGTTGAACGAAATTCCGTTCTTAGCTCATCGTTCTTAACAATCGACGTGCGACAAGATAGCACGACAGCGACGATTTTAGGCTATTTATTAATTGCTTACTTTTTTGAGTTCATAAATTAGCTTTATTTAACACCATGTAGCCACCCTGCCGTCCCTTCATTACCCAGAACCGCTTGTAACCTTTCTCCTTCGACCGTCAGAACGCCATGAACCAGGGCCATGGAATGCCCAGGATAAGGAACATTGTTACACGTTTTTGGTCCCTTTGGATTTTCCCCGTGTTCCGTTCAGAACCTCGTCTCTCGGCAGGGGACTTTTTCTCGTCGTCGCACACACCAGGAGCTCAGGCAGATTCGAATCGGTAAATATGAGTGAGTGACACACACACGTACCCAACAACAGATGCAAAGTGTGCATGGCCCGAGAGAGAGGAGAGCGCCAGGCGTTTTCTTTGTTTCCGTTTCGAGTCCTCACATGGTGCTCTTGTATCATGCAACGACACGTCCGTTCATGGTTCTGGGACCTGGACCCTTATGCCTTCTACCTGTTTAATGCTAATTTCATCTGATAAGTGAATGTTTTAAGGTCACTCGTTTGCTTTTATGGGATGCTGTATTACATAAATGTTTACTTTATTGATTGATCTACACAAACACTGAAATACCTTTAATTTTAACTCTTTTCAGTTGTTCTACACTATCAGTGTTAAATCCACATTTGTTGATTTTATTTAAAATAAGAATCAGTTAATGTAATCAAGTAATTATCACAAAAATCTGCAATCTTGAGCAAATGATGTCCTTATGGCAGGATAATTTGCCAAAAATACACCCACACAACACCCCCAACTCATTAAAGCAGCAGTTCAACAGGAACACTTTTATACTTACGCGTATCTGTTCATGAAAATGTGTGTGTGTGTTTGCGAATCGACTGTTTCACCCCCTATTTTAATATTTATATTTTTCATTTACGGCACAACCAGAAGGCAGACCCACCACCCTGGATGTGATGTCGTTGTCGTCGACAGAACTTGTGCCGCCCAACAAGTCTGAACTTTATGGGGTTCAGTTTTACCGCTTTTTGGGCCAGAAATTGCCGACGTTACGTGGGACAGTGGGAATTTCGTAGAACTTTCAATTTGTTACATTTTAAATTTATCATCAGAAATAATTGCCCTATGTTTTTTTTTTTGCAATTCCGTCGTGAAACTACTTACTTTTTCTGTCATTCTTGAACGACGAAATAGCTTACTTTTCTGTACCAAAAATAACAGAATCGAATAGCAACACTTTTCAAAATAAATGCTGAAAAGTTGAACTTTTCAGCACTTGTTTCGAAAAGTAACACTTTTCAACATTTTTTTTTAAATTTAAACGATTTATTGACAATTGCGTGAGTCTGAATGGGTGTTTTTCGGAATTGCAAAAAATGTTGTATGGAACTCGTTGCAAAACTTGATTTTTTCAGCACTCGTTGTATTTATCCAACTCGGTGAACCTCGTTGGATAAATGTACGACTCGTGCTGAAAAAATCCTCTTTTTGCAACTTGTTGCATAAACTACTATTTCGGGAGAAATCAGTTAAGCACTCGCTCCTAACTCCATCCAATTTGCTGTTTTTCACTATTTAAACAAATTATTTTGTGAATCTTTTGACAAAAACTTCACTTCTAGAGTTTTTTTTTAAAAAAAAGGTCCTATAAACTATTGTCTTTCATATATTTATAGGACCCATTCATACAAAACTCTAAACTTCATATTGAGCTTTTTATCCCTCGATGTCAATTGAAAACGCTTTTATGAGCTGTAATTGACGTAATTTCTGAACTAACCCAATACAGATTTTTTTTAGTTTTTTTTCTTTTTCTTGTGTTTAGTATCAAATTCAAGTTCTGGGACCCAATTTTAGTCAAATTTGAATAGTTGATTGCCTATTAAATAATAAAATGCATTTTTTTAATATTTCGATACCGCCATCTTGGATTTAAAAATTCTAAATCACTTTAACGTAGTTTAGGGGTCATACTTTTAAGCTCTACAATAACAAAAATAAAAATAAAACAACGAAAAAAACATTTTTTTCGTGATTCGATTATCCGAAGTGAAATTTTTCCGAGGCCTTCGGATAATCGAATCTGGACTGTAGTGCAATCGATAGCAATAGTTTAGTGTGAAGTCCAAGTTAGTGATACAGGATAATTATACTTTGCCAAATAATTTCAACTTTTTGGCCGGTACTTATATTGCGGAACGCTTTTTGTTATTGAACTTAAATAACTTCAACGTTTAGCGACAAAGAAATGTTATTTTTTTATTAATTTTTTTCTCTAACATATCCAACAGAATCAATGTTTGAGAATGTAGCTTACCAATAAAGCAATTCTCTCAAAAGTTTCACTACACAGCTGACATGACATATTTCAACTGAAAACAAACTAAGCTTGATCTTTTTTATCAAGAAGTACCTCCCGGCTGGCTCGAAATATCCTGCTTTTTTATTGCCACCCTCCATCAACCAGCAGAGGAGCAGCCACCACGACGATCCCGTCAAAGACACTCGATAATAGCGGTTCTGTGGAAACCACCACCACATGCCATCTTGCATGGTTGGTACAACAAAGCAACGACATACCCTGAACCCAGAAAGGTACCGTTTTCTGCTGCGGGATCTTCAGCATTAAAGAGTACAAGAAATCCAACACCAGATGGTTGTCACACGGCGGGAAAGAAGCACTGAGACGTGAAGAAGAACTCCCCTCAGAACCATATGATTCATTAGCATATTAACCGTGGAACCCCTTGGTCGGGGGAGACGTTCAACCGGGCCATCAGCTGTAGATCACCAGCATAATTCTTGGTGTTGGTATAGTTTTTTGTTACGTTTTCTAGATCATCAGGATCAGTCGTGTAAGAAATTGGTGTAAATTATGGTTCAGAGTGGTAACACTTGGTTTCAGGACCCCTTGATGGAATGAATAGTAGTTTGAATAAGTTGGACACACAGCAAAAAATCCGATGGTAAAATCGCATGCAAAAGCATGCACATCACCTTCGACAAAATAAACACGTAATATTACACACTGCATGTACAATTTTTGCAAACAAAAAAAAAAGTTGCAACCGACAGGATTCAAACCGAGCACCAACAGGCGCCTTAGCCCACCAACTGGCGCCTTAGCCCACTCGGCCATCAGACTGATGAAAAGTTGTAAGGATAAACGCATATATGAGCTTGACATTTCGGTCAAGCAGATTTCCCATACTGATGGGCTACATAATTCAGGATGTAATATTACACAGAATTTCATAAAATAATGCAAAATTTAGTTTACACCCAGGCCTTTTACACGCAGCTGGATTACTACTTTTTTAGCTGTGCAGTCTAAAGAACTTCGGAAGAGAATCGTTCAAAATCGAACGAAACTTCATTATTTAGTCAAACTGAATTTCATCGATGATTCGAACATTTTGTGACCCGAATCTCTAGACACTCGCTTCGACAGCATACCAAACGAGTCGCATCCTCGTAAAAGGTTGAACTAGAACCGCCCTGCCTTGTGCTAGATTCTGTCTGTTTGTATAGAATAGCGGGAGAAACCGGGCAGAATCAGGGAGCAGCCCGGCAAACCATCATCATCAATACGTCGCCGTCGTGCTAACTTGTCGTACGTGCATTTTGGGCCAAATTGAGTTAAGAACGCCATTTTGTGCAGCTCACAATGCCTCACCTTTTGACCTTCACAGATCCCCAAAATTCGATTTCAATCCTGAGATATTCAATAAAAACCAAAAAAGCTCCGCGGATTTTTGTCACTTTTCATATGAAAGAAGTTTCAATCTTGTCGTGCTATCTTGTCACTCCCTGAAAATTGATGTAAGTGTGACAATTGGCCAAAGGGATTTCAGGTCAGGATGCGTTTGACGCACGTACAAGTAAGACTACCGCAAACATTTGTGATTATAACTCAGGACTCCAGCAACCAAATACAACCAAACTTCGGGACAATGCACAGAATGGTCAGCCAAACAAAACGTGTTTGTTATTGTTTACATTGCGTGCTCTCGTTTTTGTTTATTCAAGGTCAAACATTAAAACGCGTTTTTCTCGGAACGTCGAAATGGCGGGTGCGACATGATAGCACGACGACGTCGAATAGCTGATGAAGCTCCCCATAGTCATCGTCGTTGGGAACGCCAGAGAACACGCACGCAGCGTGAAGCAAAAGTCTGCCCAAAGAACATCTGTTCCCGGAGCACCCAACAACAACCCGGTCGCCGTCGTGGGTCGACGACTACCGACCGAACCCGGCATCGCCGTAATAATTACCGAGCCATCGAAAGCAAACACGAGGAAAACAACAGCAGCAAAAAAACTAAACTAAAATCTATACCTGAAGGCAAACACCACACCAATACCGATATAGTACCGTACTCGTATGGCAGTCGGACCAATTTAATGCCAAGTGAGTGCTTACGAGTGTGTGGATATGACACGACTCCCGCGAGTTGAAAGTTTTTCATTACATTCTATTTTTTTTGCTGATCCTGGTTGGTGCTCTCCCGGAAGGTTTAAGAGGAGCAGAAAAAAAGGAAAATATTGCGTGAAATATGACGATTTGAGGTTTTGCGGTAGCAGCCGGCTACTACCACACGGGGTCGAATGAGTAGAAATGGGTTTGGGAACGCGCAGGGTGGGTGCATTGAAACTGAAGGAAATGTGAAAAGTTGGAACTATAATTAAATTGAAATGGTAAATATCATATGGTATTCCCAAAGAAATTTTTAGACGGGGGTCAGAAGGCAAATACAGTCTAATCTGAATTATCTAAAGTCCTCGGATTGTTCACTTTGGGTAACCGAATTACGATATTTGTTTTGTTTTTGGACCGTTGCGCCTAATACGACTAGAGAGCCTATATGGAGAGGCGAAATGTCACTCTCAGGGTTCCAATCGAACTGTCAAATCGGGGTTCCAATCGAGCAACAAGATCATGCAAGAACAAGGTTGGAATCAATTTAAAATAATTTTGGCAGAAAAAACGAGACTTATAACAATCACAAGTATTGTAAAACTGTTGTTGATAATAATCTGGTAGTTTTTGTTATGTTTGTGCTTGTTCGGTACAAGAAAAGTGCCAGCACCAAAGAAAAAATACAAGCTTTTCAACCTTAAATTTGAATGACTTTGGGTGTTTGAAATTTCTCTCAGGTCCCTAAATACGACTCCAATTAAATTTTGAATCCAAGATGGCGATGGTAAAATATTGAGAAAATGCCTTTTTTAATACTTATTTCTATCAAAATTAAGAAGGTCCACTTCAAAAAAAAAAAACAAATTTATGGAGGGTGCCTGATTTGTTTGATTCTGGATTTCAACTGAATAATCTTTTTTTAAGGTTAGGTAGATCAAACTTTTTGTATCAAGAAAAAAATCAGAATCAATTTTGTCATTTTATTTAAAACTGAACTTAGAAATTGAAAAATGTGCTCCTTCCAAAGTACCAACAATAACCTGCAAGGCTATTAAAGTTGGATATCTCTTAAGAGGGTTAGGTTGTGCACTTTATCAAATCAGTTCCCCATAAAACCACCTCAAAACACTGGAGAGAGGGCCCCAAAACAGTACCAGCCCACCATAAAGCGCAACACTGTAATTAATTCGGGCACAATTAGGTATGTGCATATTTGTCTAAAATAAAAGCAAAATAATAAACCACACAGAAACACTTGGGGCATGTGGCTGGCTTCCATTCAATTTCTCTAGTCAGTTTGGGTCGTCCGACACGGTGGCACCACACTAACTATGTGTGGCTTTCAATTAAGGGTTCTACACAACATAGTTTCGCCACCACTAACTGAGCCCAGCCGTCAAAATAGCCACAAACTGTTGAAAAACTAAGCAGCAAAAAAAAAAGAACTCTTCCAAATAACCCCGGCGCACTCGAAAAAAATAAATAGTTCACATATGATAGTCGAGTTGGTCCCGAAAGGAGAAAGAGGAAAAAAAACTTTGAAAAAGTATAAAAAAGATAGTGGAAAAGAAAAAGGCCAACGAACAGCAAGCGCAAAAAAGAACGCTTGAAAACATGTGCTCTCATTGCATGCACACCAAACTGTACGTGTGTGTGCGTACCCGGCACACTGAAAATCATAAACCGCACAAGCATTAAGGCAACATAGAATGAAATAAAAAAACAGAAGCTCTCCCACAGGAAGAGAGTTTTTGGAGAGCAGTTGCCTTTGCCATCACCACCAGCAGAGGAGCAGCACTACACTTTTTTGTGTCTGTTTTCGCCGGAACCGCGGAACAACCCACCGGCCTCAGCCGTTTTCCCCGTGCGTTACTAATGGGCCCTATCGACAGAACTTATTGAGGGAGGACGTTGATAGGGCCCTTGCTTTTTAATCACTCCGGAAGTCGATTTGTATCGAATTGAATGGGCTTTCTGGCTATCGAATTAGTTAAAAATAAGTAGTTGAAAGAACTTTAAAAATATGATTTTAGTGATCTATGTGTATTGTATTTTGAGTTGAATTTACAGTTTAAACTCAAATTATAGCAAAACAGTTAAAATGGAAAAAAAGCTTAAACATCCACACAGAAAAAAATAAATTCTCGTAATCGTGAATTAAGTTCACGAATGTGAGAACCAAGAAGAAATTTATTCATGAGTATGGTGCATTTGCACTATAAACGTGCATGTATTCCTTCATGGTTCTCACACTCGTGAACTTAATTCACGATTACGAGAATTTATTTTTTTCTGTGCACTGACGTGAGCAAGATACAATCATTGTCACTCGATTTTATCGGCATTGGTTGAACCGTTTTTGACTGTTTTGGTCTCATTTGATCCGTGTAAGGGTCCCGTAAGTCCCGTGGCTGATGCCTTTCTCACAATAGTATAGTTTTTTTTTGGTAAAATAAAAATGTTGACCTACAAATGTTTATATGTATGTATGTATTTGAACCCCCGTCTTGGCAGGACTTGGCCACGACCATAGTATATTTCAACTGAGACGGTTTGGTTAGTAACCACCATATATCTCAAGAAGCTTTGAAGCGAATACCTTTCTCTGACTAACGATTTCTTCTGAAATTGTACAGACATAGATCGGTAATGCAGATGACTCGGGCCAGGCAATCCACGACTCCCTCGTCCAGTTCATGAGTATATGAGATATGGCCCTGGGCTGTTTTTGAGACGGTGTTAGTAGTTATATAATGATTTGATATGAAATACCTTGTGACATTATTTCGCCACTACGGATCAATTCAGTTCTAGAGCATTAACTCCATGATGGCCGACTGGTTAGCGTCGCAGACCATCAATCCAAAGGTGTGAGTTCGAATCCCACCTGATTCTTAAAGGTTTTTTGTTCATATTCAAAGTTCAATTCCTGATTCCAAATTTCAAGGGAACCGACCGGGATTTGATCCCTGAACCTTCTGCTTTTGAGGCAGAAGCCGCAACCATTAAGCCACGGAGCCGGTATAAAAATGTCGACCTACAAATGTTCTCTAAATAAAACTTCATATACTCATTACTCGATAGGGTTGTCAGATATTTAATCTTTTGGACTCGTTGGATAGGTATTTAGATTACGCATCCAACGATAGGTCGCATGATTAATCCGGACATCGTTTCCAGCCTCAAAAGAGTTATAAACAACACTGAAGTGATCATAACTTTTGAGAGGGCTATCAGATCATCGGTGTTTTAGGCTCATTTGAAAGGTCTTTCAATTATCTAACTAACGACTTGTCACATAATGGACCCGGACATCATTTTAATCGAAATATCTGAGATCCGGATTCAAACGAGTGAATAAACAACACTTAAGTTCTCATAACTTTTGATAGGGTTGTCAGATCTTAAATTTGTTGGCCTCTTTTACTTATCCAACTATGGGTCGCATGATAGATCCGGACAACGTTTTTATCAAAATATCTGAGATCAGGTCTCTGAAAAGTGTATAAATAACACTAAAGTGCTAATAACTTTTGATAGGGTTGTCAGATTTTCAATATTGAACTCGTTGGAAAGGTCTTTTGAATACCTTTCTAAAAATGTGTTACAAAAACACCCCTTTTTACAATCTTCCGGACTTTTGTTAAAATCGATTTTTTAGCATAACTTTTGAAGTACTTTTCTAAACTTCATAATATTAACTAGAGTCTTGTGGGACCCCGAGACGGACCGAATGAGACAAAATCGGTTCAGCCAGTCCGGAGATAATCGTGTGCATATTTTTCGGTGCACGGACTTACAGACATACACACGCACAGACATTTGTTCAGAATTTGATTCTGAGTCGATAGGTATACGTGAAGGTGGGTCTACGAGGTCGAATAAAAAAGTTCATTTTTCGAGTGATTTTATAGCCTTTCCTCATTGAGGTGAGGAAGGCAAAACGTTTTTTACTGTAGATCTGATAAATCTATCGAAAGTTATCAGCACTTAAGTGTTATTTATACACTTTTTTGAAAGCAGGTCTCAGATAGTTCGATGAAAATATTGTCCGTATCTATCATATGAACTATCGTTGGATAGGTTACCAAAAGATCTTGCTCATGAGCCAGACAGATTGAAGATCACATTTTTCCACCTAATACCTGTCACTATTCTCGGATGCAATATTACCGTGATTTTTTTTTACTGTGTAGCTTATATATTTTGAGTTTTCTTCTGTTTCGTTATTGGCCTTCAATATTTTTTTACTTAAAGCCTTTTCGTGGGATTTTCATGAAAATTTAAAATGTTGTCCAAGGAGTTCAAACATGCTAAATATGATTTTAAACGCAGGAAAATGCATTTTAACTGGTTTTCAGTTGATTAAACTTTGGTTTTCATTAAAATTTTAAAGTTTTTCGAAAAAAAAATATTTTTTTGACCCCTGATTATTCAGGTCAACTTTGAAGGAGGCGACATAAACTTTGAAAATTTTGCAACGGCTTAACTCTGCTATTTACAAAGTTTAATGATTTGGCAACACTATCGTTTTGGTTTAGTAAACAAAACTTTTCATTACAATGATCCTTTTAAAAATCGATTGCACTCCCGAGTGCTACTTTAATCACGACAAAAGAACCCAGAAAAACACACACCTCTCCGGAGGAGGTTCGTTTAAAGCGGCACCTTTTCCACAACCCATTAAACGCTGTTCCCTGATGTGGAAGAGGTCCTCTTCAGGACCTCCCCAACGCCCTCTAACAACGTCCCCGTTCACATCTGAAACCCGGAGCTCTGCTCCGTTTTCTGTTCGCTCTATTCGCTGACAGTGTTAAAACTGTTTACGTCTGTGGTTTTCGAGTGTCCCTCCTCAGTAAACCCAGCATCAGCCAGCAGGTTCTCATACCACACCGACCGGCTCCTTGACGCACTCCAAATGAGTCCCTCGGCAGTCCCTGTGTGTGCTGCAGTCAGTGTGTTGTGCGATGATGACGGTGGTAAAGATGAGTGTCTCGTCCTCTTTTTTTTTCGCCAAGCCAGGATTTCGCAAAGAGCTTGGACAAATATCGACTTCGGGACCTGCCTTTGTGTGGTGTAGTGGGTGGAAGGCACAGTACAAAATTAAATTGCAAATTCAAATTAGATAGAAATTTCCAGAAATTTGGGCAACCTTTGGAAAAAAATTGCAGCATTTAATTCTAAAATTTCAAGAAATATAGAAAAATAATCATTTTCAGACATCATTTTAATATTCGTACGATTTATCTGTTACACAGCTTAGAAGGACAAGGCAAAACCGAGGAAAACACTAAAGTAAAGCCTACCACTTGAAAGTGAAGTACCGGGGCTTGCCGGGGTGGAAAAAACTGCAAAGGGACACAGAAAATTATGCATACAAAATTCGTCGTTTTGCAAAGTTCCGACCGAGGGCGAAGATTCGATCCGAAGAATCTGCTTTGTTTTAGCGCGCGCCAGATGCGGGAAGTCTTTCGCGCGAAAAGTTGTGAATGAATAATTTTCGCATTAAACTTTTCGTCTCGTCTGGCAGGGGAAAATATCTACTCCAACGAGTACTTCTGGCCTGAGCGTGGCGGGTAGTGTGAGCTTGGGGATGCAAAGTTTGGCAAAATTAAATTATGATCTAATTTATTTTCACTCTCTCTCTCTGGCACTGGCTAATCTGGTTTGTTATTCAGGTTAATTGAAGGACGTTTTGAAGCTTATGGGAGTAATAGACTAAACGCGAAGATGGAATAAAATTAGCGGGAACAATGCATAATTATTGAGGAGCATTATCAAAAGATTAGCTTTAATTGAATTAAAATGAATTTAAGATGGTTTGAAAACCACAAAAACCAAAGGATTTTCAAATTAACAAATTTAATGGAGTTTTACCAGGTGTTCTATCTTAGTCACACGATTGGATAGGAAACATTTAGGGAACAGGGACTTCCAAATCAAATAAAATTTTCTCATCTTCCTAACTGTTTAACTTTTAAGAATTTTATTATAGAAAAATTATCAATAATAGCTGATTTATTGATGTCTGATATTTTTTAAAATTTGCAAGCATTCAAAGAAACCTCAATTCCACAAAAAAAATGTTGCAAAAAGTCGTAACTCAAAAATGTGACCACTTGGACCAAAATTGAAAATGCAGATTAAGCAAACAATCTTAGAGAAATATTGTTTTAAAGTTCAATAATTTTTAAATCTATTGCATCGTTACTTTTATGTCAAACAAACTTGTTAAATCAAGTGCAAGCTGGTAAAAGCATTTTTTAAGGGTTAAAAAAACTAAACTTTAAATTTGAAGCCTGATCTGCAATTAATTTGTTGCGAAGAGTCAGTAACTAATTTTGCCCTCTTATTTTAAAGGGAAAATTTCGCAAGGGGGACAAAAACTTGCAATAAAAATTGCAATGTTCTTACTGCCCTGATCGCATAAATGTCACATAAGCATTTTCATCACTTTTGAGTAATTGATGCAGGTTAGTTGAAAATCGTGTGCTCTTTTAGAAATGCCTGAACAAACCAGTACATTATATTAGAAATCAGGAGGAAATCCAGTTTTTTTCGTGAAAACATAACACGTAGCCTTGTGTGTGGGACAAACTTGCCTTGCTTTTTTCTCAGTTTACTTTTTTGCATATGAGATATTTATGCAAACATGGGCAGCTTATCCTTTTTTGTGTTTTTTTTTGCGGTTTTTAAAAATGTATATCTTTGTTTTTTGTTATAGCAAAATTCCATAAAGATTGTTGCAAATATTTTTTGAAGTTTTTGTCACTCGCCTCGACTCTGGGCACAATCGAGGGAAAATCAAAAAAATAAATTTGAAATTGCGAGCCATGATTTTAACACTTGAATGAAAAGGGTTTTTTCAATTGTTTTACAATACACAGCAAAAAAAAAGTAGTAATCCAGCTGCGTGTAAAAGGCCTGGGTGTAAAATAAATTTTGTATTATTTTATGAAATTCTATGTAATATTACACCCTGAAATATGTAGCCCATCAGTATGGGAAACCTACTTGACCAAAATGTCAAGCTCATATATGCGTTTATCCTTTCCATTCTTCATCGGTTTGATGGCCGAGCGGGCTAAGGCGCCAGTCCTTACTGTTGGTGCTGGGTTTGAATCCCGTCGGTTGCAACTTTTTTTTGTGTTTACAAAAATTGTACATGCAGTGTGTAATATTAAGTGTCTTTTTTGACGAAGGTGATGTGCATGCTTTTGCATACGATTTTACCATCGGATTTTTTGCTGTATATTTATTTTCCATAATATAAGCATTGCGGAATTTTTATCGCAAAAAAAAAATTTCACGGTGCTTTGTACACAGCTTCCTAAAAATAAAAAAAAAATGCAAAAAAATTAAATGTTCACGGTGCTCTGTACATCGGAATTTCCTAAAAATATAAAATATTTTCAAACGAGCTATTTTGCCTCCTTATTTTTCAAACTAATTTTGAAGGGGAAGGCAACATAATTTATGAAAAAAAATACTTGCAACGGCCTAAAAAAAAAAAATTAAAATTTTGATCAAGTTCGCCAAAACATCACCAAGACCTTCAAAACAATGACTAATAGCTGTTATTCGTGATGTCAAATGGTTTTTATTCGAGCATTTTTTTTTTTTTAATATTTACTTACATTGGAAAAAAGATATTCGTCAGATTTCTTGTCAAAAAATGTGTAATATTACATCAGGAATTGGTAAATTTTCATCAGGTTCGAATTTTTACACATTTTTAAGGTAATCTTACTAAAAAAAAGAGGTAATAGGTAATATTCAACCAACCAAAATTAAAACCTTCCAAAATTAATCTTATTTTCTGTTTAGGGACCATCCATAAACCACGTGGACACTTTAGGGTGGGGGGGGGTATGGCGATTGTCCACGATCCATACAAAAAAGTTTTTTTTGTATGGACAATTGTCCACGTGAGGGGGGGGGGGGGTAACAGATTCCCAAAAAAGTGTCCACGTGCACAGCAAAAAATCCGATGGTAAAATCGCATGCAAAAGCATGCACATCACCTTCGTCAAAATAAACACTTAATATTACACACTGCATGCACAATTTTAACAAAAACAAAAAAAAGTTGCAACCGACTGGATTCAAACCCAGCACCAACAGTGAGGACTGGCGCCTTAGCCCACTCGGCCATGAGACCGATGAAATGCTGTAAGGATAAACGCATATATGAGCTTGACATTTCGGTCAAGTAGGTTTCCCATACTGACGGGCTACATATTTTAGGGTGTAAAATTACATAAAATTGCATAAAATAATGCAATATTTATTTTACACCCAGGCCTTTTACACGCAGCTGGATTACTACTTTTTTAGCTGTGTGGTTTATGGATGGTCCCTTAGTTTCGGAACGGATTGTGATTTTTTCAAGAAGTATTCTAGAACTGTGGAATCATATTCACTTTATATATTTTTTTTAAATCTAAGGTTGGCAACACAAAAACAACAAAAACTCTCTAAAACCAGCGTCATTTCAAAACTGCACCAAGTTCGTTATCAAAACACATCTCGTTTCCTGATGCTCGAATTTCGTCCAATCCGCCTAATGGACTCCTACTTTCACTCCGATGTTTGATGGAACTGGGATGTTTTCGCAATCAGCAAACAATAAAGGCAAGCAAAGTTGAACAACTGTTTGCGCGAAAGGGTTGTATTCTTGGTGTGTCAATAAAATAGAAATTATCTGCGGTCAATTTGTATCCCAAATATTTAATTGAGTGTAACTGATAAGGGGGCAACGAACCCGCGTGTTTTTTACAACAACTTTTATTTTACGACCAAATAATGTAAATTTGCTCAGCGGTAAAGCACCATAAAATTAAGCAAGGGTTAAAATTTACTGCCCTTCCAGTCGAGGCGCAAAGGGGTGAATTAATCATCTCGTTTTCTGACAATGGGGCTTCAAAAAATTATTACAACGTGCTAATGCTTGCTAGCTGATCCACATATGGTCCAATGGCTCTCTGGCCGTTTGAGTTTTAGCGCGGTGGGGGCCAATTGGCCAGCAAAACCTGGCCAGGGAAAGAGCAGCAATGAAAATGATACATAAAACCAAATTGCTCACACAAACACACATACAGCTGGGGAGCGTCCAACCGTTTTATCTGGGCAGAAATAAAAATAAAACAAACCAAACTACGAACTCGGGAGTCAGGCCGGGACCGAACCCGGGAAGTTCCAGCGAGAGCAACCTGTCCAAAAACCTTAAAAGCCAGCAGTCAAAGCTCCCGAGGAAAATGAGAAGAGAGCCGTGTTTGTGGAGTCCGAAAAATTTGTTAATCATTAATTTCGCTCGGCGTGATGTGGCCGAGAGTGGTCTAGTGTTTGAAAAAAAAAAGCTGAAAAAAAAAGAATCGAGAAAGAGATGTTGTACTCTATGAAAAGAGAGGCGTAAGAGTTTAATTATGATAATGGGTTCAGCCACGTTGGTTGCGGTGAAGTGGCGAAGAAACAGACGAGCCAGAAACTGTAAAGTTTCTCAACTCTTTGAAAGCTCGCTCTGGAGAGGAGTAGGAGGAAGTCGGAACAGATGAGGTCATGAACGTATTCCTCCCCCCTTCCTTCCCATATTTGCCGTGGTTTATAGATTGGACCACGGCGGTCGGTGTTTGGGGTGAAAAAATAACGGATCCTGGATGGAGGCACCTTGATTAAGATGTACCGAAATATGGTTGTGCTCGCGAACTGACCTTAGGCTCGAGTTGTGTGCTGTGTGGAAAGATAAGGGAACGAGTAGGAACACCTGTTTTGAGATTGAACGGTTTTGACCTACTTGCCGTGATCAACCGGTTAAGATTAGGTTAAATTATTGAACTTCTTACTTTTGGAGTCTTAAATCAAACTTTTTTCTATATATTTTTAAAGATCGTTCTGTTAATGTAGGATTTATGGAACTGCCAGCAGAAGTGAATTGGGATAGCAGCACTGTTTTTAACAGAGTAATTCTCTACGAAATCGGTCTCTTTTCTTCAATTTTAATTTTTGTATTTTTTAATCCGGCTGAAACTTTTTTGGTGCCTTCGGTATGCCCAAAGAAGCCATTTTGCATCATTAGTTTGTCCATATAATTTTCCATACAAATTTTGCAGCTGTCCATACAAAAATGATATGTGAAAATTCAAAAATCTGTATCTTTCGAAGGAATTTTTTGATCGATTTGGTGTCTTCGGCAAAGTTGTAGGTATGGATACGGACTACACAAAAAAAAATGTTACACGGTAAAAAAAATTTGGTGATTTTTTATTTAACTTTTTGTCACTAAAACTTGATTTGCAAAAAAACACTATTTTTATTTTTTTTCATTTTTTGATATGTTTAAGAGGACATCAAATGCCAACTTTTCAGAAATTTCCAGAATGGGCAAAAAATCTTTGACCGAGTTATGATTTTTTGAATCAATACAGATTTTTTCAAAAAATCGAAATATTGGTCGCAAAAATTTTTCAACTTCATTTTTCGATGTAAAATCAAATTTGCAATCAAAAAGTACTTTAGTGAAATTTTGATAAAGTGCACCGTTTTCAAGTTATAGCCATTTTTAGGTGACTTTTTTGAAAATAGTCGCAGTTTTTAATTTTTAAAAATTAGTGCACATGTTTGCCCACTTTTGAAAAAAATATTTTTGAAAAGCTGAGAAAATTCTCTATATTTTGCTTTTTTGAACTTTGTTGATACGACCCTTAGTTGCTGAGATATTGCCATGCAAAGGTTAAAAAACAGGAAAATTGATGTTTTCTAAGTCTCACCCAAACAACCCATCATTTTCTAACGTCGATATCTCAGCAACTAATGGTCCGATTTACAATGTTAAAATATGAAACATTCGTGAAATTTTCCGATCTTTTCGAAAAAAAAAAATTTCAAAATAAATTAAAATTTTAAGTGTAGTCCGTATCCATACCTACAACTTTGCCGAAGACACCAAATCGATCAAAAAATTCCTTCAAAAGATACAGATTTTTGAATTTTCATACATCATTTTTGTATGGACAGCTGCCAAATTTGTATGGAAAATTATATGGACAAACTAATGATGCAAAATGGCTTCTTTGGGCATACCGAAGGCACCAAAAAAGTTTCAGCCGGATTAAAAAATACAAAAAAAAATCGAATGACCGAAATCTGAGAGAACTGCTCAACACTTTAACCCTCTACAACCCAGCTCCGCCTCTAGACGGGATTCGATCTAAAAAATCGCCAAAATGCAATTTTTACCCTATTTTTGATCTTTATAAAGAATTTGAAAGAAGAACTCTTAAAATTTTAGAAAATTTAAGGCTTGGAAGTTTGACTTGTTTTATGTGACTTTGCCAATGTTTTCAAAATGTAATTTTTTAGGGGGCATCTTTGGCTGTGATTTTTACTACCATTTCCTATATTTTAAGTAAAAAGAAGTGTGTAGTAATTTTGTTAGTTTCCTTGACTATGCCTCTACGCATTTTTTTAATAATTTATTTCTAGAGCAGAAAATGTGAAAATCAAGCAAAAAATTTAAAAAGTGACTGTAAAAACATGAAAAAAATAGAAAGGCAAAATGTAATGATTTGAGGTGGTAGAACAGGATAAATACATTCAAAACATAGATAAACTAAACAAGATAAATGCAAATTAAAATATTAAAAACAAGACAAGAAAAACATAAAACAATTGAAGTAAAGTTTTTCGTAGAACAAAAGTTGCTCAACGTTTTTTTCGGAATTCTGAGTACGCCATCAAATCGGGCGTCTAATTTTACATAAAAGTCCCTTTGACACCAAATTTCTATCTCATCACCGTTTCAGGCTGCAAATTATTGAAAAACACCTCTTTTTTCGCATGTTCAAAAATGGAAGGGGTCGTACCGCCCCTCCGTCACGAGATATCAAAAAACGGACCTCGGATTCGTGATCAGGGACAAAAGTTACCCCTTAGGACAAAGTTTCACGCAAATCGAAGAGGGGTCGGGGCAACTTTTCCCGATTTCGTGTGAGTTGGTAGAGAATTACCCTTCTTCAAAATTTAAAAATCTAGACATTCAAAAATGACAGATTTTTTTCAATGAATATTTTATTTACTTTAGCCCTGAAAAATTCATAGTTTTCAATTGGGCAAAAATTTGTCTTCAAAAATATATTTTAATAATCAGTGTTGATTGTTTAAAAAGTTATCAATCTATCAAGACTTTTATTTGCTGAGAAATCGATCTTACTATTTTTTTTATGTTTGAAGTGAATTTGAATTATATATTAGAAAGACATAAGAAATTGTTCAGTGATGGGTGTACACAACATACCTATGTCAATTTATAGAAACTTTGACGAAGTTTTTATTTACGAAATTAAATATCGATCCGCTAGTTTCTGAGATACCTTCAGATGAGGCTTAACAAATGACACTAAGCCATAGTATTTTTTTTATTAAATTTTATGTATTAATTTAATTTCAAACACTCTAAAATATAATCTGACAGAACATTTTCTCAAATTCTCGAGAAAAGATTTATGAAATCCTTCGTTATAAAACAAAAATAAACTTATCGTTCTAAAATTAACCTTTGACAGGCAATACATTAAAACAATTTGGTTTTTCTTGGTTCTAATATTGGCTAGAGCCATTTTAGATAGAATCCGTTAATACTGTTATTGACGCAAATATATATATTTCGCGCCAACCTGACCAAATCTGTTTAACAGTTATTGTCATTTTTTAGTTTTTTGCAATAAATAAAAATCTTCCTGGTTCCCAAATATGAACTTTGATCACGTTTTCATGAACTATGTATTTCAGTGTTTATAGTTTTCAGTATTTTCAGTATTTTTTCTTTTAATTTTTCATGTTGAATAATTAGTGAAATATTTAAATATGAAATTATTTTCTCCTTTCAGGTACGATGCAATTGCTTGTATTTTCTTCTATTGGGATTGGTAACTGATAAAGGTATTATATTTTTTTACAATAACTCAAACTAACAGATTCTTATCACTGATATAAACACTTCACAAATATTGTTAAGACAAAGACCACTGAACCCCTAAATTGTTGCTCATACTATAAGTTTATGTATCGCATCGCGCAAATTGTTCACGCCAACCAGTAATTAAAACATCCAACACCTTCCACGCAAACACCCACCCACACCACCCACTTGGTCATACCCACTTAATAAGTCATTTGTATGCCTCCCCTCCCAACTTTTCCGTCTCCTACAAGTTCTACCAAGTTACGGAGGGTGGTTGTATGACATGAAAAACCTTCTCCTCGTCGTCAGTCTACAACTTTGCTTGTTTTGCGCGGAAAAAGTCCTCCGAAAGTTGCTCTCCTTTCTTCAAAGAGCCCAACTTTTTTTGTTGCACCCAAGTGCCACCACCAGCTCAGGCACTTGACTGTCTTTCTCTAATGAGCATTTAAAAATCAAGTCGCGAAAATTGTTCTTCCTTACATTTTTTGCAACGAAACTGTCCTTTGAAGGCAAGAAAAACTAATCGAGTTTCCTCCCCTCCTCCGGAGGGGGGAGGGTTTTGAAAAATTATGAACTTCCCCTTACTGTGCGAGCTATACCCGGAAGGAGATCGAGCTGATATGTCACACCGCAAGTCACTGGCACTTCCTGTGAAGAGGTTGTTCCTTCCTAGAACCTTTCAGTATGCCGGGGGGAACTTCAATTTCATGCGAGTGTTTTTCAATAAGGACTATTGATAAATGTGCGGTTTGCCAGGGCCATTTAATACGGAAATCACGCAAATTGCGCGAGGGGAAAAACCTGTTCTGGCGAAGGGTTTTTGAACCTTAAGTTCGATTTCTTCGTGCTTATCGTGAAAAACCTGAGCGTTTAAAGTTGAGCTTGCTCTGGGGTGCATAAATTGATGAACCAAGTGTATGTTAGAGCATTGAGTTTGAAAATCTGTTGAAAAGCGTGAGGCAGTTTGATTTTCGATTGCAGTTAATAAAATTTGTGAGGAGTCAAAAAGAGGGTTACAATGAAATATGACGCTTTAACAAACATAACTTAAACACGTAGAAAAGGTAATTGCATTCAATCTAAATTTATTAGCATGATAATGCTAATGTTCAAGTTCCCTTGCCTCAAGTTTGTTTAAGATTGATATGATTTATTCATATATATTTTTTGAAGATTGATTTCCAGATTGAATTTTTTTAAATAACAACCCAAATTCATAAAAAAATCTCAAATTTAATTTTGTTTATTTCAAGTATAAAATCAATTTGATTACAAATTCAACCCATAATCAAGCTCACCTCACATAACTGCAATCCATCCTATACCAGGTGTGGTAGACTATTTCAGTCGACTCGTACTAAATTGTGTCCTTTTTCGTCGACGACCACATCGATGATTTTTACGATATCCTGCTCAAACCGGTCGGCCTTATAAACACGATGAACGTTCGAACCGGCCGGCCAATTTTATGTGTTGCCACGGCGGCCAAAACTCTTCCCCTTTTTTTTATTTCAGTTCCGTTGGCCATCCGGAAAAAATCATCCCTTCCGTGTGCTATGGGGTGAATACTTGATAACATGAATTGTTGAGTGCAGTTCATCACAGACAATCGCATTGAATAGAATGTTTGAAATCAAAATATAATCCAAACTATATTAAAAATTTTAAATTGAAATCAGCAAAAACAATTAGCAATATTTAAAGCTCAGGTTGATTGAAAGAATCTTGAGATAAGACAGTGAGCAAGAGAGCAACTCTCATTCGGAAGCAGAGCAGAGGAAATGAGAGAAATCTGGAGGAAAGAGAGTTGCTCTCGTGCTCACTGTCTTGTCGGAGAAATTATTCAAGCGTTTCAAAGTTGCCATGTGACATCTGTAAATGCAAGGTTAAACGTTTATTTAAAAAAAAACAACTTATTTAAAAAAAAAATCGACTAAACAGCTCAACAAAATTCCCCAGAGATAGAATGCTGTCCTGTCAGGGCGGTCTCCATCACACAACATTGGAGTCCCCACCGTTTGTCGTCCGTTAACATAAACGGTGCCGGTGCCGCACCGGCAGAAGAGGAAGAGCTCTAATATTTTGTATGGCACCAAAATCGAATTAATGGAGTGCAGCTCAGTCAGTAACATCGAACGATAAAAAGCTCCCAGCCCCGTCGCTCTGTTTCGAACTGAGCCGAGCAGGGGAAAAGCAGTGGCGATATTATATTATGTGGGGGTTGTCCATGAATAAATTTTGCAGTTATGTTGCTAAGCCAGCTTAGCAAATTTTCAGCTTTTCACAAAAAAAAACCTATCTAGATTGCTAACAAAACATTATTTTTTTATTTTCCTTGAATATTTTAGGAGGAAGAATACCATGAGCACAATTTAGAAAATCTAAAAATTGCTAAATTTTCATAAAAAAAAATTTAAGCTTGATTTCTCGGGAAGCAAACGTATAACAAATTAATTCAAATTAACCTTACCTTATCATACCTTATGACCATTTTATTATTTTTGGTTATATGATCATTTTGTTCATTTTGGTCATTTTGGTCATTTTGGTCATTTTGTTCATTTTGGTCATTTGGTCATTTTAGTCTTTTTTGTCTTTTTTGTCATTTTGGTCATTTTGGTCATTTTAGTCATTTTGGTCATTTTGGTCATTTTGGTCATTTTGGTCATTTTGGTCATTTTGGTCATTTTGGTCATTTTGGTCATTTTGGTAATTTTGGTCATTTTGGTCATTTTGGTCATTTTGGTCATTTTGGTCTTTTGGTCATTTTGGTCATTTTGGTCATTTTGGTCATTTTGGTCATTTTGGTCATTTTGGTCATTTTGGTCATTTTGGTCATTTTGGTCATTTTGGTCATTTTAGTCATTTTGGTCATTTTGGTCATTTTGGTCATTTTAGTCATTTTAGTCATTTTAGTCATTTTAGTCATTTTGGTCATTTTGGTCATTTTGGTCATTTTGGTCATTTTGGTCATTTTAGTCATTTTGGTCATTTCGGTCATTTGGTCATTTTGGTAATTTTGGTCATTTTGATCATTTTGGTCAGTTAGGTCATTTTGGTTATTTTGGTCATTTTGATTATTTTAGTCTTTTTGGTCATTTTGGTCATTTTGGTCATTTTGGCCATTTTGGTCATTTAGTCTTTTTGGTCATTTTGCTGATTTTGGTAATTTTGGTAGTTTTGGTTATTTTATTCATTTTGATCATTTGGTAATTTTGCCTTGCCTTACCTTACCTTACCTTACCTACAACTTTTCGGTATCTTTGGAATTGATCAGAAATTTCGTTATTGACATACAAGTTTTGTTAAAAAAAATGTCCTTTTTTTATTTATTCCAATTTTTTTCATATACATTTTTTCAGATAAAATATGTCTGATCACAATCGGAGACTTTTATTTCAGAATATTTAAATAAGTATGGGCAGCTTTAAAATTTGTTTGGAAACTTTTATATATGAACCAAATTCCCAAAAATAGCTTCTTTGGGCATAGGGTAGGCCCCTACAACTTAAAGGCAATTAAAAAATACAAGATATAAAATAAAAGAAAAAGAATTATTCAAGGACAAACAAGTTCGAGTTAAGGTTTTCGAGACCGGATATGATATTTTAAGATAAATGGTTACAACTAGGAATGACCTGGAGCCCTCTGGAATGATTCGAAGATTGGACATTTATGGGTATTTATATTTATGATGATTTTCGATACCAAGTCGAGAATAAATATTTTGACGAAAATCGCAATAACTCTAAATGATGGGAAGCGGTCAGAGTTGTTCAGACGGAGGAAAAATTACAGAATCATGCCAGTTTGAGCACAATGTATAGTTTTCGAAACAGCGTATATAAAAACTTCAACAGAATCAGTTAAAATCAAGGTTTCATGGATTTTCTTTAGACGAACTTTTGATATGTTTATTATTTAACAATGTTCTCTGTCGTTTTGGTCATGTCTGTAACATAACATTCTGCAATTTCTTTTCTTTTCTTTTTTTGTTTTTTTTTACAGTTTTGATACTTCTAAAATAAACTTTATTTCGAGTCTCAATATAAATTCCCTACAGTAATTTCAACTCTTTTCAAACACTTCGTAGTTTACGAACATCCCCCGTCCATCTCGCCTTACAAAGCATGATAGTGTGATGGTCATAAACATAAAATCGCGCGCTCACTCCGCGTTCAATCCTCGCCTGTCGATGACGACGACTTTAGGGGGTAGTGCTACAATTTTCATCATATTTTCTTCCGTGGGTGGAAAATCGCACCGGTAGAGGACGATGGAGCGGGGACGGACTGTGCCACAGCGAATCAGATTAATCGACGGTACGTGGATTCGATGTGGTGCGTACGACCGTCGACTTCGGAGAAGAAACGTTCACATACACGCACACTTTTACAGCACCACGTGACGGAGCTACAAATTTGGTGGAACAGTTAGAAATATTTAGTTTTAACTGTATTTTGTTCAAAATTGTAAGAAAGTTATTAGAAAAAAAAATGTGGGTTCTACCTTATTCGAAAAGTCAACAGTTAATAAATAATCTTGGAATGATTTTTAATATTTTGAACCTTGATCAATAACGTTTTACAGTGCTTTGATTTGCCATAAATTTTCCCAGGGATCTTTTTCATTCCTTGTGGCGTTACAACAGAGCATGCCGTAGGTGGCAAATTTGTACCGCTACCGTTTTTGGGGGGGATCTCTTTTCTCTCCCTCCTCACCCACCTTTCAAAACCAATATTGCTTCCGAATGTTTAGTTCCCAATTTCCCCACCAGGGCTTAGTTTCTGTGAACTCAAACGATGTGTGAAGAAGACTCCACCATAAAGATAAGACGCAATTGTGACGAGAGAGCGCGAGCAGCACGTGTGTAACGGTGCAGAACACGTTGTGAGGTTCTTTGTGTGTCTCATCTTCTTCAAACGAAGAAGGGGGATCGTCAACCAGCGGCGTTTGGGGTCCTACCGAGTGACAGCTGACGAAAAGCTGGACATTTAAACCTCCCCTGGTCCTGGTGGCATGTGCGGAGCATCTGGAAGGTCTGTCTGTCTGTATTGGTGTATGTTTGTTGAGCCATCTTTTTAAATCCCCTAAATCATGTGTTCTTGCAAAGGAATTGAATGGAACAGTTTTGGGAAAAAAAGGACGAGACATGAAAGGAAAGGACCAAAGAAAGGACTGCTGAAAACGGACAATGGAAGGTCAAAAGCACACATAACCTGGGCTGCAAATGTGTTCCAGCGTACCGCCGGTTTGTTTTTAGTTTGATTGAGAAGGGTAGCTCTTTTAATCTTGCAGGGATTGAATCTTGGATATTACGCAATCTTGAGATGATGGAACATGAGCGCAAGTGATGGTTTTTTTATATTATTTTCCTCGAAATATTACATTAAATGTGGAAGATTCAGAGTTTAAAAAACGATCTTGTATGTTATGAGATTCCCTATGTTTTAAGACCTTTTCAAATAAAAAATAATTAAATAAATAAATAAAACTCTAGTTGTTGATTATTTGAAAAACGATTCATTTTGTTCATTTTGGTCACTTTGGTCATTTTGGTCATTTTGGTCATTTTGGTAATTTTGGTCATTTTGTTCATTTTGGTCATTTTGGTCATTTTGGTAATTTTGGTAATTTTGGTCATTTTGGTCATTTTGGTCATTTTGGTCATTTTGGTCATTTTGGTCATTTTGGTCATTTTGGTCATTTTCGTCATTTTGGTCATTTTGGTCATTTTGGTCATTTTGATCATTTTGGTCATTTTGGTCATTTTGGTCATTTTGGTCATTTTGGTCATTTTGGTCATTTTGGTCATTTTGATTATTTTGGTCATTTTGGTCATTTTGGTCATTTTGATCATTTTGGTCATTTTGGTCATTTTGGTCATTTTGGTCATTTTGGTCATTTCGATCATTTTGGTCATTTTGGTCATTTTGGTCATTTTGGTCATTTTGGTCATTTTGGTCATTTTGGCCATTTTGGTCATTTTGGTCATTTTGGTAATTTTGGTAATTTTGGTAATTTTGGTAATTTTGGTAATTTTGGTAATTTTGGTAATTTTGGTAATTTTGGTAATTTTGGTAATTTTGGTAATTTTGGTAATTTTGGTAATTTTGGTAATTGTGGTAATTTTGGTAATTTTGGTAATTTTGGTAATTTTGGTAATTTTGGTAATTTTGGTAATTTTGGTAATTTTGGTAATTTTGGTAATTTTGGTAATTTTGGTAATTTTGGTAATTTTAGTCATTTTGGTCGTTTTGGTCGTTTTGGTCATTTTGTTCATTTTGGTCATTTTGGTCATTTTGGTCATTTTGGTCATTTTGGTCATTTTGGTCATTTTGGTCATTTTTGTCATTTTGGTCATTTTGGTCATTCTGGAAATTTTGGTCATTTTGGTCATTTTGGTCATTTTGGTAATTTTGGTCATTTATGTCATTTTTGTCATTTTGGTCATTTTGGTCATTTTGGTCATTTTCGTCATTTTGGTCATTTTGGTCATTTTGATTATTTTGGTCATTTTGGTCATTTTGGTCATTTTGATTATTTTGGTCATTTTGGACATTTTGGTCATTTTGGTCATTTTGATTATTTTGGTCATTTTGGTCATTTTGGTCATTTTGATCATTTTGGTCATTTTGGTCATTTTGATTATTTTGGTCATTTTGGTCATTTTGGTCATTTTGATTATTTTGGTCATTTTGGACATTTTGGTCATTTTGGTCATTTTGATTATTTTGGTCATTTTGGTCATTTTGGTCATTTTGGTCATTTTGGTCATTTTGGTCATTTTGGTCATTTTGGTCATTTCGATCATTTTGGTCATTTTGGTCATTTTGGTCATTTTAATCATTTTGATCATTTTGGTCATTTTGGTAATTTTGGTAATTTTGGTCATTTTTGTCGTTTTTGTCATTTTGGTCATTTTTGTCATTTTGGTAATTTTGGTAATTTTGGTAATTTTGGTAATTTTGGTAATTTTGGTAATTTTGGTTATTTTGGTAATTTTGGTAATTTTGGTAATTTTGGTAATTTTGGTAATTTTGGTAATTTTGGTAATTTTGGTAATTTTGGTAATTTTGGTAATTTTGGTAATTTTGGTAATTTTGGTAATTTTGGTAATTTTTGTCATTCAGGTCATTCAGGTCTTTGGTCAATTTGGTCAATTTGGTCAATTTGGTCAATTTGGTCAATTTGGTCAATTTGGTCAATTTGGTCAATTTGGTCAATTTGGTCAATTTAGTCAATTTGGTCAATTTGATCAATTTTGGTCAATTGTGGTCAATTGTGGTCAATTTGGTCAATTTGGTCATTTTAATCATTTTGGTCATTTTGGTCATTTTGGTCATTTTGGTTAATTTGGTCAATTTGGTCATTTTGGTCAATTTGGTCAATTCGGTAATTTTGGTCAATTTGGTAATTTGGTCAATTTGGTCATTTTGGTCATTCTGGTCATTTTGGACATTTTGGTAATTTGGTCAATTTGGTCATTTTGGTCAATTTGGTCATTCTGGTCATTTTGGACATTTTGGTAATTTGGTCAATTTGGTCATTTTGGTCATTTTGGTCATTTTAGTAATTTTTTGCCACATTTCACATTTTCACACAGATAATTAAATTTAAAAAAAACTAAATCAAGAAATGGATGCGAACTCCGGATGATCTAACAATCCGTATTTTCTTTTTTTTTTTCACTTTTACACATTTCACATTCGAGTTCTGCAACCTCATTTTCGTCAAATTAGAGTGGTTTACATTGCCAAAAGCAAGAAAAAAAGAAAATTCCAGATTATTTTGGAGCGTTTTTCGATTATCTAAGGTGAAATTTATCCGAGGATTTGCTTTTTAAATATGGGACGGACTTGATTAGAGCGGCAGCATAGCATGCTTAAATCACGAAATATCTACACTTAAATAATATTGTAATATTACTTCAGGAAGTAGTGAATTTTCATCAGGTTCACTTTTTTACAATTTTTTAAGGTAAAATCACTCAAAAAAGAGGTAATTAGTGAATTCAACCAACAAAATTATCAACCTTCAAAAATTAAATGTTTTTGTGTGTTTTGTGTTTTGAAATTTGCAAAATAATTTAAATTGCAGTCAAATGAGGTAATTTTTATCAATTTAAATTATCGGTTGAATTTACATGTATGTCATCCAAAGTGTCTCCAGGAAACCTCCCTCAAGGCTTTTCTCTCAAAAAACCCCAAAACTTGCACGTATGCATCATAAGAATTATGAGAAGACGTCACGTCCGATTATGCTGGCTTTCCGTCAGGATGACAACAACACAAAATCCTCAACCCCCCGTCAAGACACTTCTGCTGGTTCGTTCCTCAGCAAAAAAGTATGTCGTCGTATGTATTCCACTTCCAAAGAAAGAACCAAACCTCGAACCCAGTTCAAGCAGATGAGCACCAAAACAGAGAGCCGAGCCCGCGCGCCACGAGCCAAACGCTGAGGAAGGGGGAAGCCTTACAACTGGTGCCGTCTGAGGTGGTGGTGGCAAGACGACGAACGCACCGACCAAAAAGGAATAACTCAAAAACAGAGAAGCAGCTCCCGAACGAGAACGATAAAGAAAACTCGAAGAAAAGCGCGAGCGACGAAGCGAGAGAGAGAAAATGAGCTGAGGGAAGTCTGACTCATCGCCGACACCAACACAATCGCAGTAGGTGAGTGTACGTACAGAAAGAAAAGGTCCTTTCACACAAAACAGCACATCGGGAAAACCCCCGCGCCGACTGTGATCCTGACGCTCTCGAAGAGAGAGCGCGAGCGCTCACCAATACAATCGCAGCGCTGCTCACCGGGAAAAGTGCTCGTAGCGAGGTCGGAGCGTGGTGCGCTCTCAGTTGAACATCGGATCTCGACCTGAACGCGCGTACTTTTCGAGTGTTTTCCCGCAGCAGCTGCTCGTCGAATCAAGCCAGTCAGTAGTCAGTGGAGTGCAGAAGAGGAAGGAGAGGAGTCTGATTCAGAGCTAGCAAGCAACACATAGTGCAAGAGGAAAATCTCGTCGGAAAAGCTTCGCGTCGCGTTTTGTGAGCAGTCGAGTCGAGAGTGATAGATTTGTGTTTTGTTCTTCGCGAGTTCGAGCAGTGAACACAAAGGGCCGGTGATGAGCGATGATAATGAGTAATCGTGATCAGCAGTAAAGGAGCGGAGAAATTTTCAAAAAAAAAAGTAAGGAAACAAGGAAAAGCGCTGTTGAAAGCCAAGAATTTGACCGTTTTTCCTCGATTTATTGTGGCTCAAATTGGTGTCCTGGTGGTAAAATATGAAGGCGCGGTTCTACTGCTGTACAGCAGGACCATCCAACTGAAGAACAAGAACAAGAGCACACGCAGCAGGGGTGGCATTACTGAGACACGAGGCAGTGGGATGTGATGTGTACAAATATAACGAAACCGTGAATGAGAGTAGGATTTTGAAATCTGCAGATGTGCAACTGTGAGTGCTGCTGACGATTCAGAAAAAGTATTCAGGAAATTGTGGCGGAGGGTGTGTAGTGTGAGGCTGGAGGAAGCTCACTCCCGGGAGTTCGTTCTTTCGAGAGTCCTTTTTTCCCTGTGAACCGTATACTGTACTGCGTTGAAGTCGGCTGAGGAGCGCAGAGCTTTATGTTTCATTTCGCGGGATTAGAGGGGTTGTTTTGCGCTTGGGATTCGGGGTTGGCATTGAAAGCACACAGCGCGGGATCAGCGCAGGCAGTTAGCAGCAGTGGCATGGCAGCATAAGCAGCCGGGGAGATGAGTACATTTGTGTGTTTTTGTGTGCATAAAAATCGGGGGCATTTTGGGAGGGAGTGGAGCGGGCCAGATGGGTTGAAAAGTTATTTAATCTTGCCGGCATTGTTTGACGGGGTGGATTGAGTATTGAGATTTGTGTCGATGTAATGACGAATGGTTGTAGGAAGCTATTGTAAAATCTAAGAAACATCAGCATAAGAAGACAATGATATTTCTGGAGCATTTGTACTTAGACACATTCTCCGGACTTGTATACCAGTGCGATAATTTTTAAACTTAATTTAATGGTTAAAAGCGTTAACTTCAATAATGCGAAATAAAGTGTTTTCAAGTACCTCAATTAGCAAAAAAACTACCTCAAAATCTCCTCCGGAAAACCCGAAACATCTCCGGTGGCCGGGAACCATTTCTTCAAAGCTGATCATATTCTGGAAATAGAATTAATTTCCCGTGCAACTGGGTAGATCGAAATTTAACTCTTTTTTTTTGCAGAGGTACAGCATTGAGAATTTTCAAGTTATAACGCAAGTAAACCATCCTTTTTTGCAAAATTTAAGGCGGTTACAAAAAAAAATAATGTACTTTCAGAATCTGTAAAAATATTGAGGTAAATTTTATTATTTCCAAGTGACAGCCACAAAAAAAAATTTAAAAAAAATTGGCGAATTTTTACTTCACTGCAGATAATGTGACTTACCTAATCGTCAAAGATTGTCATAATTATTAGATGAATAGACTATCTTTACTTCATCATAACAAGTTTTAATGAAAACATTTGTTCTTTTACTGTTGAGAGTCGTATTTTTTTGTTACCGTCAGTGGGGGTGTCTATGGGTCAAAAAACGATACACCTCTCGTAATTTCTTAATAACAAAAACAATTTAAATAACATCGAAAATCTTTCAACGTAGATTTGTTCTAAGATAGTTTACTAACATTTTCCCAAAATATGGTGGATTTTGATGAACACTTCCTTAAATGCCAATAGTTTGAAAATTGACCCAATCTCACCCCTTAGAGGGGGTGACATTAGGTCAAATCAAACTAAAATGATGCTCAAATACAACGATATGGTAAAAACAAGTCATCCAACAGCGTTTCTTGTTCGAGGGAATCGTATTGACACGCTACAATGTTTGAAGGAGAGATTTTCAAACATTTGAGTAGTTTTCGAGCAATTCCAACAAAAATATTAGAAAAATGATTTTTCGAGAGGTCATTTTTAGCCAAAAACGTACCTCAACTTTAGGCAGCTGCCAAAATAACAGGATTTGTTCCAGGAACGAGATTTTTTCAGCAAAGTCATATTAAGATGTCACCTACACAACCCTTTTAACAGAATTCAGTTTCATTGAGAAGAACCTGAGAAATGGTAAAATCCGTAAAAAATCACTTTGACCCAATCTCACCCCCCAGACCCAATGTCACCCCCACTGACGGTATTTTTAGTCATCTCAGAAGTTTAATGTACTTAACGGTGCACATCAACCAGAACTTTTGCACCCAGATTTTTGTTACAGACATTTTAGTATCTTCAAAACTACGGGAACTATCGATATAATTTTGTATTCATCCCCTAAGCTACTGTTTCCATAAACATTTACAACAAAATTTGTCAATTTTTATAATCACATTATTTCAGGATTGGGTCCGTAAGTTCATCAATTTTGGAATAAGAAGATAACAACTTCCTTGGTTGCTGTGTACCCTTAAGCTTTTTTTTAAAGACAACTTTAGTAGAAAGAATCATTCGCTTTTTCAATGCGAAAAGGCCATATAAATTTTTTTCTCAAGGTTATTTGTCTTCCGCGAAAATTCCAAATTCTTGCAGTATGACTCATATGTTGGATATTATCTATACAATGAGAATTTATCTTTTTTTAATTTTTTGAATTGTTCACAATTGATTCCAAATCAAATTTTTAGTGTTTGCATTCTTTTAACCATGAGCAGTTCTTTAAACTTTTAAACAATTTCCCTTTTTTTTAAGTTTGAACATTTTGCTGAATCAGAACCAGTATCTTATTCTTTGTGAGTAAATTATTTATTCGAGCAGCTTTTCTTGAAATTTAAATTGAAATATGTTTTGTGAAATGTTGGACTTTAATGATTTTTTTTTTTGTAGGAATTAAGTTACTATACATTTTGCAATTTGCAGATTGTTTTTGCATAAACAGAATATCAAGATATCAGATCAGATGTGGTTTTATTTAGTACTGATTTCTAATGTAAACGCAAAACATTCAGAGTAGATGAATTTCCTCAAACAAGATCAGATCTGTTGGAACCGGTTTTGGTTGAAGGTACCTGGTTGGTTGTTGGGATTTGGGATGCTCGGACTCCGGGGCTTTTGCGCGGCCACTGCTGTGGCAGGCGGTCCTTGGGGTTGATGGCCGGATCCGGGACGGGTTCCGGTCGTTCCTCGGCACGCACTTCAGCGGCTAGTCGGACCACTGGGAAGGTCGCCGACTTCTTGGTAACCGGATTTCTCAGGCGGTTCTATGGCCTATCGCCGAAAATCACACGCACGCACGGTTTAGTTTAAAACGACTTTTATTTAAACACGACTCTTTATTTAAGAAAAACTAACTAGTCTAGTAAACTTTATTTAATCTTATATGTAAAAACACAACTTGTTATTCGTCGTCGAGGAAGGTTTGCGTGTGGGTCTTCGCGGAGTGAAGCGCTGAAGCGTACTGTGCGCAAACTGGATCGCAGAATCCTCGAAGGCTCACCAGCGGAGATCGCGGTCCAGTTACTCTCTCACCTCTTCTCTCGCGGCCTTCGCGGCGAAATGGCGATCAGAGGGATCTGCCGTTCGCGGTTTAGAACTCTCGGTCCACACGGTCCGAGGGGTTAACAGAAACCAAACATTCCGACCCCCCCTGAAATTGCCCGATTTCAGCTGTCTCTGCCTTTTCTTCCTCGATCGATTCTGCTGGTATTGGTAACAGGCAAATCTTCGTAACTGGTCTCTTCAGGTATCCAGTAGCAGTCCGAAGCGTAACTACGCGGACCACACCATCAGCGCCGGGATGAATCTCGTGTATTCGTGCCATCTTCCACTTCATCGACGGTTGGTTCTCGTCGACCACGATGACAAGACGTCCAGGGCGAATTTCGATTGCTGGCTGCCAGTTCTTAACACGAGCTTGTAGTTGTTGCAGGTACTCCGTATGCCATCGACGCCAGAAATGTTGAAGCTGCTGTTGGATGCTCTGCCAGTGCGTGAGGCGGTTGTTCGGGATCTCGGAGTAGTCCTTGTCCGGCACTGCTTCTAGGGATGTCCCGATCAGGAAGTGAGCGGGGGTTAGCGGTTCGAGGTCGGTGGGATCTTCAGTGAGGGGCGTGAGGGGTCTTGAGTTGAGGCAAGCCTCTACCTGGGCGAGGAGGGTTATGTAGTCCTCGTGTGAGATGGAGGATTGGCCAACAACGCGGAGAAGGTGTTTCTTGGCGGACTTAACAGCGGCTTCCCAGAGCCCACCAAAGTGGGGAGCGCCAGGAGGAATAAAGTGCCAATTTATACCCTCCTGGGAGCATTCGTGCTGGATGTGTTCGTGGTGTTTCGCGTGCCTGAGGTTGTGCAGAAGGTCTTTGAGGTCGTTTTTCGCGCCGACAAAGTTTGTGCCATTGTCGGAATACATGTCGGCTGGCTTTCCCCGACGAGCCACAAACCGACGCAGTGCTTGGAGGAACTTGGCGGTGGACAGGTCCGAAACCAGCTCCAAATGGACCGCTTTAGTTCCAAAGCAAACGAACACAGCTACGTAAGCCTTAACCGGCCCCCTTCTATACCCTTGCCTAATGTAGACTGGCCCAAAGTAGTCTACGCCTGTATTGGTGAATGGTCGAGCGGCGATTGTTCTTGGAGTTGGCAGTTGTCCCATAAATTGCTGTAGAAGTTGAGGTTTCGCCTTGAAACAGTCCTTGCACTGGTGTGTGGTTTGCCGACACAGGTCTCGTCCTCTCAGCGGCCAAAACTTCTGTCGCATCGTCGCTAGCATCAGCTGGGTTCCGGCGTGAAACAGTCGTAGATGCAGGCAGTCGGCCAGAAGTTTGGAGAAGTGGTGGTTTCCTGGGATGATAATCGGGTGCTTGAAGTTCTCGTTTCGGTCGGAGTTGCCCAACCGTCCTCCCACGCGGATGACACCTTCCTTGGAGAGTTGCGGGTTAAACCACCGTAGCTTCGACGTGTTGTGAACAGGTTTGCCCTTGGCCAGGTCCTGGAGTTCTCTGCCGAAAGCTTCTTGCTGGACCAGCCGTGCGAGACACCATTCCGCTTCTCGTAGTTCCTTAGTGGTTAGCGGGACTGACAGAGTACGCTCGGCTTCCGGTAAACGACGATTGCGCAGGTACCGTCTCCAGTAGGCGGTCGTGCGGATCAGCTTCCAGTATTCGTTGAACTTCCCAAAGTACGATTCGTTGAACGACTTGGCAGAAACTGCAGCAGCTGATTCGACGTGCTTTCTCCTCTCCTTGTCTCAATCATTCTTACACCTCATCTTTATATATCTATTTTCATTCCCCTTCCCACTACTCTAACCACCACTGTACCCCACACTACCCATCCACACCAATTTTTCCCGACTTCTTTCCACAATTACCTCATTTACTTAACCTTTACTATCAAACCCTATTCCACAATTTACCACATCATTAACACTTATCCACTAAATTCCCCTACTTCCAACCCTAACAATTTTTAAACTCCATCCCATCCTTCCCTAACATTCCATACCCTCCTCCTTATCTCTCTTTCTTTATATCACTCAATCACAAACTTTAATTTCATCTTCACTCCACACCTCCTTATCCCTCACTCTACTTTTAATTTTAAATACTCAATCTCTTCTCTTACTTTCTAATTACTTATCAATACTACCACCAATCCACTCCAACCCTTTTCTCTCATTCATACCCTCAACTCCCCCTATCTACACCTACTCATCCCTCACCCAATTTTTAATCAATATTCCAATAATTTCCCCATCTCCTCAACTTTTCAACTCCTTTATAATACCTTATATCCTCTTCACTTATCACTTCAAACCACTTTCATCTCTTAAACTTCATATTATCTAACCATATCCCTTTTATTTCCCATCTAACATCACACCCCTAAACCCATCCTAACATCACAAATCAACTCCCCCACTTACCCCCACATCCCCCCCCTTCACTCCCCCAAAATTCACATAAACATATTCATAATCCTTTTACCTCACTAACTTTTTACACATCTCCTACATCCAACATGAAAACTTACCTATACCTACCTAAAACCTTAACCCCCAGACCAACCCAAGAGTTTTCACGGTCCTCTCTTCGTCGAAATCGATCCCTTTCTCTCTCGGTAGCGCCAAGTTGTCCTCACTCACACCCTCGAGCGCTTCCTCACAGTTGGAGACCCACTTGCGAAGCGGAAAACCTGCTCCCAGCGTCATCGTGTCGAGTTGCTCACGAATTTGTTTCGCTTCGGCAGGGTGGTATGCACCAGTGATTACATCGTCCATGTAAACATCTCTCGCGATCCTCTCGGCAGCCAGTGGGTACTTGGTTGCATCATCGACGGACAGCTGCTTCAGGGTTCGGGTGGCCAGGAACGGCGCCGGTTTGGTGCCGTACGTCACGGTTAGCAGCTCGTACGTGTCGATGGGATCGTCCTCCGAGAAGCGCCAGCGAATTCTCTGCAGCGGTAGGTCCTTGGCGTCCATCCGAATCTGCCGAAACATTTTCTCCACGTCTGCGACGAGAAGGATTGGAAACAGGCGGCTTCGGGAGATGATGGTGCGCAGGTCGTCCTGGATGACTGGGCCGTTCAGCAGAACGTCGTTTAGGGATGTCCCAGTGGAGGTTTTGCTTGACGCATCAAACACAACGCGGACGCGCGTTGTTGTGCTGGAACTTCGGATGACGGGGTGGTGTGGGAGGTAGTAGGTGGTCGCGGTACTTGTCGGGTCTTCGATGATCTTGCACATGTGGTTCCTGTCCAAGTAATCCTTCATGAACGCATGGTACTCCTTCTTCAGGTCATCGTCGCGAGCCAACCTTCTCTCCAGGAAAAGAAGACGACGATCAGCTGCGCTTTTCGATTCTCCTAGCTTGATGTGCAAATCAGCAGACTTTGGCATTCCAACGGTGTACCGACCGTCTCCACCTCGCTTGACGGTGCGCACGTAGTGGTCCTCGCACGTGCTCTCCTCCACGGAATAATCAGAAGTTAATCCTCCGTCCTCGCATTCCCAGAATTTGGTCATAATCTCCTCCAAGGTTTCCGTTACGGTTGAGTGCTGGCATACGATTGGTGCTTCTCCACGGTTCCAGCCGCACCTGCCAGTCACGATCCAGCCGAACACCGATTCGACCAGGGATGGTAATCCTGCTCCAAGCGAGATCCTCTGTTTGGATGGGAAGAAGTTAAAGAAGAACTCTCCACCGAGCAACACATCAATAGGGTTGGTTCTGAAGAATTCAGGGTCCGCCAGTTGGACACCTTCGGGAACAGTCCAGCTTGTTGGTTCCACCGGGGAAGTTGGTAGATCTTCAGTCACCTTGGCCAAAACGTAAAACTCCATGACCTCGCAGTACTTCGACAATCTGGACTTGACCGTGGCTCGAACCTTCTGCGAAGTTATCGTAGGAACTTGACCAACACCGGAAATCTGCACGTTTGCCTTGTTCCTGGACACGTGCATCCGTTGAGCGAGTTTGGTGGAGACGATATTGCACTCTGACCCAGAGTCCAAAAGTGCCCTTGCTGGAAACTCCTGTCCAGCATCGTCGACGAGCAAAAGTACTGCAGTTGCCAAAAGCACCTTTCCGACCGTAGCTGCAGAACTGGTGTTCGTCGGGCGTGTCTCCGTGACAGCAGCAGAGGACGCCTCAGCGGTCGCCGCCGTTCCTGCCTCCTCCTTGGTTGGCCTTGCTGGGATGGCTGGACATAGGTTGGGTTTTACTTCCGGTTTGTAGCAGACCAGCGTATGGTGGCGTTCCTTACATCGCTGGCACGAAAACCTAGAAGTACAATTCCTAGCGATGTGGCCCTTCCGGAAACAGTTTCTGCACAGCGCGTTCTGATTGACGATCTTCTCCCTCTCGCTGACTGACATCCTCGCAAACGATGGACATTTGAAGAGTGGGTGTGAGTCAGAACATGCCAAACAGCCGAAGTTGGGGTTGGAATGGACCGTGTTTTGGTTGGAGACCTTGGTGGCGAAAACTTTACGGGGTTTGGACTGGTGGGACTCTTGGTGTTTGGTAGGCAGAGATTCCAGAACGCAAATATGCCGACGCAGGAAGTCGATCAGATCCTGGAAAGTCTCTTCAGTCTTCGTGGACACGTGCTCCTCCCAGCTGCGCAGCGTTTTGTCGTCCAAACGAGAGCACAGCAGATGAACAAGAAGAAGATCCCTGTACTTGGCGTACTCCACAACTTGATCCAGAACTCGAACGGTTTTGTCGAATCCTTCCACCAGTTCGCGTAGCTCAGCAACCGACTCCTTCCGCAAAGTTGGCAGGTCAAACAAACTCTTGATTTCCAGCTTCTTCATGTGCTTGGTGTTACCGAACCGCTTTTCCAGTAACTCCCACGCTACAGTGTAATGGTCTGCAGTAAATTTCACATTCGCGATCTCCGTTTTGGCTGGACCGTCAAGTTGATTCCGCAGATAGTGAAACTTTTCAATATTTGGCAATTCCGACGAGTGAATCAGCGACACGAAGAGATCTCGAAAAGGCAACCAATCCTCATACTTCCCAGAGAACCTTGGCAAACTGATAGTAGGCAATTTAACGTGTTGGGTAGAAGGGGTGGTGTGGGCGGACTGCGAAACCATGGGCAGGGCTTGGGCTTGATCGGGAAGCTCCCGAATTTTAGACTGCAGGAATGCTTTGACCGTAAAGTATTTATTTTGGAAGGCACTCCGAATGTTGGCGTACCTCTCCGGTTTGGACCCCTTTTTCTCACCACTCTCACTTTTATCCTCACCCTTATCCTCACCTCTCTCCTCCTCGCCGGTCCCCTCCTCACTGTCCGCTAGCTCCGCCTCCGTGATGGCATCATCGATTTTGTCCCACAGCGGTTCGAGCTTCTCAAGCCGCATAACCAGCTCGCCGGCCTGCTTGCTTGCGTCGTAGCCCTCCATGAAAGCGTAGATCCCGTTGAACGACGTCATCAGGTTGCGCAGGCGGGTCACGGTTGAGCGTCGAGACATCGTGGCAGATTGAAGAATGCGCAGCTAGAATGAACAAGCACGAAAGGAGCACCCTTGGGATGCGCGGGGAAATATTGGAATGGTACTAACCGATTGCCAATTAATTCGTGCCTTGAATTAATTATGCACCGTTTTCCTGGTACGGGCCTTCACCTCAAGGTGGGAAATGGAGCGACCTCCTTGTGCACGAACCTCAGGGCTTTGGGGAATGGGACGGTTCACGAACGATCGCTGCCCTCGCCGACAGTCCGCTGTCGACTTCGGTGGGTGGGATTGTGGGTGGTTGGCGCCGAATATCCAATCGGCGGCACGCAGTGATCGATTCCAGGCGACGATCACTCTCTCTCTCGATGGGCGGGGCCACACGGGGTGTGGTAGACCAATGCCGACTTCCGGTCGACGGGTAGCTCGAGTCCTTTCGAGCTTCGCTGGGCGTGGTCTCGTTCGAATCCAGTGCCGAATCCAAATCGGCTCGAACGATCGGTTGTCGGGCGCGTGCAACGGGGTACCGATGTGCGAATCGGTTCGCTGGGGTGGACCAGGACAGTCCAAGCACGGGTACGGTCAATTCCGATGACCGTTCGGGAACGTTGCAGCGTCTGGAGGCTGGCACACCTGGATGCGATTTGACTCGCGGGAGGGAAAAGTGCCAAAGCGTAACACCGACTAAACCGATTTTAGGGAATTGGGGCGGTACTAACCTGCTCCCGATTAAAACGGGCCTTGTAAAGTTAAAATCAGGAACTCTCGTACACTGGCCGGCGCGGTCGGGACGGCGCTCGGGAACCTCGTACAAGTGGCGATCGTGGTAATCGCCGTCAATTAGTGGCACAGTCCGCGGGATGAGTGCCAAACCGTTGGAGATCAGGCCAATCCCTGGCCGGGATGGGGTGAGATGACGCTCGGGAAATGGCGCCAATCTCAGGGAACCTCGATGGCGGAACGTCCTTTGTACCTCCTCGACAAAGAACTCGGAATTTGTAGGGCTCCTCCGACAATATCCAATTGTCCGCGGTGGCCTATTGTGCGTCCTCGCGACAATGGCGGTCCGATCGGCTTGGTCCGGCGTGTTCCGGACGCGGAAACCGACTCCAGGCGGGTACCTTCAACCGATCCGGTTCGAAGGACCAAATGTTGGAACCGGTTTTGGTTGAAGGTACCTGGTTGGTTGGGATGTGGGATGCTCCGGACTCCGGGGCTTTCGCGCGGCCACTCCTGTGGCAGGCGGTCCTTGGGGTTGATGGCCGGATCCGGGACGGGTTCCGGTCGTTCCTCGGCACGCACTTCAGCGGCTAGTCGGACCACTGGGAAGGTCGCCGACTTCGGGTAACCGGATTTCTCAGGCGGTTCTATGGCCTATCGCCGAAAATCACACGCACGCACGGTTTAGTTTAAAACGACTTTTATTTAAACACGACTCTTTATTTAAGAAAAACTAACTAGTCTAGTAAACTTTATTTAATCTTATATGTAAAAACACAACTTGTTATTCGTCGTCGAGGAAGGTTTGCGTGTGGGTCTTCGCGGAGTGAAGCGCTGAAGCGTACTGTTGCGCAAACTGGATCGCAGAATCCTCGAAGGCTCACCAGCGGAGATCGCGGTCCAGTTTCTCTCTCACCTCTTCTCTCGCGGCCTTCGCGGCGAAATGGCGATCAGAGGGATCTGCCGTTCGCGGTTTAGAACTCTCGGTCCACACGGTCCGAGGGGTTAACAGAAACCAAACAAGATCTATCAAAATTTAAAATAAATTGTATTAAGGATCAAACATATATTAATTTTGTTGAGCAAACATGATCTGACTTATAAACATATTTGAAAAAGATTGTGCATTTTATGAACATTGTCAAATTCGCTGAAACTAATGCGTAATAAAAATAAATTTTTCGATTAGGCCAATTAAATTTTTTCTTCAAAGCTCTGTACCCCCTCTGACCCCTTTAAAAATTCCCCTAAAATTAACAATAAAAATTAATAATTTCGCTATAAAATTTAATTTCCATTAAAAGTTCTCTAAAAAAGTTTCATCAGTTAAAAAATGAACTACTTTTAAAATTTCAAGCTATTTTTTACGAAATTTCGAAACGGAAAGCATCACTAAATGCTTTATACAACATTACATTAATGCCACTATAAAAAATAGCAAAATGTCTATAAATTTATGAACATATTTTACTGAACTGTTACGTGTTTTCCGATCTGTGGTCCCAAAGTTTAAAACTTTGCTAAAATATTGAAAACAATCTTTATTTGATTATAAATGCTTATCGTTTCACTGTGTAATTTTTCAAATTTGAATTTAGCAAATAACTTTTTTTTGGTCCCCTGTTTTTTTTGTCAAATTTTTAATTGGGTGGGGGATTTTGGACATAAACTTGAAATAAAAGTTGCACTTTGCGATACTTTTTGCATGATATTTTTGAAAATTTGGCTTCATATTAAATGCATTCATGAATCTCTGTTATTTTTTCCTAAAGTGAATTTTCGTCCCATTAGAGTCCCAAAATTAAAATAATTGTATATAGATTAAATGGTCTCAGTAACTAAGTATAAATGATTTTTTTTATGAATAAAAAAACATTTAACGGAATTGTACGTCAGGATTTTACAAAAAAAAAACAAATATTACTAAATATGATTATCAACGTAGAAAAAAATATTTCAAATTGTTTTCAGTTGATTAAATTTTATTTTTATTAAAATTTTAAGTTTTGCAAAGTACTTTTTTTATTGATTTTGACATAAACTTTGAAAAATAAACTTTTAATTGTATAACTCTCGGGTGAGTTTTCAAAAAGCCGTAAGAGCCACCGTGACCTATTACACTAATTTTAGTTTTTCTCGAAAATGAGACTAAATTCCAATTATTTTTAAATTGGGGCACTTGAAGGACGTGTAGATGAACAATCTCGAGCGTTTTTGATATTAATTTTTCATAAGTAGGTCGAATACCGATGTAAAAAGGACTTTGTTTACCAATGGCTCTTACGGCTTTTTGAAAACTAATCCGAGAACTATTTCTTGCTACCTGATATTGATTTTTCCCCTAAATTTTTTAAGGTAAATTCGTTCAAAAGGTCTCTTTGATCCTAAAATTATTTTAAAACCAGTTACAAAATCTCTTACCCCATTTCACACCCCATCCTGAATCTCACACTCCCATACCAACCATGACAACACGTGCAAATGATGTTCACTAAATGAGCCAATTCTGAATGTTATCTTCCCCCATTCCTCCTCAGTGCAGTAGTGTGATTAATGACTCTTATCACTGTCACCATTTCCCCTCTTCCTCGTCGTCCAAAATGAGCAAATGACTCGGCAAAATCAGTTACCACCCCATTACTTGCCGAGGGGAGATGGGGCGGAGCCCCAGCTTGAGGTGCAACGTTTTGTGACCACCTTAACTTAAACTACCCTGTTTGCAAAGTTGCTCAATAAAATAATTAATTCTTCCGGGGGGAAAACGTCGCAAGTTAATGCGCTGTACACTCCCACACAGAACAGAAAACAATTCAACGCAACTCGCTGTCACTTGCAGTTTTCCTTTTTTCCTATATTGGTGGGGAGGGGGGGTGCCGTCCATAAATAACGCTCGATGTGAAATGTGTGCACTACTTGCGAAGGACATTGTTTCAATTACTGAGTGTCGTCGGGGAATCATCGCTGCTGAATGTGCACAAACCAGAAGGACTCAGAAGGCAGTGTTGCCAGCGATGGTGAAAAACTCTTCGAGTGAAAACACAACAGTTCGCGATAAATTTCACATCGTTGGCAGTGAAGTGAGCATTCGACCAGGATGACGATGATGATGATGTGTCCACAACATGAGCATCACCACTACCACTAGGAATTGTGAGTGTGTGGAAAAAAAAGGACACATCTGCCTGTGCTGAATGGTCCACTCGAGTGGAAAAGCCACGATAAATCATTGTTTTTCACCACCAGAGCTCGTTCGGTTGTCCACCGTTGTCAACGCATACACCAGCGGCAGCAGCAGCAATGACCACTGGGCCAGGCCTTGGTGGCCATCTCTTCTGGTCATGTCTGGTAACTGCTGAAAGTGATTTGATTTATGATTTTTCTGTCTGTAGGAAAATCATTGTTTAGTGATTTGTGGTGGGGCCACTTCTGCTGCTGGGGCAAACAAGTAAGCCCCACCGGAGAACGAAGTGCCCCCCGGAAGGCTATTAGAGGAACCATTTGTCCTGCTGCGAGCAGCCATGTGCCCTCTGAACAACAATTTCCCAGAATTCCGGCCTTTCCACTCGCCAGGAGGGCGCGAACTCACGCGTTCGGAAATATGTGACGCAATTATCATTAACCTTCTCCTCGTTCGTTCGTTCATTCGTTCTCTCCTCTGTTTTACAACGCGATTTTTTAAAAGTCCTTGCCTTGACTGTCCTCGGCTTCTCGGGCTTCTCTCTGGCATGAAATGAATTTAATTGCAACAATGGCATACGTGCACGACGTCGTCGTTTCGCGTTACGCGTAGCTGAAATTAAAATTCACCCCCTCTCAAATTTGAGGAAGCCTGCCAAAATACGGGCACAGTGGGCGAAAGTGAACAAAATTCGATCAAAAAAATATTCTTTCCAATTTTGAACCGGAAACCATGAAAAAAATATGTGTTGTAAAAATATCTGTAATTTACAACATAATGATTTTTGGTCAACTACTGTTTGAAAAATTCTTCAAAAAATAATTATAAATAGTTTTTAACAAATTCAAAAGTTTCATCATTAAATTTCAAATTTCAAACCCAATATTCAAAAATTTAAAGCAAAGTTTATAACAATATCTGTTTAGATTTAAGTCTGTTCAAAATAAGCCCATTACCATTTTTTTACTTGAAATATAATTTTATAAACAAAATTTTTATACAAAAGGCATGATGAATATGTACTTTTTTAGTTCTCCAAAAAATTTGACTTCTCGTTTTTCTGTTTCTTCTATCATTTTTATATTTTAGTTATGCCTTCATCTCGTTTAGTTTTTGTTTTCTTTCTGGTATTTTCAAGTCTTTTTTACAACCTCCAATCATTATATTTTGCATTTTTGCACATTTTTTTATATTTAGTAATTTTCCTGACATTTTTTATTTTTTGAGTATTTTTTACATTTTCTACAAAGCAAAAAAAATCGATGGTAAACACACTGCATGTACAATTTTTGTAAACACAAAAAAGTTGCAGCTGACGGGATTCAAACCCAGCACCAATAGTAAGGCCGATGATGAATTTATTTTTTTAACTACCATCCTTGTCATCTGGGTCATGTCTGTAACATAACTATCTGCACCTTTTTTTTTAGATAAAGAGTTCATTTCTGGTTCTGGTTTTGTTTTAATGAAGACTAAATTTAGGTTTTAATTTTAAATCAGCCTTGTTTACAAGATGTTTTTCGACATTATTTAAAATTAATATTTACATTTTTATCAACTTTATCTCACCGTACATACCTCAAAACAAAATATCTCCGATGAAAAAAAAACTCAAAAACACACCCAACCCCACTCAAGTTCCTCCATAAAGTACCCCGAGCAAAAATTTAATAAAATGTTTAACAAAAAACACAAAAGCGCGTCCCGCGCAATTCGAACCCCTACCGCTTCTTTTTCCTTCTGCAAAACAACCCAACTAAACAGGCTCGTTCATACCAAACAAAAAAATGGAAAACTAAATTCACCACTTCTTCTTCTTGCTCGATGTGGAGGGGGAAAATGAAAATGAATGGAAGTATCGTAAAGCGCACGAAAGGACGAAAATCGGCCTGGCGGGGGAAAATTAAAACCAGACTCTCCGGAGTTGTACTCCTGAACAAGAGAAGCAAAAAAAGGGGCCACAAGTAAGACCTCGACAAATGAATTGTATGGCAGGGAGAAGAAAAAAACTCACCCCTTTGCACTCTGGCTTTTATTAGGGGCATTTTTCTCTCCGTGGATGTGTGTGAGAGGGTTTGGGCTGAACGTTTGTACCGATTTTCAACCCCCTTGACGTTTTTTTCCTAATTTTGTAAAGCACAGTAAAGAAAACCATGTGAAATTACATTTTCAAATGAGAAAGGTTTTGTGTAAAATAATTTTATTTCTAAAACTATGTAAATTTACATGTTTTCACATGTAATTCCATTTTTTTAATTATGTAGGTGAAATTACCTTCAGTTTTTTACATTTACACTTTTTAACAGTGCAGGATAAGGGAAAACGATGCTTGGAGACACAGTCCGGATGTGTTTGGTTCAACTTTGATCATCAAAGTTTGCGTTTCCTGGAGATTTGCTTCGACTCCATGGCTGATGAGAGAAGAATAAGAAGACAACGTGAAAATATGTTTACAAGTTCATTCAAAGGCGTGTAATTTCATCTGAAGGAATGATGGGGAAAAGGAATTTCACTCGAGGAAAAAATTAAATCACTCCTTGTTAATGAAAGAGCTTACTTGAGATTCGTAAATTTTACACCAAATTTGGGTAAAATGGCTTCAACATAAAATTAAATTAAAAATTCCTTACATTTCATTAAATTTTCTCAAAGCTGCTTAAAATAGCGTAATTTTTAAAGAGCTCATCCAAAATTAAACCGTCATCCTTTTCCACGTTCTGACTCCTCCGAACATGAAACACCCAACTTGTTATCGCTCCTTTCGCTACATTAATTTCACCGATTTCCCACCGATCCGATTGTGTCACATCTTTCAGCACTTCCGAATATTATTCTCTTTTTAGCCCAAGAACCTGACCCATTCCACCCGAAAAATACTTCGTCTTTACACGTTGGATAAAAGCCCCGGAAGCATTTCTGGAACATGACTTCCTCTTTGTGTTTAAAGCTGAACTAAATTTTAAAATTTTTAAATTAATTTAATCACAAAAAGCAGAAAATATTTAATTTCGCTTATCCTTAGCAATGCTAAAAGTGCCGCGCGCCTGCTTGTTATGCAACCTGCATCGCACGTGTCACTGTCACTAACTCGAGCGATCCCTGCGCGACCTGCTGCTCGCGACAGTCAAAAATAATAGAATAATAAGTCTGTGATAGTGGTGTGACGGGATCTCGCATCCGTCAAAATCCGGCAGGAACGTGACTGGAAATTTAAAAAAAAAATGTGTTTGGAGCGCAGGAAAAACCTCGGCGGAAATATATTGCAATCTCGATGTGCTGGGAAAAGTGATGTCAGATGATTTTTTTCTGCTCTTTTTGTCCTTTTTTGAAAAATAGCACAGGATGGAAAGTGCGGGGAAAACACATTAAACACAAATGTCATCGGCAGTGAAGGCGTGGTGGGATGAATGGGGCCACTACAAGTAGTGGAAAGGTCTGAAAACAATAGTTGAAGCACAGACAATCAGACAATAAACTCATTTTAAATATCATTATAACGTGATTTACGAATGGTCCCTTTAAATTTTTGTTTTTTCAAGCTATGATTAATTTTTGGGGGCAAATATCAGGTTTGGGTTAATTTTACTTAGAATTCCATTGAGTTGTACCAAATTTACTCATCCAGTTTTGACCATTACGTAAGTTATGAATGGTCCCTTTAACATTTCTTAAAACAATTTTGTTAATTCCTTTTTAAATTCTTTAAAATTTAAAATGTGTTCATGAAATTCGGTTGAACCTATGTTTCCACAGCTAAATTATCCGCTTTACCTTAATAATACATATACTCTGATTGCATGCACAATTTTGACAGTTCAAGGAAAAAGGGTCCGTCCATTTTTTCCGTTACGCAATTTCGCATTTTTTTATATTCTTTTAAAATTTTAATCACATATTTTGATTTCTAACTTAAAATGAACCGTAAAACTCATGCTCAACGCAATAAATCCAAACATTCCAAACCAAAACACTCACACCATCAAACATATGGAGCAATCGCACACTCACTGAGCCGTGTCAAGCAATCTGCTCCCTCACCCATACGCGCCCAGGAACCGGCTGTGAAATCATCCGGAACCATCAACAACCGGGCATCTCCATCTGGTCTGCGCTCAAACGTCGCCGTCGTTCAGACGTCAGAAACAGTAGCAATAATGTTGTTGCCAGAACAGCCTACTGGGGTCCGGAAATATAATTTATGAGGTTAGACGATTTCGATTCCGGAAGGACGCACAATGTGTGTGTCATTAGTTCGAAAAGCAAGTTCTGGACGTGAAGTTTATAAACTCTCTCTCTCTCTCTCTGGAGTTCTGGCGTTCTGACTGGCTGACTCCACGAGTTACGGACGACCCCCGCACCTGGCACAGACGCGCGGCGCATTTTATTTATAATTTTTAATACGCTTGACCAAATTTCCACCGTATTGTACCTCTCTCGGCGTTACAGTCAACTTCCGAACTTCCGGGGGGGCGCCTGCCCCGGCCACTTGTGGCCGTAACTGTTGTTTTTGATGGGTCATTTCCAGCGAGCATTAAGTGTACACACGAATTCGTTACGTTTTTGCCTTCCTCACATCACAATGGGGAGCTTTCGAATCCGCCGTGTGTGTGTGTGGAGGAAAGTTGATTTATTGGTCTCAAAGTAAGCGACTTTTTGGGTCAATTAACGCGATGTGCGATGTGGACGCTTGTTTATGGAAGCGCCCCGTTTCGGAGATAGCAACACTTTGATTGCGCGTGAGGTATGAGTGAGATTGCTGGATTGATGTTTTGTCGTGAGTTTGTTTAGAGAGAAACTGATGAGATCAAAATCTTGCAATAGTCACTATTTTAGTTTGACACTTTTTAACGATTTACGATCAATTTTAACCACGACTAAACTACGTTTTGAGAGCTTTATATTCAGTCTGTTTGATCAGTTGTGCTATGCTATGCTATGCAGTGCTATGGTAGACACAAAAAAGCGCTTGCATCTAATCAAGAGAAAAAACATCTCAAACTGGTCCTGAGAGCATTTTACTCTCAGATTCAGCACAACACACACGGAATCTTGTAAGCATATCCGGTAACTATGTAACTCTATGTTTTCGTATTCGTAAACCTTGTCGTACACATTGAAACTCTCAAAAAATCGACTTTTTGGCGATTTTTAAGTTTTCAATTGCGCAATACAGGTAGAAAAATTATTTTAATCCACGGAATCACGGAAATGGATTGAGTCTAAGACCGACTCTCTAAGATTTGTGGTTCCTGAGCAATCGCCGTTTGAAGATAGGGGGGAGGTACAAAACTGGAGGGGGCGGTCCGATTTGGATGAAAATCTGGATTTTTGCATGTTTTGATAGTCTCAACAGCTCTGTCAAATTTGAGCAGAATCGGAGATGGTAGTTTTCAAATGCTGTTCCGCTTCAGATGGAATGACCCATACAAAGTTCTTGAAAATTAGACAAATCGGATTTTTTGAGATTTAAAGACTCTGACTCCAACTTCGACTTCGACTCAAATGCTGAGTCTGAAGGAGGTATTAGACTATGACAAACAAACAAACAAAACTTGCACTTTTTCGTGTTTGACAGTTTGACAAACTCGCAAACCTGGATGATGAATAGTGAGAATGCGTAACGTGATTTTCGAATGATCCCACTTTGTTTACATCTACAATGTAGGAGGCTGTTCAAGCACAAGCATGACTTTTTTCTTACTGGTAAATGAGCTGATTATAGTAGTAAGTGTTTTATTTTGTCTAGTTTTTGACATTTTTGCTGGAAAATTGTCGCGTTTCGATTAGTTAGAAGAAATTTTTCTTTTTTTCGGGTGACGAAGAACTGCGGCGAGAGTGTCATTATGCGATGTCGCAGATAAATTCCCTGGCTGATTTTGGAATCCTGCAGCTCTTCCTGGTCCAGCGAAAAAACATCCTTAATTATAGCGAAGCTGATCCAACAAACAGAGAAGATTTTTCCTTTACCTGGTTTTCAAACGAAATCAAACAATAAAGACAACTTTTGGATGGATACAATTGCATCGCCTTCAACATTCTTAGAATTCTTGACTTCAACTCCAAGTCCTCAAAAGTCACACATTTTTCATTCTTGCAACAAATAAAAAAAAAAAACAATTTTTAATGATCGATAACAATACTCTCTACTTTTGGCGAACAGTAAATTGATTCCACTTTGACAGTTCAAAATTGAGGCCGTTTTGCGAACCACTATTCAGCACCCAGTTGCAAACTACGTTTCTGTCAAAAAGTGCGAGTTTGTTTGCTTGTCATAGTCTAATACCTGCTTGACGCGACAGCCTTGGTTGATGCTTGAGCCCAATTCTGTGCATAGATAGATTTGCAATTCTCGACTCAACGATGGTAACATTCAGACCAGACCTCGGCAAGTCAATTTCCTCGCAAAATGCAATCTGGTTAGCGACAAAACTGCCAAACTATTCATCGACCACACCCAAGTGCTAAATTCCTTTCGCAGAAACGCCACAGAGAACCCAATTTGATTTATGGTGCTACTTTTGCAACGAAGAAAATCGCATTCTCTCCGCTGTGTTTCGGATTGTCCCAAGGAGTTCCAGGATGTTTGCCGGCATCCCGTCTCTGCAAGGGACCTTTTACAGCCTCGGCAGACAGCCGGAATTTCCCAAAAAAAGAAACTGTTTTGCACATTCGAGGCAGGTCGTAAATTTACAACCTAATCTTCGATTTATTCGAATTTGTCGAATTATTAGGAGGGGGAACTTGCGCTAGCAGGAATTCCTTGCATCCTTGCGGAACAAAAGCACACGGGGCGCCCTCTGGCAAATGTAATAATCGTAAACTACCCTCCCAAATGTTTCCGACAAGCGCGCGCGCGCTTCGTCCTTTTGTGTGAGAATCCTGAATGCACGGACGGGATTGCATCTGCCGGCAGGCTGTGTCAGGAATTGTTGAATTTGAGCTGCATGACGATCCCTTTTGAAGCAACGAAAAAAGAGGGATTTCCATTCTTTTTTTCAGAAGAGTGCATTGACTTTGTTGGTGGTTGTTCAGAGTTGATCAACACTGGCCCGAATTGTGCCATGTAGATGGCGCTATTAGGGACTTGGATAGATCAAGATATGGTCGGAACCCCTCGTGTGGTGTGCGCACATGGCTTTGCCACCCCTTTTGAAGCAGAGCTTTCCGAGAAAGGGTTGATGACGGTTCCGCGTGTCCCTCCCTTGTCGACTCGATGTCTGTCCAGTGCATGCATGCTTGCATATAATTAATTTAATGTTGCTTTTTCCCCTGCTCAACCCCTTCTCAGCGCAACTCTATGTGGGATATGTGCCAGATATATCTGTTAATGGTTGTCGGTCGCCGTTGTTGATTGTATGTTTGTACACAACTGTACACATCCGAGGACGACAACTGAATTGTCTCCGTACATGAACCCGAGCAGCCGATGTCCGTCCTAAATCTTGCCCCTTCGATGGCTTCATCGGAATGGTCCTGTAAATCCCAGACCTCAACCTTCCTTCCCATAGAAAAGGAAGACGACAAACGCTAAAAAGGTCATCGGTTATAATTTATCAACATCAACTGCAGATACTTAACAGGCAGGCCGCACTCAAACTTGGCAAAAGGAGGGACCAGAACAAATTGATTCCTTACCCCCGCCTTCATCTTCTCGTGAGTCCCCCCACAAAACAAGAAGTGTCCCCTTCTTGAAGGCGCCCTTTCATCGGCAGTCAGACAATTTTTCCAGCCGACAGGACGATAAATTAGCTCGCTCGCACCTTTTTGGGCTTAAGGTTCCGAAGGTGTGGTTGGCTGCGAAAAGGACTCCGCTTTCTAGATGAATATCTTGAACAAAACGTGGGGCAAAGTTATCGCTGGGCCTGAAATCTAGCCGAAAAATCCTTTCATTTTGATTTATTAGTCCGTCAGTCAGGTTCTTGAAGGAAAGTTGGTCGCGTCAACGTCACGTGCGAAGAAAGGTGGGTCGGTCCTGGGGTTAACCCTTCCGGAGCGAGGTGCCGACTTTTTCCGGAAGGATCAAATGGGAAATGAGTTACAAGAAATCCTGTTACTGACACTTTTCATACAGGTTTGATCTACTGAAGTTAATTAGACGTGAAGGCATGTTAGAATTTGACTTTGTTTTGATTCCCTAAACAGACCGAAAGCCAAACCTAACCTAAAAATTTATTGATACGGTCGAATAAACAGCAGGATTTCAGCGAAATTTCATTTCTTTCAAATTTCAAATTCTAATTTTGATGTGATAAATTTTTGTTTAGTAAATTATTTTTAATTACTGTTATGAACACTAAAATAAAAAAAAAATAATAATCATTTAATCTGGGAATTTTGCCTCTTTTCTTCTTTTAGTAATTGGGTTTTTCGAATTACTTAATAAGGAAAGGAGGCAAAATTCCTAGAATGTAGGAATTTGATACTGTATTTTTTATTTCAATTTGACATTAAATTGTATTAAAATTTCTTGTTTTTCAAATTACAGCAATACTTTAAAATATTCATTAATTTGCATGTTTAAAATATTATAGAATCTAAAATTTAAAGTTTGACAATTTTAAATCTAGTACGGAGCTCGTTAGAAACGTGCGGTGCTTGTTTGCAATATTTTTGATGAAAAAATTAAAATTGAAAGCGTACAATAATTTTGTACTCGATAAAACAATATTTGAAATGCATCATAAGACCGAATCTCACAACGCAGAATTTTACAATGCCAAATCTTAAAAGGATGGAGTTAATTTATACTCAGAATGAAGTAAAACAGAGGAAAAAGCTGAAACAGCTGATCATTTAGTTTTCTGGCAAAAAAATAAATAATTCCGAAAATCAAAAAATCCAAAATTTAAAAAAAAATAATAATAAATTAAATCTAACAAAAATCATGTAACATGAAACATTCAGAATAAAATTTTATGGCAAATAATATCACGAATTCAGAAATTTGTTAATTTAATTTTTTTTTTAAAGAGCTAGGGGAACAGCACCTAATTCCAGCGTGCCTCTAATGTTGGCAGGTCAGAACTTTGACATTTAATTAAAGGTAATTAAAAGCGTTTTCAACTGAAATCGAGTGATAAATAGCTCAATAAGAAGTGAGCAAGCAAGTTTCTATCAAAAGTTTTGCAAAATTAGTTGTTTAAATAGTGAAAATCAACAAATTGGATGGAGTTAGGAGCGTTTTCTAACCTGCCAAACATACGAGAATTTCCCCTACAAATTTTAAAATAATAAATTTGAAAAAAACGGCAGTGTGAATTTAAAATAACAATTATCAATAAACAAAAATAAATATATTTTTTCAAAAATGCTAAAGTTTAATAAAAAAATCATAAAATTAGAAAAGTTAGAAGTTTAAAAATACAAATATTCAAATACACAAAATCTAAAAAAATAAGTTCAAAAATTCTAATTTACTAATTTAAAAAATAAAAAAATACGCTAAAATAAAAATAAACATCAATTCCAAAAACCAAAAAAGAAATAAATAGCATAAAATTAAATCTAACAAAAAAAATATAACGTGAAACATTCAGAATAAAATGTTATGGCAGATATAATCAAGAATTCAGAAATTTGTAAATTTTAATAAAATAAGAATATAATTTAAAGAACTACAAATTTTAGATTAATAAATTCGAAATAAACCGGCAGTATGAATTTAAAAAAACAATTATCAAAAAAAAAAATATATTTTTTTTTCAAAAATGCTAAAATTTGGAAAAATACTCAAAAATTCATAGAATTAGAAAATTAAGAAGTTTAAAAATACAAGTTTACAAAAAATAAAATAAAGAAAAGTTCAAAAATTCCAAAAATTAACAATAAAAAAAATAAAAATAAATATGCTAAAATTTAGAATTTAAGTAAAATAAAATTTAAATACAGAAATTAAAAAAAATCTAAAATTATAAAATTTTAAATCAAGGCATCGCACAAAAATTCAATCTGGATAATGAAATCACGAAATGTTTATTTTTCTAAACAATTTGGGCCTCAAACCTAAAATATAACTCTAAAATTGCTTCTAAAAGTTATCTGATTTTCTGTAATTTATGGCGGTACCAATTTTTGATTTATAATAATTTTTAATTTTGTAAATTTTATATTTTTGTATATTTTTAATCTAAATTTTTTTATTTTTTGAACTTTAACCTGATGGATTTTAAATATTTTAATCTCTTTATTTTTCCCACAAAGAATCTCAAACGCACATACCGTCATACGCATTCAAATTGAACTGTCAACTATTCTTGGAAGCCTTGATCTTTATTGCCTCTACCTTATTTTAGATTGAAAAAGTGGCATTACCACGAAAAAGTGGTGAATTTACAGATTTTAAATGAAAAATTACACATTTTTATGACATAAAAGATTTACTCATTCCCAGATGTAATATTACCATGTTTTTTACCGTGTAGTTTTCAATGTATTTCACTAAGTTGAGAAACATAAATAATTCTAAAAAACATCTTTAAAATGTTTAAATTTGTCCTATTTCTAAAAAATATTGTTTCCATCATTTGGAATCACAGGGTTCGATAAAATTCCTCATTTTCGTCCAAACCTTTCAAAATTTGATGGATCACCGATTTGGCATTAGATTCGCCACAACCCTCTCCTTGGCATCCGTAATTTATGCCCCCAAAATTATTGCTGCCAAAAATCCTGCGGCCACAGATCATCGCACACTCGGCCCACTTAAACGATTGTAAATCAATTCCAGAACCGATCAACTGAAAATATCCAGCTGAAACCTCACCCGTAAGCTGTTCCGTACCCAAGTGTAAACTCCCATATGAAGCCAAAAAGAAAGCAAAGCAATATGAAACAAGGTGCAAGCTCGAGGAATGAAACTACGATTACCGCCCGGAACACGAAACACACGGGGGTGACCCCTGGGAAACCGTACCGATACTCAGCACTTGGGACGGCGGCGGCGGCGGTGGAGTTTGAGGTGCAGGTCGAACGCCTGGAGCGGAAATATCGAATTCATAAATTCAATCGCTCTCTTCCCTTTTTCGCGCCGAACTACTACTGTTGAACGCCGTGGGCTTTGATAATGAAAGCTAGTCTTAAAGTCTTTACGCTTAGGGACGATAAGATTGGTTTTCCCAGGTCCTGTGGGTCGTCAGGACTTTGGCAGCCCTACGGCGCGTGCCTCCGGGTGGCGGATGGAGGTTAAAGGGATGAGTTAACTGTAGCGACAGGCTGCAAGGGATCCGGATCCTCAGCAGTCATCAAAACGGTAAGCTATCCTATGGGCAATGCTTACAAAGATGTTCTCTTAAGAACAAAACGACCTCTTTGAAGAAAAGCGCTCACGCGGACCAGATTATCACTCGATGGAAAGTGCTTTTACTCTGTAGTACTAGCGCGAGTACTCACACGATAAGCTACGTTGCGAGATGATATTAGTATTATTATTTTATTTATTTGTTTCTTTCATTGTAAAAATGCGTAGCTTTTGAAGTCCTCTGCCGCTCTATTTTTTTTATGCTCTTGTCGAATCAATTTTCAGGGTTGCAACAGGAAGGATAAAATAACTAATTATGGATGTAAAAAGAAAGCTGTCTCCACGAAAGAGGGATGACAGGTAATTTTACGTGGTCAAGTTGCTGCGGATGCCGCCGGGTTTGAGGAGGATTATCCAAGGCTTGTGATATCTCCGTTCGAAGTCTGCTGGTAAGATGGTAATCCGATCCATCTTCAGGTATGTGAAATCGTTTTATAAAAATAATCAATTATTGTACGTTAAATATCGCTTTTGTTGCGGTACAAAATTCATCTAAAACAATATGTTCTTAGTTTAGAGTGTAGCGCTCATTGCGCAGTGCTGTCACTTTGATGGTGCTAACGGTCGCCGCGTGTTGCTGTCAAACTGGTGCCATTATCCCGCGCGGGCTTTATTGAGAAACGTCATTCATAAAAGTTTTTTTTTTGCGCGGTGAAAGAGGTGAAAGTGAATGAATGTTGAGGATTAAATAGTTTACTCGTGCGTGGTCGCCAGTGCGTGTTTATTAAAAGGTTAAATTCACAAAAAGAATTCTGTCCGGTATGCAGCAATTTTATGAATGGGTAATTTGAAGAATTACCTAAATTTCTCTTCCTAATGTAGTGTGATTTGTTGCGGAACGTTTGCGGCTGGAGCGGCTTGATTGCGTGGGGTGATTGGAGGAAACGAGACGTGAAAATGGAAACGGTGAAATATGACGCGGGGGTGATTTTAGTGAGAAGGATCGCCGGAGATGGCCATTGTCTATTTGGGGCGCTAGTTAACCAATTCCATGGTTTTCCGATTGAGTCGCCAGAACACGCCCAGGGAATCCGGCAGTTAAGAAGGGAAGTTGTACAACACATGAAGAGGAACCGCGAGCGTTTCGAGCCGGGCATTATCTATGCAATCCAGGAGGAGGCGCGACGGAACCTGAATGTGCAGGAGAAGCACATAATAGAGTTTTTTGAGAAACTGGAATTCGGCGATTTGTGGGGCGGTGAGGAAACAATTGTTGCGGTTTCAGAGATTTGGGATTGCAAAATAGAGGTGTACGAAGAGGACGGGCCAATATCATCATACAACGACAGCGGTGTTGCCCACAAACTGCTGAGGATTGCTTTCAGGAAAAGCAGAGGCGGACGCCGAATCCGTAATCATTACGATAGCGTGATTCAGAGGCTTCGCCTTAGTAGTGCCACGCGCTCTGCCTCCGTCTCGGTTGGAGTTATGGATAGCGAGAATCAGGATGGGCATCAGCAAGAATGGGGCGGAGTAGGAGTTTCTCCAGGATTGGTCCTTGCTGCTCCGGAAGTACAATCGGCGAACCACCGGCTGAGTGCGGAATTCACGGCTGCGGGCGCTGGTTCAACTCCACTGGAGAGGCGTGCTTACGGTGAGCAGGCTGGGAAAGGTTTTGTCGCCGATCACTGTGCCCAAACATCGATAGACGATGGTCCTAGTCTTAGTCAGCAGAATGTAATTCAACCGGCACGGTCGCAGCTCGGGATCTGGCAGCAGCGAGCAAGATGTGGAGAATCGCAGATCTCTGCGCATTCTCTCCCAGTGTGCTTCCCGGAGGACCGTACAGGTGTTACGGAAACATTGAAATTTGCTAGCTGGAACGTACGAGGATGTTCGGAAGTGGAGAAGCGAGAAGCTATGGATGATTTCTTTGAGGCGCAGAAGTTTGTGGTGGTGGGACTACAGGAGACCAGGTTGGCGGAATGTTCGCTGGTAACGCAGAACTATCACTGGTTTAATGTGAATCAGCAAGGGAACGTGAAAGCAAGACAAGGAGGTGGCACCGCGATATTGATTCACAAAGCGATCTTTAGAAAGGAGAAAGTGAAGAGGATTAGCAACAACACGTGCTCGTATATTGTGAATCTATTCGGCATCGAAACGCTATTTATTGCTACTTACGTCAGGAACGCTGAGTCTTCGAGCTGTTCAGAATTTGAAGTCATCAACAGATACATCATCAACCTTCCGGCCGCCCTAAGGAACAAGATCGTCTTGATGGGAGACATGAACGCGTGGATTGGCAAGCGCGACCTTTCGGAAGAGGACAAGCGCTTTGTAGGGACTAATCTACATCATGATTACTGCAACGCAAATGGTCTAGCGTTAAAGAATCTCCTACATTGTGAGCGTATGAAGGATTATCTTACGCTGAGCCAATCGAAGTCATGTAAAGTCACTTGGGCGAACAAAAGATCATCTTCCCAGTTAGATCACGTGGCAATCTCCAAGCTGGATTGGATTGTATTCCCGGAGGTGAAGTGCTTTTTCCATCCGCTAATCGTAAGCGATCACAAAGTGGTGGTGTGTGTCTTCAAGAAAGCGAAGGTTTCGACAAGTGCCCAAAGAGTGGCGGTCCCCAGAAACGGCAGCACTGTCTCGCATCCGGCTAAACGAGTCCGTCTTGATTTGGAGGAGCTGAAGTTTAACGAAGCAGTTCGTGAAAAGTTTCAGCTAGAAGTGGATCAGCGGTTGAAGGACATCCCGGTGAGCTCGGACAGCAGTCAGCGAAACTGGAAGCGTATTGAAGAGGCAACGATCAAAGCAGCGGAAGCAACATTGAAGGAGGCAGGATCCCCAAAAACTCCTAGAAGGTTAGCGGCTTCCAAGGAGTATTTTTTGGCGCGTCAGAAGCTGCTGGCAGACAGAACGAACCCGGATCTGAAGCGTAGGCGAAACTTGGCCAAAGAGGAGTTTCTGCAAGCAGAAGAGGCCCACTTTGAGGAAAAGGTCGAAAAGTTCATTGACAGTTTTCAGGGTCTGGGTCCGTTGGAAAGGATGTCTAAAACTTTTCGATTTTTAAAGTCACACTCACGCAACAATGATAGAAGGAAGGGCCAGAAACGGTACATCAGTATCCAACAATGGCAGAACAAGCTGGCGGAAGCGGAAGACGTCCCATGTCCGCAGTTCGACGAAGAAGGTATCCTGGGAGACTCACCGACAAAGGAGGAGATCTTGGCGATCATCAAAACCATGAAGAATAATGCAGCGCCGGGTCTGGATGGCATCCCCCTGGAATTTTTTAAATATGGTTCGGAGGCTTTGTTGGAGGATCTAATCAACCTGATTCAAGATGTGTTCAGAAACAACACCCCGCCAGAGATCTGGCTGTCAACTCTCCAAGTCCCAATTCCGAAGGTCCCGCAGCCAAAGGATACCAACGACTACAGATGCATAACGTTATGCTCTGCGGCGTACAAAGTGTACGCATCCTGGCTTCTTCAACGACTTCGGCAGCAACTTCCGCCGCTACTATCCTACCAAATGGGGTTCCAGCAGAAACGAAGTGCGGCTGATCAGATCTTTGTTCTTCGTAGGATTCTGGATGAGAGGTGGCGGAAGAACCTGGTCACCATTCTTGTTTCAGTGGACATCAAACAGGCCTTCGATAGGGTTGACACTTCGAAGGTCGGGTTTGTTCTGAGAGATATGGGGGTACCGGTCTATCTCATCAATCGGATCATCAGAACGTGTCTGATGGAAAGAACGTCGCTTCAATGGTTTGGTCAGAGAACTGCCGTGGTGGAGAAAAACAGAGGCGTGAAGCAAGGCTGTCCCATAAGTCCCTACATTTTCACCCTGCTGATCCATCACGTTCTTTTGACCTTGTTGGAATTTATCCCGGAGCTGAGGCTGGAACATATTGGAACCATCTCGCTTCCTTGTGTATTGGCTTACGCGGACGATTTGCTGTTCCTAGTGGAGAAAGTGGAGGATGTTTCAAGAATTTTGGACAGCTTGCAACCGTTACTCGCCAGTATTGGGTTAGAGATAAACCATAAGAAGACCAGAGTATTGATCCGTGACCCGGCACTGATAGATAATCGAGAGCCGGACTCAAAGTTCATGTTCGGCACGCATGAGCTAGTGTTGGTGACAAAACTTCGGTACCTGGGAGCTTTCATCACAAGCAGTTTAACGAGAACGGAGACAACAGCAGAGAGGATCAAGAAGGCGGAGAAGGCGTTCCGGACGTTGTGTGCTTTCCTCACAAAGTTTAATCTTAAGTGGAAGGTAGTCAGAAGCCTGTATCACGCGCTCATAACACCTGTTGTCACGTACTCCATGGAAGTCAGCACCATACTGAAACAAAATAGAAACGCTCTCAGAAGGATGGAGAACGAAATGCTGAAAACTTTGATTCACTTGAGTGCTGATGGTCCGGAAGTCCTGTCTTCTCTCGGAATCTCGGAATCTTTTGCCACGGTGGAGGAAGTCTCTCAACTACTTCAAGACAGTAGGGAAGCTGTTATGTCTCAGAATTCCGGTGAACAGCTGTCACAGCGGGACGAAGGAGATCTCGAGCCGGTAATGGACGATGGGGAGAGAGAGGAGCTTGTGGAGTATTTGGCCCCGTTGCTGTTGGACGGCCGCACAATCAACAACAAAATAAGGATAGCCAGAATTGATTTCTACTCACATATTCTGAGAAGTACAACCGAGGGCATCCTCAAGACGGCGATGGAGTTCAGGATCCCTCTTCCGAAGAAGAGAGGCAGGCCACAGTTCACTTGGCGCACTTGCATCAGGCAGGATATCAGCCGAAGTGGGTCTCCAATGGAGAACTGGCAGTAGCTCGCTATGGATAAGAATAAATTCAAAGTGGAGACCAGGAAGCTATACAACTCGCTCGTGGAATCGGAGTATGAAGACAATGAGGAAGAAGAGGACGAAGATTCGGGGGATGAACTGATGCTTCCTGACTTCAACGGGTACAGCAGCGACAGCGAAGATGAGCTTTATGGTTTTTGAAAAAAAGAACCCACTTATAGTCTTGCTGCTTGATATAGTCTGGTAAGTGTTCGCTATAAAAAAATAAGAGGCTTAGTATGGCAATTTCTGTTTTGCTATCTCCCTCCTTCATTCTGGAGTAAGAGATTGCTTTGATATTATTGTTATATTGGCTTTTTAGGTTTAATTTATACTACATTGGCTTCGAAAAACGGAAACACATTCTTCCACATGTCCCCAACAAGTAAGTCATCTTTATTTATTTATATTTATTATTTTTTCAGGTAATGTGGAATATTTTTCCTCAATTGTTATTTAATTTATTATTTGTATCTGTTTATTTTTGCAAAGTGAATGGGGGGATTAATATTCCCTAGTCGAGTTAGTTTTCATTGTTCGTTTTCCAGTAACTTTTTAAAAATCCATTCAGAGTTGGAATAAATCATAGGTTCATTCGTATTAATCTACAGTTAGTTGAATATTCAAAAATCTTTACAAATATTCATTCAATTTCTTTCGGGCCTTTCACTTTGAGTTATAATTTTAAATTTCCTTTGTTCAGTTTTAAACTTAGATTAACGTAACGGTTCAAGTCATCCAAGTTCTTACCACTCACACCTACACTAATTTCTTTTAACCATCCCCCTCCTGATCCTCTATATCTTCCGGTGGTGTTCATTTGGTATGCAATACTAGTTCGGCCACTACCCTTTTTTCCACAAGAAACCGGACTTGGACTGACTTGAGGCCGCGTCCCCCACCTTGCTCCGTAAAACGAAAAACGAAAACGAAAACGAACGAACTACTACTGTTGAACGCGTTCGAGTCGGCAACCCTCCAGAGAGAGCGAGGGCATGACCATCGCTCGGGGTAGCGATGGCCATGTGTAGGGTGTTCTGAAGTTTCTGTTTGGTCTGGGCCAGCCGACCGTCTGTCAGCGGCTTTTCTTGCTGGAAACCCAAACACACTCACCTGGGCGGGCAGTGGTGGGAAACAACAGCGATAGTTAGAAATTTGTTAATTTTAATACCTTTTTAGAAGAGATGTTTTTTTATTGATCTCTTTTGCAAATAAGTTCTAGGTGTTGATCATGTGAAGACCTAAAAATGACATTTTCATTACTCATTCTAATTCGCGATTTGGGGTTTGATTGCCTTAACCGCATGAGAGAGTCAACCTAATTCTCTTAACTCATTCTCAAATGAGCACTGAGTGATGATCATTTGAGATTCGTTACTCATTAAACAAAACATTTCCATCCCTGACCAAAAGTTCTGTACTTGTTCAAATTCGTTTCATTAGTTCCCAACTCTCGGGCAATGCAGACTGTTGTTCAGTGTTCACAGGTATAGCCCTGTTGCGAAATATAATTTATGTACTTTTCGGCGAGGGTCGCGAGCGTCGCGTCGCGTTTTATACCTGAAGAGGATTCATTTATTTGTTTAATATACAATACGAAGTACGGTTCGTTATTTTCCTTCATTTCTGCGCCGCTGACTGGTGGGGCGTAATTTTTCGACAATTGGGAACTTCCCCCGGTGATACCGGCAAGCACCTCGCGCAGGCCGGAGGTCACACTTGACTGGGCTTTATTGGTTCGCGTTAATGCCTCGATTACGGAATTGTTCGAGTTTTTCCTTGGTGTTCTTTTTTTTTATTCTGTACCATACTGATTGATTTTTGTACAAAAGTAATCGTGAAGTTCAAACTAAATGACAGGGAAGTGCTCTCAAAATTGTAGTAAAATCGAACTATCACAGACAGAGAAAAGCCATAACGGGCAGAGAGCATTTTACTCTCAGTTTCATTCTAGACAAAAATACACGTGAAACAAAAACAAAACAGCTAACCACATGAATCACATGTTTTTGAAAAACGTGCCATGCAATTTGAACACTTTGTTCCCATTTTCATGAACGCATGTTCACGATTTTGGGAACTCTTTTTTCTCCGTGTACTTTTTGATAAAACTTAACCGATGACTAACTTTCCATTCTCTCTTTTCTCTCTTTTCAGTCTGTGCAATTTTTGAAGAGATCTCATCTTAACGTCTAAGGAAGAAACGTAAATTTTCAAAATCTACACCACCACCAAATCAATCGTAACTAGTGCGAAATACGTAAACCGTCAATCTGCAAACAAACAAACAAATCAAACCCAACTCAACCCAACCCAGTGAGAACAGCTGTCTAAATGCAAAGCCAAAGAACGCAATAAAATCTGTGATTTTCTGTGTTTGTGTGTCCCTCTCCCCGCGTATTTGCGTGTAATTGTTTAGTTCGACTTGAACAGGAAAAAAAGGGCAAAAAGCAAGAAGAGGAGTTCAATTCCCGCCAAAAGCACCCCCCTCTTTCAAAAAAACAAAAACAAACTGCTAGCAGCCAAGGGTGCCGCCCTTTTTTTGTGCCGCGTGCCGCCGGTCCCCGTAAAAGCCGTCAAAATTCTCGAGGTGACGTCCGCTGCTGTCAAGTGTCAGAAGCGAAAACCAGAGTGCGAAAGCCCCTCGATTTCGCATCCGACGCCCGAGCTCGTGACAGCGACCGCCGCCAGCGCAGCCAAACGTAGCCGCATAATGTTGATGCAAGTGGCACCGGACGCGGCCGACGCACTGGCCCTGGTTCCGTCGAACGGGGGTGGCGCCACCACCGGCGTCCAGCAAAAGGACACCACCTGGACGAAGCTGTTCGTCGGCGGGCTGCCCTACCACACCACGGACAAAAGTCTGCGCGAGCACTTTAGCGTGTACGGTGACATCGAGGAGGCCGTGGTCATCACGGACCGGACGACCAACAAAAGCCGAGGCTACGGATTTGTAAGCACGCTTGTTGACACCTCCGGCAAACCTAACCTCAAACTTAACTGTGCTATTTTTTTTTTTCGTTTTTTGATTAAAGGTCATAATGGGCGACCGGATGAGCGCCGAGCGGGCGTGCAAGGAACCCAACCCGATCATCGACGGCCGGAAAGCGAACGTGAATCTGGCGATTCTGGGCGCAAAACCTCGAGGCAATATCACACCTGGTAAGTTGGTTGATCAAAGTAGGCTTAACATCGAAACATAAGATATTTTTGAAAAATACCATGGGACTCCATTTGAAGTCAAACAATGGAGACGCATGGTTCGTTGAGGTTATGGTTCCGGATTGTAATCAGAGTATCTTTCTTCCATTTCAGTGTCAATGGAACTGTCAGGTACTAAGTTTTAAATGCTACTAAAATATAAATGTTGTAGTGCTAAAATGCTTTTTGTTATTTATTTTGGAAATTAACACACCTTGCTAATTTAACTTATTTTATGATTTTTGCTAGATTATATGATAAAGCTATTCTAATATTTTTTTCTTGATTTATTCAAAACTGGCATCATTTTCATTTAATGTAATTAACAGTTTTTAGTGTTAACTATGTAGATTTTTCATCTTAACAACACAGAAGAAACGCATGATTAACTGAACATTATTTAGAATTCCTTTTTTGTCATAAATTTTTTGCCCAACCCTTTTAAAAATCATAACAATGTTTTGATCATTAAGAATTCTAATAAAATTTCAACCTCAAAAACACAAAAAATTACTGGTAATATTTTATAACATTGCACAGTGGTCACATCGCTTAATAAAGATGAAAATGGATTAAAAAATTAACTTTTGGAGCATTTACAAGTTTTACCCAGCCTAAACTGTTTTTTTTTCGGTTTTCATTAGTGAATGAATGATGAAATCAAAGGTACTGATTGCTCCAAAACGACTCATTCACTCGCGACCACACATTGAAAGCGACAAAAACTGTTCTGAACGTTTCCTACCGTTTTTCGCTTACACACCAATCGTTACAGAATACTCTCTCTTTGCTCTCCCTCTCACTTCGTTTCCTACCGTTTGTCGCTTCCACACCAATCGTTACAGAATACTCTCTCTTTGCTCTCCCTCTCACTTCAATCGGGTAGTACAGCGAATCGGGTAGTACAGCGGTAGTACAGAGAGACGGATTGCGTTATGTCACTCAGTCGCTGAGTCGAAATAGTTTGCGATCGGCTTTGTTTTACTCAGTTATCAAACTGCTTAAAATCAATGTTATCATTTTTTTTGCAGTTTTGTTGATAACACGACATCAAAGAAACATTTACAAGCAATTTCCATCATTCCAAATACAAATTTACGGCAAACTGTGGTAGTGCAGGCCAAAAGAGCGCCGAGCTGGTATGTTGTTAGATTCTCCCCTCTCTGAACGTATTCGTGTTTGACTCGGGTGGATGGACGGAGTGGGCAAAGAAATTCACGAAGTATTTGTGTCGCTGGGAGAAGCGATTGAGCAAGCCGCTGGTAGCCTAAGTGTACTGGACTGGTTGCGAGCTCGACTCGGCAAAGATTCGCTCGGCGATGAGTGAGTGATTTCTGATCTTTGAACCGAAAATCAGGACCCTTGGATGAAATCTTTCAATTGATCCGATAATGATCATCACCTGAATACACAACTCTACATTTTTGAAGTTGATGTCAGTGAACGCTTCAGTTTCGTCGAGGTATGATAGATTTGGGCTCCCTGAACACGCTTTAATTGACAGAAATAAATTTTAGTGGATTCCTAGTCAATGAATAAAATTGTAAATCGCTGTCGTTGTAATTTAAGTGTGGGAAGCTTGCTATTCAATACTTTGTAATCTATGTAAATCTCCAGCATGAATCTCAATCTTTTTGTTCACCGTTTATTATTATTGTTCTTTTCATTACCTTAAAACGAAACAAGTCAGAGTCACCTCAGAGCAATTTGTCCCACCAAACCAACCGAAAGAACACGTGTATGCTTTCACAATAATGAAAAACATGGAGAGTTACAAAAAAACCGCTTGCTCGTGGCAAGTGCAACACATTTCAGTAATTTGTTTGCATACCAGCCATCCAAACACTCCCACCACCAACGCCACCTTAAAATTACTTATTCCGTCCACGAAGGAGTAATGAATCTCCGAGTGTTGCTGCTGCAGCCAGAGATCATCTCCCACCGTCAAAACGCGCTTGGCTGGTTCCCGTCTAGACGGAAATCTTTAAAAATTAATCCTGATTTTTTGAGGAGAAAATCTCAACTTTCGAGCATTGAAAAGTTTGCTGACTTTGATTGGACAACAAATCCAAATTTTGAGTAAGTTGCGGGCGGTTGTTGTGCCTCTTTCAAAAACTTTTAATTTTTCCGGCGGTCCAAACTTTTCCCCCGACTTTTTCGCGTGATGCGACGATGACGGCTATTCTGAGTTGCTTTTTCTGGTTTGGTTTGGCTTGGCGATGTGTAAATAAAACACAGAACGTTCCCATTTCTCGGGTGTATTTTACTTTCACCAACTACCTCAACCCTCAACCCAGCACCCTCTCTCTCCGAGAGATTTTTTCGGGGATGATGACGATGTTGAGTGAATAAATCAACAACTGGACATGGAACGGACAACAGAAATAAAAACAGCCCCAACCCCGGCTTCACCAACTGGTAATTACCAGCTCCACGGCAGCACCCAACTTCGAAATGGAAAATTAACTACGCCGGAGCCGAAGCATTCTGCTGGAAAAGTTGTTGCTTTTCGATTACGATCTGTTGTGGACCCGGGCCGATGATCGTTTGCTTGTTTTTCGCGGTGGAATGTTTATGTTCGGCCCACTGAGCTGGACACATCATCCTAGGCCGGCGGCGATGCCATCACGAGGGACAATGGAGAAGGTTTTGTATTTAATTGTCATTGAATGAACGGAAAATTCGTAATTTAATGTTTAAATTTTAGCCAACAAAACTTATCGTAAAAAACAACATTTCTTCTATCTATTTCAAATTTTAAGAATACAGTTTATAACGTTTATTCTTTATTATTATGTCGTTATTTAAATTCATTAGAATTACGTAAGCTTTTGTTTTCAGTAAAGAAGTTATTAGACTACGACAAACAAACAAACAAATTCGCAAACAAACCAACTTTTTGTCAGTTTGGCAGTTGCAGGCAGCATTTGTTTGCTGAAACGTCAACCTGCATACATTTGACTTAGTTTGCGAGTTTTGTTTGCGGTTTGTGAGTTTGGCAAACTGCCAAGAACAAAAAAACTGTGAGTTTGTTTTTCGTTTGTTTGTTTGCCGTAGTATAATAGCTCCTTTAAAAAGTTAAAAAAAAGATTAATAAAAATAATTAAATAATAATGAAAAAATTAAAAAAGTCTCATAATTTATTTTTTAGGAAAAATGTTGATTTTAGAGCAAGATAAAATTGTACTTTATTGTAAACTTTTCCTCAACAGGGAAACGAATGCCGTCGATTTTTTTTTCAAAGAATTGAAAAGACTTTCCATCAATCTTCAACTGTCTTAAATCTACTCCCAACCGTCAGCTTAATTTACTTTCCCTCACAATGATGTTTACCAGCCTGGCATTATTTTCCTCCTTCACCATCGCCATCATCCAGAAATCATTGACATCGTGTGACGACTGGCACGCCCTAGAATTGTGACGTGCGGCTTCAATACCATGGAGATCTGACTGACGACAGACGTCGTCGCAACAACTTTTCCGCTTCAACGTAAAAATCACGAAGCAGAAGAAGGTTGCGCGGGAGGCTTGATTTATTTTCCACCGAATGTGCCTCCTTGGAAAAAGAGCACATTAGTTTTCTGGGAAAATTTGAAAATCTCTCATTTTTCCTCGTGCAACAAGGGGTTCGTCATTTTGCAATATTTTTGTAAAAAAATATTCATTTTTTCAGTGCGGTTATATTTTTTTATCATGATTACAGAAAGTTAAAAGGAAAAATGTTAGAAAAATCTAATGACAGCAACCATCTAGTTGAAAACCACGTCTGACAGGTGTCACACCACTAGTCGCACTTTGACATTTCGGCCGCTGCCTGGGGTGACGTTCGCTCGTGCACCTAGATATATTGCACGGTTGTGTTACTTTGGTGTCGCGTCGCGCCAGATTCTATTTTTGAAAACTGTCTTTTGGGTGCACTGCGCGCGACGTTGCCGTTCTGACCGGCTTAACCAGCGCAGCGAATGGCGAGAAAAGCCATTTTAATTAGTGCATCCAAGCGGAAATAATCACGACTAGTGACGACAACACGTCAATTCGGGGGACAGATTTTTTGGGAGGAGTTGTTTTGATAAACTTCAAAAAATATATTTCCTTGGAAGCAAACTGAAAGAAAATATGCTTTAGTTCTATTTGATTGAGGCTGCACTGAAAAAAGTTAGTTGATTAATTTGATATCTTAACCTTAACACCGCATTTGACAAGTGCAATATACTTAAAAAAATGGTTAGTGATCAGAATGATATTTCTTTTCTCTGAAAAAAAATTAACATTTTGAATAGTTTTTGAGCGATTTGGGTATAGAGTTTCCTCTTTGTTCTTTTTTCTGATATGTTGGTACCATCCATTCCAACACAAAGTTTACAAACTCTGTAGCGCCACCACCCACTACCGATTTCGGCTGTCAATAGGGATGACTAACTAACTAACTCCCTTGGGTGTATTTGCCGGGGAGCACAATATTGGCCCCCAGCTGAATGATGAACACAAACACTACGCCACACTGAGCCAGCAAAAAACGACTGTGACGACGACAAAAGCAAAACTCGATTTACTTTGATGATTTGTTTACATACGTATTTACGGTTACGGGCCACTGAACACAAATACCACACACGCACACATACGACGCAGAACATACATCGTATACTGGGAGTCTGGAAAAAATGTATTTGAAAAATAAAAAGTTATAGACATTAAACATTTTATAACGGCTGCTAAGGGACCATCCATAAACCACGTGGACACTTTTTGGAAATGTAAACCCCGCCCCGCTTCTTGGACAATTGTCCATACAAAAAAAAATCTTTTTTACATGGAGAGTGGGCAATCACAAAATCATTCCAGTCATTTTCATCATATTGGTCTTTTGGTCATTTTGGTCATTTTGGTCAATTTGTGTAATTTTGGTCATTTTGGTCATTTTGATCATTTTGGTCATTTTGGTCATTTTGGTCATTTTGTTCATTTTGGTCATTTTGGTCATTTTGTTCATTTTGATCATTTTGTTCATTTTGTTCATTTTGGTCGTTTTGGTCATTTTGTTCATTTTGATCATTTTGTTCATTTTGTTCATTTTGGTCGTTTTGGTCATTTTGATCATTTTGATCATTTTGGTCATTTTGGTCGTTTTGGTCATTTTGGACATTTTGGTTATTTTGGTCATTTTGGTCATTTTGGTCATTTTGGTCATTTTGTACTTTCTGATCATTTTAGTCATTTTGTCACTTTAGTCATGTTGGTCATTTTTTGTAATTTTGCTTCAATGCTTGATTTAGAACAAACATTAAAATTTGGTCGTTATTTTAAATTGGTTATTCTTTAAAACTTTTACATCCACAAAGGTTTTTTTGTATTGACGTTTAAAACATACTACGTTGAATTCATGAAAATATTTTCCTAAAGTTGCATTTTATGTGTCAAAGTTAATTTTTCATCTATTTTAATTTAAGGTTGTCTTTACCTCTAATAAAGAATGTAATTCATGATGAATTGACTTAATTAATTTTTGAGGTTAAATTCAGATTTTTTTTTGCATAAATGACTATTTTAACAGAAATGCAATTTTCAGCAGTTCGAATCTATTTTACCATAAACAAAAGCCATTTTTTTTTATTTTCTTCATTCAAAAGTGTATGGAAATTTTAGTGCCCACATTTGCCACGGCTACGTCACGACTGTCAGCCACATACAAAGTTAGTGAAGTCCAAATCGAACCAAGATCGAACCAAGTTTTTGACATGAAGCTTTTGAAATGCTCGTAAAAAAACAAAGCCAAAGCTGACCCCTGAGAGAAATCTTTCTTAAATTTTAAAAGCTCTTTCTTCCTTGCTTTTTGAGGATCAAAAATTGGTTGAAAACTGATTTTCGGTCAATTTTTAGATCGAAACCCGCCTGTAGGCGTGTTGGGTTATAGAGGGTTAAGTAAACTTCTATTCAACCATAAAATTTGAAAAAAAAAATCCCATTCCCCCAATTTATCACGGTTACTTCCGGCCGTCAACGCCGCTGTCGTCGCCGCCAGGGTGATCGCAAGTGTCACCTTTCCGACAGCCAGACATCCTGGCCGCCGCCTCGATACTCCTTATCAATAGTGTCATAACCCCCACTTTCCGTTTTTCAAAATTCCCGGTGCGCCCCAGCCGCACGTGCACGTGCTAAACTGTGTGATTCTTTTTTTGTTCTGTGTTCTGTGTGCCCCGAAAAGAAACCTTTAAAAACCTTAAAATATCAAACTCCCCTCCCCCAGAAGAACCGATATCGATATCGGTCGGTATCATTTTTTTTCTCACGTTCAGAGTCCACACAGACACTGTGCATTGTCTAACCACGTTTTTGCTTTCGTTTTTCGTTTTTCCAGGATTCCCCTTCACGGCGGCAGGCCTCCGGACAGGATATCCTGTGCTACCGAGCCAGTTTGGGTAAGTTCAGCTCTTCTTTCTAGTTCTCTTTTACCTCTTCCTCCTTGTCTTCTTAAACACCAGTTCAGACAGTTTTACGCCGTCGTAGGTTCTCCCATTTTGCTCTCTAGGGGTCGTGCTCAAGTTCTGAAAATTATCAGAAGGAAAAAAAAGTGGGTTTTAAAATTCGAAACACACCGACACACACTTTAGTTGCCTTCTTCATTGAGTTTGTTTTTGTTTTCAATTTTTGTTTCGAGGCTCCCCCTTCCGCCGTACGATTTATCGAAACTTTTGCTTTTTCGCGCTATCAGACTTGATTTCCGTGCGACTTTAACACCTGGACTTCCAAGCAGAAAAAGACATGTAATTTTTACAGCAATTCCATGTAGAATTACATGTGGCGCAAATTGCTATGTTTTGAGAAATTACTGATTGAAATTTGTTCGAAATTTATTTTCTTTTGCCTGGTAGTCCAACTGTTACAGTTTAAAATGACTGAATAAAATCTATTTAGAACGTTGACTGGTCCCGTTTCGTTGTTTTATTCATAACGTGACATTTCGTCGATAGCAGCACTTCCTAAATACAATTTTCGTTCCTTTGTTTCATTTCGAAATACTTCTTGTTCTCACTTTTGTTTTTCGATCATTTCGTTTTTCCCTTTCCCCTTTTAAACAACATAAAAAAATCAAGTTTGACAAGTTTTGGCTGGAAAACCCAGCCGGGCAGCAAATCGATTCCGAAACTTGCAACTAAAATCAGTTATTAGGGTTCCGAAGAAGGAAGACCACGTTGACGTTGGCCAATGTCTGCGCGCTGTGACTGACTGACTGAAAGATCTATTTTTAGGGGGGAGGACCCCGAAAAGTGCGAAGTGAGTTATAATTTTTCAAACGCAAAATAAATGGCGCGTTGTGGCGCGCGCGGTGGAATGTTGTAAGGTTTTCTTCCTGACTGGGTGCTTTTTTACCGCTTTGCCGATGGCCAGTTTTAAGTGGTGGGACATTTTGGCCACCGCAGGATGACCTTCAAGTGACTTTTGCGATGTGCCACGTGGAGCTTTTGCCGCGAAAAAAAAGGAGTTGATGGTCATGGTAAAATACCGTTTTTATTGAAGCTCCTAAGGCCAATGCAATTTTGTGTCAACCGTTCCTCTTGTCTTGTCCAAGAAATTAGGGATCGAAAAATATAAGTATTGCTTTAAAATAGACATTTTCGCGGAAAAAAAACATGTAAAGCAGATTTTTATTGTATTTTTAATCAAAGTTGTAATTAGTTCTGAGGCATTTTTAGGATCTGAAAAAAATATTCCTGAGTGCACTGATTGGAAAAAGACGTGAAACAAAATATTCTCATTGACGTATTGAAATTTTGCCAGTAGCAAAACTTTTATACTGTATGTATACAGAAATTCCATATAAATATTACATCTCAATACTTTAAAATGTCCCTTAATTTGTTAAGAGGTTCTTTGGCCCAAATAGTTACACGCATATATTTTTTTTAATGTAAGCATTAAGGTAGTCCTAGCCAAGCCAATGTGGCTCAAAATATTATATTTTTTGAAAAAAAAATGGCAAAAAAACTTTATTAGTTAGTTAGGCTTTCATTAAAAAATCGAGCTTTTGTCTGAGAATATTTTAATCAGAAAATTTCATTAATAGACATTTGTCCGAAAATTTCAAATTGTGAATACATAAAATAAAGATACCTTCATACAAACTTTTTTTTTTTTTAAGTTAGCTTCCATATAGAATTGTCCCACCCGTGTGGATCAATCGGACCGCGCACTGGACTCACAATCCAGAGGTCGCCGGTTCGAATCCCGCGGCGGGCGCTCTAAAATTCTTTGTGTAAATATGGGTATTCGGCGCCGTCGCTCTGTGCCGTACTCAAACACTTAGGAGTCCAGGGCGGTGAAGTCCTTGTAGATAAAAAGGAAGACACTAGTGGTTGGTACTAGCAATGGTGGCCGACAGCTATAAAGTCAACTTCGTTTTTTTTTCATATAGAATTTATGGACATGTACCTAGCAAGCGAATTATGTTTGAATTTGAAATTTAATTCAACGATAACTCATAAAAACTTATTTCTTAAAATGAACTTTTTTTTTAATCAATCTTCCCGGACTTTGAAAGCTTTATAGTAAACATTTTTTTACTGTAGTCAAATTGCTAATATGACAGAATTATGTGCTTGGTTGAATAACATGCTTTTCTCATATCTAGATTTTTTAAAAAAGGTCCAATTAACAAAATCTGTTTTTTTACGTTTTGGGTGTTTTTTTGAACCGCTTTGAGTCAGAGGCATTCAAAAACACCCAAAAAGTTGAAATTATGTTTATTCAACCTTTTTTTAAAACTCAAGATATGTATTCAAAAATGCCACGAAATTTCGTATTTTTTTTAAATACACATTTTTTAATTTGCAAAAGTGGTACTAAGTGACGCAAAATTCTGTATTAATTTTTAATTCAAAATAATAGAATTTTCATGTTTTATATTTTTTGTAAATACTATTTTTTCATAATTTTTTTCGCGAAATTTTGTGTAGATTTTCACTATTCTTCCCTCATTTTTTTTTGTTTAAAATTATGATTTTTAAACATTTAAAATGAACTACAGTGACAATCCATTTATGATTTCGGGTTGCTAATAGCAAATCAGGAATATTTAAGTATTTAAGTAAATCGTGGTATTTTGTAGGAATTGTACTATCTATCACTAAAAATTGTTTTACGTTGAAAATAAATACAGAATTTTACATTTTTACAAATTATGAAACTTATACTAAATATTAAAAAAAAACAAGATATTTTGTGAACATTTTATGTTACATTCGAAATTGTATACAGTGAAAATCTTTACGAAATTTGTCAACATGTAATACCCACAGTACATTTTAGAAAAATTTTAATTTTCACGAAAATATACGGAATTTTGAGAAAATTTTAGTTTTAAGCAAAATTATACCACTAACAAATTTATGTAATATATTTAAAATCTTTTAAAAAATCGCTATAGTCCAAATTATGGCACTTGAAATATTTCCAAAAAAATACGTTTTTTGTAACATTTTGAGTATTTTACAGAAAAAATAAAAAAAAACCCTAATAAAAAATCATACCGCACGTGTTTTCAGAAAAACAAAAAAGTTTAATTAAAACGGCTATTCATTTTGTAAAAAAAGGCTCAACAAACAACCACTCTAGGCGGATTAAATCGATATTTTATTGGGTTTTTTTAATGCAGCATAGACAACAAATTTAATTTGCGTTACGATTTTTGAATGGTTTTCCGATTCCACAAAACACAGTCTGGAACAAAACATAAAATTATTTCATACTTTTTGGGCAATAAATATAGCAGACATTAGTCAAAACACAGCTAAAACATTCTCTTATTTATTAATCTTTTTCAAAATATTAGCAAACATATCAAATCTTTGAACCAGTAATTTAAGAAAAATAAAAGTTTATCTTTCCTACGCTGTTTAATGACAAAAAACTTTTTTTTCGTTTTATTCAAAAATATCTGTTTTGTTGAAAAGTTGAAAAAAGCATCAAATCTATTGTTTGTACTGAAAATGAACTTAATTTGAGAAAGTTTGCACAACTAATCAAAAATATTAAACAAAATTTATTCTATTCTCAATCAAACATTGATTCAAATCGATGTTTACTTCTTTTTGGCCCCAAAAAACAAGACCACAAACTCCTAGAATCCAATTACCATTTTCCTGTAACGCAATTCATCTTTACCGTACAAACACTCGCCTTGTTCAATTTCACCATCCATCCCCCGAAAAAGAGAGCAAAGAACACGCAAGAACTCTTGCGCCTTAGTCATCCTCGAAAAACGTGACCAGGACAAAGATCCGACGATGACTTCCACGAAGAAGGACCAAAAACCTTCAGGAAAAAAAACATAAAACACAGCACAAACATCAGGTCTATTCCCGTACTTGCAGAATTGCAGAATTTCTGCAGCTTCTGCAGAATTCTGCAGCCAGCATAAGTCACTTTTTTGCAGCACGTTCCCGTACTTTTCAGCTCGCTCTCTTCATCTCTCTCTTTTGCAGAAGTTCTGCACGGAGAGAAGCGGCAAAAATTTTGCCTGGGTAGTACTTTTTCTGCAACATTGTACACAGTTGAGTGGATTTACTCAAATTGGGTATTATTTTTTTTATTATTTCAAAATATTTAAAAAAAATGGTTGACAAAAAAAATTTAAAGAAGTTTACCTCTAGAACTGAGACATTATTGTGTTATGCAGCAGAACATTTTGTTTGAAAAATTAAGGAAGTATTATTTATTAAGTAACTAGAAATTAATTATGCTTAGGTAGAAATCATATATTAGAAACAACTTAAAAATTTTACATTAGGTAAACAATTTTACAAATGAGAGTGGCAGGTACGTTTAACAAATATGATAAAAAATAAAAAACAAACAAAGGTTTTACATAGAAGGAACCATAAATACGTGTTTCATAGCAGAATGTTTGAAAGATTATTCAGGATAACATAAATAAATTATGACTGGATGTCACATGAAAGAACAACGGTGACGCAGTAAAATTGAAAAATAAAAAAATGATCACAAACTCAAAAAAATTAAACAATCTGGAAATTAAGAAATCCATAATTAAATATTTAAAACCTTTTAAAAAACATTAAATCAGATATTTGAGAAATTAAAAATGCAAATAAATATATCAGAAAAAAAAACAATAAATCACATATGCAAAGCTTAAAAAAATCAAATAATAAAAAACTTAATATTTCAAAATGATTAAAGTTCAAAAAATCTCAATTTAAAAAATTCAAAATAAAAAAAAGGTTGAAAAAATCGAAATAAAATAACAAAAGTTTTTTAATATTTATGAGTTCAGAACACAACAAATTCAAAAGCTACAGTTCAGTTAAAAATAAAAAGATAGAAACTTAAAGAAATTATCATTTCAAATACAAGTAAAATTAAAAAATTCTGTAAATCAAAATTTTTAAAACTCAAAAATAAATAAAAAAGGAACAGTCAAAATTTTCATTCTCTAAATCCTCTAAATTATGAAATATGACTTCAAAAATGTGTATTAATAATGATTCAAGATGGCGTAGAAATAAAAAGTTCAAGAATTTAAGAATTTTGGAACTTTAGAATTTTAGAATTTTAGAATTTTAATTTCGACAAAATAACATTTTTTTTGGTTCATATAAGAATACAAATTGGTAGCACCGTTAAAGGTATAATTTATTATTTGCCAATTAAATTTACCTGTTAACACACATATTTAGTATATTCCGAGGCATATTCAAAAACAATTGAAGATCAAAAATTATTCCTAAACAAATATTTATTTGAAATTATTAAACTCAAAAGAAATGTGTATTTTAAAAGTTTTTTAAAACAATTTGTTTTTATAGTACAATTTTTGTTGGGGTACTAGCCGTGCTGTAATACTATGGGTTAAGTTATCAATTTTTTATCAGGTAAAAATATAAACACAAAAAAAATTGCTATATCATATACATAAATGAACTAAGCCTGAATTCGTTTACATAAAAAAATCGTTCTCAATAAAACCAGACCCCAAAATCATTTATTATTACAACTTATAATAAAATGCTTAATTTCACCCAACTTGCAGATTTTATGTAAGCGTGTAGTCAACATCCATCACACCAAATTGCAGTAACTTTTCAACAAGAAAGAGAAGAGAGAGCTTGCAGAAAAGTACGGGAACGGTTTTGCTGCAACTTCTACCTCTCTCACTGCAGAAGTTCTGCCTGAGAGAAAAGTTACTTTTGTTGCAGAAAAGTACGGGAACGCTCTTCTGCCGTTTTTGTGCAGAATTGCAGAATTCTGCAGTACGGGAATAGACCTATCATCAGGGATGGTGACAAAACCAGACCACAAAGTCATGGCACACTCACACTCAACACGGAAAAGCGTGTGTTTGTGTAAATTTGAGGTGCGAGAAGCAAACGTGGAAAATAAGAGCGCAAATTCCGATTTAAGCCGTCGTCGTCGTCGTAAACATTGCCCTCGCGAGGGTTTACTACTACGGTGGAGTCACCCACCCACTCACTAAATCAACGGTGGATGGGGTTGTTCATAGAGTACGAAACAGGAAGTTTAAAGTTACTTTTGATTTGAAGAATCAACGTTTCGGCCGACTTCTTTCCTCCGGTCATCTTCAGGGTCTGTTCTTCACATTTAACGTGAACACAACCAAATTAAGATACGTAATTTTCAAACAACCCTCTAAAAAAGGTTTGCAGTGAGTTTTTCCCCTCATGGGGTTTTCCGGGCACGGATTAGAGTGGGGATGAGATGTCGAGACCCGCCGTCATCAAAATGCATAACACGTGGTGGCAAATCTATGCTTTTGCAACAGCTTTTTCGCGTTCTTTTTTTCTTCCTGAAGACTGCTCAACAGGCTGCCGTTGCTACCTACACACACAGGACCCAGGACGACATTGCTTGGGAGCTCGGTAGAGAATTATGCTTTCAATTCCGATTTTCCATCGCGACTTGGCGCGCGGCGCTATTTTATGTGTCTGGGGTAAAAAAGAGGCAAAAGACCTCACTGTATGTGTGTGTTTGTGCATTTGGTGTGAATGGCCACTTGGACGACGATAAAGGCGACGTGGTGGTAGAAAATGGGCCTTTTTTACGGGCGACTTTTCTTGAAGAAAAGCTCTGCCAGGTTTCCGCGCTTCGCGCGTGGGAAAATTGCCGTTTTAGATGAATGGCCGTAACCCGGTCCGCGATTGATGATTTGCTGTTTTGCAAGCTCGTAAAACAGTGGCGGTTGAGTTTGTCACTTGTGACTGCGTAACTGAGTTATTATGATTGACTTTTTTTTATTGATTTTACACTAAAAAGGTAAAACAAACTGTAAAATCAGTTGTTACAACCAAGTGTTTTGACATTTAGAACGTACCATGCAATTTGAACACTTAATTCGTGGTTCCGAATTTCATGAACGCTTGTTCACGATTTTGGGAAATTATTTTTCTCCGTGTAAGAATACACTCAAAATTTGAACTGTTTGTTTTATTTTGTAAATAACCTAAAATTCAATTCAATAGAGTCGAACAACTTAAGGAAACCTAATTTTGACGGATCATGACGGTAAATCAGCAGTTACTTACTTCAAAATCCAATCTCTTGACGTCAAATCTGAACAGTGCATCGAAAGCAGAAGCTAAAGAAATCAGAAATCTCATCCCACAGTCACGTGTCCGGTCACGTGTCATTAACTCCTTTCTCTGAAATGTTCTCCCTTCCTGGGCAGAGAGAGTTCTGCCATAGCCACCTCTTTTCTTGTCCGCCATTCTATAGTAGCGATTCAAGGTAATAAAATCCAGAACACCACAGGCTCGCACAAAGGACTTTTTCTCCGCTGTTCCACCTCCACCTTCCAGGGAAGCCCTGATGACAGTCAATAAATTTCTGTTTGGCAACCCTGGCAAGGCAAGTCTGGTGCGGTGAAGAAATTTAATCGTTTCACTTTCTGCCCAGCCCAAATCTTCCGGGAGGATGCTGCTGCTGGTCCCGGGGAGGTTAGGAGGGTAATTTTGTCCTCCCTCCTCTAGTTTCACTTCCTGGTGTCCTTTTTTCCACCAACGAATGACAATGACAGCGTGGCGGTATTTAAGGATCGGCAGTCAGCAGGGTGTAGAGAAAATTGATAACAATGCGCAGAAGGAGGAGGTTCCGACTCATCCTTCGGAACGACGACGTGCGGTTTTACTGCCCGGTTTTCGGAAAATTGAAAAAAAAAAAAGACGACGAAGAATGGTCACATCGGTTGAGCTCACTGTCGCATGACTAATCGTGTTTATGACACGCTGATTAACGACGGTTTTGGGTTCGAGGGATGAAAAAATCAAAAGTCCATTAGCTTTTGTCATGGGCGGCCAACTGGCCGTACTCGGCCAGGGAGACTAGATTGGCCGATTTGGGGATGGTACTTATCACACATTTGGGGGACTTTTTTTCTTCTTCATTTAGAGCAGCACAAAATGAACAACACCGAAAAGGTGGTCTGGATTGCGATACAAATTGCGTTGTGGTAATGATGATTTGATCGAAAATCGTTGGATAGATTAGGTGACGTTTGCTAAATGGCCTCGTTTGATGGTTGGATCAGCAATCAATTTAATTCTGAGGTGATGAAATGTTCTGTTCTTTTGTACAAAATAAAAATCAGTAGAGAAAATACTTTGGAAAACGTGTTTTTATTGCAATTTTTTTTCGAAATGATATTTGTTTCTGTAAGATGCTTGATGTCAAGTGCAGTTTTGTATTTAATTTGAAAAGTTAATCAATACGAATTTTGCGAACAACTTGTTTATAAAAATATTATACTTTGATCACAAATCAAAGCTGAGTTTACATAAAAACTTGTAATAATTGTTTTTTCATTTAATATCCTTTTTATCAAAACATACCAAAATTGTTCCCAAGGATGCATAGTGACCCACCAGATTTTTTGATTTTTTTTCTGTGTTTATCTCCGACTCTCTTTTCATAAAGTGAAATAAATAAATTGTCAAATAAAACAATTAAAACTATTGTGTTCATCCCGCGATATTCTCAAAATCTGGAAATTCTCAAATAAAGAGATTTTTATCCTGGTTTAAGCAATAAAACCCATGTATGAGTGTTACAAACTTCTAGTGAATTCTTCAAATAATATATTTAGTCTATTCTAGTAAGTTTTTTTTTGAATTTTTCTTACTTTTTGTTAAGCCCATAGTCAAAACAATAATTTCTCCAACATGGATTAGTGTAACACACAGCTGAAAGGAACTCCAAAACTCTGTTTTGTACACAAATTGAACTTATTGTAATCTGTTTATTCAAAAATAAAAACTGAATTGAATTGAATTGAATATATTTAGTCATTAATTTTTTAGTTTTCCTTAAATAAAGTAAAAAAAAACTCTATTTTGTAGTGAATTTGAAGATTAAATTAAAGACGCTTCAGAATCTTGAACAAAACATTATATTTTTGAGTAAAAGACTCCCAAAATAAATCTAGTTGATCACAAATTAAGTTGTTACTTGTAATAAGAAAAATTAGAAAAAAAAAATCTGACCAAGCTCAAGCTATAAAGATGGATAATTCTAGAGCAGTCTACGTAATTCTGGAGTTTCGCATTTTATCAGGATTTTTAATTTGATTATTCGCATGTCAAAAGGAGTCATTAGTTTTCCCAAACTGGTCAAAAGGGCAAATATTTAATATTACGTCCTTTTGAAATGTTGAACTGGATTCACAAATTTTCAAAATAAAAAAAAAGATCCAAAATTTTTTTCAAATTTTTAATTTTTCGCGTTGAAAATTGGAGTTGCTAAGATATTGGCTTAAGAAAATATTTGGCTAGTTGGGTGAGCCATTGAAAACTTCATTTTTTCTGTTTGTTTTTCCTTTATCAAATGTACCTCAGCAACCAGAGATTCAATCTTCAATGTTACTTAAACGAAATTTAGGTTTTTTTTCTGAAGCTTTCGAAAATAAATATTTTTAGAAATATTCTCTCAAGAGCACTTTTTTAAACATTCATAAAACTACAAATTTTTAGATAAAATCAAAATCTTCAAAACAGTGCACTATATCAAAATTTCTGTAAAGTACTTTTCGATTGCCATTTTTTTTACATTAAAAACATTAAAAAAATCATTATTATAAAAATCATATTCGGTGGCTCACTTTTGGCCGTACATGTCTAACATGGCTCAAAAATTGTCCCCTAAAACAAAATTCCTCATCACCTACAAATTGGCCGAAGACACCAAATCGATCAGAAAGTTTCTATCAAGGATTTTCGAATATTTACGTACCACCTTGTAATTAATTATTTCATTAATTTGAATATTTATTTATTAATTTGAATAGACACCTGCCAAAATTGTATGGAAACTTGTAATGACACAAAATGGCTTCTTTGGTCATGAGGAAGGACCCAACAAAGTTTGAGCCAATTAAAAAAATGCACAGAATCGTAGAAAATTGCTCCACGCAAAAAAAAAATACAGATGAGAAAATTTCCTTCAATTTTCTCTTTAAAACTTTGTTGATCGGACTGCTGGTTGCAACAAAAGTGTGTTTAGCCTTTTCAAAAGGTTAGTTATTATAATAGTTTGTCGTTCATCAATCCTATTTTTAAGCTAACCAATTTCTACATGATCTAATCAGTGCCAATCATTTAAACCACATTTTCTATTGATTAATATAAATTCATCAGTGACAGTATAATATAAAGACACAAAATACCAAATGTCACTGTTTGAGCGCCAAAACGTTTGTTCGTGTCATCGAGACACCAAATAATTCACGGCAAAAAAATACACTCCTCAACCATAAAATCAAATTCTCTTCCTTTCGAAAGTGACTCTTCCCTCTCTCGAGTGTCCACACAATAGTTCCGCGCCATCGCCACCGTGCTACGCCGCCAGAAAATCGTCCAATAAACAACGTCCCAATCAAATCCGTGTTCAAAACAGCTGTTCATAAATAAACAACCCCACAAATCTTGCGCCATTTTGAAGTGTGTGTGGGCAGGCTCTTTTTTCACAAAGATTTCTTAATTTGTGTCGGCAACTTAAAAACAAGAGAGCGCTCTGTAATTTTGCAGGATTTTCCACCATCAATCATCACAACGCGACGATCGAGACCAAGACGCGCTACTGATGAGGTTTTCACTTCAAGTGCCGAATTACGCAAGTTTTTCGCTCGCTTTTTTTCCATTTTCACGCAATTGCAGCTTTGAACATTGAGATTGAGAGGTTTTTGACCTGATCGGGGCGGCCAATCTAGTAGGCTGTGCGAGCCTACATTAGAGAGGTTCACGGCGAGGATCAGTGACTTCTGTTTGAGGTCATGATAAAATAAGCCTCACTGATTCGATTGGAATTGGTTACAGATTGCATCTCCTTCACGTAGGTTCTCTAAACTGGACCTTGATCAAGATGAAGATGCACATTTCTCGTGGTGCTGCAGCAACCTCATTTGCCTCCGACGACGACGACAGTTTTTGCGCGCAAAATGTGCATCTCAACTCGACCCCCCTCTCTAAAAATAGATCTTTCGCCATCGTCTCCTTGGTCTTCACAGCATCAGTCACTACTCTGCGAGAGGTTGGTGATGGTGATGATGATCAGCGTGTCGGCCCTATGAATTACCAAGACAAGACCCCGAGAATATCTCACTTCATTTTGGGACGCCCAGCGGTTTTTAGTACCAAATTACAGATTTTATGAGCCCTTGCGTTGTCTTCCTTGGTGGAGCACTTTTCCGACTTGTAAGTTGACTTTTCCGACTAGAAGTCTCAGACGAGAAGAGACACACAAACAGTTGATGCGCATTTATTTCGGAGGTTTTATAGGGAATCTCGCGACGACGACGACGACAACGCGTTGACGGTAATAGGTCAGAAATAGAATCGTTAGTGGTTTTTAAGGGAGCAAGCCAGCGAAAAAGTACTAAACGTCGTGGAACCGATTGCGCTTCGGAGGGAAACATGGGACAAATTGTTGCTTTGGGGATTGAAGTCGTTTTTGAACGGAGATTTTCAAAGTTGATTCTATGAAAAAACATAGCAAATTTGATTAAAAAATGTACAGTACAAATGAAAAATTGTGAGGCAATAACTTAATTCAAGAAGCATATAATGTCACATTCTTTCCCATTTTTAATCAATGTTTCTAGAATTAAAATCTACCCAGAAACACGTATTTTAACTATGTTAGGTTTATGCCTCTCCAACTAACATAATACGACTTCCCCTGTTCACATAAATGTCCAACAAGCAAAAACGATAAGCTAAGAAAAAAAGAAAGGCAAATTTGTCCCAGTTGGAATGGACTTTTGAAATGGAAAATTCGATATTTTTTTTATTATTTAACATTCTTATTAAACTAACAACGTAAAGTTAGAAGACGTGTTCAAATGTGCCCCACTTCTCTATCTGACCTGAATTTGAGGCAAAAGGACAAATTTGCTACCGTATTTCATGAAAACGATAATTTTAATGCTATTTAAAAAAAATCGAAAGATTTTAATTTTTTAAAAGCGTAGTTGTCCCACAAGTGCCAATTAAACCACTAATAAAAATGTGATTTTAATTAGATCGACTTCATTTGAATCCTTAATTATATCTACAAATAAAATATAAGAGAAATAACGGTGTATTTTCAAAATCAAAAAACACAAAAAAAAATCAAGTGAGACTTACGTGCAGGGTAGCCACTCAAGTCGAGAAATTGAAAATATCTGGAATTTACCAAAATCCGCAAAAACGGGAAAATGTCGAGAATTTATGATTTTTTGTAAAAAGTCGGAAATACCTATATTAATTGTTCGACTATTATTTTGCGGTATTTTCTACAATTTTAAAATCTTAAAATCTAAATATTAATTTTACTCCTCTTTTAATTTAAATTCATCTTGAGCACCTAGCTTTAAATTTATGGTTCCTCAGGCCATTGCAAATTTTATTTAAATTTTTTATCCCTTCAATATTTCCTCAAAAAATTTTAAAGCAAAAAAAATTGTCCCTTCAATATTTCCTCAAAAAATGTGGAAGCAAAAAAAATTCTAGTAAAATAAATTGTAAACTATTTCGAAAAGATTGTACAACTTGAGTTTGGTACAAGCTTTTTTTATGATAAATATTTTAAAATGTTAAAACTAAATTCATAAAGAAAACTTTTTTTAGTTTTTGAAATTATATAAAAAAAAGAAATGGCATAACTAATTCAACAAAATTTTGATCGGGATATAAAAAATCTGTTTAAAAGATTTGTCTCTTCAAACATTTCACATAATGAGAGGAGTGGAGCATTGAGTCATAAAATCTTATTTAACTGGATTTTTCTCTGAAAAAAATAAAATACTGTAAATTTAATAAATCAATCTTAATTTAAAAAATTACACGTCATAATTCTCAAAATTAAAAATTAAAATTTGCCTGTTTTTGAATTTCTAGACGTTACGATTTGTTGACTGTTTACGATTTTTTCACGAATTTGAGTAATGATTCTAGAGTTCCTTGGCATAACTATTAAATAAAATTTAGAATACAATTTTGAATTCAGATATTTTTAACTTTTTGCCATTCCCAATTTATCAACAGAAAAAATCTTGACTAAACAATTTTTTAAATGTACCTTGAAATTGTAAATTTTTGTAAAGCTTTTGATAATTTTTAAAGAATGATTGTTTATTTTTTCTCTATGATTCTAAATAATGATTGCTTTGAAGTTTTTTTTATTTATTTTTCTGTTAGGTTTCTATTTTACTTGAATAACAAATATTTGATTTTTTTCATCCATTAAAAAAATCGATAAAAAAAAGTTAAAATCAATCATATTAAGTTTTTATAAATAAATTACAATTTCAAATCATTATTTGGGTAAGAAATGCCTATTATTTCAAGTTCTGGAAACGTCGGGAAAAAGTCTGGAATTTGCCCATTACACGTTTTCTTTAAAAGGTAGTTGGAAAATCATTGTTAGCAATGATTTTAACTTCCAACAAAAATTTAAATATTTTTTTGAACTCATTTTATGTTTTGTGAAAAAAAATCTTTAATTTGTTTATTGAATTTTTATATTTTTCTTTTTCTTGAATTCCTCCACACGGTTTTTAACACATTCTTTTCTGTTATTCCGTTTTTATTCCAGAACATAAATCACACAAATACATTAATCAATTGATCTAGGAAATTATCACTTGCGTAGAGAAAAAAATTTGAAAAGATACACGTAATTTTCTGTTTTTTAATTTTAGTTATTTTGCGAGATAGAGTGATTTTTCAGTTTAAATTGTGTTTTCTCCTTTTTTCGTTTTTGGTTGTTTCTTATAGGTTTTTCCTGAGTGACTTCGTTTTAATTTATATTTTTCATATTTCGATTTTTCCAAGTGTTGTTTTTTCACCTTTCGTCGCGACAATCAAGTGTGATTTCTTTTTCACCTGAGGATGTTCGTTTTGAAGCTAATTGAAGTTTTCATTTCACACGGGGGTGGTCAACCCAAAAAAAAAACTCGCTACTTTCACGTGCGTTACGTGAGACAAGACTTTCGGGGAAAATGCGTGGCACTTTTCCTTTCTCGTTGTGAAATTTTCCTCACATCATTATCGCGCGTCCACTTATGATGACGAGCGGACTTTTTTATATAACCCGTTTGGAAAGTGCGGAATGTTTCGACCTCGATCTGTGAAAGGTGGGCTGAAAGATTGACAGGGTGTCAACCCGAACGAGAAACTTTCAGGGGTTTGCTTTTTCTCGCATAATTTATCACTCAGTTTGGTGCGTAAAAATATACTCACACACGTGAAAGTAACAAAACAAGCCATTTTGAGCGCGGACCACATGACCGTCAATTCACCTTTTCGCGGTCTATTTAGTGGTCAAACGCGATTTGATATGCGGGTGGAAAGTGTTGTTTTTTGTTAACGGATTTCGAGCGCTTTTTGCGCTGTCTGGCTTTCGGATGCGCTAAATTGTTAATGACGAATTAATTTGCACTTTAAAGTTGGTTTGACGTGTAAATGAATTGAATTAGGCTGTAATTGACCTTTTCTGGTTCGGCGGACTCCAAACGGGTTGACCTGGGGCTGGGGGACAGCTTTGAATTTAATTACGCCTCTAATGCGTGTTTATTGCATGTGGAAAAGTCACCGCGAGCACGTTTCGTGGTTCAATGTCATGAGAACAGTTTGGTTTTGTCGTTGAAAGTTGACAGATTTTTTCAAATTTGCGCTGATATCTGATGCAAAGAAATCAATCCAAATGACCATCAAATTTAATGATCAAATGATTAAATTACAGGGCAAAACGTTCACCAAAAAAGCTTCGCTCAGGAAACAATTTCATTCACAACACCGTTTTCGGATAAGAAATTACCACCTGTGTGCGAGCCGCGTGCACGTGATAAACCTGTTGTTGAAAATTTCCTCCCCAAAAAACGAGCCCGCGATCATTTCGGATGATTTCGCGTTGTTGAGGCATCAATTTGCCACCATCACCCCAAATCGAAGAAAAAAAGTTACGTCGAGATTACTTAATTGATCTCCGCAACTAATGGTCTGAGGCGAGGAGGAGGTTGATGTGAAATTTTTCCTTTCAGCAGTTTTCTTTTAAGAGGCGGTTTGATTTCCGTAACGAATTGTGAAGCTGGAGAAAAGTTGATGGGATTGATTAAGACATTTCAGTGGGTAGTTGGATTTGTTTTTTAAGATTTTAAAATATATTTTTTTTAATTTTGAAACAACTTGGGATTGATTATTAAAAAAATCGATTTTTCCATAACTTCGTAGCCGGCCTATTGATGAGTTGTTCTTGCAAATTGATCAAATTGACGCAATTCAGTGGCATTATAATACACTAAATGGTATTATTTGCTTGATTTCATGCGTTTGGGCGTTAACATTTTGTTATAGTTTCATATCCGGCTCTTAAATTGATTACACACAGACAGTATTGGTGCGAATTGTATTAAGCAAACTAATCGAGTTGACGCAAATCAATCCCTTTTTGAACAAATATGATTTTGATTTCAGATTTCATTCATATGGATGAAAAAAAAATGTTTTCCATTACGGCGTAGCCGGCCTAAGGATATTCATTTTTTTTACCGACAGACAATGTTGATAAATAATTCATATTTTTAATTTTTGAAGTGAATTTCAATTAAAAAAAATATTTTCAAAAAATAGTATCTCAGAGTATTGAAAACATAACTTCACCATTTTTTGATACGTTATGTGAAATTTTCCGAGGAATCCGATAAACATATTTTCAGACATAGGCTCTTTGGTCCCGAGACCTTCAAAACAACATTTTATGTTTTCATACGACCTTTTCAAATGTTCAGCTGGATTTTTGAAACTTCTTACTATTTTTACCAAATAGCCAAACTAATCACCTTTTTTTGCGTCTAGGACAGCTAAAATCGGATGAAATGGCGCGATAATTTTTTGAAAAAAGTGGTTTTTGCAAAAATCGACGAAAATTTCCATTTTTCGGACCACCCCAACACGGCGTAGGTCACCCTAATGGCCAAACAAAAAAATTCCGGTCTAATTATTTTGGCCAAGGAACCCCCAGAAAAATTTTGAGCCCGATCGGAGAACTTTTTTTTCGAATCATGCTGTTTTCGTGGAGAATTGCTGAATAACTTCATAGCCGGCCTACTGTTATGAAACTGGTTAGACACCTACACACAATGTTGGTCAATTTTTTTTGAAAAACTTCTTAGGTTGACCAAATTCAGTGACATTTTAATCTTAAAATCTTTTACATTTCTTGTTATACTTCTTTCATTAGGAAGTGACAATACTTTTTTACAAATTCGTGACCGGCCTACGGCTTAAGGTTTGATAACAGGCAGAAAGTGTTGGTGAATAAACTCATTTTTTTCAGTTTCTAAACAATTTTGAAGTTTTTAAAAGCAACAGTTTTTTCCATTATTTCGTTGCCGGCTTACGGCTTAAGGTTTGGTAACACGCAGAAAGTGTTGGTGAACAACTTACAACATTGGGTTTCTAATTTCAAAAAATTTTGGAATTTTTTAAAAGCTACAATAATTTTTCATAATTTAGTTGCCGGCCTACGGCTTGAGGTTTGGTAACCATGCAGATAGCGTTGGTGCATAAACTATTTTTTTAAATTTGTTTACAATTTTGATTTTTTTGTTAAAGCAACAATTTTTTTCATAATTTCATTGTCGGCCTATGGTTTAAGAATTGGCAACACGCAGAAAGAGTTGGTGTATAACCTAAAATATTTTTTCCTAATTTCTAGACAATTTCGAATTTATTAAAAGCAACAATATTTGTTTCTGATTTCGTTACCGGCCTATGACCTAACCTACAATATTTTTATGCTTTCAAGTTCAGATTTTTTTGAAAGCATTAATATGCAGTAACATGCAGAAAGTATTCGTTAATTACCTACTACAATATTGTTTTTTTCTAATTTCTAAATAATTTTATTTAGAAAAAAAAGCATTTTTTTCATAATTTCGTTGCCGGCCTACGGCTTAAAGTTTGGTAACACGCAGAATGTGTTGGTGAATAACCTTTCATATATTTTTTCTAATTTTTAAACAATTTCGAACTTATTAAAAGCAACAATATTTTTTCATAATTTCTTTGCCGGCCTACGGATTAAGGTTTGGTAACACAGTGAAAGTGTTGGCGATTAAGCTACTTTTTTGTAATTTCGAAACACTTTTTTTTTTTTTAAATCAACAATATTTTATCATGATTTCGTTGCCAGCCTACGGATAATGTATTTGCTAGACAAACGGATCGTTGTGAAGTGATGCAATTCTGTGTCAGTTTAACTTTTTGTTATTCTTCACTCATTTGGGTTTAGTGTACTAGATCAATTTATAACTTGTTTATTTGCTTCTGTTATTTTTCCCTTTTACAAATCCAAAAAAGCACACAATAACCCCGTCTCAAAACCTTTTTTTTTTTCGATCATTCCACGTGTTGTTAGCCCCCTGCGCAGGATTCAGCCCCCGTCGTAAATTACGCTCTAGGTGACAATTCAGAGTTTTTCAGTGTTTTTTTTTTTGTTTAGTTTCTTCATTCAAATTTTAGCCATTTAGACAGCGTTCCATCTCTCACAGCAGACAAATCTAGTTGGTAGTGTGATTTATAGTTGTTTCTCTTCATACATAGTAAACATCCCAAGCGAGCAAGCAGTTGAGCAGTCAATTTAGAAATCTGTAATGACAAGAAAAACCTTTAGCATTTTCCCACTATTTTTAGCGAGCCTAATTAGTTGTGTTTGTTTCTCTTATTTTTCTCCTTTCTGAACACCACCACAAAAAAAAATAACGAAAAAAAAAGACCCATCACCTAAACGGCGCACGTGTCGTGTGCCGTCCACGTGGTGGACCGATGACAGATCCACTTCACTCAGCTGTGATTTAGGAAAAATCGTTCGTTCGAAATTCGAGATGAAACAATGTGAGAGAAAGAGTGTGCGTGTGTGTGTGGAAAAAGATTTCGTTTGCGCCTTTCATTGTCAGAGTTTTTCTTTTTTTTTGTTTTTCTTTTTTCTTGAAACATAATCGATCGACTAACTTTAAACCTAGCGTGCCTAGAGGTGTACTGTGTTACTTTTCCCTAAATATAGCGACTTATAAGAAAGAAAGATACAACGCAAAACTATACTAAGAATCTAAGAGTACTGAAGTATATAACTGCTTTAGCGTTTCCAGAACTTTACACTCAGAAAAAGAGAGTTGCGTTTTCTCGTTTTTTGAAGTATGTGTGTCTATTTCGTGTGTGTGAGTTTGGAGTGTGAGTTTGCCGGCAAAACGGGTCAAATTTTGGATTTGGTTGAATATATATCACACACTAAAAGCGATTAATCGGGTTTGTCGTTTTTTTCTGTTGTTGTATTTTATGTTACGTTTTTCTTTCGATGTTTTAACAGTTTATTGATGTCCATTAACCAACCACGTGGCACGACGTTCAAACTGTCAAATGCTTTTAGTTTCAACAAAAACTGATATCCGAAAACAAATTAGCTCAGCACTTCAACCAATCTTAATTGTACTTATTACAACATCCCTCCCAAACGAGGTGAGAGCATATAAATCTCAAAAAAACCTTTCGTCAGCTCATCACTTTTTTCAAAACCCACGAGTACGTGACTTCTCATCGATCCCTCATCGAGTGGCGGTGGCCACTTGAAATGCGCTGCGCCAATCAAAAAAGTGGTGCGCTAGTGGCCACTAGAGGGCCACCCCACACCGCCTACTTCATTCAAAAGATATCGCGAACCACTTGACAGCTTCTTTACACCTCTCTCTTCAACCTCAAACACGAGCTATTCTGGGAAGGGTGTAGCAACTGCTGTTTCCGGTTTGAAACATCCGCTGAAAGCGGCTGACGTGGACGCCCTTTTGTGTAACTGGAGTCCCTCGATGAGTGGCGCCACTCGGCGGTGAATAGCGCGGTCCCCTCCCTCTTGTGAAAAGTTGTCAAGTTTCACTTTTTTCTTTCTTTCTCTCTGTTGTTAAATGAGTACATCATAAACTACAACCGGGTTTATCAAAGTTGTCAGTCGGTTAGTCCGACCAACGGTTCCACCGTTCCGGCTCGACTGCTTCCAGCTCAAATTCAACCTGGTACAGTTAGTCGTCGAATTTTTAATTTAAACTTTTTGCAATGCTAATCAGCGTGCGCGTAGCGCACCACCAACACACGAGTTGGAGGTTGATTGTTGTTTGTGACGCGAGACTGCTGCTGACAAAAGAAAATGTAAACAATGGCCGCCATTACTGACGGCAAGGGTCAAACGAGCTTCGCCCCTAATGGTTCCCATGGAGTCGATTGTGGAGTTGCGCGCGCGACAAGGTCTTATCGGTTGACATTGTACACACGGTGCAGTTCTGGGTTCGATATTGGAGCGTAAGACGGAAGGTGGCAGGTAATTTGTTAAATTGCTTCCGATTTCTGTGTAGACTACTTTGTAGCCTTCTTGAAACGATAAACGTGCAAACGGAGCCCGACGTCATCAAGTCCAGGAACCGCATATTTTTTTTAAACGGAGTAGTTCTACTTAAATTATCATGTTTTGAGCAGTAACTTTGCTTCTTTTTCGATTGCTTTCCAGTGAAAAAAATAATTTTGATATTAGCAAAAGAACGTGACTTAGTGACGTAGCTCTACGTCATTTTCAAAGTTTTACCTCTATTTTTTTTTAATTCGGTTGCAAAAACATCCAAAGAATCTTAAGCAAATTGATTTAGTTCCAATAAATGAATGAATGGAGTTTCTCCAAAGCAAGCAATTTTTGACTTGTATCAAATTTAATGAAAATAAATGACAGAATATTCTTTGGGTGGAAAGTAATTAGATATGCTTTTTCGATTAATCCGGCAACCCTGTCATAAAATTTCGCTTCATCAGAAAAAAACTAAACCTCTGAGAGCAGAGAATAGAATAATTGAAAAAAATGCTTCCAACATAAGAAGGCATCGATGAACTTAACCGATGAGTCCTAAACTGCCTTTTGAGTTTTAGTATTTTGAAAAATGATTACATATTTTTTAATATTTTTAGGGCGTGATTTTTGACAGACCATTTCGAAGTTATCAGTAAAAATAGTCATAATCTTTGTTTTAAGTTTTCTCATCAGGGATGGAATAATCGCAAAAAAATCATTTTCGCTTGCGAACTTTATTCACCCGCGAAAGAGAGAGGAGGCAAATCACGCAAAAGAAAATCGCTCCCGAAATTCTCCTAGAAAATCAATCTGCTGATGTTTTGTTTGTGAATTTCCTTGTCAGCACCACTTAGAATTATTTATTTCGTTTTGTTTACACACATTGCCCATCTACAAAATGTGGCAGGTCATTTTTCGACGTGTGACGTTTCACTTGCAAGTGTAGTAGTGAAAAAGATGTTCCGCTGAATAATCAAGATGATGATTTTTTTAGAATCCTTTTATCGATCTTTCGTGCGCGAGAGAGGAGAGCCATGCTCCCTTCGGATTTTTTCTCTTGATGAACGTCCAATGATTTTCTTTTGATGATGATTATTCCATCGCTGATTCTCATCCTCAATTTTTCAACAAACTCAGAAGTTAAAAAATGTTTTTTTTTTTTGGTTTTTGGGGTGTTTATTTTATACAGATTTGGTAATTGTTTTCTTATGATAGAAGTCACCGAAGTTTTTAAAACATACTTTTAAAACTAAGCAAACCTTAACCACGTTTTTTGGGCCTCGTGCCGAGTTCCTGCACTGCACTGCCGCAAAACGTGGCGCAGATCTTCGCGCGTAGACGACAGTTCTAAAAATATGATCTTCACCCAAAATAACGAGCAAGAAGAAGGCAAAGTCGATCGTCGTCACTTCATTCCCCTTGGTCTGAGATACTCAACTCTGCTGTTCAACTTTTTTTTAAAGAAAATGAATTGAAGAAGAAGAAGTTTTGGCTTAGTCGGTGGGGCATATTTTTAGAAAGTCTCGTTCGGTGTGACGAGCAGTTGGGACGGGACTACGCTGACTTTGAGCGACTTTAAGTTGGCTAAGAATCTTGAAGAATTGCAGCCACGTGGGTTTGTCACGCCGACTTTTGACATTTCTAGCGGTGGGATTTCACAACACCAAAAAAAGAAGGGGAGCCTCATTACCTGGGAGCTCCCAAGTCGGACGTCATTACCGAAAAATTGTCAACCATTAGCACTAATTGAGGAAGGTGGTTTGGGGACTTTCCAGCCAAGGTGGTGAGAAATTGTCATATTTTCCTTCCACCCACCAGCACAATGTTGTGTTATCATTCTGTTGAGAAATGTTCGCCCAAGCTGGGTGGTAGGTGGCGCCCCCACGTGTCCAAGGTTGGTTTGTTGTGGATTCACCTCCGGTGAGGGGACACATATAAATAATGTTATAAATTATGGACAACTCCGGGCGACCCCGGGTCGCCCATCAACCAAAGTCGACGTTGGGAAGGCACACATGTAATTACTTCAATTTGATATAAATCGTGCGATATGCACAACACATGACACCAGAAGCACCAGAATTCCCCTAATGGAAGTGTTTTGTGTGTCCTCGAATTGCCGGACTTTGTTGCCGAGGACAGAAAATGAAATAATAAAAAAAAGTTATTTGAAAGCTTTGACCATCATCAAAAAAGCATTGACCAATCCTCGATGGCATCACACAGTCGTCGACAGCACAATTTCCTCGGAAGTGATGAAAAGACCTGTACTCTGTACTCTCGCTGATTGGAAATAGAGAGTGTTTTCCAGTTGCGATGATGTCGGTGGCCTACAATATTCAGGCGGCGAAATCATCATTGAATAAATTATGGCCCCCTCCCGTAAGGTCGGGGAACTCGCCGCAAGGCGAGGTGAAGCAATTAGAGATGGCAGCACTGGAGCTCGGGGGAATTTTGCTCCACTTGTAGAGCTCTTTTCGAGGAATGTGCAACAAAATGACAATTTTATGATAAATCGTATGAATATGAGGCAAAATAGCAAAATGATGGAAATATTTGTAAATCAATGCCTTACCCTCAACAATTACACTTATTTGGCTTATGTTATTAAATTCAGGGTTGCCAGATGTGCTAGTTTCACGATTATTCGTAAAAGTCTTCCAAGTACAATCTAGCAATTGAATTAATTTAGTTAATTAAATCTAGTCGTCGTGATCGTGCTATTGTGTCGCATGTCGTATATTGGACCAAATTTAGTTGAGAACGCCATTCTGTTCAGCATTAAATGCCTCACCTGTTGACCTTTTCAGAACCTCAACATTAAATTTCAATCCTGAGATATTCACCAAAACCGCAAAAAAAAACCCTGTACACTAGGGTGCCCAGAAAAAAATGACCCCCTGCTCCACAAGCAAAAAACGTTTTTTTTTTTTTGGTTATTTTAAGCATCTGTGTAAATTTTTAGCGAAATTGGTTGAGATTAACCCATTGATACCCGAGCCTGAAGTTGGTGAAAAAAATGTTTTTGATACAAAAATGACTTTTTTAAATCGATAATAACTCTTCAGGATCGAGTTTTACAGCTTTGGTTTGTTCTGCAAAGTTGTTTTCAATAAGAATCTCACTTTTGGGAATATTTGGATGGAGGTAGCGCACCGTGCAGACAAAACCGTAAGAAAATTGGGTTTTCCATACATTTTTTCGATTTTTCCCATACAAACTTCACCTTCGAGTATCAATGGGTTAATGTTGACCGATTTTGCTCATATTTGGTCCAGAGTCCTAAAATAGCCCAAGGAACAATATTCAGCTTGTGGAGCGAGGTTTTGAGAAAAAGTCCCATATTCTGGGCACCCTACTGTACACTCTTATAGAAAGATAGTGGCGATCTGATCGTGCTATCTTGTCACACAATGCAAATGCTACAGCTGGCCAAAAGGAATTTAGTCAGGGGACATTTTGTCACTTGTAAATGCCCGACTATTGTATACTTTTTTGTTTGTAACTCGGGAATTTGGCAACTTCTTGCTCTTGTTTTTGTTTATTCAAGTTCAAATAATATGACAAATTCATTAAATTAGTGATAATGATATTATTATATCTGGTTGCCAGATATTCGACATGATTTATTAACTTTTAATTATTTTATGGGATGCCAAATCCGACTGAATCCAGCCTCGCAAATACTGTGAAAAAATAGATCATTATGACCTCAATTTACAAAAATATCATCTTCTGGAATACTAAACTCGTTATTAGTCCCTCTCCATCGATCATATCCCTTGCATAAATACACACCACAACGGTGTGACAAACGTCTAAATCATCAATAAATTTAATTACTTGGCCACGGTCCAAACCTCTAAAAGCCAGAACTGCAAGCTCGGTCAGCCGTGTTCATCCGTAACCGATCTCGGAGGGCACACTCGTCAATTTGGTCACCACCACCAGAGAATCTCAATAGCAAAGCAGTGCTGCCAACTGTTTTGCTGCGCCACATGTCACCCAACGGGTTATTAATTGATTTCCGGCCCCGAAGTGGACCAAAAATACCCCTTGCGGCAAACCTGGCGCGGAGGTGACAGATCTAAGCGATCGTTAAGACTCGAATTGAGACACATTTCTCAACTTTCAAACAGAGCGTGTTGTTGTTGTTGTTGAGTTCGCCCACACTGTTTTCCGTCTCCACTAACGACGTCAACGAAACTACGAAAACAAACGCTCAAGTCGATCAAGTCGAAGGTCTCAGTCGCCATCGCTGTTTTTCGCGCGATCACTTGAAGTCGCTTTAAAAAGGGGGGAGACAAAATGGCGGCGACGACATTGCTTGGTGGTGGTGATAATTGACGACAACAACTGGATTAACTACACCACAAAAGTACAATCGACTAACCACGAGTACACACACACTCACTCACAAAGCCATTCATTGGACGGCAGTGATTGAGGTTTTCTTCTCGGTTCTTCCCTCCCTTCTCGAGAGTGAGACTTAAAAGACAGTCGTTAGTTCGAGTCACCGACGTGGGACGTGGGTGGGAGAAAAACGGTCGCAATCTGTGTGATCTCTGTCTCTTTCCTTCCTTTTCTTCCTCTGTGTCGCCGCCATTGCACTGACTTGTGTGCTCCAAAAGTCAAAGTGAAAGAAGAAATGTGGTGGAATGGGGCTGAGTCGTGCCCCACAGGGAGGGTTTTGTGCTGGGAGATATCTCCCTCTCCCCTTGCGGGGTCGAGGCAATGGACACGTGTAAAAGGTTGAGTGGGAATTGGAGATGAAGCTCTGAATAAGGGCATTTTATTCGATTGAATGATCATAAAAAGTCTTGTGTTCGAGGTTTCTCGTTATTTTAATTGCTGTACAAATCCAAATGATTTATTCCCAAGAAAAAATGGATCTCTTTCGTGAACTGTTTTTTAAATTTTTGAGCAGATTATATATAATTTTTGGTTAGAGTTTTTTTATTGTCAAACACTCAACCCGGTCTTAAGGGGTTACATACATGTAGAAAATCACAAAATTTTATATTACAGAATATTTGATAAATCCACTCAAAAGATGATTATTAATCACTCCTGAAAGTTTCATGAAGATATTTCATGATTAAACTGAGTAAGAGACGATTTAAGTTAAAAAATTTGCCATGCGCAAGGCGGGCTGTCAAACTTTGTTGGCGTTTTTCTCTAAAACCCGAGTTGATTTACGGGTGCCACGATATCTCGAGATGGGATGGACCAAATTGGCTGAAATTTGAGGTGAAGACTCTCAAGACATATCCCGTGTGCATGACTAGCACCAATTTTTCAATTTAGCTTTTTAAAAAAATACAAAAATCAAATGCTGACGATTTTTAATATGGAAAAAATAAAAATATTTTTAACTTTTTTTAAGTAAACTTTTTGAAAATCGGGCTTCGTTATATCATTAAGTTTTCCATACAAGTCTCCATACAATTTTGTCAGCTAACCACACAAAAACTGTATGTAAATATTTAAAAAAAATCTGTATCTTAGAAAGGAATTTTTATGACTCAGAAAAAAGTTACACTTTAAAAAAGAAATTATTAACTTTTTGCCACAAAATTCAACTACCTAAATTCGTATTTTTTTAATTTTCAAAACTATACGAAGAATTTTTTTCTAAGCAAATGCCGTTGGGTTATGATTATTACAAGATATAGTGACTTTTTGAACAAAATTAAATTCAAGCAAAAACCCAAATAATTTTTTTCTTTGAGTTTGAATCAACAAATGAAAAGTACTTTATTTTTTGAAGTAGCCACTAATAGTTAAATTTGAGTAAAACCCATTTTTTCGATTTTTAAAGGTAGTGGATATATTTGCCTATTTTAGAAAATATTGTTGATTTCTTTTAAAAAAATGAAAGTTCGTATGAGGAAACATTGAAGATAGTTTTTTTTTTTGTGTCTGAGATACTGCCACTAGAACTAAAAAAAAAGTTTTGTGAGTCACTCAAACAGCACTCCATTTCAAATGCTGATATCTCAGAAATTATTTATCCGATTTTCATTTCCAATCTTTTCGTTTTTTTTTAGTTTGAACAACCTAAAGCATTTTTTTATTGAGATATCAGCCTTTTGAAAATTGGGTACTTTTTTGGTGACATTTAAAACTTCAATTTCATTGTTTCTTTATATTTTTTTCCAATTCCCCAAATGAAAAAAAAATTGAAACATTGTTATTTAAAATTTAGTTTTTTATAAACACCTGTAAATTCAACATTATAAAGTTTACGATTTTGATCATTTTTATTGCATTTTATATCGGGGAATCTTAAAAATATAAGGGAAATCTTAAAAATATAAGGGTGAAATTTGTCTTGAAAATTATATTTTTGACTAAAAAGTTTTTTTTATTGAAAATCAAAACAAAAAGTTGCTAATTAATAAGGTTTTTTGATATTAATTCTTCTCCAAGCTGACTATTAACTAATTCAGCTTGAGCTTGTACTTGTGCTTAAGAGACGCTCAATATCTAAGTAAATCATTGTCCGATTTTCAAGGAAAAGAAAACTTTAGGAAATTTTCGCTGCTCTTTAAACAGTTAGGATAAAAATCGACAATATATCTGAAAATTAAAAAAAATCAAAAGAAAAAACAAAACATTAAATCATACTATAACAGAGATGTGTATTCCATTATTGAAAAATGTCAATCGCTCCAGATTTCATTCCATGAAATTCAGAACCTATCAACAATTCCAATCGCGTTCATCCTTGAACTTGTGCTTCAATAGTGTTACCTGTGTGTATGTACGCAAACGTACACGTTTATCTGTCCCAAAGATTACAGCATTTATCACAATGCCCAAGCGAGAATAAGGTCATTCCCGAACCGAGAATATTGTCGCTGGTATCGTGTGTTCACCCAACCCGACCAGAACCAATAATTATCGGCAGGCAAGCGAGCCTGCCATTGGTGAGTTGGTTTGGGTGACAAATGGCCGTCGTGTGTTGGTCGCCGTAAATAATTGACAATGTTTTTGTTGTTGTGTGTGCGCGCATTGACATTTTTTTTCGTTTACTGGCACCTGAAATAGCGCTTCGCGCGATGGTCAAAGTTGGCGACGATAGTTGAAAATTAGACCTTTTTTGGCTAAATTTGACGGTTCGTTGTTTGGGAGTCATTGAAGTCACTGTTCTGCTTTTTGGCGTAATGGAGACGCATGGTACTTTATCATTATTTTTTTCGATTTAAAATTTAATCTGGATATCCGTCACCAACGTGTCACCTAATGGTCGCCCCTCGGTGCAAAAGGGTTGATCATTTTTCTAGAGCTGCCATCGCCCGACCGAGTGACGACTGACGGTAATTATATGTATGCGTGCTTTTGGTTGTTTATTGTCAGTGTTGTGGCTGACAATTTTGCCCCTCCCACCTTTATTCACCACCGCCACACGATTGTTGTTTACACACCTCAAACTGTTTCGCTCCCCCACGAGATGGTGGTTGTATTTGTGGTGGCTTTTTTTTCTAAAGCTGTACACACGACAAGTGCAGTGAGTGACAATTGCCACGTACAAGCTACCATACAGAAGCATATGTGGGGAATAACACTGCCAATCGACCATTGAAATCGAATCGCGGTTGGATCTGATTACGTGGTGGTCGTGTGTACCCTCTTGGGAACTATTAAGGGGTAACTCGTGTGGAAAATTATTATCTTGGAGGTAAACTATACGAAAAAAATACTTTCAGAAAGAAATCCTCGAAATATCTTGTATAATGCACAGTTATCTATGAAATAAATGAAGCTTAAAATTTACAAAAATCAACTAAATCCCTTAATTTGAATATTCCCTTGAAAATTCTTCCCTTTTTAAGGGGATAAGGGAAATTCTCCACGGATCATCTCAAAAAAGTTTCGCTTAAAATAAATCAATGTAAGAAAATTTAAAAAAAAAGTAAATCAAATTTATCAGAGTTCTATTTCTTGAGTTAGATTGCATAAAAAACACTCTTTTAATAAAAAATAACTACTTTGGAAATTCGAAATCTACCTGAAACAATAACAAGTTTACCTTTTTCCAAAATTCGAATCCAGTCTAAATATTTGCAAGCCACAAAATGGTGGGAATCTAAAGGTCAGTTACCTTAAAAAGGTGGGAAAAAATGACAAATAGTCCAGCGCATTTTTTATTCAATTATCATTCTTCAAAACGTCAAAAAATCAACAATCTTATCAACCTTTCCGTTTCTTTCCGATTCCCCCCTTACAGTGCAATGCGTCCCAATGGTTGACAGTTGGAACGTCACCGAAACCATTGTTTACATAACTGAAGAAAAGTCAAAATGCCCCTGAATTAGCGCCCTCAGTGCAAACACTTCCCACAACCTACAATCAACCAACCAAGTCCCAGAACCACAACAGGCAGGCAGGAATTGCGTGCGTGCGTTTTTCGTTTTATTTGTCATTGTTTTTGTATCTCTTTTTTGTTATTTTCCAACACACAGACACCTTAAAACACACACACACACAAACGTCACAAGTTTTTCTTCTGTTGTTTACTTTTGTTTTCGTTTCTTTTCTTTGTTTTATTGCCGTTTGCTGCTGTTTGTTTTTGTTAATTACTATTGTTGTCTCACTGTTTTAGTTTTGTTTTCTTTTCTTTCGGGACTTGTATTGATTTCGTTTTTTTCGGTGTTTCTATTTTTGACACTTGGACAGTGTCCGGGGCAAACAGATCTAGTTAGCCTTCGCTCTGTGCGTGCTGCGTGTCTTCGATTGGTTTTTCTTTTCTTTTAGTTTTTTTTTTGTGAAACACTTACACATTACACACACAATCATACACACTCGGAAGCTCTGACTGACCGACCGGAAGAATTGTGAAGAGAGAGTTTTGACAAACTTTGAGTGCTGCGAGCCACCTTTGTTATATTTTTTTACTGAGAATTTGTTTTCTTTTCTTTACTGTTTTTTTATTTCTTTTTTTTTGCGTTTGGGCGTTATTTTCTCCGTTTTATTTCTACTGTTTTCATTTGATTTTTTCCATAACATAATCCAAAGTTTGCCGTTTTGGATGTGCGAGTTTAGTGCTCTTCTTTGACTGTGTAGTTTGCCCGGCGTTGCGTTGCGTTTGTTGCACGTTAAAACTGAACTAATCAATTTTTATTTCTTTTTCCCCTCCGCAGAGTCCCCCAGTCGTACATTTATGGAACGCCCTACCTGGGAACGGCCGCCGGACAGAGCGGGGCCGCCGCCGCCGCAGCCTCCGGACTGATGCCAATTCCTGCCACCCAGCTGTCACATGCCGCGGCGATCGCGGCCGCCACCAGCCAGTTCTATGAGTACCAGGTAGGTGTCGACATCTGGCGCAGAGTAGTGAATGCTCAAATGCATCTACTCACCGCTAGGTGGTGCTGGTTTAACAATAGAGGATTTAACATTGTTTTCTTCTCCTCTTTTAGAATGCCGTAGCGGCAGCCGCGGCCGCGCCCTACCCGGGCCAGTACAGCGGTTTTGAGGCGTACCCGTATGCGACCGCAGGGGCCGGTGCTACAGGTAGGCTTTACAATGGTCACACTAGTGCTAAGCTTAATGGCTCTAACGCAAACCCTAATATTCCGCGCGCAGGTGCCGCAGCAGCACAGTACATGGCCGGCCCGTACACGTACGCAGCGCTACCACAGGCTGCGTCCGCGGCGACCGGAGGCTACCCCGGCCTGTCGCCATACCAGAACGCGGCCAACGCCGCGGCGGCTTCCGCGCTGCAAGAGGCTCGGCTTCAATAATATTTACCGAAAGCGTCCTCTACGTTGTCGCTTCTGACGCTGCTCGGGGGTGGTGGGCTCGATAAGATCTGAACTAGTGCGCGGCGACCAAAAAAAAAGCAAACAGCACGCAACCAGTCCCAACCCCCTCCCTCTAGCGGACACTAGTGATAACAGCAGAACGAGGGAGCAAGCGGAAACGTCAAACCGCAAACAATGACACAGCAAAACAGACAGAGAGCAGCAGCAGCTAGTTTAGCTAGGCAGTTCTTTTTTATATAGATATTATCTAGTACTTATGCAAATAGTAGCTCCTAAGTAATCAATTATTTACTTATCGAAAGATTATTATTATTAATATTATAAATCATAAATTAACCTATTTATTATAACTTAGTTTTACGTACGGTCAACACTTATTATTTACTAAGTAATTAAAAACAAAGCTCAACACTAAGACATATGAATCTTAACCTTAAAGCAAGCAAAAAAAATCCCTTTATTATTATCTTTATGAAACTTAGTTGTAAATTATTCTACTGATAACAAAAAAAAACACACGAACATTATGCAACTATTAATTGCAATATAAAAAAGTAATATTTTTAAACGTTTCCTTTTCTAACGTCAAACTTATATACAACAAGCAATACATTTCATACAACAACAAAAAAAACTCACCCAAATCGGAACCAAAAACCAAACAACTCCTATCCCAAGCGGCACACTAACTTAATCCTCCTAGATCGAAACCGCCGACCTCCGGACGGGGAACATCACAACAAACACATATATTTTATCAAGAGAAAAATATACTGAAAGTAAACAAAAACTTCATATTAGAAAAATTATTTTAATTTTAATCTACATGAAAAGAGGGGTTAAAAACGACGCAGTTGGCTGAGAGAAATCGATGGAAAACTTATTAATTTCATTACCGATTAACCGTTAGTGATATTTATCAATTATAAAGTCTACTATTAACATATTAAAAATCACTATTTATACATGAAAAAATTATGAAAACAAGCGGAACATATTCTGTTAAACTTTTTTCGAGAGCGACACATTTTCGGGACAACCGCAAAAAAAAATCTCCTCCAAATTTTTCACCAAAATTATTTCATTTCCTAACCTAAAAATTGATTTCAAGCGCATGCTCGCTCAACAAGCAAAGCAAGCCGTGCCGTTTAAAGTTAAGATTTTTTTGTCAACCCAAACTGTCATCATCGGCATGATCTGACCACACTTTTTTTTTCTTTTGTTGTTGAATAATTGCTAGCGAAGAGATGAAGATGAAACACAAAATGGATCGAAATCTAGTCAAATGTTTTGTGTGTGGATTATTTATTTTGTTAGTAGGTCGTATTTAGTGCAAGTCAAGCCAGCAAGAGCAAACAAAAAACATCACAATTTCACTCAACCTTTCTTTTCTTTTCATTTGCTTAAGTTTCCCGCAAAAATCATGATTTCTTTTAATTTTCAACTTTCCATTTGAGATGAAGAGACTTTTTCAGCAACGGTACAGTAAACGCAAGTAGGCGGAGTCCTTCGCCCTCTAACCTCAACCGATTTAGCTAAGAAACCCTAATCAACACACACACACAAACTCGATCAGAGTAGGCGGCGAAACGGAAAAAGAAAAAAAGCGTAAATCACACACTGAAAAGAATTAAACATTAAAAATCTTATCAAAAATCGTGCCTTTTTGTGCTGAATTATGACAAGAGAAAGAGGAATGACACAACAACAAATCACAAACACAAACACACCGCTGTCATAAACAAAGAGTAGAAACATGGTTTTCCCCGGCTTTCCCCAAGTGGCACACAATCTCCCCGTCGTCGTCGTCGTAGCATTTTATGAAAAAGTATAAAAAGGATGAAATTATAAATTCAACAACAAATAACGAAGCGCACCACCAAATTTTGACAATATAGAGTTAATCGAAACCTAAAAAAAAGAGGAAAGTAAATAAAGCAAAACAAACGTAAAAAAAAGTAGAGTATTCTCAACATTTGAACATGAAGAAAACCTTTTAAGAGAAAGACGTATTTTAACAAAGAACCTTTTTAAAAAGAAGAAAAACGTAAACAAAACATGATTTTGGATTCGACGCTAGAAACATTATAACTTGTACTGAAAAAGTTCTCTCTTTTTAAAAGTAGTTGCAAAAAAACAAACACACACACACATAAAACTCAACCAACGGAAAACGTTAACATCTTTCTATATGATAGAGTGAAGAAACCCACACAATCGCAAATCCTTTGTGTTAGAGCGAATGCAGCAAAAAAAATCGTACGAAAATCAATCTTTTATCCGAGCAGCTAATTTTGACTTCTTTTTTTCTTCATTCACTCAAAAAAAACACTGGCAACCGCGGCAATTTTGTATGAACTTTTTTTTTTTTGAAAACTGTTCCCAAACGTACACAAACAAACAAAAGAAACCGCTGTAAAAGTAAAACGATGAATAGCAATCCCATTTCTAGTGGTTAAGTTTAAAAGAGAAAAAATACACACAAAAAGAAGGAAAAAAACACTATTACGCGATGGAATCTCATTATTGCAATTTGACGACAAAAAGAAGAGGTAAAAAAAGGGACGTGCCCGCAATTTGTGCGGTGGCACTACTATTTTAAAAAGAAACACAACAAAAAAAAAACAATGTAAAAAGTTATGTGCGACAAGCAGCAAGAAAACGAATATTTGTTTAAGAAAAAGTATTTTATACTTCATGGAGGAATAAAAAAAAAACAAACATGTGAAAATAACAAAAAAAAGAACGTTAAAAGCAAGGAGGCAGTACGCAAGGAATAAGCATATTAAAGAAAAGATAACTCTTTACAATGAAAAAGAAAAAAATATCAATTATACTTTAAACATTAAAAATCATATTATTACAACTTTAACAATAATGAAAACGACAAAGCAAACAACATTACTGATAACCTAAACAACTCAATTTACCAAGAGGAACCAAAAAGAATCACTTACACAAACTCTCACATACACACATACTTACACACTCACACACAAAGAGAAATAACATAAACAAAAAACGTAATAAGAGATATAGGAAGTTGTAATGAAAGCATGCGCGGAGAATTAAATGCGAAATGAATCAGTGACAAAGTGGAAACAACAAGAAATAATTATTATACAAGATTAGAAACTATATATTTAAAATAAAAAAGTAAAAAAAAACATATGGAAATGATTGCGTGTAATTATTGATATCCGAAATTGACCTTTAGCATCTACTAATAAAAACGCGGTGGTAACCAAATAGGACACTTTGTTACACCCGCTTTTTTACTGTAAAAGTGCGCCTGAAAAAAAAATCCCCTTAAAAATGCTCTTAAAAAATACCTTTCTTTCCCTAACAAACCAAATCATCGGTCAATTGAATGCAGTAGGCCTGGCCGTGTTTACATTTTGATACTCGCGTGGGTGATGCTGCCGTTGCAATTAATTGACTATCCAACAATCCGGAATTATTGAGCAAGTTTTATGCAACATTGATTGTTCACTCCCAATCACTATTAGATACTTTATATCTTGAAAAAACAAGTTTTTGGAATCTGTAACGAATGTCAAAGTGCTTATGATTCAACAATACATGCTCGATGATAATACATGCTCCTCTTCTGATTTTTATTCTGAATCAACCACAACCCTCCACGCATAATTTCAAACAGTGCACTGCGCTGAACTGCAGTGCCGGCCACCTAGTGGCGACTAGCGGAATTAATCATGGTTGAATTTTAACGAACGTTGGGGTGAAAAGTTGCTTTTGCTGGGTAGCTGCAAGTATTTTTTTTATCAAATTTATGTTATCAAATTGAACTAAAATGCCATTGAAAACTTTTTTTATTAAAAAAAAATATCCTAAAAAATAAAAGCCAACAAATTACAAAAACTTCCAAAAATTGATTGTGAATAATTTATAACAAATTAAATAACACTTATTTATGCATTTTTAATCATTTTTTTATTAAAAAAAAAAATATCCTAAAAAATAAAAGCCAACAAATTATAAAAACTTCCAAAAATTGATTGTGAATAATTTATAACAAATTAAATGACACTTATTTATGCATTTTTAATCAAATACAGATTTTCTGATCGTTTAGAAAAATAATTAAGGGATTGCTTATTTTTGATAGTTGATCATGTTTAAAGCAATTTGTAATCCCGAGGATACACAAAAAACATGGGAATAACATTTTTTGAAATTGTATAACAACATGGAAAGCTCAGTTCTTGTTGTTGCAAGATCATCAACTGTTATTCGGATGGTCGGATTAGCTGTTAAAATAACACAAATCATTAACAAGGGCATGTTCGAAATAGTAGTTTATGCAACAAGTTGCAAAAAGAGGATTTTTTCAGGACGAGTCGTACATTTATCCAACGAGGTTCACCGAGTTGGATAAATACGACGAGTGCTGAAAAAATCAAGTTTTGCAACGAGTTCCATACAACATTTTTTGCAATTTCGAAAAACACCCATTGAGTGAAATTTTAAGTCGAATTTTCATGTATTTTGTCAATAAATCGTTTAAATGAAAAAAATGTTGAAAAGTGTTACTTTTCGAAACAAGTGCTGAAAAGTTCAACTTTTCAGCACCCATTTCAGTGCTGAAAAGTAGAACTTTTCAGCATTTATTTTGAAAAGTGTTGCTATTCGATTCTGTTATTTTTGGTACAGAAAAGTAGGCTATTTCGTCGTTTAAGAATGACAGGAAAAGTAAGTAGTTTCACGACGGAATTGCAAAAAATAACTTAAAATTGTATTACTCTGTTAACACAATGACTGTTGTAAAAAACATAAATTGATATTTGCCTAGTATTAAAAAACTTCAAGCACTTTTAACAAATGTCAGATAATAAGGCCGATGCAAATATTTTTCAATGTTTTTTTTTCATCTCTTCTGGTCGAGGTCGAGGGGGCGCAGGGGAATACATTTTAAATAATTTCAGCTGATTGGACTTAAAATATTAAATTGAAATTTTAAAGCTTTTTGAAATAAAAATTGCGCCCCCTGATTTTTCGGACCGTCCGAACCGGGGAAACAAAATCTTTGAAAATTGTTTGCAATAGCGCCAATAGCCTAAACTGTTATTAAACTTTTATAAATTAATAGATTTTAGAAGATTCAATAATATTTTTTGTTATTTTAACAGTATATGTAATCGAAATGGCATGTATTTTAGTTATTACCGTCTGTCCGGGATACGTTTTGTATTAAATTTTCTAAAATCAGGCTTAAATTTTAAATTCGTTTTTTTATTTATTTATTTTTTGTATTTAGCAAAGTTGTTAGTATTAATTTTCATTTATTCAAAATATGTTGTACCTTTATTGTGCCTAGTACCCTAATTTGGGATTACTAAACATAATTTAACAAAACTGTGTTTTTCACCGATCTGGCAGGAATCTGCCAGTTGAGAATGATACGTGCTTTCATTCTCTTCATTTTGATGGATAAAAATAATTAACTTTTTTCCCTTTAATTAGAAATAATCATATCACTCTCACTTTTCATGGACAATTTCAGCTTCCGATTAGGTTCAAAAACTTGCACCATTTCTGCTTTCCTCGTGCTTCGGAATTTCAACCAATTAGAAGGTGGGATCCTAGGAGCAACAGACCCAAAATAGGGGCAAAAAGTGTTTTAGTTTTTCGGGCTTTTACAGCGATATAAGTTATGATTATCAAAAAAAAGGATAATGTACGAGCTTTAGCATTAAAACACTTTAGCATTTAGCTTTAGCATGTAAAATAAACTAGGCTGCCTATACTGCCCATGCATAATCAGCAAACTGAGAAAAACGTAAAGAAAGTTTGGCCACGTGTTATATGTTCTCGCGAAAAAAACTAAATTTTCTCCAGATTTCTAAAACAAATTAGTTTTTCCGAAAGAGCACACGATTTTACACCAAACTGCAAAAGTGATGAAAATGCATATGGAACATTTATGTTGTTGTTGTTGTTGTTGTTGATTTTATTAGGGGAACTTTAACCCTATGGGTCATTCGCTCCCGATTGAACATTTATGTGAACATGGGCAGTATAGCAGCCTTTGAGAATACAGCAAATAAAAGTTCGCTTTGCTTAGTACGCTTAAAATAGGGACATCTACCCTACCCTACTAATTTTACGCGATAAGGCACATATGGCCAAATCTGTTTGTCATAATTGTCTCCGCAAGTATTTTCTATTACAGAATCATTCGTTTCACGGAGCAAAACAAAATATTTGGTTTACCTGTTGTATAGCAAGAGGATCACACATAAATTGATAACGGGACGATTAGGAACGTCTAGGGCGAATCCCGGGGATCCGGACAGTTATGTTTTTTTCTGATGCACTTTTTTGAACATGGGACAGTTATATGTGGAGATCGACAGTATGCTTGTAATTTAGTTGATATTCTAAATTTTTAGATTTTTTTTACATCCTGATTTTTTCTAGCATTTTGGAATCTACCCCTTTCGGAAGCCACGTGTTTTGGCGTTTCATACAAGTGCCCTTACAAAGTGTGTACAAAGTTTATAAACGTATGCGAATGCGGGATTTGGTTTAAAAAGTAAACTTTTTATTTATCCTATGTTTCTCCCTTTTATCTAAGCTTGAACTGAAAGAAATATATTTGAAAATCTATCAGCAGTGGTTTCAATTTGAAACTGTAAAAAATTCAGAGCGCATAACCAACAAATCAATCTTATCATCAAGAAATACAACTGCACCAAAGTCAACGTTTTCGTTCAAATTAGAGATAACCTTATCTCGCTCATAAAAAGAAGTCAAACCAATGCCTCTTGATTAAATAACCAAAAAAGTGCTGACTAAAAGTACCTTCCATAAAACATTCCTCAACCTAAACTATAGAATTAGCATAACACTTTCCGCGTATAGTTTAAGTGACTCAGGCGGAAACCTTTGAACTTGTTCAGAATCGTATGCACACGATGACATCACGGACGACGACTATAGGCATCAAGTGACAACGAGTCTATCATTACCCTCTCGACACTTCATCCGGTAGATTATCTTGTTAGGGTGGTGAGAATCACTGTCGCAGCAAAAGAAGCGAAGCTTTCATCGACAATCACACTCTTCTTATATTTATATCCGGTTACTTCTATGGCATTGATGATCTTTCCTGTCGGTAGACACACAATTACTAGCAGTAGCGGCGGCCAGCAGGTCATTAACAGTGCAATTGCAAGTTCAATGGGGTCTCCCTTTAAAACAAGCGGTGAGTGGCGTGAGCACTTCAATCAAAGCGATACTACTATTTCTAAAGGTACTGATTTTCAGCAATCACGTGCGCGCGCGGCCGTTGGACTGCGTCGTCGTCGTCGCACGAACTCTGCTCATAAATTACGGCTAGTTTAAAGCTTCTTCAGTGCTTCGGCGGCCTCCTCGCGGCATACGCGATCGTCTTCGCTGCGAACTTCCACCTCGGACGCCTTCTGGAACCACTGCTTGGCCTTGTCCTTTTGCTTCAGGGCCAGGAACGTCTTGCCCAGGTACAGCTGGTTCTGGCTGTAGAAGCCGGGCTTCAGGTTCTCCGCCTTCTCGAAGCACTCCAGCGCTTCCTCGAACGAAGCCGACGGTGGGTTCGACGAGACGGAGTTGATCAGCTTTCGCGTTACCCATCCCAGCTCGGAAATCTTAAAGTTGAACTGGCCCAGCATGTGCCAAATGCCCGGATCACTGTCGTTGGCGTCCTTCGCCAGCGAAAAGTGCTTCTTCACGTTCTCCAGCTGCTTGACCCGTTCCGTCGTTCCGTCCAGGCTGCTCTTTTCCGACAGGATCGCTCCGAACCACTTGTTCGCGCCGAAGCTGGCCCCATCCAGGGCGAGGGCCTTCTCGGCGTACACGAACGCTTCCCGCACAAACTTGGCCTTCTCGTCGGCGTTCTGGGTTTGCTTGGAGATGAAGAATACGGCACGTGCCAGCCGCCACTGCACTTCGACCGAGTCTTTGTCCTGAAAGTTGGGGAGAGTTATCAGTGCATTGCTGGAGGAGTTTGCAGGTGCAGTTCTCTGTAGATTATAAGACTACTTTTAATTTTTAATTTGCCTCAAATTTTATTAATCCAAACATAATTTAAATGCTTTCAATCAAGTTTTTATCCCTTCTAAATTACCTCCTTAACCTGACAAAAAGTTGTAAATTAACAGGCTCTCGTCACAAATAAACAATCATTTACAATTATAAAACGTTTCTTAATCCACCATTAGGTGGATGGTGCCTTCCTCACATTTACAAAATAATAATGAAAATAAGTTTATGAAAAAAAAAAAATACCTGATACCAGCGATGGAATAATCATCATCAAAAGAAAATCATTGGACGTTCATCAAGAGAAAAAATCCGAAGGGAGCATGGCTCTCCTCTCTCGCGCACGAAAGATCGGTAAAAGAAATCTAAAAAAATCATCATCTTGATTATTCGGCGGAACATCTTTTTCACTAATACACTTGCAAGTGTAACGTCACACGTCGAAATATGACCTGTCACATTTTGTAGATGGGCAATGTGTGTAAACAAAGTGAAATAAATATGTTTAAGTGGTGCTGACAAGGAAATTCCCAAAAAATCATCAGCAGATTGATTTTCTTGGAGAAGTTCGGGAGCGATTTTCTGTTGCGTGATTTGCCTCCTCTCTCTTTCGCGGGTGAAGAAAGTTCGCAAGCGAAATTGATTTTTTCGCGATTATTCCATCCCTGCCTGATACAGACTTATCCAGCAAACATGCAGACTCTCATTTGAAGCAATATGGCAATCGGGCGTTTCGCATCTGGCGCGACTTTCGCACGTAAACAAAAAAACCCGGCCTTTTGAGGTTATGCAAAAAATCATCCTTTTTTGTAGATTCTTTTCTTAGCATAACTTTTTAAATACTTTACTAAACAGAATAAATTTGAATAGGGTCTTATGGGACCCCAAAACGAATCGAATAAGGCTGACCCGGCCAAAACCAGTTCTGATAAAATCGTGTGGAAAAAAATCATTTCTACACACATCCCCACAGACATTTGCTCAGAATTTGATTCTGAGTCGATATGTATACGTGAAGGTATATCTAGAAGGTATATTTAAGAAGTTCAATTTTCGAATGATTTTATAGCCTTGCCTCAGTGAGGTGAGGAAGGCAAAAAGCATGCAAACTACTGGAGAACAGGTTGTATTTTTGTAGCTCTTAAATGTATAAGATTTGATAATTTAATCTTTTTTCATCTTTGTTTTTGCCTACAAAAAGCCTTCAAAAAGAAAATATTTTTGAAAAAAATATAAATTTGTTTATTAGATTTGTTAAATGTGGTTTAGCCAATGATTTGAATTTTGAACATTCCATATTCTGAATATTGAATTTTAAAATTATTAGATTTTTAAATTTTAGATTTCAGATTTTTTTAATTCATGTTTTTATTTTATGTTTTGAAATAACATTTTTAAATTATTGAATGATATTTTTTGTTTGCTTTTTTCAATTTAAAAATTTCAATTTTTTTTAATTATAAATTTTCGAATTATTAAACTTTTTTACATTTTGTACTTCTAAAATCTTTAATTTTAGATTTTTTTAACTTCTGAATTTTTGAATTTAGGAATTTTGAGAACACATATTGTTGTTTTTGTTGATTGTATTAATTTTTAATTTTTAAACTCCTGCATTTTTGAGTTTTTAAATTTTATAATGTCCAAATTTTGAATATTCGATATTCTGAATAAGGAATTTTAAATTTTTAGAAAAAAATTGTTTTTTGTATACGTGATTTGAGTTTTAGTGTTGAAATTTAATTCTCCGATTATTTATTGAATAATCTTTTTATAGTTTACGATTAATTGCATTTTTAATTGTCTTTTTATTTTAAATTTTCGAATCCTTCAACTTTTTTTTAATGTTTGAGCTTTTGAAATGTTAATTTCTTGAATTTCGGAATTTCATAGAACATATTTGTTGAATTGTATTTTTAGGTATATTTTTTTTAACTTGTGCATTGTTAAATTTTATATTTTCGAATTATTTTTTTTTTTTTTTTGAATAATTACTTTTTTTATTTTTTACTATCTAAATTTCTAATTAGTTATTTTTTGTTATGGCTTCTTCCTCTTTCGGAATTAAAAAAAACATATTTTTTAATTGTAGATTATAAATATTTATATTAGAATTTTGCGTGCTTTTTTTTATTTCCTAATTTTAATTTTTTTTTCATTTCTAAGTTATGCTTGCTTTTTAATTTTTTAACATCTAAATTTCTGAGTTGAATGTTGGCTTTTAACTCTAGTCTTTATGTGAACCTTTTCTTGACCGTTTCTTGAGCGTTTTTTTTTTTTGTAATGAAGTTAATTTCCATGATAGGAAATGTAAAAGTAAACGTAACATTACACTAGTTTTCAGAAAATATAATAATTTTTTTTTTAGAATTTTTTTCTGATATTTTGAAAAAGCTTACTTTTAAAATTAGGATTATTTTTTTCTCTAAAGAATAATTTCAAATCTTTCAAATATTTTGAGCAATTTTGTGAGCCAAATGTGTTTAAAAAGTATTTGAATAAATTTAATATTATATTTCAAAGTTCAATTTGAACAAAAAAATACAAACAAAAAACTTTATTTCAATAAAAATCATAAAATACTAAGCAAAAAAAACATCTAAAATTTAACAGAATGGATTTTTGAAACATTTCTTCAGATTGAAAATTCAAATCGAAGGAAAATACATTTTTTCTTCTGAAGATTATTCTGTTATGCTGCACAATATTGTCTATTTCAAGCAACAATTTTAGTAAAACGTAAAAGTTTCTTTTAAATGTTTTTAGCTAATTTTACCTTAAATAATGTGTAAAAAACTGAAGTTCAACAGAAACTGGAAGCCTAATATTTGAAGGTGTATTTTAATTCCCTTTGCCTAAAATTTTCCGTTTTCTGTTAATCATTCATAATCACTTTTATTGATACTCAAGCATAATTCTACTATTTTAACATTTTAACTTTCTTTACTAGACAAATCTGATTACACGATTGTTACCAATATTCGAATAAGGTCAGTAATGTTAACTCGAAGTTCTTGGCAAATACAAAAGAATTTATATTGGTTTTCGACTTTCCAGAGAATTGCACTCTCCTGCACCTCCACTTACACTCAGCTTATCCAGCAGCTCGAACGCATCCTGGTACTTGGCGTCGTCAAACAGCTCGTCGGCCAACTTCAGCTCTTCCGCGGACATTTTAACTGGCTATTAAAACTTGTCACTAATGGGCACTTTCCTTTAGAAACTCACTGATGTACGTCCGTAGCACGTTCCGTTCTAGCACCGAATGAGAGGTGGCAACTCTGACTGTCCACTCGAAGCCGACTCGGGCGGGTTTGTTATCAAGCTTCAAGCACCGCCGCGAGTCCAAGTTCTCACTCTTACTTTTGTAGTGGCGTCGCGACGTCGATTGAGCCTAGAGAGCTTAAGTAGCGGCTAGTAGTCAGTCATGCAAACTCACTCACGACTCAAACGCACACAACAACTTTGTATGATAAGAAAATAATCGCCTCTTGGACTCTGAGCCCGGTGACTGTTTCGTTTCTCGGACGATGAAATTGTATGAACAGCTGTATAATATGGTCCCTACACACTCCAGGTTTGGCAGTTGTTGTGCGCAGGCGTGTGTTTGGCACGAAATTACCTCCCACCACCACCCACAATTCACCCTGCACCCAGCAAATTGTACAGAACATATCTCCAAAAAGTATGTCGTCGTCACGCCGTAAAAATGTGCCAACCGGCTTCATGCGGTACGTACAGTACAAGTACGAAACCAACCAGTCCAATCTTCCGGTTCTCCGTTCAATTCCCCCTCTCTCTTTCTCTTTGTTGTAATACCCAGTTAGTATCAGTGCGATGGTGCAAGAGCAAATTTGAATTTCACTATAACAGTGAAGGTAGTCGAATGTATTTACTTTTTAAGAATAATTCAAAATTAATGTTGAAAAAATTATTGAAAAATATTAATTCAGTAAACGTTTAGGAAAACTTTTGAAACTAAACCCTCTCTTCCCTATTTTAAAGAAAGAACTCTTTACATTATAGCAAATGTGATGTTTTGAAGTTTGACTTATTTTTAGTGACTTTGCCATTTAAAAAAAATGTAATTTTACAGGGGTCAACTGTGTAACATTTTCTATATTTTAAGTAAAATAAGTTGAAAATAAGTATTCCAGTCATTTTTGTAATGATTAATACCTCAACGCATTTTTTATAATTTAAATAATAATGGTATCATTCTAATGCAGAAGTGACTTCAAAAATATTCAGAAAAAAACTATAAAGCATTACTTCAATTAGGCTTAGTGATTTTTCACACTCAAAAATTGCAAATTTCACAGGGACCCTAATTTCAAAACACCAAATTTCACGGAAATTTCGCGGAACGTGAAAAATTTTAAAATAAATATCCCAGAAACTACTTTTTATAATTTATTATATATTGTTTTCAATTAACTTAAAAAATCATAACTTTATTTGAACGTGACACTAAAAAACTTATAGTAATTTAAAAAAAATCCACTTATTGCCATTTATTGAGCTATAATAACTTATTTTGCGACATTTTGCCCAGTTGAAAATATTTTTTGAGTTTTCGTCTCACTTTTCAAAAACTAAATTTAAAATCAATTGGCAAAAATAATTTAATCTGTAACGAAATCTTCAAAATGTTATTAAAAATCCGAACAGAAAACAAACATTTTTTTTTAATTTCCACGGGAGCCATTCACCCAAATAATTAAATATCGTGAAAATTAAACAGGTGAAATGTTCTAAAAAGGTGACTTTAAAGATAAAAAAAACTAACAAATGAATATAAATTTCATGTTGAATAGACCAAGCATGACTCTTTTAATTTCTTTTAAAATTATATGTTTCAAATATCAAATTAAATAATGATTAAATTGTTATTACGGCTAATGAAAATATTGCTAAATAAAGTTAGTTTCCTAAGTAAAATTGATAAACTTTTTTTAGAGTATCTAGTAAATAGCAATCTATTTTCTCAATATTTTTCTTGCCTATGAAGAAATTAAATTTTTCAATCATTTTTTTTTTTTGCTCCTCCGGTTAAATCATTGACCGAAGGAAAAGGGAAAGACGACTTTTTTCGCTCAATGTTACTTTTACAAAAATGTTTGCTTTTAATTGATTTCTAAAAAAAATCATTAAAATTAAAAAAAAAATCTTTGCAATCTTTAAATAAATACCACAATATACTTGTTCAATCAAAGTTAGCAAGTTTCGGGTGAAAAATACAGAATTTATAAAAAAAATTGCGAGATTATATTTTTTACTTTGACTGATTTTTGTTAACATCATTTAAGTTTTCGCAGCATTTACTTCTTAGTAAATGTTCTATCAATTTCATGTTAATGTAGGTTTTGCTAACAATTTTTCAAATGTTTCACATCACACTTTTCAATTGAAAACTAATAAAATTTACTTAAAAAGTCTTTAAAATAATAACATAATCAATATTTCAATTTTCTCAAATCAATTCTTTAAAATAATAACATAATCAATATTTCATTCATTAAAGAATTGATTTGAGAAAATTGAAAAATTTCACGGGATTTCACGGAAATCTTCAAATTTCACGAATTTCACGCTGTCCGCGAAATCGTGAAAATTCACTAATCCTATCATAATGATAGGAGATGATAAAATAAGCCAAATACTATCAAAAATAAACATAGACTGAAAAATTTATTTATGAATTAAAATACTAAAAATGATACAAACGAGAACGAGAAGTAAGATTTTCCGTAGAACTAACGTTGCTCAAAGTGATCCCTGAAAAAATGAAAAATTAAAATTAAAAAAAGAACAATTTTGATGTTTTTTATTAGTTTCGGGTAGAACAGGTACAGTACAAAAAAAATAGTTAATCGATTTTTAAATTTGAAGTATTTATTTAATTGCTATAAAAACTGGTGTCCCTATTCAGACTTTAGTCCCGATTCGCCCCAGTTGACGATAATACCCATCATCAATCAACTTATAATACCTTGCGTCCCAACCGGAGATCAATAGCTATTTTGTTATTATTCAAATATCGTCGCTGTTTTGCTATCTTTTGACAAGTCTGCTGTAAAAAATATAGGACGTATCACTAGATAGCACACAAGGAACGATATATACCTAAATCAATAAAATAAAGTTAAAATCAAAAAAATGTTAAAAACAATATTCCGGTACTTATTATGTTTATATTTTCTGTTTTGTTGAAAATGGTTAGATCCACAGAAAATTTGTCAAAATTTGTCGAAAACTCAATAATATGGGCATGAATTAAAACATTGATACAAAGTCAAAAAAAAAAAAGTTTATTTTAGTTATTGATGAAGTTCGAATGGAAACACCGACGACACTCACGACGAATCGTGAGATGAGGAACCATGGGGTTTAAGATCCTCAAAATTACCTTGTAATAAGTTTGTGTGAAAAACTAGTGTGATATGTAGAGATGCGTAATTGTGTAATTTGTCTGGTTTCAGCTTTGGTTCAGCTGACTGCCGATGTTATAATATATTTAGCATTAGAAACTGTATGACATAAATATAATTGAAGTCCGGCAAATCATAATTTTAAAAAATCAAATAATTTTTAATAAGCTTCAATTTCGAAATAATATCAAAATTAAACAAAACAAAATTGCAGCAATACCAAATTTTGTTATTGAGAACATTTTATCCCTGTTGTTGGATTTGCATGTTATCATTTCTAATAATATATTGAGCTGTTTTTTTGGAGTGACCTGCTCCGTTATTAATTTTGTTACTATAACAACCTTTAAAAAATTATCAATAAACTTTTGGGTAAGCTTGTAATAAGTCTTAGTAGCATTTTGTTCATAAAACCCTTTTTCTACCCGGTTTTGTATTTTTTTAAATATATTTTTTTAAATGTTCTTTGATTAGCATATTCAACCATGATGAGTATCCATGACCAAGATTCTGAGATATATATCTTTCTGAAAAAAAATATCGTATTTTATTATATCTATCAGACTAAAAGTACCATGCTTCTCCATAGACATGAGTCTACAGTACATTTTGCTGGAGACGCATGGTACTTTTGGTTCGATTAATTAATCGAAATCCGTATTTTTTTCAGAAAATCAAATCGAAATGTCATACGTCTTGAAAAATCATAAAAACATTTTTTCAGCTGGGTTATTCCACCTGAAGTGTGCAAGAAAAAATGCAAATTTGAGAATTACCATCTCCGATTCTGCTCAAATTTGGCAGAGCTGTTGAGACTATCAAAACATGCAAAAATCCTGAATTTCATCCAAATTTGACCACCCCCTCAATTTTGATGGAAATTGGACGTAGAATCCATTTCCTTGATCAAAATTTGGATTAAAATATTTGTTCTACCTGTATTGCGCAATTGAAAACATAACATGGCCGTATCTCAAAACAGCCCTATTTATTTTTTAAATTTGACCTCACCATCGTATTCCCCGTCCAATTTTACATAAGAATCACTTATCGACAGAAAGGAATATGTTTCGTTCCAGAGATATCGAATTTTAAAGTTTTAAGTATTTGAGATTACCTAAATTAGCTACACTCGCCGCATATGCTAGAAGCACTCGGGCGCGCTGATCAATAACTGCTACCTGGTTATTTATCGAAATAAGATTGCATCCCAAATAATCATTAGCAAATTAGCCCACAGGACGAGCAAGAACGACACGCAATACAGGGCAGAATGGAATTCCCGCTAAGCTAGCAGGAAATTGAAATTGACAAACACTTAAGAAAAAGTGTACGATACATTATCGTATTAAAAATTATGAATTAAAATGAATAAAACTCTCGTGAAGCATGATTAAGCAAGAGGATTTCTGGAAAGTATAAAACTGAAAAATGTAAGAAAATCACAAAGATTATTCGGATTTATTATCTGATTAAGATAATGGTGGTGTTGATTTCGACACCGTCCGAACAATTATCTTTTTTTTTTGTCAATCATTTCGAAATCTTGGAAGACGATACAGCTGCTGATCACATGTATCAGAAGTAAATGGTTTCGTTTTTGAAATTAAATGTACCAGAATTGAAAAAATAATCATCAATTATTCAGATGAAACTGGCTCACAATATAAAAATCGGTTTAATATGATCAATCTTTCAAGACGTAAGGCAGATTTTGGGGTTTATTGCTGAATGGCACTATTTTGCTACCGCACATGGCAAAAGCTCTAAAACCCATGAGAATTATTTCATCTTCTACATCCAGCTCTACATTTGTTCTTGCTTCAAATAAAAGAAATAATTTGATAAAGTGGGAAGAAATGAGGAATTAGAAAAAATATGAAAACAATAGAAAAATGTTAGTTTTTTTTAATTTTGTTGAAAAAACGTTGTAGCATTTGCACATTAATATTAAAAGTTCAAATTTTACCAAATACCAATGACACTGAAATCAGGAAAAACAGCGCATTCAAAATTACCCAATAAATATTCCTTAAAAAAATAGATTGTTCAAGGTATTGATTATCTCAAAATCGTATAAAATTATAAAAATAATTCATCTTACAGAACACCAGGTAGTAATTATTGATCAGCACGACTGAGTGCTTCTAGCATATGCGGCGAGTGTAGCTAATTTAGGTAATCTCAAATACTTAAAACTTTAAAATTCGATCTCTGGAACGAACCATATTCCTTTCTGCCGATAAGTGATTCTTATGTAAAATTGGACGGGGAATACGATGGTGAGGTCAAATTTAAAAAATAAATAGGGCTGTTTTGAGATACGGCCATTTAAAGTTTTCAATTGCGCAATACAGGTAGAAAAAATATTTTAATCTAAATTTTGATCACGGAAATGGATTCTGCGTCCAATTTCCTTCAAAATTAAGTCTAAGACCGACCTTCTAAGATTTGCGGTTCCTGAGTTATCGTCGTTTGAAGATAGGGGTTTCGCTCAAAAATCGCCAAAATGTCGATTTTTTGGGAGGGTACAAAAATGGAGGGGGTGGTCCGATTTGGATGAAATTCGGGATTTTTGCATATTTTGATAGTCTCAACAGCTCTGCCAAATTTGAGCAGAATCGGAGATGGTAATTTTCAAATGCTGTTCCGCTTCAGATGGAATGACCCAGCTGTAAGCTCTTTGTTCCTGAGACCATAAAATAAACAACAAAAGTTTTCATTTGGTATATAACTGTATTCAGCTATGTTTTTTTAGTATTTTTCATTAAATGCTCAACTGACCACCTTTCTTTTGCAACGTGGCATGCTAAAAATTGTTCAGCAGTTCAGGAGGCATGATTTTTTGAAAAATGTGATCTGTGACTCAGAGGTGTAAATGTGTTAGGAAATTTTCGGCTAGAAAGCCTTATGTGAAGATCTGAAATTAGAGCAACAATTAACAACAACAAAATAAAGAAGACAAAAACAGTTTTATAAATAATTTAAAAAAAATATTTTTTCGAATCTGAACCAAATTTTTGCCAAGATTCGACCATTTAATAAAATTTTCTAAAGTAAAATTTTACATCCATCAACCCCTGGTTCAACAAATATTCTTTACAGGTAAACCTGAAATTTATATGAGTACTTTCATAGACGAATTCGCTTAGCGGAAATGAAAACATTTTCACCGACCGATCTCCACGTCGATATACCTGAGCTTCAACGCAACGCCACCCCAACCGTTAAACGTTTTGCATGCACCGGTCAAACAAAAAATAATGCCTCTTTTGACTTTACAACCGACCGTGGCAGATGACAAAATCGCTTCACGCTGTCCCGCGAGTAAGGTAGGTACACCGTAATTGGCGATGGACAGTTAGTGGGGGGTGACTAATTTGGAAATCGTGGAAGTTTTTTTTCAGGCGCTCGCGAGCGATTGGGTATGGCAATTTCAAGAACGCGAGCGCCGGTGTGTTTGTAATGCGACACCATCATGCCGTTGAACCCTTTTAAGTGATGCCGGCGATATCTGGTTTGAAAAGGCGCAAGCTCATTATAGGATTGGTCTCTAATTGGGAATTGCGAGGCTTATCTTTAGTGGTAAAGAGTAGTAAAATTACCTGGGTTATTTTTTCGTACCAAAAACTCTTGTATATATTTGTAAATCTTGCCTTCTTAAACCATAATGTGAAAAAACAATCGAAAAATATCAGTACAAATCAATCGACATTAGAGCGCCCTACAATTTCTTTAGCAGCTTGGCGGCCTCCTCCTTCGCTTGCTTGTCGTCCTCGTTCAGCACGACCACGTTGGCGGCCAGCGCAAGATATTCTTTTGCCTTGTCATTCTGCTTCAGCGCCTGGCACGTTTTGCCCAACATCAGATGATTCATCGAGTAAAAGTTGGGCTTCGTTTTCTCGGCCTTCTCGAAGCAATCCAGCGCTTCCTCGTACGACCCGGACGGTGGCGCGGCGAAAATCGTCGAAACAATCTTCCGCTGGTACCACGGTAGATCCGCAAGTCCGTAGTAAAACTGTCCCAAGATGTACCAGCTGGTGGCGTCGTTCGGGTTCAGCTCGACCGCCTTCAGCATGTGCTTCTTGACGTTCTCCAGCTGCGTAATCCGTTCCTTGATTCCGTCCAGTCCACTCTTGGCGTCCAGCAGGATCGAGTACCACTTGTGGGAGGCGTAGTCCTTGTCGTTCAGTGCCAGCGCATCCGTTGCGAACTGGAAACTCTCGCGGATCAGCTCTTCCTTCTTGGGGCTGGGGGCGCTCTTGGACAGGTTGTAGATGACGCGGGCCATGCGCCACTTGATGTCGTAGGATTCGGGTTCCTGGAAAAAAAGAAGGAAATGTCGTTGAATTGAAATTTCTTAATAAACCGTAGTTTGATTAAAATTTAAAAAGTAGAAATAAATGCACGAGTTTAACCTAACTTTAAAACTTTTAAACATTTTCTTATGTTTATTATGCTAAGGGACCATCCACAAACCACGTGGACACTTTTTTGGACATCTCAACCGCCCCCCTCGTGAACAATTGTCCATACGAACAAAAACTTTTTTGTATGGAGCGTGGACAATAGGATGTAACAAAAATGACTTTCTGGCGTTCATTCAAGGGTTTGTTCCGGTGGGCATACGGAGTCCAAATCCCAAATATGACCTTGAATGGACGTAACAGGAGCTGGCGCTCCGCCAATCAATTTTAAATAAGATTTAACCCATAAAAAATATTTTTTCAAAAATGACAATTTTTGAGGCATTTTGGCCACCAATGCGTTTACCAAAAACATTACTGGCGTGTAGGCCAGATCCTTGCGCATCTTTTGGTATATATAACATTGAAGTTTTGAGCATCCTGGACCTCGGTACAGACCTTCAAAGTTTGGCCTTTTTTCGAAAAATCGGTCCCAGCAAAATCAAATGGCGTCTCGGGAGTCGCGAGGTGCGACGCATATCTTTTTTGCCGGGACCGATTTTTCGAAAAAATGCCAAACTTTGAAGGTCTGTACCGAGGTCCAGTAAAAATATTTTAAATTAATATTCAAATACTCTGTAACTTTAAAAATAATATACTCTGTAACGAAATCATTAAAAAACGTTACTTAATCCACCCTTAGGTGGTTGGTGCCTTCCTCACATTCGTTGGAAAGGTCATTTAATTACCTATCCAAAGATAGGTCGCATGATATATTTGGACAACGTTTTCATCAAAATATCTGAGATCTGGCCTCCAAAAAGTGTATAAATAACACTTAAGTGCTTATAACTTTTGATAGGGTTGTCAGATCTTCAATGTATTGGTCGCGTTGGAAAGGTCTTTTGATTACCTGTTCAACGACAGGTTGCATGATAGATCCGGACAACGTTTTCATCATGATATCTGAGATCCGGCTTCCAAAAAGTACATAAATAACACTTAAGTGCTAATAACTTTTGATAGGGTTGTCAGATCTTCAATGTATTGGTCGCGTTGGAAAGGTCTTTTAAATTCCATTCTAAAATGTGTAATATGCCAGGTTTTCTTACAAAAACCACCCTTTTTACAATCTTCCGGACTTTTGTTAAAATCGTTTTTTTTTTGCATAACTTTTGAAGGACTTAGCTAAACTGCATAATTTTTAATAGCGACTTATGGGACCCCAAGACGGATCGAATGACACCAAAACAGACAAAATCGGTTCAGCCAATGTCAAGATAATCGAGTGACAATTTTTTTGATCAACATCCCACCACATACACAGACATTTGCTCCGGATTTTATTCTGAGTCGATAGGTATACATGAAGGTGGGTCTAGGAGGTCTAATTGAGAAGTTCAGTTTTCGAGTGATTTTATAGCCTTTCCTCAGTAAGGTGAGGAAGGCAAAAATATAAAAAATCATAACATGAAACAAAAGAAAAATTGGTATCTTTTTATCTTTTACGAGAACCATCCACCCAAATAACCAAAATCGTGTAAACTAAACAAGACTTAGAAAAAATCTAAAAAATTCTTAGAAGGTGATAATAGGTCAAAATTTAATTTAATCTGAAACAAACCAAGCTTTAATCTTTTAATTTCTTTAAAAATTATACCTTTCAAATAAAATAGAAAAGTCAAATTGTTATTACAGCGAATAACAATATTACTGAATATAGTCAGTTTCCTAAGAGAAACTGATAAACTATTATGATGATACTATGATACTCTAAATAGCATTCTATTCTACTCAGTATTTTTTCTCAACTCTAATGGAATTCAATTGTTCCTTCTATAATTATTTTGGCTCAGGGAAAGACAACAATTTCTACTGAAGAATACTTTGAAGAATTGATTTGACAGAATTGCTAAATCTTCATAATTCGGAAGTTAGTGAATGTTCACAAACCGTACTAATACCTAATTATGGTTTCTATTTTTAAATCACATTTAAATTTTTTTACATTTAAATCCTAGGCTAATGTTTGACGCAAGTTCAATTATGTGAATAAAAAACAAATAAAAAATATGAAAAACACAAAACAGTCATTGTGATTGATGATTATAGAATATACCTACTTTGAAAAATTTAAAAAAATATTACAAGCTAAAATAAATAAATATAAAATCACAAAAAAAGATAAAAAAAAAACTCGGGGATAGTTTAAAAAACTACCGAAAAAGTCAAACTGGTTCACTAAAATAAATTAAACTTTCCGTTGAACAAAAATTGCTCAAATGAATCTTAAACAAAGGCTAAAAAATTTGCAATTATTAAACCCTCAGTTAAAAAACTGTGTTTTAATCCGAACAAAAAGTATTGATTTTCATTAAATTACAAAATTTTAGCAAAAAATAAAAAATAAAATCATTCTAAAATTGATAAAAATTTCACAAAAAAAATATTTTTTACTAAAAACTGGGATTTTGAAGACATTTTAAAACGTAGATTTTTCAATTTTTCGTCAAGTGAGACAATTCTAAACTATTTCAAAATTATTGAATTTTGTAGCAACAGATCGGATTTGTTTTGCAAATTTGTAACAGTACTATAACTAAATAATTTAGCTTGATATTCACTTTTTCATATATTAATTAGTGTTTTCTATTTGACTATTTCCAAAGAAAATGGATATTCTTTTGTACTTTTCCAAAATTTGGAAAAAGTGTTCACGTGGTTTATGGCCCTCTCGCTTTTAAACTATGAATTAAATTTGTAATGACCTTTCCTCCGCCAGTAATATTTTTTGTAAATGATTGAAAATTTAAAAATAAGCTTTTGACTATATTTTAATCGATTTTAAATTGATTGCGACCTTCCCATGAAAAACTAAAATTTTTATATCGATTTTAATCTCTTAAAAAAATAAGGGCAGCATAACCTTTCAAAATAAACTGCTAAAATATTTTATTTGAAAAAAACCTCAGCAAAACAAATTCCTTAATAATAATTTGGCAGAAAATGAACAAAATAACATATTTTTAGATTTATAAAATATGAAAAAAGTGTTCATAGTTCAAACGAACACTCTTTCACATTTTTTATTTTTTTATATTTTCTAGAATTTTGAAGAAAATATTTTTTTTTCAACTGGCATTCCATTTTTTATTGTTTGTATTTTTGGTATGTTCTTAGTTCAATAAGAATCAGGGTTTTCCATACAAATTTACACACATGCATCCCAAAATACCAATTTTAAAATTTTACTTTGCACATCAGCTTCATGGTGAAACTCATACTGACATGATATTTTTTTAAAAATCAAAAACTTAATTAATTCTGAACAAAAATTTATACCCGAGCAGACGGAAATAACTTGGGAATAACAATTTTTGATATTTGAAAATACTAGGCCAATAACATTTTATGTTATTTATAACAAGATTTGTTATTCGTCGATTCTTTTGTTATTGGATTGTTATTGTAATAACAGACTAATAACATTTTTGGTTATTCTTCGAACAAATCTTTGTTACACTCAACCCCGGTGGTTGGTCACTTTTTCATTTGACACTTTTTTAGTTTGTACCCCGTTGGTGGGTCAAAATCATACTAAAAAGTGACGAACTGTCACTTTTTACACGGCGCTCACGCACACTATCAAAACAAACGTTTGGTAGTGCGTGTGAACTCCGTGTAAAAGGGGTGTCAAACTAAAAAGTGACCCCGTTCGTTTGACAACAGTTGATGTCAAACCATCGGGGTTCGAGTGTATTATTGTTATTTTAACAACTAATCCGATCATCCCAATAACAGTTTTAGGTATTCTTCCATAACAAAAAATGTTATTCCAAAGTTGTTTTGGCTTTCAACCAATATCAGACCAATAACAAATTTTATTATTATAACATAAACTGTTATTAAACCCTTATGCAAAAATGATTTTCCCAGAAGATTTCATAACACTTTCTGTTATTTGTTACAGTATTTGTTATTGAAATGGCATGAATTTTGTTATTACCCCGTCTGCCCGGGTATAAAGTGCATCTTTTTATATCAAATTAGGATTTTTAAAAATTCCGCAACAATAATAATTCGTCAAAAATAAATAAATCAAATTTAAAAATTACCAAAAAAAAATATGATAAACTGCCATGAAATATTTCCCAGTCAACGGGCATAAACTTCAAATTAAATTAGTTACTGCCTTCTAGAATAATAACAACACAGATAAATAGACGAATTCAGTTTGAAATGGCCGCTAGGTGGCCAATGGTGATAGAAATGACAGCTTCCATGTATTTGAATATGGGAGCTCTGGAAAACTCAATTTTTAAGCAATAAAATGATTATTTATGATAAATGTATTGATTGATTAGGTGCACAAAATGTGTCTAGAATATTATTAAAATAAAAACTGTTCGAAAAATTTGCAATCGAGATAAGTGTAGGGATTATGGGTTGCAGGATTGAATATGTAATAAATTATTAAATGAGTATTTATTATAAGATTGATATAATTCATAAATAAGAGTTAAGAGCGCAACAAAAAGTGCGCACCTTCATGAATATTGCCTTGTTAGCTGATTGTGGATTGAGTGCGAGAGCGCGCTAGCGAGCTGCGAGAGAGAACGACGAGCGAGAAAACAACGAGATGCGCGCGGCAGGCGAAAGAGAGAATGAAGATTGTCAAATCAGTTTTGTGGTTAATTTCTGTGGAATAAGACGTGTTGTTTGTTAATTGCAAAATATTTGTGTTTTTATTATAAAAGAAAGTCCCCGATCACGACAATGGCACAGTCCGGTAAGTCGAACCTTTTGATTCATGAAAGATCATTTGTTTTGCTTGAATTGTTGTGTTGTGAAATCCAACAGTTTTGTTTACCTGCCAGGATGCAGGTCCAAAGTTTCGCTTTGTTGTTTTGCCTGTGTTTTGAAACAGGTAGATTTTTGCTTGAACTTGTTATTTGAAATTGATAAAAGGCATAAAACTATCTGCGATAATTGACGGTCTTGAATTTAATGAATGATTTGCTTGTTGTTGTGATATTGGGAACGAATGTTTTGTTTTGAAGTAGTAAGTTTGGCTTTTCGTTGTGATAATTGAAAACCAATGTTTTATTCTAAGTTTATGGTGGAATTTGAAGGCAAATAATTTGCTCGAAATTTGATTGTTTTTGTACAATCACATTTTTGCTTTAGATTTGATTGTTGTTGTTTTGATTGACGACCAATGTTTTGTTTTTAATTTGATGCAATGTATAATTGTTGTGTGGAAATTGAACTCCAATGTTTTGTTACGAATTAGACTCCAATTTTTTTTTCTTATTTTTGTGATTGACGAAAATCAATATTTTGTTTATAATTTGACAAAAGATTTGACAAGATTGTGGAAATTGAAAATCAATATTTCGTGTTGAATTTGATGGAGGATTAGTTTGCGATTGAAGGTAGATAATTTGTTTTTAATTTAGTTGTTGTTTTGGTAATTGAAATCAAATTTGTTGTTTGAATTTTATTGTTGTTATTATAATTGACGACCAATGTTTTGTTTTGAATTTGATGCAAAATTTGATTGTTATGGATTGTTGTTATTATTGATGATCATTATTTTTATTTTTTATTTTGGATTGGATGCTGGTTATTTTGGTAATTGAAGACCAATGTTAATTTTGAATAAGATAAATATTTGCTTCTTGTTAGTTTTGTTTTAAATTTAATGAAAGATATGCTTGTTGTGGCAATGACTTGATGCAAAGTCCAATAAAATCACAAATTACAAAATTTACAGGTTTAAATTTGATTGAAAGATTTGATTGTTGATGAGGGAATTAAAGCCCAATGTTTTGTTATGATAAGATGACAAATTTGCTTATTTTTGCGATAAATGAAAACCAATATTTTGTTTCGAGTAAGATACGAGGTTTGATTGATATTGTGGTAATCGAAAACCAGTTATTATTTTGAATATGATGATAGATTTGCTTTTTGTTGTGGCAATCGAAGGCCAAGATTTGTTTTCTGAATTTGAGTTTTGTTATTATAGAACGGTATTTTTTTCGGTATTAAATTTCATGCAATATTTGATTGTTGTTTTATGATGGGCAATTTTGAGTTTTAAATTTGACGCAATATTTGATTGTTTATATGGTAATTGATGACCAATGTTTTGTTTTGAAGTTGATGCAAAATTTGATTATTAATTTTATGGTTAATGAAAAAATGTTTAGTTCTCATTTGAATGAAGATTTGATTGTTGTTATTATTGACGATAAATTTTTACTGTGAATTTGATGCAATATTAGATTGTTGCTTGATGCTGTGGAAATTGAAAACTATCGTTTTAGAATTCTAATAAAAATTTTATAGATTTATGCAGAAATTGGGTACTAAAACCCTATGTAAATTTTTATGTACAACGGTAAAAACACGATTAAAAACCATTTCTGATTACTTTTTTTCATTTTAATGCAAAATTTTTTTTTGACAAGACAACATTTTTTCGATGGATCAACTATGGTCCCCTTGGAACGAGCTGTCAAGTAGGAGCTTTTCTGTCAAGAAGGACCGCGAGGTTAATTTTTCAAAATTGATTTAAAAATCCATTTTAAACTCTTTGTGCTCGTACAAAGGGTCATTGTACTCAGAAAAATAAGCTTTATCGCTGTAAACAATAATATCAGCAATCTAAGCTTCATTTTAGGACCCAATTGACAATCAATGTTTTGCTTTGAAATTTGATTTGAGCAACGTTTTTTGCCGTTATAATTGATTAGTCATAGTTAATTTTGAAGTCTCTTCTGTGTTGGAGACTGACAAACCTCTGCGATGGTAGTCAGAAAAAAAGTCTCCTCTGTGTTGGAGCCTGACAGACCTCTGCGATGGTAGTCAGAAAAAAGTCTCCTCTGTGTTGGAGCCTGACAGACCTCTGCGATGGTAGTCAGAAAGAAGTCTCCTCTGTGTTGGAGCCTGACAGACCTCTGCGATGGTAGTCAGAAAAAAAGTCTCCTCTGTGTTGGAGCCTGACAGACCTCTGCGATGGTAGTCAGAAAAAAAGTCTCCTCTGTGTTGGAGCCTGACAGACCTCTGCGATGGTAGTCAGAAAAAAGTCTCCTCTGTGTTGGAGCCTGACAGACCTCTGCGATGGTAGTCAGAAAAAAGTCTCCTCTATGTTGGAGCCTGACAGACCTCTGCGATGGTAGTCAGATTAAAAAAAAATGAATAATCTGTGCTGGAGTTCTTTGCGAAAGCAGTCAGATAACAATCTCCTCGATAAAGGAACCCGACAGACTTTTGTGATGATTTTTTTTAAAATAACTTCGCAGAAGGAGCCTTATGGATTTTAAAAATATATTGTTCAGCAAATCTTTTCATTCAATTAAGGACCGTCTTTAACATCACAAAAGAAATTGACCTAAGAAAATGAATAAACAAATTTAAATGTGAAAGTGAGCACTTTTTGATATCCACAAATAAAGCAATATGTATTTTGGCGTTATGTCTGTGAACTACCTAAAAAAATGATTTTAAATTCATCGAATAGGACTAAAACGGTTGTCACTAACACTGGAGTTGTCCTCTCTTGAAAGATAAACCTCTAAATTGAAAGACGTTAATGATTAAGTATTCCATATTGATAGTTGTTATGGTTAATTGTTACTTTAATCGATTTACTCAGCTGTGATACAAAAGTTGCTTGAAACCCAACATTATTTCACAGGGAAGTAAAAATTTAAGTAATCGTTAACATGAACAATACATTATTAGTTAAAAAAAGGTAAAATAATTCACTTAATAATTAATTTGATGCATTTTTAAATAATAAATAAAGGTATGATTAATCATCAGAAATGCTTAAAATATAATTTAAAGTGTGAGAGCGTTGCATCACAAGAGAAAATAATACAAATGTTTAAATATTAATTTTGAGTTGAGAAGTATGAGTGACAATTTGAGCAACGAAAAAAAAACATTATTTTTAAAAAAAAACTAGGAAATATTTATTATATTTATTTTTATTTTTCAATGCAATATCTGTTATTTGTATCAAAATAGTTCAAAATCATTCATTAATTTCGATAGAAATTATATTTTAACACTGTATCATTTTATTGAGTAAAAAAAAAACTTTCAGAATTTTAGTAATGTAAATATATCAAAAATTAAATTAAGAGAAACATTATTTTGAAATAAATTAAAGAAACTTTGGGGTTTTTTAATCGATTGTACATAATTATGAAACCAAACTTTTTCAAATTACATAACAGGAGTTTATCAGCAAAGAAAAAGTTAAAATTTTAAATAAGAAAAGAAATTATTGACAGGGATCGTAAAGATCGTGATTAAAAAAAATAAGTTTCTGTGAACAATCTACTCAAGTAATATATCAAAGTTGCTTGGAACCCATTTTACATTACGAGAAAAATAAAACAAAATATTTAAATATAAAACATTAAAAAATCTTTCAGCTGTTTTTAGATAAGCAAGATACGTTTTGAAGGAAATTATGGTTAGGATATTGTCTCCTCCGTGTTGGAGCCTGACAGACCTCTGCGGTGGTAGTTTGAAAAATGTTTCGCCTGAGCTGGAACTCTTTGAGAAAGTAGTCAGATTGCAATCTATACATCTATGCATTACAAGAATAATTGAATAAAATATGTTTTTTGTTGTTATCTGATAAGCACAGTACATTTTGAAGGTATATATAAATAATATGACCTTAAACATTGTTTTGATCATGATTAAATGTAACATTGAATAATCTAATCTACGGTAATATCAAAAGTGCTTGAATCCATACAATTTGAGCTAAAATAAATACAATTTGAAGAGAAAATTAATTTGACATATAATAGAAATCGAATATAGCGGAACGGCATTTATTTCAGTTTATATGTTTTATTTTTATTGCAACAATTTACCACATGATTTTGTTTTATTCATTAGAATAATATTTTCGGTACTATGTTTTGTTTCAAGATAAACAAAAATATTATTAAGTAGACACAACAGAGAAAAAAAAAAACTATTCGGTAAAAACTATCGTTTGTCTGGTTAAAAGATCGCGTAAGTGAATATTAATAGAAAGTTCAAAATTTTTAATATAAAAGTTGAAAAATGTTGATACTACCATGCATTTACAGAACAAAATCGTTAAATCGGTAATTTTTTTTAAAGAAAGCTTTTGTAGCAAAAATAAACAACATTTGATTTTATTTTTTATAAAAAAAAATGTATTTTGTGCAGCAAAGCACATTTTGAGCATTAATTGAATTATTTATATTATTTTTGCAATTTGCTTCATTTATTGAGATTGCTTTTCAAGAAATCATCTTAAACTGAAATATGGACTATTTTTTATTTTATAAAAGTGTACCGGTACTGATGAAAACAAATTCTTCGAAAATATTACTGATTTTGCATTTTAGTAATTTTTGCCATGTATTATTAACAGTTTCAAAATTAGTTAAAATGCGGTAATTTTTGATACAATGTTAAGCGGTGTTTGCACATCGGAAGGAACCGGTCAAGAAAAAATTCAAATGGGCAGCAGTAGAAGCGAAAGCAAGCCAGATAGGGTGAAGAAAAGCCTCAAGAAAACGCTCCCTCTCCTTTGTTCTGCTGTTCGTAAAGCTGTTTCTTGACCCCTTTCCTTCAGATCTCCATACTAACCTTTATTTAAAACAAATGTTGTATGTTTTAGCTGTACAGCTTGGTTGCGAATAAATTACAGAAAAGTACACATAAAAATATTGAAAATGAGGAAGGAATAAGCTTGCTTGTAGATCCATTTTGGGTGTTTTTGGGTATTAATTACAAACATATACTTTTCGTCACGTCTGCATTTAATATTAAAATCAGTTTATGTTTACCTTCAAGTCCCGTCTGGTGGATCAATCGGACGTGGCACTGGGCTTGGGCTCATAATCCATAGATCGGTTTGAACTGCGTGGCGGGCGCACATAAATTCAAAGTGTAAATTTGAGTAAAAACAATATCTGTGCCTGTCATAGTTTTTGTTTCAAATTTTTTTTTAAATAAGTTAAATAAATTACCACATTGTATATACTTTTAGAAATGTTTATTCTTTGTTTTTTATGGTACACATAAATTTAAAACTTTAAAAACGCCAGAATTATGCTTCATTTGTTATTTAAGTCAGCAACATGTTAGATTTTTGAATTTAGAACACATTGTTTTATATTTCATATTCACAAAATGATAATAAATAAAAATAATGTGATTCCATTTCATTCGAAATGTTTAAAAAAATAAAAATTGCTTTTGAATTTGAATTATTATATTTTTAAATCGTGTTGTTTCAGCAATGTTTGTAAAATTTGCTTTTTAATTTTAAATTACATAAAATTTAAAGAAAATCAGGTAAACAATCACTTATCTCGTTTGATTGATAAACCTGCGTTTATTTGAGAAATATTTGTGGTTTTTGTTTTTCTCCTCGTTTTTTTTTTCTTATATTTTCAGGTGTTTTTAAATTTTCAACCTCATCAGCGCATTCCATTTCTACAACTCCTGCGATCGGATGTCAGTCTCTTGGACAACATAGATGAAACATTTCGAAGACTGCGCTTTCGTATTTAGATCAGCATAAAAACAAAGTCGAGGAACCCGACGAAAATCTTTTAGGAAATTAAAAAAAAAATATTGATTGATTTAGCATTCAGGCAATTTTTCTGTTAGGAATTATGATTGATATTCGTCATCTTGAGAGTAGAAAAGAGGGAGAATGTAGGGATTATGGGTTGCAGGATTGAATATGTAATAAATTATTAAATGAGTATTTATTATAAGATTGATATAATTCATAAATAAGAGTTAAGAGCGCAACAAAAAGTGCGCACCTTCATGAATATTGCCTTGTTAGCTGATTGTGGATTGAGTGCGAGAGCGCGCTAGCGAGCTGCGAGAGAGAACGACGAGCGAGAAAACAACGAGATGCGCGCGGCAGGCGAAAGAGAGAATGAAGATTGTCAAATCAGTTTTGTGGTTAATTTCTGTGGAATAAGACGTGTTGTTTGTTAATTGCAAAATATTTGTGTTTTTATTATAAAAGAAAGTCCCCGATCACGACAATAAGTACACCATTCGATTCAGCAGGAATTTTGGGCACCAAAAATATATAGTTTTCATATGTTAAGTATTTTATTTTAAAAGAAAATTAACAAAAAGTATGAAAATCGAGACATTTAGTATGGGAGCTGTCAAATCTCTCACCATCAAAAAGCAGCGTTGAGCTTTCGCTGGATTTGTCTATCGAACATCCACTCACCGCGCTCTTGACCAGCAAATCGTACGCCTCCTGAAAGTTATTCTCGTCGAACAACTGGTCCGAGTGCTGGATCGTCTCGGACAGGTTCTTCGCTGCCGCTTCGGCCATTTTGCTGTCCGCTTTGGGGTCCGCTGCCGCGGGGGTTCCTTTCTTCTTCCACAACGAGAACGATGCAATCAGCGATGTTGTTGTTGTTGTTGCAACGGGGAGTCGCGCTCTTCGTACAGTCGGTTCAATTGGCTGAAATTGGTGAAGGGCGGAGAGAAGGGAAAGAAAACAAGTTTAAATTGAACGATTGACCTCAAAACTTGTTGAGTAATTTTAAACTTGCGATTAAGCCAACTATGATAAGCTAAGCCACTTCACTGATAATAACTGACCAAGGATTAAGACTGTTATCGCTCTTTTGAGCTGTTATCCTAAATCGACTTTCGAAACTCACTTAACTTGTGTCGCAGTGGACTTTGGACTTATCACATCAGCTGTTGCACTATCTACTAGTTTAAGATATCGAAGTGGATCGAATTTATAGAGATTAATCCTTTGAACAAAACTGACAAGATAAGAAAGGAAAATTACCGCCTGTGACTCACCGTTTTTCCGGGCAGCAGTCGCAAAAGACGGTTCTTGTGCAGCTTAGCGAATCCCAAACTAGTGCTGCACTTATTCTTCCAGCTCAGCAGCAACGATGAGTGTCTTAGTGCCAACACACTGGCAATCAGCAGCTGGCGGCCGTGCTTGTTCAACGCCTGAATTACCATCCTCACACAAGTGTACGCAAAACGAAAAAAAAACGAATAAAATCGTAGTAGGCTGAATCGTGTCACCGCCGCAGAAGGGAAGACAATAATATTGTTATTTACATAAACGACACTTCCACTAGCTAGTGACTGCGTTTAACAAGAGTTGGCCACTGACACATGAACGGAATGCAGCGCTAACAAGACAAGAAGAGGTGGACTTTGAAAACAAAACGCGACGAACTTTACACGATGATAAACAAAATATTGGGTGGAAGTGGGTGGTGTGCGTGCGGGAGAAGGTGGGTTACGCACACCACTACTAATTTGCAACGTGCATGCAACGCACACAACTGTAAATTTACATCACAGGCAAATAGAGTGGAAGTCGAAAATTTATTACAAATAAAACGAAAAACCCTTAGAATTTATTAACTCAAGATATTTTGATCTGCCATCGACAAATTACGACTTTCCATCGAAAAATTACAGTCGAAAGGCTACTTTCGAGAAATCTTGACTTTAATTTGTATTATTTGCTATTTAAAACATCTAAAATGCATTTCAATTCCAAAAACAGAAGCAAAAATTCTTATAAAATTTATTAAACTTACAAACTTCTAAAAACTTCTAAATTTTTTTTAGATTTTCTAAATTTTCTAAATTTTCTAAATTTTCTAAATTTTCTAAATTTTCTAAATTTTCTAAATTTTCTAAATTTTCTAAATTTTCTAAATTTTCTAAATTTTCTAAATTTTCTAAATTTTCTAAATTTTCTAAATTTTTTAAATTTTCTAAATTTTCTAAATTTTCTAAATTTTCTAAATTTTCTAAATTTTCTAAATTTTCTAAATTTTCTAAATTTTTTAAATTTTCTAAATTTTCTAAATTTTCTAAATTTTCTAAATTTTCTAAATTTTCTAAATTTTCTAAATTTTCTAAATTTTCTAAATTTTCTAAATTTTCTAAATTTTCTAAATTTTCTAAATTTTCTAAATTTTCTAAATTTTCTAAATTTTCTAAATTTTCTAAATTTTCTAAATTTTCTAAATTTTCTAAATTTTCTAAATTTTCTAAATTTTCTAAATTTTCTAAATTTTCTAAATTTTCTAAATTTTCTAAATTTTCTAAATTTTCTAAATTTTCTAAATTTTCTAAATTTTCTAAATTTTCTAAATTTTCTAAATTTTCTAAATTTTCTAAATTTTCTAAATTTTCTAAATTTTCTAAATTTTCTAAATTTTCTAAATTTTCTAAATTTTGTAAATTTTGTAAATTTTGTAAATTTTGTAAATTTTGTAAATTTTGTAAATTTTGTAAATTTTGTAAATTTTGTAAATTTTGTAAATTTTGTAAATTTTGTAAATTTTGTAAATTTTGTAAATTTTGTAAATTTTGTAAATTTTGTAAATTTTGTAAATTTTGTAAATTTTGTAAATTTTGTAAATTTTGTAAATTTTGTAAATTTTGTAAATTTTGTAAATTTTGTAAATTTTGTAAATTTTGTAAATTTTGTAAATTTTGTAAATTTTGTAAATTTTGTAAATTTTGTAAATTTTGTAAATTTTGTAAATTTTGTAAATTTTGTAAATTTTGTAAATTTTGTAAATTTTGTAAATTTTGTAAATTTTGTAAATTTTGTAAATTTTGTAAATTTTGTAAATTTTGTAAATTTTGTAAATTTTGTAAATTTTGTAAATTTTGTAAATTTTGTAAATTTTGTAAATTTTGTAAATTTTGTAAATTTTGTAAATTTTGTAAATTTTGTAAATTTTGTAAATTTTGTAAATTTTGTAAATTTTGTAAATTTTGTAAATTTTGTAAATTTTGTAAATTTTGTAAATTTTGTAAATTTTGTAAATTTTGTAAATTTTGTAAATTTTGTAAATTTTGTAAATTTTGTAATTTTGTAAATTTTGTAAATTTTGTAAATTTTGTAAATTTTGTAAATTTTGTAATTTTGTAAATTTTGTAAATTTTGTAAATTTTGTAAATTTTGTAAATTTTGTAAATTTTGTAATTTTGTAAATTTTGTAAATTTTGTAAATTTTGTAAATTTTGTAAATTTTGTAAATTTTGTAAATTTTGTAAATTTTGTAAATTTTGTAAATTTTGTAAATTTTGTAAATTTTGTAAATTTTGTAAATTTTCTAAATTTTGTAAATTTTGTAAATTTTGTAAATTTTGTAAATTTTGTAAATTTTGTAAATTTTGTAAATTTTGTAAATTTTGTAAATTTTGTAAATTTTGGAAATTTTGTAAATTTTGGAAATTTTGGAAATTTTGTAAATTTTGTAAATTTTGTAAATTTTGTAAATTTTGTAAATTTTGTAAATTTTGTAAATTTTGTAAATTTTGTAAATTTTGTAAATTTTGTAAATTTTGTAAATTTTGTAGATTTTGTAAATTTTGTAAATTTTGTAAATTTTGTAAATTTTGTAAATTTTGTAAATTTTGTAAATTTTGTAAATTTTGTAAATTTTGTAAATTTTGTAAATTTTGTAAATTTTGTAAATTTTGTAAATTTTGTAAATTTTGTAAATTTTGTAAATTTTGTAAATTTTGTAAATTTTGTAAATTTTGTAAATTTTGTAAATTTTGTAAATTTTGTAAATTTTGTAAATTTTGTAAATTTTGTAAATTTTGTAAATTTTGTAAATTTTGTAAATTTTGTAAATTTTGTAAATTTTGTAAATTTTGTAAATTTTGTAAATTTTGTAAATTTTGTAAATTTTGTAAATTTTGTAAATTTTGTAAATTTTGTAAATTTTGTAAATTTTGTAAATTTTGTAAATTTTGTAAATTTTGTAAATTTTGTAAATTTTGTAAATTTTGTAAATTTTGTAAATTTTGTAAATTTTGTAAATTTTGTAAATTTTGTAAATTTTGTAAATTTTGTAAATTTTGTAAATTTTGTAAATTTTGTAAATTTTGTAAATTTTGTAAATTTTGTAAATTTTGTAAATTTTGTAAATTTTGTAAATTTTGTAAATTTTGTAAATTTTGTAAATTTTGTAAATTTTGTAAATTTTGTAAATTTTGTAAATTTTGTAAATTTTGTAAATTTTGTAAATTTTGTAAATTTTGTAAATTTTGTAAATTTTGTAAATTTTGTAAATTTTGTAAATTTTGTAAATTTTGTAAATTTTGTAAATTTTGTAAATTTTGTAAATTTTGTAAATTTTGTAAATTTTGTAAATTTTGTAAAATTTTGTAAATTTTGTAAATTTTGTAAATTTTGTAAATTTTGTAAATTTTGTAAATTTTGTAAATTTTGTAAATTTTGTAAATTTTGTAAATTTTGTAAATTTTGTAAATTTTGTAAATTTTGTAAATTTTGTAAATTTTGTAAATTTTGTAAATTTTGTAAATTTTGTAAATTTTGTAAATTTTGTAAATTTTGTAAATTTTGTAAATTTGGTAAATTTTGTAAATTTGGTAAATTTTGTAAATTTTGTAAATTTTGTAAATTTTGTAAATTTTGTAAATTTTGTAAATTTTGTAAATTTTGTAAATTTTGTAAATTTTGTAAATTTTGTAAATTTTGTAAATTTTGTAAATTTTGTAAATTTTGTAAATTTTGTAAATTTTGTAAATTTTGTAAATTTTGTAAATTTTGTAAATTTTGTAAATTTTGTAAATTTTGTAAATTTTGTACATTTTGTAAATTTTGTACATTTTGTAAATTTTGTAAATTTTGTAAAATTTGTAAATTTTGTAAATTTTGTACATTTTGTACATTTTGTAAAATTCGTAAAATTTGTAAAATTTGTAAAATTTGTAAAATTTGTAAAATTTGTTAAATTTGTAAAATTTGTAAAATTTGTAAAATTTGTTAAATTTGTAAAATTTGTAAAATTTGTAAAATTTGTAAAATTTGTAAAATTTGTAAAATTTGTAAAATTTGTAAAATTTGTTAAATTTGTAAAATTTGTTAAATTTGTAAAATTTGTAAAATTTGTAAAATTTGTAAAATTTGTAAAATTTGTAAAATTTGTAAAATTTGTAAAATTTGTAAAATTTGTAAAATTTGTAAAATTTGTAAAATTTGTAAAATTTGTAAAATTTGTAAAATTTGTAAAATTTGTAAAATTTGTAAAATTTGTAAAATTTGTAAAATTTGTAAAATTTGTAAAATTTGTAAAATTTTTAAAATTTCAGAAGTTTTTTCAAATTTTTTTTCAAAAATTCCTAAATTTTCTAAATTTTCTAAATAAATAATAATAATGTAAAATTTGTAAAATTTGTAAAATTTGTAAAATTTGTAAAATTTGTAAAATTTGTAAAATTTGTAAAATTTGTAAAATTTGTAAAATTTGTAAAATTTGTAAAATTTGTAAAATTTGTATTTTCAAATGTTTTATTTTTATTTTTTCATTCTTTTAAATGTTCTAAGTTTTGTAAATATTCTTCATTTTCTGAATTTTCAGATTTTTTGAAATTTACTAATTTTTATGAATTTCCTAATTTATTTTTAATGATTAATTTTAAATGTTCATTAAAATTTTGAAGTTTCTCGAAAAAATATTTTTTGACTCCTGATCATTCAGGTCGACTTTGAAGTGGGCGACAAAAATATTGAAAAATATTTGCAACGGCCTTAGACTCATTTTGAAAAACACAATTTTGACTAGTAAAATTTAGCTGTGAAACACATCTCTGGAATTTTTTTATTAGTTACAAACAAATGTTTAGGCAGTTCAAATTATTTCAATTTTTTGGTTTCGATTTAAGATTTTACTAAAAGATATCATTATTTTCGGATATCTCTAAAACACAAAATAAAAACAAGTGCTCATACAGGCAATATTACTTTACTTTATTGAATCGAAATTACACAAACTGGAAATGTATGTTTTATGTCCATTTTTTGTTGCTTCCTCTCTCGCTTGATTCTTACTCCTAAATTTCTGCTGCAATGAGACAAACGTCGGCCCTTCTCCCTCAGGCCCAAAATGCATCTCCCCAAATCTTCCTCCCTACTTGTCCTTTTTTTCCGCGTTCAGCGAATTCACGATGCGATTCAGCTCGTTCGCAACCAAATCGTCCAACAGCGTTCCGTTGACGTCGATAAAGTTGGCCACCGACTTGACGACGGTCGCCTCCCGCACTCCACGGCCATCCCGCAGCTGCAGCGTCAGCTCGTACTTGTCATCGTACTTTCGCATATCGGAACTGGCCTGCCAGCGCTTCTGGTTGCCCTTGTCGTCCTTCTGGTTGCCGACGGCAAAGATTCCCTTCTCAACGTACGTCGTGTAGACGGTCAGCACGCCCATCAGGAAGAAGTAGAAACACACGCACACGATCAGAACCGGCTTCGAGGTGGGGAACGAGTACTGGTAGTCGTACCCGAGGGCAATCAGCGCCGTGGACACGGCCAGGGCACAGATGAAGAGCCGGCCGTCGATGATGGCGTGGTGTTCCTTCATGTTGGTTCGGTTCATGAGGGCCGTCTTGACGGAGTCGTCCAGCGCGTGCTTGACCGCGGTTCCGTCCCATTTGTTGATCTTGACGGGCTGGAAAGAGGGGAAATCGCAAAGCATTTTGGTTAAGCTCTGACGTGTCGATTTTGTTGGCAATTTCTTGCCGGTCCAATACTCGCAATTTGCACCAAATTTACCTCGTCATCCTTGTTGCCCTCGTTGGTCTTCGTCTTGGAACCCATTTGAACTAGTATTTAACACGAATTTGTGCAAATTGGAGGATTAAAATCACTAGAAACTTGAACTTTTTTCGCTGAATTCTGGAAAAGTGCGTCCACCGATTGCTGCCACACAACGAACGAACAATATTTTTGACAACTCGACAGCGCGATGTCAACGAGGAGCTCGCTGCAGGGTTGCACACGAAATCGGGATTTACCGAACGAACAAATAAACGAGTGAGATGTGAGCCGACATTGAATCGATGGAATGTAGCGCGCGGTGTGTTTTGTAGAACAAACTAAGATAAGAAATTTGGCACCTCGAATAAAAATAAAATAAATTGTTACCAACCTGGGAGAAGGATAAGAATCGCTGCTCTACAGCAATGCCTTGGCGTTCTCGATTGTGAGATTCCTATTTAAAACTACCCGGACAAAAAATGACAGTGGATTTACAATGATTTTCATTGTTACAGAACCACATTTTTTGCTGTTTAACCAACAACGGTTTTATAGTGAAGTTTGTTGTTCAACAACGTTTTTCATTGTCAAAATGGGGGGTTCGAAGGCTTGATTGAAACCTCTTTTTACACCTATGCTTCCACCCACCCCGGGATTCGAACTGACGACATTTGGATTCTGAGTCCAACTGTCTACCAGCGACACCACCGACGGGAGAATTGTGAGACATGGCAATGACAAGACCTCGAGTGAAACTTTCACCGCTGTGATGGTTAATTTCAAGGAGATTCCAGCATCAAGGATTACTGACCAGTGTGAATGGAATTACCAGGATTACTGAAAATATGTTACGGGTTATTTTTCATTTCTCGGAATAACTTGGAATGCCAGAAACTGCTTGGAATTACATAAAATAATTGGCATTATTTGCAATTGCTACTTGTTTATTTATTTGCTCGGCTATTACAAATATACTTTAAGCCATAGATATATAGAACTTGTTTTACAAGCGATAAAGACTAAGAAATAACAGTATATTTCCTTATTACTACGAATATTTTACATTTTGTAACCAATACAAAAACAAAACAATAACTACAACCTAATTTTCCTTTACTGCTCACTGTTGACCAGTTCGAACCACTGGCGCATGGCGTCGCTCAGCACGAGCGGCAGCTGGCCTAGATCCCGCACGATCACGTAGTACGGGAAGGGGAACACGTCCAGGTAGGACTGCATCACGATCTGGTTGCGGTCGGCCGTAAACAGCGGCACCCGAATGTCCATGATGGAGTGCTGGAAGAATTTCAAATTTTGCATTAAAGTTCACCCGAAAACAAAAGCCGTCAACTGAAGCTACCTTGTTCTCCGGATTGTCGATGATCACGTACACGACGAATATCCGCTGCAGCCGGGCAAGCTTCACCGAGTTCTTGACCTTCTTCTCGCCCTCGCTGAAGATGTTCCGGCCGTCGCTCAGAACCAGCAGCAGATTTTCGAAAATCCCGTTATCCGACGACGAGCAGTCCTCGGCGTTGACCGTCCGCACAAAGTCCAGCAGTTCGGCGATCCGGCTCTGGTTCTGCTCAAAGTTGAGCGAACTGATCAGCTTCGCACCGTCAAACTGGTCGGAATGCTTGAGCAAGATTTTCGGCGACTCCCCGAAGGACATCACGTTCAGCCGGCCGCTCTCGAGCAGGGTCAACGCTTGCGAAACCAACGAAATGGCCTGCAGCGTCAGATCCTTGCTGTTGTTGTGGTCCATCGACTTGGAATCGTCCACAGCGATCGTTATCTTGTAGTCTCGCTGGGCGGCCTTCGTTCGCCGCAGCCAGATCTTGTCCTTCCGGAACTGGGACGCAATGTACGGAATGATCTTCTTCATGTTGATGCGACGACCCGTCCGGTAATCACCCTTCAGTCGGGTGCACTTGGTCGGTTCCAGAATCAACCGCAGCTGTTCGCACAACTCGCGAGCGTTCGGCAACATCTTGTTCGAGATCTGTTGCCAGCGATCGAACTCGTCGTGGCCGGGCTGCACCGCGTTCACCGCTAGCGATTCCTTTTCGACCATTTTACGCATCTCGAGCACCTCGCCCGTGGTCGGTTCCTCCGGCAGGGTCATGTCGTTCAGGATGTCTAGACTGTAGAGAAAAATAGGTTAACATTGGTTCAATTGTGACATGGTGTCGACATGGTGGAAATTGAACTCAAAAAAATAATACTTACACTGTATGAGCGGTCGTTTCCTCCCCTCGCGGCACCCGAGCCGTGTCCACAATTTCTCCCTCAACTTCAACATTCTCCAGCGTTTCAACTTTCTCCCGCTGACTCTCGTCCTTTTTGGCCGGTTTATCCTTCTTGCGCTCATTCTTCTCACTCTCCAGCAGCTCCTTCTGCGTTTCCTCCAGCTCTTCGACCTTTTCATCAACGTCCATCAACTCATCCACACACTCCTCCTCCTGTTCTTTCTGCCCATCGTCCTCCTTATTCTCCTGATGTTGCACCTTTTTGGACTGCTCCTCCGTCGCATTGTCCAGCGTCGTCTTGTCCGACTGCTTCGCATCCTTCACGTGCTGATACTCTTCCGAATCATCCTTCTCCCCTTCATCTTCCTCACCCTCCTCCTCCTTTCCTCCCCTCTCCTCCCGATTCAACTCGTCAACCGTCTTCAGCCGTTTCTTCTCCGCCTTTTCCGGATCGCCCAGCGACCGCTCCTCGTCCGTATTTCCCTGTCGCCGCTTCTCCTCGCGCTGCTTCCGGTCGTTCTGCTCGCGCTTGGTGCGCGTATCCTTCGACTCGGCAATTCCCTGGTGGCCCGTTTCCGACTGCTCATTTTCGGCCTGCCCCACCCCGTCCCGATCCTCGCCCGTGTCCTGTTCATCAAGTTCCGTTTCCTGGCGCGTTTCCGGCTTGTCGGGCTCGTTCGCAACCTGATCGTTCGTGCCCTTGTGCTCCGTGTCCGGCATGGCTTCGATGCGATCCTGCTCGGACCGTTTGTCCTTGGACTCGTGGTGAGGTTGGTCTTTCTGGGCGGATTTTTGCTCTTCTTCGGTTTTTGGCTCTTCCGGTTGTTCATCTTTGTGCTCGTCCGGAATCTGCTGCACTTCCTCGTCTTCCGGCTTGTTTTGCGGATCTTCACCTGTTGGGGGAAGAAAATATCGATTAACTATTTATTGCAGGTCGCATGTTGTCGATGCAAATTCGAAAGTTCCAAAATTCAAAAGCTCAAAAATTCAAACATTACAAAATTTAAAAAATATGTTTCTTAAGGATTAAAAGATTTGAAAATATACTATTAATATTATAATATTATAATATTTGAATATTTTAATGTTTTAATATTTGCATATTTGAATATTTTAATAGTTTGATATTTTATTATTTTATTATTTTAATATTTTAATATTTTAATATTTTAATATTTCAATATTTTAATATTTTAATATTTTGATATTTTGATATTCTAGTATTTTAATATTTTAATATTTTAATATTTTAATATTTTAATATTTAAATATTTTAATATATTAATATTTTGATATTTTATTATTTTAATATTTTAATATATTAATATTTGAATATTTGAATATTTTAATATTTTGATATTTTAATATTTTAATAATCTTATATTGTAATATGTAAATATTAAAATATTTTGATATTTTAATATTTTGATATTTTAGTATTTTAATATTTTAATATTTTAATATTTTAATATTTTGATATTTTAATAATTTAATATTTTAATATGCTTATATTGTAAGATGTAAATATTTTAATATTTGAATATTTTGATATTTTATTATTTTATTATTTTAATATTTTAATATTTTAATATTTCAATATTTTAATATTTTTATATTTTTATATTTCAATATTTTAATATTAAAATATTTCAATATTTTAATATTTTAATATTTTAATATTTTGATATTTTAATATTTTAATATTTTAATATTCTTATATTGTAATATATAAATATTTTAATATTTGAATATTTTAATATTTGAATATTTGAATATTTTAATATTTCGATATTTTAATATTCTAACATTTTAATATTCTAACATTTTAATATTCTTATATTGTAATATGTAAATATTTTAATATTTGAATATTTTAATATTTTAATATTTTAATATTTTAATATTTTAATATTTTAATATTTTAATATTTTAGAGTTGCTTTGGCGGATTTGAACGGTGTGCGTCGCGGTTATCACGCAGGATTTTCGTTGCCGTTTCCGTCTTTGTTTCCCCCCCGATTGTGTGTGTATTTCGACCCGGGTGATTTCGCGATTGTTTGACAGTTGCTTTGGAGAATTTGAACGGTGCGCGTCGCGATTATCACGCAGGATTTTCGTTGCCGTTTCCGTATTTGTTTCCCCCCCGATTGTGTGTGTATTTCGACCCGGGTGTTTTCGCGATTGTTTGACAGTTGCTTTGGAGAATTTGAACGGAGTGCGTCGCGGTTATCACGCAGGATTTTCGTTGCCGTTTCCGTCTTTGTTTTCCCCCCGATTGTGTGTGTATTTCGACCCGGGTGATTTCGCGATTGTTTGACAGTTGCTTTGGCGGATTTGAACGGTGTGCGTCGCGGTTATCACGCAGGATTTTCGTTGCCGTTTCCGTCTTTGTTTCCCCCCCGATTGTGTGTGTATTTCGACCCGGGTGATTTCGCGATTGTTTGACAGTTGCTTTGGAGAATTTGAACGGTGCGCGTCGCGATTATCACGCAGGATTTTCGTTGCCGTTTCCGTATTTGTTTCCCCCCCGATTGTGTGTGTATTTCGACCCGGGTGTTTTCGCGATTGTTTGACAGTTGCTTTGGAGAATTTGAACGGAGTGCGTCGCGGTTATCACGCAGGATTTTCGTTGCCGTTTCCGTCTTTGTTTTCCCCCCGATTGTGTGTGTATTTCGACCCGGGTGATTTCGCGATTGTTTGACAGTTGCTTTGGAGAATTTGAACGGTGTGCGTCGCGGTTATCACGCAGGATTTTCGTTGCCGTTTCCGTCTTTGTTTTCCCCCCGATTGTGTGTGTATTTCGACCCGGGTGATTTCGCGATTGTTTGACAGTTGCTTTGGAGAATTTGAACGGTGTGCGTCGCGGTTATCACGCAGGATTTTCGTTGCCGTTTCCGTCTTTGTTTTCCCCCCGATTGTGTGTGTATTTCGACCCGGGTGATTTCGCGATTGTTTGACAGTTGCTTTGGAGAATTTGAACGGTGTGCGTCGCGGTTATCACGCAGGATTTTCGTTGCCGTTTCCGTCTTTGTTTTAATATTTTAATATTTAAATTTTTTGATATTTTAATATTTTAATATTTTAATATTTTAATACTACGATATTTTAATATTTTAACATTTTAATATTCTTATATTGTAATATGTAAATATTTTAATATTTGAATATTTGAATATTTTAATATTTTGATATTTTGATATTTTAATATTTTGATATTTTAGTATTTTAATATTTTAATATTTTAATATTTTAATATTTTAATATTTTAATATTTTAATATTTTAATATTTTAATATTTTAATATTTTAATATTTTAATATTTTAATATTTTAATATTTTAATATTTTAATATTTAAATATTTAAATATTTAAATATTTAAATATTTTAATATTTTAATATTTTAATATTTTAATATTTTTATATTGTAATATTTTAATATTTTGATATTTTAATTTTTTGATATTTTAATATTTTAATATTTTAATATTCTTATATTGTAATATATAAATATTTTAATATTTGAATATTTGAATATTTGAATATTTGAATATTTGAATATTTTAATACTTCGATATTTTCATATTTTAACATTTTAATATTCTTATATTGTAATATGTAAATATTTTAATATTTGAATATTTGAATATTTTAATATTTCAATATTTTAATATTTTAATATTTTGATATTTTAGTATTTTAATATTTTAATATTTTAATTTTAATATTTTAATATATTAATTTTTTAATATTTTGATATTTTAATAATTTAATATTTTAATATTCTTATATTGTAATATGTAAATATTTTAATATTTAAATATTTTGATATTTTATTATTTTAATATTTTAATATTTTAATATTTTAATATTTCAATATTTTAATATTTTTATATTTTAATGTTTTAATATTTTAATATTTCAATATTTTAATATTTTAACTCACCCTCTTGATTCTCATCCTCGGCCAACTTCTCCGCACCGTCCGGATTCTCCTGGTCCTCCTCATCCGACGAATCGTCGCCATTTTCCTGCTTTTGATCGTCCTCCTTCTGCGCTTCATCTTCCTTCGCTTCTTCTTCCCCTTCATTTTCACCATTTTCCTTCATCTGGTCAATATCGAACGGATTTTCCTCGTTCTGCTCTTCACCGTTCTGGCCATCGGGCCGATCATCGTTGTCCAGGTTGAACTCTTCGTCCAAGTCCAGATCATCCGGCTGCGGTGGTTCTTCCAGCTCGTTGTGGTGCGGATTCTCCTGCTCTTCCTCACCTTCCTGGTTGTTCATATCTTCGATGTCCTTTGGCTTTTCTTTCTTGCTGTCGTCCTTGGCCTGATCAATGGCATCCGTGCCGTCCTGTTCCTCACCGGGAGCCTTATCCTTCTCCGAGTCGAGGTTGTTGTGTTTGTCGTCGGTTTCTCCCGAACCTTTGCCGTCCTCTTCGTCCATCTCATCTTCTTTTTCCTCTTCCTCTTTCTGTTCATCGTCGCCCCAGATTTGGTCGTCGAGCTTCTCGCCCTCTTCAGCGTCTCCCATTTGCTTATCGATGTCTTCTTCGTCGTCCTTATTTTCATCCTCCGAGTCGGAACCTTCCGGTTTGTCCACATCCTGCAGCTTCGAGTCAAAGTCCTCGCTCATGTCGATGCCCTTTTCTTCCTTGTTGTCCTTCTCTTCTTCCTCGTTCTTATCTTCCTGGCCCGGCTTCTTCGCATCGTCCAGCTGATCTTCGCTCTCGATCTTGTTCGATACGTCCTTCTCACCTTCGCCGTCTTCGAAGCCAAACTTCTCTCCGCCCTGATTTCCTTCCTGCTGTTCACCGCCAGCTTCTTCGTCGTCCATCAGGTCCTTCGGAATGCAGAATCCCTTCGTTCCGAGCTCGATGAACACGGTCAACATCACCGACAGCATCTTGGTAGCGATCTTGTGCGCTCCCAGCTGCTGAATCAGGTAGTACTCGACGAGCAGGTTGAACTGCTCCAGGATTGGAATCAACCGGGTCAGCTTCTGAATCATGGCGGCACACTGCTCGGGATTCTTGAGACTCTCCAGCGTTGACAGCAGACTTCCGATTTTGGTAACCACCTTTCGGATGTTCAGCGATTGCAGATCGCTCAGCAGGTCGGAGTTGATTTTTTCCTTCAGATGTTGAGGTTGCAACTCGGACTCTGGACCGGCTTCCTCCGTCTCTTCGAGGCCGTTTGATGTTTCCTTCGGTGTTTCCGCTTCCGGCTTGGGAGTTGAGTACTTCTTGTAGATTTGCTGCATTGCAATCAGGATCGAGTGGATGATGTTCTCGAGCTCGTTGTTCAAACTCTCCTCGTCCGTTTGCTGCTCAGCTGAAGACTCCTCAACGGCTACCTCGTTGCCAACAGTACTCCTTACGATTTCCAACAGGTCAACGATCGGCTTGGCATAGATCGATCGCTCGTCGCAGTTGCTGAACTTAAGCTGATCACCGAGGGCTTCCAACTTAGCGCAAATCACACCAAACTGCTCATCGACGATCCTCACCAAATCTCCCGCGATGTAGTTCTCCTCGGACTTTTTAAGATCCTTGCCGAGTTTGATCGCCAACTTCAAGCAGTCGTTGGACAGCTGAACAATAGGAACGATCGCGCTCTGCGTCAGCACCTGCTCGTTCTTCAGCAGTTTCAGCTCTTCCCTGGGTTCCGCAGGAACGCACTTTAGCAGCAGATTAAACTGCTCCAAAACGCTCTGAACCTGCACGACGCACGCGTTGACGTTCTTCAAATGCCTTCGCGATCGCTCAAAGTTAAACTGCCGCGTCTTGGACTCCAGACAGCCGCCAAGCTGCGTCAGATCCTGGATGCGATCCCTCAGCTCGAACACGTTCGCCACCGATTTGCCCAGCTCCTTCTGCTGGTTCTGCACCAACAGAAACAGGTCGATCGCGAAACCCTTGATGCGATCGATGTTGATCAGTCCGACGTCCGCGTTCGGCTGCAGCATCACCTTCATGAGCATCTTGATCTTGAACACGCACTTTACGTAGTACAGATCGAGCTTGTCGTTGAGGAAGACGATGTGCTGATCGACCTTGCGGTACTTGCTGTTCTGGGCTAGCAGATCGACGGAGAACGGTTTGATGGTCACGTCGACCGGGTCGGACTCGATCGCGCTTTCGACGATACCGCTTCGGTAGCTGAGGCCGAGCTGGGTGAGGCTCTTGTAAAAGTCGGACAGGGCTTTGCGCTTCTGGTTGAGGATCTGTTTGGCTTGCGATTTTTGCTTCGGCTTCGGTTGATCGCGGTTCACTTCGAGCCCGCTGAGGTATTCGATCGTCTCGATTTGATCGTGCATGAACGTATCTAGGCTGTAGATCAGTCCAGGGAAGGGAGCGTGCAAGATAGCTTCTTTAACGACGTTCCGGGACGTTACGAAGAATCGATCAATTTTACCAAACAGCTCCTGGTTCGGAGTGGTCTCCGTCGCCATGTTACGTACGGAGAACTTTTCCTTCAACTTCGGTGACGCCATAAAGTTCTTCACGTCAACCATGTAGTACGTAATCTTGGCTTCCGAGCGCAAGCTCTTGTTCTTCTGCTGGTCGGCGTCGTTGATCTCCGCAGCCGGATCTTTCGGACTAAACACCGGCAGTATCTTCGCCTTGATCTCGTTCTCAAACTCCTTCAGGAACTTGTGCAGCTGTCGATGAACACGCGCGATGTTGTTTCGCATGCTAAAGTACGACAGATCCTTGTTGAACGACTCGATCTTGACAAACTCCTTCAGCTTCTTCTCGATCGGATTGCGCTTCGACTTGATGAACTCTTCAATCTCCGCCGAGAACTGATCGTAGTACATGTGAAGATTGTGCAGCACCGCAATGACCGTGTCCTTCTTGCGGTTGTCCTCAAAGTTCAGATACATCAGGTACTGCTCGAAGGACTTTAAGATGCGCAGACGGTTGGCGAACTCGGCGTAGTTTGAAGACTCGATGAACTGCTTCAGCACGTGCACCAGGTCTTCGATCTTGACCGTTCCTTCCTCGACCTGGTCGTCCTCTTCCAGCAGCTCATCTTCGCCGAAGCAGCGTTCAACCTTCCGGTAATCCAGCAGGTTGCCCAACTTGGCCTTGGAATCACTCTGCAGGAACTCGTGCAGCAGGTTGTACATGAAGAACCAATAGCGGTACGCCTTCGATCGTACCGCTTCGTGCGTACGACTCATGCACTCCCGCCAATACTGCAGCTCCATGCGCATCCAGCGGTGCACAAACTCGACAATGTCCGCTTCCAGCTCGCGCAAGTTGTTCAGCCGATGCGCGACCGCGTTCCATTCGTCGATCTTGGACCGCAGCAGCTGAAGCCCGGTGCTGAACCGGACGATCGGGGCCGTCGACGGAAGGGCGTGGATTCGCTCGATGATCTTGATGATGTCTTTCAATCCGGCATGGTCGGGCCACTCCAGTAGAAGAGCTTGCACCGAGGCTTCGACCTTCTTCAGCACTTCAACGCACTGAACCACTTCGGTAATGTTGGAATCCTTGTAGAAGTTGTAGGCGTGGGAGCCGGGCAGGTTAAGGTCAAGATCATCGTACTTTTCCTGCACCATGCCTATCAGGAAGCTCAGACCAGGATAGAAACTCTCATCCAAGGTGCTGTTCAAAGCCGACCTGTACTTGTGCAGAAGTTGGTAGAAGATCGCGGTTTTCGTCCGGAACGGACCAACAAAGTCGGGCGCGATCACCTCCGGCAGGTTTGCTACCGTTTCCGGATTGTAGTAGTACGACTTGGAGAACTTGTTCATCAAGTAGATGAAACTCTCGCAGATCAGTGCGTAGTCTTCGTTGCACACCGTATCGTTCAGTCGTGCGTTTCTCTTGACCGTGTCCACCTTGATCACCTGCTCCAGCGTATCGTTCTGAATAAAGTCAGCAAAGTCCTCGTCCACGTAGTTCGGGAACATGTCCCCAATCTCACGCTGCGCCATAACCTCTTCACTCTCTTCCTCACAGTGACTCTTCGTTTGGTACAAACTGTCCTCCTCGGCTTGCTTCTTCCTCCGCAAATGCTCCTGCTTCTGCCAAATCTGGTTGCACACGTTCACAATGCGATCCAAATCTACAAAATCCCCCTCACCAATCGCTCCGCGAAGCGTGATCGCGTTCTTGACCTCCTGCAGCTTCGACTTGAGCAGCCGGAAGTAGTTGGCCTCGCTGTGATCGATCTTCTCCAGCACCGAGTAGATGTTCACCTTGTGTCCGGAGGACTCTTCGTCAAACAGCTTGATCGAGCTGACCATCGGGAACTGTACGAACTTTTGCAGAATCTTGCCCAGCGCGTCCTTCTCCGCCAGGTCGTAAAACACGCCGTTCGCGCTCTTCAAGCCAACCGAGTCGCGCTTGATCGTGAGGCAGTGCTTCAGTCCGGTCAAGCCGTATTTGAGCGTAGCGATCGCACAGCACACCGGCTCGAGGAAGTCCCGGTAGTAGCCCTCGTACCGCTTCAGCGTGTGGTGTTCGAACTTGTTGGCGATGTTGATCCACAGCTCGATTTGCTTGATCGTTTCGTTCACCTTCAGTTGGAAGTTCTTCGTTTCGGTGCAGTTCTTGATCGGGTTCTTTGTGTCGATCTCAAAGTCTAGGCATAGCTTGGCGGCTCTGGTCATTGCGAGGATCGTGCCCGGGTAGCAGCACGAGATCAGGAAATTGTTGACGTCCTTGGCCAGTTCGGTGTAGATGTTGTCGACGGGACGTAGCGCGACCTTGCGGCACAACTTGCCACGTTTCTCTTCGAGCGCTTCCAGCTGCTTCAAGAAGGACTGCTTGGTAGCCTCTCCAAGTCGACGGTAGTTCATGACGATCGCCATGTACTCGTACGCTTGCACCAACGTCTGGTAATGCTGGATGTCCTGATCAGTGTACGTCTTCTTCAGTGCGTTCTTCTCAACCGGGTCCAGCAGAGGCAGATAAACCATCAGGTTAAGCTCGATCACTCCGCGTAGCGAATTCAGCAGCGAGGTCAGCTGCCACTGACGGTTCTTGTTGCCGGTGCGATCATCTCGCAACTCCCTGGATTGCTCTACAAATTGACCCAGCTCTTCAGTGGCAGCGTTAAAGTCCTGGACAAATTGTTCCTCCGACAGATCGCGATGGATCGCCGAGCGAATACTGTCGATCTCCTTGAGTAACCTTTCAGCTTGACCTTGCGCCTTTGTCAGTCCAACGTACTGCTGATCAAACTCACTCCGCATAACAGTCGCGTTGCTCCAAACGGTATCGCGGATGAGCCTGACCATGGCTCTCCACTCGGGGAGCTCTCCGAGTCCCGTTGATCGCAACTCGCCACCGTTGGTCAGCAGAATCGACAGGCAGTTGCTGGTCAGGATGGGGCCGTGTACGGATTGGTTCGAATCTTGCTCCAGATGCGCTTCGTAGCTGGCTTCGGTTTCATTTTTGAAGCAAACTGCTTGGTTGATGGCTAGAGAGTTCATCTCCAGCTCGTAGAGCTGCTTCTGGATCGAGGCAAAGTAGGTGCGAAGGTTGCGGTAGAACCCAGTCGGGAGACTTTTCAGCAGGTCGTCGAATCCTTCGCTGCCGATCAGTCTCTGCAAAAGCTCATCCATTTCAAGCAGCTTTCCATGTTCGGCACTGTTGAGCCGTTTCAGCAGGACCAACGCGTCCAGGTTGAGCGATCGTACGCTGGCGATGTAGTCGTAGTTCACTTCAGCCCTGCCGGCGAGTGATTTCAGCAAAAAGTACTCCAGCAGCGGCAGCATCTCCACCAGAAACTTGTACGAATAGGTCTCGGTCGGGTCACAGCCAGCGACAAACTTGCGATACCGGTTCAGCTGTGCGAGGATCTCCGTGAGGCGATCACCTTCTTGGGCGTCACCAAACTGCGCGATCAACGCAATCAACCGACGGTAGTCCTCGCTGTCCAAGCTAGCTTCAGTCTCTTTCTGGTCGAAGGTCAACTCCGTTGACCAGCTCGACTTGGCCAAGATCGATCGCCGAAGATCGACTGTATTGGAATGGTTCAGCAGCGCGACCCGCTGCAAAAAGTCGCTGTAGTCGTACAGCTTGGTAAGTCTCGGCACGAGACGCAACCCTTCGTTGAAATCGACGTGGCGAAGTCGGTACTCGATCTGATCTTGGCTGTAGAACGGCAAGTTGTTCAGGAAGCGTTTAGCGTGCAGCTTGCGATGCTCCGTCAGCGGATGAACGGAACTTTGGACGGATTCTTCCAGCGAGTGGCGAACTGCAGCGAATCGGGTTCCTTCAAGAAGCGACAGGCAGTGCTTCTGGATCCACTTAAAGTGCAGCGTGATGTAGTCCACCAGCGCGGTGTTGACCTCCTTGTTGATGAACAGGTTCTGATGGGACAGCTCGATCAAGCGGTTGATCCAGAGGTACGATCCGATCAGCTTGGTGTAGAGTTCGCCGTCTAGACGTGTGTCCTTCAGTGCTCCCTCGAGCAGTGGTTTGAAGTTTGCGAGGAAGTCGTACAGCTGAGTGACGAGCTTGTGCTCAACCGTGTCGTTGATGATCTTAACCGAAACGGCTTTCGAGTAGGACAGGGCATCGATCTTGCTGAGTTTGGTAGCATTCTGCACCTCGATCGCTTTCAGGGTTGTGTTGAGCAGTAGAGTTGCACTGATGCGATGCTGCTCGGGCGTACTGTCTTCCTGGTAGTCTCGAATCCTCGGGAACATTGATCGATTCCAGGGGAGGTTACCTGTTTTACCAAACTTTTCAATCGTGCTGGAAAGCACTTGGTTCAGCTCGATCAGTTGCTGTACCACTTCACCAACAGTCAACACAGCTTTGCTGCTTTCTTCAGAATCCACCTTTTCTCGCTTCGTGTGCTGGAGATCCCGGTAGCCGGACAGGCTTTTCTCCGACGACTTCCACTGGCTGTCAGCGCAGGCTTCCAGCTGCACATCGATCACAATGCCGTTCGAGTTGGCGCCCTGCGTCTCTTCTTTCGGTTGAACCTGCTGAAGTGTCTTCAAGCAATCGGACAGGTAAATTCGTCGACTCTTGACGTCCTCGAAGCTCGACACTTCATACAGCAGATGGAACAGGTACTTGACGTTGTCCAGAGTTACGGCTGACTGTTGCGAGTAAGCCGAAGCGATGTTCGTCAGCAGCTCGACGACGTCCGGGAAGCTGTTCTGCGCACATCTGAGAGTGGTGAGAAGTGGTTCCGCTTGTAGCTTGATCAGCTGAAGACCCGTCAGGTTGTCCGATCGCAGCAGGACGTTTTCAAGCTGAACCAAGTTCGGGATCGTGACAGCGTTCTTAATTTCGTCCTTGATCACAGTCTTCAGTGCGTTTCGGTAAAACTCCAACCCGTACCCGAGTAGATCCGTGTTTGAAGACCTGACGTACACTTCCAGCGCACTGATCAGCAGGCACTTTTCCTCGATCATGCCCAGCCGCTTGTTCTGCGCCACGAGATACGCAAACTTGATCACGTGCGCAATCCCAAACTGGTTAAACTCTGACACCTTCTTCAGTCCCTTGTGGATCGACAAGATCGTATTGATCAGCGCAAGGTCTCCAACTCCGTTCGCAAACACCAACCGCCGCAGATCGTCATCGCCGTACGTCTCCTTGTGCAGCGCCAGCTCAATGCAACGGTTTCGCATCGCTCGCGAGATCTCCCCGTTCTTCGGGTCAAGCGTGAGGAACGCTCGGAACTTGGCGTGCGCTCGGATGATCTCGGACTCGTTGTTCGCGTCGACGCCCTTCTCCGAGATGAGCAGACTGCCGTCGGGCTCGAAGATCGGATTGAGGCGATCGAGGATTGCGGACGAGACCAGGTTGACGTGCTCGAGGCAAATGTACTGGCCGTATTTGAGCGATTTGACGACCTTGGAGTCGACCCACTCGAAGTGACCGCCGGTGTTGAGGGTTTCGGCGTTTTTGGAGATGGTGGCCAGCGCCGTTAGGACGGCGATCATGCTGGGAATTTTCGGGTGGGCGTGAGCGATGGTCGGTTGACCTGCTAGCAGCGTTAGCACGTTCTGGAGTGCCGTCAGTCGTTTACGGAACAGGGCCAACTCTTCGGTTTGAAGGTTTTTGGTGGCGAATGCTAAAAATGGTAAGAACCGACATTGTAAGTACCGTGAAACCTTAAACATTGTTTAGTAACTCACCCATCTTGCCGTCGTTGAACTGCACGTACTTTTCCCACGTCGCGATCAGCTGCACCAGCAGCGATCTCCCTCCATCAGCCAAGGCCGCCTCCTTCACGGCATCCATCACGATCGCCTCGACGTTCGAGGACACTTCCTCCAGGTGCCGGTTAAAGTCAAACTGCTGGAAGCTCCCGGTTACCGAGTCGTCGATCGTGTCCACGTTGCAGAACTTGTTGCTCAGCGTCGTCAACAGGTTGATGATCTTGGTCTTGCCGGAATCGCTCGGGCCACAGAGGATCACCGGCTTTTCCATCAGGACGCACTCGGTTACGTTGCGGAGCGTTTCAAGCTGGCTGGTTAGCAGGAGAGGGAACGTGTTCTGGGTCTTTTGCGAAATCGGGTTCATCTCGTCGGACTTGTTGAGCTTTTCCAGCACAAGATCGCCCATGTAGAGTTTGTCGTCGGTCCAGTACACTGCGATGTCCTGGGAGCGCTGCTCCAGATCGTACGCATCGCAGGCGAATACTCGGGAGAACACCGCCAGGATGTAGTTCTTGTCTACGTCGGTTCGCATTCGTTGATAGTAGACCAGCTTCATCTTCTCGAACAGTACCAACAGGAAGTTGTCGTACGAATCTCTGGCGCAACTGAACTTCTTACGGAAGAATCCAGTCCGTTCGCTGAAGAACAACTCACACCAGCGTAGAATGTCTCGAAGATTCGCCTCGAACGGTCCTCCCTTGTAGCCAAACTCCAGGTTGGCAATTCCCGTCTCCAGCGCTTCCGAGAACAGCACCATCCTCTCCGACAGGTCGAACTTGACCGATCCGGTCGTCGCGTTGAAAGCTTCAAAATAACTAACATCGCCTCCAACCTCCCTTCCAAGATCCTCGATCAACCCGCTTCCAGCGCTCGCAAACTTCTCCCGATACTTCCCGTCAACGACGTACAGCAAATCCGCCCGCTCCAGCTTCCGCAGATACACCTTGGTGAACCGATTCAGGAACGACTGAGGCAGTCCCTTCCGCCCTCCTCCCTGACGCAGCGGGTTCTGCGCGGCAAAGATCCTCGTCTTCGCGCCCAGCTTGAACGTTTTGTTCAACTCGGCGATAAACACCTCACCACGGTGATCGAGGATCGCGTTCAGACCTTCCAGCACGCTTTGCGGGGCCAAATTCAGCTCGTCGAGCAGGATCCAGGTGTTTTTCGCTTTCAGCGCGGCTAGCAGAGGTCCGTCACGCCACACGAAGGAACCCAGCTTGGATTCGGTGGCTTCGACCTCGTTGTTGGTCAGTTCTAGGGTGCGATCGTCCGCGGGTAGATCCGTACCGAACAGGTCGGCCAAATCGGTGTGCTCGCACAGGTTGATCCGCACGATGGCGAAGCCGGCGGCACGGGCTAGGTTCTCCACGAGGGACGTCTTGCCGACGCCGGGTGGACCTTCGAGCAGGATTGCCTTGTCCAGGGAAAGTGCTGAGAGGAGACGGAACAGGTTGTTTTGGGTTGTTGGAGCGCTGAACATGAACTCCGTGGCGCGATCGCGCTGAACCGGGTTCAGCTCAATGTAGAAGGGACTGATTCCGAAGGAGGTTTCGTTGGACTCAACGGTGGAACCTCGCTGAAGCTTGAACTGCTTGATGTCCAACAGTTTTTGCATCAAAGCGTTGAGCGCGGCAAGAATCTCTTTCCTGATTGCGACAATCTCCTCGAACGTCTCGTACGGAAGCATCTCCAGCGAGTCCAGGAAGACCGTCTCCAGTCCGTACATCAGCGACTCCGCGAGCGACAAGCTCGCTTGATTCTTGTTGATGAAGGCAACCCACGCCAGCACGTCTCGAATGCTAAAGTTAAGCTTGTCGATCTTATTTTTCAGCACAAACACCACTCCGATGATCACTTGGGCCAACTTGTTGCAGCAGTCCACGTCGGTCAGCCCCTTCTTCAGAGCATGCTCCGCGATCCGCACCAAATCATCTCGTGAATCCGTAGCTCTACACCAAATCTCCGTCAGCCGATTTCGCAACGCTGGCGACAGTTCCTTCTTGCCAAAGTCACCGCCGGGATTCATCGTGGCCAGAAACTGGAAGCCCTCGGAAGCCGTAATGACAAACTCGGACGCCCCCGCCGAGACGCCTCCCTTTTCCGCCAGCAGCAGCGTTCGTTCCGGCTCCAGCACGCAGTTCAGCCGCTCGAGGACGGAATCCTCTGCGAGCGAGATCTCGTCGGCGAGGAAGAAGCCACCTTCGGCCATGGACAGGACCAGCGGTCCGTCGGACCACTCAAACAGTTGTTTGGAGTCCTTCTCCTCGGATTCCGCTTGACGATGCGGGCGAAGCCCGCCCAGGAAGTCCGCACCCTCCGTGTGCATGTGACAGTTGAGGATCCGCAGGGTGGTTCCTAAAATCGATCGTTCCCGGTTAGTGCCGGTTTGCCTTTCTTCACAACAGTAGTAAATCCGTCATTGCCATTGTCCCCAGTGCGCGGAGCTTACCTCGAATCGCCGCCAGTATCTGACAGATTGTGGTCTTGCCACATCCGGTCGGGCCGACCAGCAGCACGGGTTCGTTGAACTGCAGCGCCTTCGCCGTCAGCACCGCCATCCGGCGCATGTCGAACGTCCACACGACGCCGTCGTGCGCGGTTTGGCGCTCCAGCTGCTCGAGGATGCCACGCGTCACCTGGGATGTTGCGGTGGCCTTCAGCGTAAACAGGGCGTCCTCGGCGGCGCGCTTCCGGAAGTGGGTGTAGAGCGCTTCCTGGATGATCTTGGTTTCGTACAGGTTGCGAATCTTGAAGAAGAGAGAGAGAGTGGTTATCATCGCTCAAGGGAATAATCAATTCTTACCTTCGACGACAGCACCAAATACCCCTCATCGATCAGGTGCTGGTTCCAGTCGTAGCTGCCGTCCGCGAGCAGCGCCTTGTCCGCGTACGTGTACCGATTGCCCCACCGGAACAGATCGCGCAGCGTAAAGTTCTGCTTCGCGGTACTCCGCCGATTCAGCTGCAGCTCCGACATCACCTTGACCATCTTTTGCGAGTACGAGCGCGGGATGAGGCAGCGCTTCTCCAGGATGACCTCCAGCTCGGCCCGCGGGATCTCCGAAAAGTGCAGCTCGATGAAGCGGTTCTTGAAGGCACGCGACAGCATCTTCCGGCCGCCGTACAGGCCGGGTGGGTTCTGCGTGGCGAAGAGCATAAAGTTGGGGTGGGCTTTGACGACGACTTGCGTTTCCGGGATGAAGAGTTCGCGGTTGTCGTCGAGGACGCGGTTCAGCGCTTCGAGGATGTCGCTGGGGGCGAGGTTCAGCTCGTCCAGGATGATCCAGAAGCCGTTGCGCATGGCTTCGACGAGGACGCCCTCCTTGAAGGTGAGCTTGCCGGTCACGTCTGCGACGTACGTGCCGATGTACTCTTGGAGGTCGGTGTGCTCGTGGTTGTTGATCCGGAGGCACACGTTGCCGCTGCGTTTGGCGATGTACTCGATCAAGCTGGTCTTGCCGGCGGAGGTGGGGCCTTGGAGCAGGACGGGCAGCTTGCCGATCGAGATGATCCGCGCTAGATCGCGCAGGTTGTTCTTTACACTCTCCGTCAAAATGTAACTCTCGCACTCCTGAACCTCCTTCGAACCTTGCTCGATCCAGTAGCCTTCAAAGTTGAGCTGCTCGCCGTCGGCGGGTTTGGGGATCTGCTGCGAGATCGCCTGGTGCACGTCGTTCAGCAGGGTTTTCTGGATGTAGGTCAGTACCGTGGCGTGCGACTTGAGATCGAGCTGGGTGAGGAAGCTCAGACAGAAGCTCTCGTACAGGTTGCGCTCGATCGATCCGCACAAGTTCTTGGCGCAGATGCTGAGCGCGCGGCACAGAGTTCGCAGCGAGAAGACGGGTTTGTTGCCGAGGCCGTCGTTCAGCTCGAGCTGGGACAGGGCGCGAAGTCTGCGGTACAGTTTGACCGTGTTGAGGATTCGGACTTTCTGAATGCCGGTACTGCCGAGGTAGTCGTTGACGAGGATCAGCAGATCGTTCTCGGCGACCAGTTCGTCGACGAAGAACTCCGTGAAGCGATTCCGGATGCCAACGGGGAGGTCCTTCTTGCCAACGTCCGTGTTGGGGTTCATACAGGAGAAGATGCGAAAGTCCGGGTGGCGCTTGACCGGGACGAAGTCGCCCTTTTCGAGGAGGACGATCGAGCCGTCCGGCTCGAGGATCGTGGAGAGGCACTCGAGCGTCTCGGTGGAGGCCAGGTTGATCTCGTCCAGCAGGACCCAGTCGCCGTTGCGGATGCAGTTGACGAGCGAGCCCGGGATGAAGGCGAACGACACGTTGACGGAGTTTTTGAGCTGCGAGTCGAGTCGGGTGAGCTTCTCCTGGAGGGTGGTCCACTTTTCGTAGATGTTCTCCAGGCGGAGTTGCTCGTCCTGTTTGCGCAGGAAGACCTTTTCGGCGATTTTGAGCATCAGCTTGACCAGCACGGGGAACTCGCCGCGGTTGTAGCAGATCGAGACGTTCGTGAGGAACTTTTCGTTCTTTTGCGCGTTGAACGTCTTGTTGAAGAGGAACTCGAACTCGTAGCGAAGCGGGGTGATGACGTAGCTCAGGTCAACGGGTTTGAAGCCGCCAACGAGATCGGAGACGTCCGACTGGTTGTTCATGTTGACGACGACCAGCTTGTGGTGCGTTTGGTAGGCCAAGTACTGAATTGAGCTGGTTTTGCCGACTCCGGTTTCTCCCACGAGCAGGATCGGTTCGTTTTGGGCCACGGACACGGCGATTCGCTCCAGCAGGCAGGACGCAGGTCGGGTGAAGGAGAACGTCGGCGCCTTGCTTTGCAGCTTAAAGTCCTGCGTCTTGACCGTGCTCGAGGCGTTCTTGTCCAGCCGGATCTTCTTGTGGGAGAAGGCGTTTTCGTCGTTCTCCAAGTTCTCCTTCAAGTTGCGCTTCAACAGAACCCGGCCAATTTTGACCTCCTTCGACGTGGCCACGTCCACCTCCGGCTTGTACTCCTCGCACAGGTGATCACAGCGACTCTTGTTGATGCCGATGTTGCCGCCGATGCTCAGCACCAGGTTCCGGCGAACGTCGCCGGCCGGCAGGTGAGAGCAAAAGATGTCCACCGCGTTCTGGAACACAAAGTACGCGCACTCCGTGCTGGTCACGGAGAAGGTCGGGTTGGAGCGACGACACAGCTTGATCAAGTCGCGGGTTGATACCAGGCGGCCGGAGTTGGGAAGACCAAGAGTTCCACCTTCGTGCTGAAAGCGTGGCAAGCTGGACTCTTCCTGCGTTGCAGGAACGTCCGAGTTCTGCTGCTCTAGAATGCTGACGCTTTCGACGATTTCGTTGTTCTGGATCGCGTGGCAGCCGCTGGAGAAGGTGAGGTAAATATCCACGATCCGACTAGCGACGGTGGCCAGTTTTGGGAAGTTGGTGCAGATGATGGTGCAGAGTTCGGTGCGGGACAGCGGAAGGACGTTCACCGTGTAGAGGTACTTCTCCAGCAGGGAGTAGGTGCTGTGGGCGGTGGCGGTGCCGCCGGATTTGTGAGTTCGGAGCGTTACGAACAGTTGAAAGCCCGGTTGGATGCGTAGACAGTCGCGGAATCCGGGCACGCTGAGGTAGTTGTTTTCCAGCAGGTTCGTCAGCACCGTGCAGACGTCCTGCGTTGCAGAGTCCAAATCTTCCAGCAGCAGCCAGTACCCGTTCATGACGGCCTGCGTCAGCACACCCGGCTGCCACACAAACTCTCCCGGAGTATCCGTACAGCGGTACTGTCCCAGCAGCATCTTGCTGTCGGTTTGATCTCCGAGCTGAATCCGCAGGAACCCGTTCCGCGGCGCTTCCTTCCTCAACTGCTCCAAACCTGCGTCGAACGTGACTTCGTCCTCGCCGTTAACCTTGCGCTTCTTGCTAGGCTTGAGCGCCTTCTTCATACGACGCTCCACTTCCTGCGCCTTCGGACCAATCCGACCCGTCTTCCGGGCCAAATACTCCACCAACGAGGTCTTCCCGCAACCAACCGGCCCGGACAGACAAATCGCCCTCCCCGACGAAACTCCCAGCGCCAAACTACGCACGTTCAACCGTGTCGAGTCCACGATGACCAGCTCCTCAGGTTCTTGCTCCTTCGCGCGATAAAACTCGCAATTACTCGCGTCGAAAATCGGCAACATCACGTCGCCCACGTTCGTGACCACGTTGCTCCGAAAGTCCCACCGAATCTTCTCCCCGCAAGCTCCAACTTCTTCCTCGTTGACCACTCGTCCCACAGCCATCTCCTGCTGCTGCTCCCGAACCACAACTTCCAACGGAATATCTCCGTCCAGTACGTTCAACTGACTCTGCGTCATACAACTGACCGTGGCCAGAATCCGGTTGTAGTAATACCGCTGCCTCGGACAACCCTTCCCAGCAAACTGCTCAAAAAACTCGGACCAATTCCAAGCGGACCGAAAGTGGGCCGGATCGGCCACCAAAAACCGATAACAGCACCGAACCAGCTCCAACTCACTGACCGGACCCTTTTCCAGCTTCTTCTGCTTCTGCTTCGGCGTGTACGCCAGCGATTCCCCCACCCCAAACGGCGGAGCACTGTGACGAAAGTATTGCACGGCGAACCGCAACACATCCGGGCAGCAGTGCACCAACTTGGAAAGTGCAACGCACTTTCGTCGGTGCGCTTCGCGATCCGGCGTTCCGCCGGAACTGTTCTCCCCGAAAGCACCCGCAACGATCAGCAGCAGCATGCTCGCGAATCCACTCCCAATCTCCGTCGTGTACTGTGGATCCTCAATCAGTCGGCCCAGCACCGTGGCCAGCTCGTCCATGTGGGACGATGTGAGCTTCTGCGAACAAAAATCAACGTTAAAATCAAATTCCGACGAAAAACCCATTCCTCCCACACTTACAGATAACCTTAAAAATGGTTCCACCTCGGCGCAGTCGAATTTCTCGCGCAGTCGGCGCAAAACGCGCCGAACTTTTTCGCAGTCCACTTCCATACTGGATGCTGCACTTAATTTGCAAACTTTCACCAAAATCCGTCACGAACTTGCACGGAATATGAACGATCTCCGAACCGGAGCAGAAAATCACACGCGAAAAAAACACGACCCGCATCGAACACGCGACCGATGGTAAATAAACTCTGAACGTTGCGCGCACATCAACAAAAGCACGTGCGAGTTTGGCATTTCTGTGCACGGTGACGGGAGGGTGTGCGATGTTTGAAAGTATTCGATCTTTTTGATGTGATTGCTAGAAGTTACTCTCGCATTGGGTATTTACTTTGGATACGTTTGTTTTGATTTGTTTCTCAAGATGAAACACATAAAAAGAGACGTAAATCTTTTAAATTCCATCAATCAGCAAATTAACGGTTAATTTGAATGTTTAGAAACTCACCACAGCTATTTTCAATTCACAACCGCTCATTTACACCATTTACTCCCGTTTGACAGTTGCAAAAGATGATGCACCGATAGATGAATTAAAAAAACAATGATTAACGCTTGGATCTGTTTGTATTTGAATGAAATGAATGAATGTTTGAAGCTAGGTTTGAAGTTCTGCTTATGCTGAAGCCACATCCACATCGCAGACTTTTCAACCATGATCTACTATGGGCTACTTTGATTGCTTTGATTGCTTTGACCAAATTGACCAAAATGGCCAAAATGACCAAAATGATCAAAATGGCCAAAATGACCAAAATGACCAAAATGATCAAAATGGCCAAAATGATCAAAATGGCCATAATGAACAAAATGACGAAAATGACCAAAATGATCAAAATGGCCAAAATGATCAAAATAGCCAAAATTACCAGAAACGTCAAAATGTCCAAAATGACCAAATTGACCAAAATTATCAAAACAGGCAATATGATCACAATGGCCAAAATGACCAAAATGACCGCATTGACCAAAAAAATCAAAATGGCCAAAATTACCAAAATAACCAAAACTGTCAAAATGACCAAAAAATCAAAATGACCAAAATGCTCAAAATTACCAAAATGATCAAAATTGCCAAAATGATCAAGATCGCTAAAATGGCCAAAATGACCAAAATGGTCAAAATGATCAAAATGACCAAATTGACCAAATAGACCAAAATGATCAAAATGGCCAAAATTACCAGAATGACCAAATTGACCAACATGATCAAAATGATCAAAATGATCAAAATAGCCAAAATTACCAAAAACGTCAAAATGTCCAAAATGACGAAAATGACCAAAATGACCAAAATGATCAAAAAGACCAAAATGATCAAAATGGCCAAATTGACCAAAATGAACAAAATGGCCAAAAAGATCAAAATGGCCAAAATGACCACATTGACCAAAAAATCAAAATGACCAAAATGCTCAAAATTACCAAAATGATCAAAATGGCCAAAATGATCAAGATGGCTAAAAATACCAAATTGACCAAAATGGCCAAAATGATCAAAATTGCCAAAATGAGCAAAATGGCCAAAGTGATCAAAATTACCAAAATGACCAAATTGACCAACATGATCAAAATGATCAAAATGATCAAAATGATCAAAATAGCCAAAATTACCAAAAACGTCAAAATGTCCAAAATGACTAAAATGACCAAAATGATCAAAAAGACCAAAATGATCAAAAAGACCAAAATGATCAAAATGGACAAATTGACCAAAATGAACAAAATTGCCAAAAAGATCAAAATGGCCAAAATGACCAAAATGACCACATTGACCAAAAAAATCAAAATGAACAAAATGACCAAAATGACCAAAATGGCCAAATTGATCAAAATGGCCAAAACGACCAAAACTGTCAAAACGACCAAAAAGGTCAAAATGACAAAAAAATCAAAATGACCAAAATGCTCAAAATGACCAAAATACCAAAATGATCAAAATGGCTAAAATGATTAAAAAAAATGGCCAAAATGATCAAAATGACCAAAATGCACAAAAAGACCCTAATTATCAAAATGATCAAAAAAATGACGAAATTGACCAAAATGATCAAAATGGCCAAAATGATCAAAATAGCCAAAATGTCCAAAATGGCTGTCCAAATTGACCAATATGATCAAAATGATCAAAATGATCAAAATGGCCAAAATGACCAAAATGACCAAAATGACCAAAACGACCAAAACTGCCAAAACGACCAAAAAAATCAAAATCACCTAAATGGACAAAAAGAACAAAATGACCAAAACGACCAAAAAGGTCAAAATGGCCATAATGACCAAAATGATGAAATTTATCAAAATGATCCAAATAGCCAAAAAGGCACAAAAAAGGTCAAAATAGCCAAAATAATCAAATTGACCAAATTGACCATGACGATCAAAATGACCAAAATGACGAAATTGAATAAAATTGTCAAAATGGCCAAAATGATCAAAACACCCAAAATGACCAAAAAGGTCAAAATGGCAAAACTGATCAAATTGACCAAAATGATCAAAATGGCCAAAACGACCAAAATAGCCAAAATGACCAAAAGGACCAAACAGGTCAAATTTACCGAAATGGCAAAATGACCAGACCAAACCCAATTCTGAGTGAAAATCATTCAAATCTGAAAGATGCTCCCTTTGCTCATTTCTGAGTAGGTTCGGTTTTGGCGAAAACTGAGTGATTTTGATTCTAGCAAAGTTCTCATACTTACAGCACTCTAGCAGATTTTTTTTTGCATTTAAGGTTCTACCGTTCTAGCAGGGCAGAACGTCGTGACTGGTTTATCACTTTTGGGTAAACGGCGTTAACACCGATTCCGTGTAATTCCCGTTTTAGTGCGATCTGTGTAGAATTTTACACAAATTTGAGTTATCTAAATTTTTTGTGCGAAACAGCAACAACAGTTCCGACACAGCCGACAGTTGCGTGATGGACCAACTGTGGTCTTAGCTGTCAGAAGCAAAAAAAAACTAAAACAGAAAACAACCCAAATCCAGAACAGCTGCCGCAGCAACTTTTTTTCGGCTCCGAAGCAAACGAGCAATCCAGCTTGATTGGCTGCCAATTTGCAATATCCAACAATCATGGGAACCGACGACGTGGCCAAGAGTGAAAAGATCCGCGAGGGCTTTCAAATGTGAGTGTTTGGAAATTTTGTTGTTTTTCTCTCTCTAAGAACTGTTTTCATTGCAGAAACTGGCTCATCCTGCGGGACGCCGACACCGGCAAGATTCTGTGGCAGGAGAACAAGGACTTTTCCTGCCCGGACGTGGAGCACGAGGCGCGCGTCCCCATCAAGATTCTGGATTTGCGGGCCGTCTCGCGGGAGATCAACTTTAGCACGGTGGAAGCGATGGAGAACTTTCGGCTGGACCAGAAGGTGGGTGGCGGCGGGGAAGGGGAAGGCCAACGTAGTCACGCGAGGCCAATTAGCTTGGGTTATTGATTGGCTCGTTTGGACGGGGGTTTTTTAAGAGGGTGCTAATGGCTTTGTGTCTTGTTCATTTCAACGCAGGTCCTGTTCAAGGGTCGGATCATGGAGGAGTGGTTCTTCGAGATGGGCTGGGTCAGCCCGAACACCACCAACACGTGGCAATCGACGATCGAGGCCGCACCGGAGTCGCAGATGATGCCGGCCAAGGTCCTGAACGGAAATGTGACCATCGAGACGAGCTTCTTCGACGGGGAGACGCTGATAAGTAAATCCGTGGTAAGGTTGTACTACATCTAAGGACCAGCGCAGGGAGAAGAAGAAGACGAAATTTGGCTCTAGTCCCACAGTTTTGGGGACAACACAATCCCAGGGATGTCCTCATTAAATTACGAAAAAGTATATCGCTAGATAAATAGGTCATAAAAACATGTTTGCGCGCTGTTCTAGAAAGGCTTTGCGTGCATGCACTTGAAACAACACAAACAAACAAACACTAAACATTCAGTCTGGTCTAAATTGATAATTGCCACACGAAGATGGACAAACCAAACAAGCATTTATTGACGACGTCGTCAGGAGCAATCTTCGATTATTTTCGTTTTCGGACACGCAACTGAGAACAGCACCACGCATTTTTCGCGTTCTATAATTAAGCTACTTTTTAAGTTTTTTTTATTACTAATTTTAGTATTGATTGTGTAAAAAAAAACAGATAGAAGAAAACATAATCAATTTTTGTGAGTAAGGTTTGAAGTGAGAGTTTCGTAGAACAACAACAAGGTCGATGTTTACACCCTCCTTCTCTAAAAACAATCCAAAAACAAATACCCTAAATCTTAATGTCGCGAAACAATCGCCAAGCTTCAGACAGTTCCTTCCGCGGGTGTTGGTCGTCGTGGCGTTGCAGGAAATTTGCCAGCAGTCGCAGCCGCTTGCCGGAGTCCGCCTCCGACTGGATCTGCTCGAGTTCGGTGCGCAGTTCCGGGTGGTCGTCCATCGCGTTTAGCAGCGGATAGTCCAGCGAACAGCCCAGACACTGGCAGTCGAACTTGAACTCGCGCTGCAGCTGGGCGCGACGTTTGTCCTTGGGAACGGAGTCCGTGGTGCCGTTGGGGCTGGAAGAGGGAAGGAAACGACGATTTTTGTAATTTCATTAAATTTTGAATACGACTGAGGGTGTCTCCACAGCGTTAGCAAACTTTTTCCCAGTTCATCGGGAATTCACTTTGCTACCCGGTTTGTTGCCAGATATCTCCCGCGTCAAATGGAATGATGCACGAAAAAATTAAATTTATTTAATTATTTAAAATTTAAAAAAAAGTACAAAAGTCAATTACCATAAAGAAATAAATTAAAAACATAGTTTTAAATTGAAAATTTCTGAAATTTAAAATTCTAGAACTCCAAAATTTGAGGATACTAAAATTTTAAAATTCTTAAATTCTAAATTTATTACATTTTTCAATTCTAAAAATCGAAATTTATTTAAAAAAAAACATTTCTTAAATTCAACAATGTATACCTGAAAAAAATCCAAAATCAAGAGAAAAAACATAAATGTTTTAAAATTTGATTTAAGAACCTTGAAAAATAAAAATTTTAAAATTTAATGATTTAAAAAAAAAGTTAAAAAAAAATCTTCGAGAAGATTCAAAATTTATTAAACACAAATTTCAAAAATTAAATCCAAAATTGCTATATAACATAATTTTAAAATATTTGAATTTAAAAATGTATCGATCTGAAGAGAGATTTTAACTGAAAAATTCAAAGACTAAAAAATCTAAAATTTAAAAACTGTGAGATCCATATTAGGATCATGTTTTTATTTTATTTTAAATGCCTAAACACTAAAAAACAATAAAAAATATGGATCCCCAATTTTTTCAATTGAACAAAATTAATACTCACAAAAAAATGAATGCTTAAAATTTTTCAAAATGTTTTTTAGCTCAAATATTAACAAAATTCAATTTATTTAAAAATTTAAATACTCTCTGGTTAAACCAAACTGTAAACTTTTCTCAAGAATGGCACTTAATAGCAATTTCTAAAATTTAAACAGCAAAAAATAAAGATCAACAACAACAAAATAAAATAAATAAACACACTTTTTTTTAAATATATTTTATACAAAAAAGAAATATATTTTTGTTAATATTTTATCTTTTTTGTAAATTTTCCAAATTTTATTTTAAATTCAACAAATTAAAAAAAATAATCGAAATGATTTGGCAATTTTTGAATGTGTGACATTTTTTTAATTTGGAATTTCTACAGATATAAATTTTTCAATTTAAAAACATGAAAATTTCAAATCTGTTGTTTATTTCAACTGCAGAATTTTAAAATTTAAAACTTTTAGAATTTAAAATCTGCCAAATTTTTAAATATTGGAATGATAGATTCTAAATTTTGGAATGTTAAATTCTAAATATTATAATTTTAAAATTTGAAATTTTCTAAATTTTAAATCTGTTTATGTTATAGAATTTCTGAATTATAATTTTTTAGTATTTTTAGTGTCTGAGTAAAAAAGATCAGTAAAAACATTAAAATTTAAAAAAATCAACAGGTTCAGATTTTTGGTACAAAAAAAAAATAGAAAAAAATACTTAGAAAAAAAGTAACAATATTTTTATGTTGTTGAATTTTAGAATTTTTAAATTATTTTTTTAAATTGTTGATTTTCTAAATCTTAAAACTTTTCAATAAATAAATTTTCTTTTTTGAAAACCGAACTTCATTTTTTAAAGTTGAATGTCTTAGAATAAAAATCAATTTGAAGAAAAAAATATCAAAAAATTTCAAAACAGTTAGTTTTTTAACTCAGTTTTGAAACTTTTTCATTTTTATTCTAAGACATTCGACTAAATTAAAAATTCAATACTTAAAATTTTTAATTTAAATCTTAAATTTTCAAGTTTTTGATTTATTTTTTGATTTCTTGAGTGTCTGAATATTTGTTCATGACTGCCATCACAAACAAGAAAGAGTTCGATTAAAAGAATTGAAAGCTAAAATATAATAACAAAAAAAAAATACCTAAAAAGATAAGCAAATAGATAAACAGCAGGTATAAATTATAAAAATTTAAAAACAACAATAAAAACGTTATTTAATCCACTTTTAGGTGATTGGTGCCTTCCTCACATTCATAAAGTCAATACATTCAGTAAAAATTGCAACATCCCCCCTTAACATGTTTAACAAATCAATTTTATTACTCATTTCTTTTGATAGGGTTCGCAGACCTTCAATATTTCTGGCTCATCGGCAAGGTCTGATAAAAAACCTATCCAACGATAGTTCGCATGGAAGATTCAGACAATATTTCTATCACAATATCTGAAATCCGGCCTCCAAAAAGTGTATAAATAACACTTAAGTGCTAATAACTTTTGATAGGGTTGTCAGATCTTCAATGTTTTGGACTCATTGGAACGGTCTTTTTAATACCTATCCAAAAATGTATAACATGATACGGTTTCTTGCAAAAACCAATCTTCCGGACATACGCCAAAATCGTTTTTTTAGCATAACTTTTGAAGTACTTAACTAAACTTGCTGATTTTAAATAGAGACCTATGGGACCCGATTGAATGAGGCTAATACGGTCAAAATCCGTTCATCCAGTCCGGAGATAATCAAGTGACAATTTTTTTTGTCCACCCACCTACACACATCCACACAGACATTTGCTCAGAACATGATTCTGAGTCGATAGGTATACGTGAAGGTGGGTAAAGTTTAAACTAATTTTTAAAAATTTAGAAATAATAAAAAAAACAAACATAAAAAAATCCATTAAAAAATTAAATTAAAATTTAAAAATAACAAAAAGTTTAGAAATTTATAAAAAAGTTATAAAAATAGAAAAAAAATATTTAAAGAAAAAGATTGCGAACAAATTTTGAAAAAAATATGCTTAAAAATCAAAAACCTAAAAAAGTCAGAAAAATATTTCTTATACTTTTTGAAATGTTACTATGTTTTTGATTTTCTTAATTCGTTCGTCGTTTTTTCATTTTCGTTTTTTTTTATTTTAAATTTTTTGAGTTAGAATTTTAAAATTGTCGATTTTTTTACATGTTTGCTCTCACCTTGGCAGGCATCCAAAAAAACCCGAAAAACGCATACAAAAGTCAAAGTAGTTATGTCCCAGACATAACCGGAATGGTGTAGGACTACGTAATGTTTTCCATATCTTAATTTTGAAGAAATATATATAAGCTATAGCTAGATACTTTAAATATGGAATAATGGGTCAATTGTTGAAATTTGGAATTGTCCTTTTAACAATTTAAAGAAGTTAAATTTCTTAAATACTCACAAATAGCACACCAGCACCTGCTCGCCCGCCCTAATCGGCCGCTTCGCCACCAGCATCGACCTCTCGCCGTTCAAAACCCGCTCCGCGTTCGGCGCACACGAATGGTTCACCATCCGGAACAACGGGAACAGGCAGCTGATGTCCGCGGGACTCTGGTCACAAACGAGACGCGCCTGCAGGGCCAATCGAAACATAACTTCCAGCAGCAGGTCCTGATGCTCGTTGATGAGTTCTCTCGGGACGGAGTCGTTCTCTTCCAACGCTAGCTTGTACGTTAAAGCGGTTAGGAACTGGGTCACACCTTTGCCAGTTTGGTCCGCGGACATGTCTGGAAGGTTGTCGGCCAGGACGTGAAGGTGGAGAGTTGATTTGTCACCTTGTAGTGGGTTTCGATACGCGGACAGATCCGCGTAACGCTTGAGGAACTGATCACGATCTGCGATCAAGTCCGCGACAACCATCCAGAAGAGTCGCAGCGTGAGCTGGAACATTCGAGTTGTTTTGGGTCCTTTGAACAAATTCTTCAGATCTTCGACGATTTCACACTCGAAACGGTGGTACTTGGTGAAGGCCTCTTTTCTGCACTGTTCGGAGCAGTACATGGCGGAGGAGCAGGTCTTGCACGGAATCAGGTCGTACTCGTTCCGACGGCCACAATGGTTGCATCTGGTGAAGGTCACTTCCGGTTCGATGACCACCAGTGAGGGTTTTTCGTGCAGGACGATTTCTCCCACGAGGAAGTCCATCTTTGCTGTAAGTCCACGACCCGAATGGGAAGTCTCGGTGACCTCCAGGAACAACTTGTCCTCTACATCGTTCAACTTTGGTTCTTTCTCCAAAAGATTCAGGCACTTCTTCTCGCGTTCCAACAGCTTGTCCAGCTTACCCTCCGGATAGTTACTACCCTTGGCCAGCTCAATGTTGGCCAAACATCGCCGGTACTGCTTTCCGTTGAAGAAGATCGCTGATCGGTTCCCGTACCCCATTGCAAGTTCTTCCGAACCTTCCGGCGCCCAGCAGATGGCCTCATTGTACAGTTCCAATATCTTGCCCAGCTCCGACGGCGTCTTCCGGTAGGTCTCATTGGCCTGTTCTCGTTTCGCCTTGGCCACCGTTAAATCCTTACGGGACAAAGTCTTCGGGAATGGCCAAACTTCTCGTTTGAGCAAGGAAAGCGCTTCGCCGAGCGAATCGGCCGGAACCGCCTTGCGCGAGATGATCCACGAGGTGGCCAGTCCGAACGAGGGGCACGAAAGTTGCTGGACCAGTTGCCTGCGGGTATGGGGGATCATTTTGCGGGAAAACACTCGGCACCTTTTCTGTAAAAACGTGAAAATTGGAACGTTGTTTCCAAAACAAATTTCGCCGGTTTCACTGGGTTGTCCCTCAACTTTGAATGTGTGCTCGCAGCAGGGCTGCGCTTTTTCGTTCGGTAAAATCAATGTTTACCATTTTGACGTTTTGATAGTGCTGTCAAATTCTTCAAAAACTTAGAAGCTTTCCTCATTCATCTTGTTTCGTTTGTTTGGAGAAAAATGCTGCTTGGTTTTTAGTAAATTTTAGCCAATAATTAAAATAAAGTTTCAATTTTTATTAATACCTAAAATCACCGACATGAATTACGAACTGCTACGGCAAAATCTGTAAGTATCGTGCTTTACTACGTTTCCAAAAACTTTTCGAAATTTCCGACCCAAAACAGACGCTTGGCTTCATTGACAAGCCTTCATTCATTCACGCTTACTTGAGGTTATAAAAGTTCTAATCAACGGATTTGACAGTAACTGTTCTTAAAAAGTAGTTGTTTCTCTAGTATAATACCCGATTGTATAAAAATTTAAATTGCGACTTCCGAACGGTTTTTTTTACGAAGAACTTTGTCTTAGATGAAACGCCCTTTCCCATCTCGGGACGTGCTTCTCTAGTATCCAAAGTAGGATGAACACCGAATTTCGATTTTCAAATTCCCAGTTTTTTTTTGCCGAAACTTGCAGAAACTCTCCGGAGACCAAAATGTTTTTTTTTCCGGATTTTTTTTACATCAAATTAGGCCGGTACAAATGGGTGTACCCCATTTGGCATAATGGACATTTGGCATAACGGGTTTTCAAGATGGACGTTTGGCATAATGGACGTTTGGCATAATTGGTCCAAGACATCAGGGACGTTTGGCATAATGGACATTTGGCATAATGGACGTTTGGCATAATTCGTTCAAAAACCATCAAGGACGTTTGGCATAATGGACGTTTGGCATAATGGACGTTTGGCATAATTATTACTAGCTTGTTTTTTTTTGTTAAGTTTTTGTCATTTTCACGAACGAAAATGTATATTTTTTACCCTTTTATATTACTTTAAGAGATTATCATTTTTTTCTATAAAAAAATTTGGTATCTCTATATTTTTTCCCCAAAAGTAAATTCTTTCCTTTTTGAATAATTCACAACAAATCTGTCCAATGAAATTTTGATATTTTTATTAAATAATTAGTATAAAGAAGAAAATATCTCTTGTTAGCTTAAGATTTTTCCCCTTTCAATATAATTAGCAGTAATTTTTTAATGAAATTTTCCCTTCTTTTATATGAAATTCATGATGAGAAAAACCTCTTCAAATCTTCGACAATTGAGCTTTTATAATGAAATTTTCCCTTCTTTTGATCAAAATTTTACTTGAAGAAGGAAATCTCTAAATAAATTCTCATTTTTCCCTTCTTTTTTTCGAATTTAATCTAAAGCAACCCAAGAACTGGGCAGCACTCATCCGACACGAGACTAGCGGAAAGATTCACAGACACAGAGAACACAGTTCTAGATGACCGAGAGAATTATGCCCTCGAGTCCATTTTCAAGAAAAAGTTCATCCTTCAAAACAAAAAGTGTTCTCTACGGGAACTGAACCAGAGACCTTTAATAGACTAACTCAATGACTAAACTGCCTTGGCCACAGCAGCTTGGTGACACAAGAGTAGTCAGATTTCGATGCATGACTCTTGTTGCAGATTTACTGTTTCAATTAATTAATTAAATTAATTGTTTTACAGGTATGAGTTGGTACCAATATTCTATCGAGTTTAGCATTAAGCTCTCTATAAATTTTGATGGAATTATACCGACGATTATACTCTCGATCCTGTATTTTGGGTGAATGGATGTCGATGTTGCTTTTCTTTAAATATTTAGCAATTAAGTTTATTTTTTCAATTTTCCCATCATTTTTTATATTTAACTTGAAAAAGGGAAATTCTCTTATAGATGTTGTCTTTAAACATTTATATAATTTCTGCACATTTTTTATCTATTGGTTTAATTTTTGCAATAAACTTGTTTATGGATTTTTCCCTTCTTTTATTTATTCAATACTAATCTTAAAGAAGAGACAACTGCCCAAAAAAATAAATGCTGATTTTTTTTTTTAATTTATATTTATTTAAATTTCTTTTCCATGTACATTCATTTAATTAAAATATTATTGAGTGTCCAATCACAAACGATGACTTTTCACCTCAAATAAATGCTGATTAAATGTTATTTTTAAGAGAGGTAGGTGAAAAACATAAAAATATTGCGATAGTCAAACATTTAAAGAGTGTCAAAATGTGAATCTTTAAATTTACTTTTCCTTCCATAAGTTGAATTTTATATAAATAAATATAAATTTTATAAAAAATTTCATAATCGAAGTTAATTGTCAAATATTCGAAAAGTATTGTTTTTAGAGATTTTCCCTTCTAAAAGTTGAATATAAAATAAAAGAAGGGAAAAATTCATAACTCATTTGACAAATATTTAAAGAAAGAAAAAATGTATATCCCTTATTAAGGATGAATATTAAAGAAGAAAAAATTGCATAAAAACAATAATTGCAAAATTTTGAAAAAAAAAAACAAACTGCACATTTTTTGAGAGATTTTACCTTATTTTAGCTTTAAAATAAAAGAAGAGCAAATTGTTTTAAAAAAATTAAATGCATTTCGTTTAAGAGGAGCAAAATGTACATACATTCTTTAGGTTGAATTTGAAAAAGGAGGGAAAAAGGTAAACAGTATAAAATCTTTATTGCTAAATTTCAAAGACTGGCAAAACTTGCATCACTTTGTTAGGTTAAATTTAAAATAAAAGAAAGAATAATTGAATACAAAAAATTAGCTGATAAATATTTCAAAAGAAGACAAATCTCAATATTATATATTTATGAAAAAAAAAATGCATTTTATATTTATGAAAATTGCATTTTCAAGCTTTATTAAGAAAAAAATGAAAAAAAAAATACATCTATTGGGAGAAAATGACAAAGATACTAGATTTCTTGAAAACAAAAATCATTTTTAAAGTAAAGTTATCTGCTTAGAAAATAGGAAAAAAAACCTATAAATTATTTTTCTTTACAATAAATAAATACTAATTGAACAAAAAAAAAAGCTTGCAAAAATTATGCCAAACGTCCATTATGCCAAACGTCCTTGATGGGTTTTGAACGAATTATGCCAAACGTCCATTATGCCAAATGTCCATTATGCCAAACGTCCCTGATGTCTTGAAAACCCGTTATGCCAAATGTCCATTATGCCAAATGGGGTACACCCGGTACAAATATTTTTAAAAGTTTTTGTTACCCCCCCTTCAAAATTGGCCCGAAAAATCAGGGGGCAAAAAAAATATTTTTACAATAAACTTCAAAATTTCAATAAAAATTCAAGTGCAACCAGCTGAAATCAAATTAAAATACATTCTCCTGCGTTTTAAATAATTTTTAGCATGTTTGGGTTTATTAAAAAATCTTAAGATTTTTTGAAAATTTTCGATGCAAAATCTTTTTTTTCGATTCAATTTTTTGTTTTTGTCAGATCTTAGATTTTTTTTAAAACTAATGATTGCAAAACAACTGAACTAAAATGCAAAAAAATGCAAAATGTGTAAAATGCATTTTAAAACACTTTTTTCACTTAAATGTGAAGACTATGGCTTGTTATTTAAATTTTTATATTTTTTTTATTTTTTTGCCCCCCCCCCCCCCCCCTTGACCTCGGCCTGGGCCGAGGGACAAAAACTTTTTTTAAATAGGCCGTTGGCCGTTGCAAATACTTTTCAAAGATTATGTCGCCCCTCCCCCCTAAAAATCGGCCCAAAATCAGGGGCAAAAATATATTTTTGTTAAACTTTAAAATTTCAATGGAGCTGAAAAAAATAAAATGATTTTTCGCGAATAAAAAACTACTGGACTGGTATTTTAAAATACTTTTTTCATCCAACTGTTGAAACCACGGTTTGTATTTTTTAAATGTTTTTTGTCTAAATTTATCAAAATGAAAAAAAAGTCCTAAAAATTCAGAAAAAAAACGAAATCAACACGTTCAATATTATGGTGTATTTTATATAAAATAAAATGAATAAAAAAAATTAACAAAAATCTAAATAAATTCAATAAAATAATAAAAGCTAATATTAATTAAAAAATAATGAAAAACTATAAAAATTCTAAAATTAAAACAAACATTAAACTTAATAACAAAAACAAAATCAACAAAAGTATAAATATTAAAAAAACTCAAGAGCGTTCCAATAATTTCGAGTCGATTTGGGTCGAATACTAGCCAAAATCGACCTGAGACTCGAGTTGAAATTCTTATTCGCCTCTGACCAAGAAAAAAAATTACAATTGGATTTTTTTAATTGATAAGTTTTATTTTTATAAATTATTTTTAATGTTTTAAATTTTTGAATTTCTGAGGTCTGATAAACAGCAAATCCGATTTCCAGACGAATTCAAAAATTTTAAAAATAAAGATTCAAAATATAAAAAAAATGAAAATTCAAAAGTTACCACAGTTAAATAAATACAATAAAATTTAAAAGAATTCCAAATAAACTTATAAAAAATTCAATAATTTGAATAATTCGAAAGTGTACATTTTTTTAAAATGCAGGATTTTTTTTTATAAAATTGGAAAATAAATAAAAATTTAACCAATTTTTTTAAATGAAAATTAAGTACCTAAACCTAGTTAAAAATTAAAAACTTAGAGAAAGAAAAATATTGTTTGAACTTAGGAATTTCAATATTTTTTCTTAATATTTTTCTTAATATTTCAATTGTTAGGGTCGTTGCAAACATTTTTCAATTTTTTTTATTTTAAAATTTTCACATTAAATTATGTCTGAGGATAGCTGAAAAAATCCAGCACAGGCCACTCAAGTCGGGAAATCGGAAAAGTCGGGAATTCGCCAAAATCCGCAAAAAAAACGGAAATAGGTCGGGAATTTGTGATTCTGTTTCATTTTGTCACATTGCTCATATATGTTACAAACGATTCTATCTTGAGTTTGCCAATAGATTTTTTTTCTATATTGAACATGTAAAATTTGTTAATCTAAATTAATGAATGAATTAATTTATTTATTCATTTTTTTTTAATTATAAAAACATTTCAAAGCATAATTTTCATTTATTTAAAAAAAAACTAAGTATTAATTGTAAAAAAAAACATTTATTTCCTGTTAAAAATTGATTTAAAAAAAAATATGCAAAAATTACAAAATAGATTCAAGAAACTTTCATTTACGACTTAACAAATATGTTTATAAAATTTACCTCTTCCAAAATTTCGCTTTAAATGAGATACTGGCTTTTGCATTGAAAAAAGAAATGAAAACATGAAAATAATGACAACTTGTTTAATCAATAAAATTGAATAAAGAATATTTAAAAACAGCTTTTTTTTTTAAGAATTTAAAGATATTTTGTTTTATTAAACATTTATAACTTTTATCGTGTTAATAATAAAGCTAGCCAACAAAGATGTTGGATGATACATTCATGCAATTTTATGCTTAGTAATAATTACTTTTAAAGACCGATTTTTATGGTTTCTCTATAAATCAAAATGTTGAGTGCTTTTAAGAATATTTTTTTTATTGTTGTTAAAATTCTATTTTTAATGTCATTGTCAAGAAGCTTCTTTTTCTAAGTTTATTCAGTTGTTTGATGTTTAATATCGACATTTTATAGACAGTTCTGGAGTTTTTTTTAGAACCATATTGGATCTTTAAAAAAACTCCAGAGTTTTAGATTTGCAACCATTCTTTGGGTAAGAAATGCCTACTATTTTAAATTCTGGAAAAGTCGGGAATTCGAAAATGGGATTTGAGTGGTCACCCTGTAATGATTCTGTTCATTCTGCTCATGGCCTAAATTTTTAAACAACTTTTTTAAAAGTTAAAAACAAATTTACACTTGTGACATGACCTCGTGCAAGCGTTACAAATATTATGACAAAAAAATGACTGCTTTGATAAACGTATGATATTTGAAATTTATTAACTGTTTCCAACAGCGATCTCTCGAGCGTCCACTCGATATGCCGGCTCTGTCTGAGCACCGAGGGCAGACTGGACGATCTGTTCTTCACCGACACCGGCAACCGGCTCGTCCAGCGCATTCTGGAATGCACCTCGATTCAGATGGCCCCGGCCAACGGGATCGCTTCGTCGATTTGCGTGCGCTGCCGCCTGCTGCTGGAGGATCTGAGCAAGTTCCGCGACCAGTGCCTTCGCTGCGAGGAAATCTTCCAGAGCAAGCTGGACTCGATGGAGACGATCGAGGTGGTGCCGGACATCTTCGGCCTGCACAGTGACGACGAGGATGACGGTGAGGAGGAGCAGGAGATGCCTGAACCGGAAGATGGTTCTGCCGAGTTGACCGATAGTATTAAGATCGAGGAGGATGGGTGGAAAGATGTTGAGGAAGAACTTGACGAAAGCGCTTTCAAGATTAGCGCGGTACCATCAAACGGAAGCAGTCCGCCCAATGACGATCGAAAACAACCCATCAAAAACTACACGCTGACGCCCCCGATGGACATCGATCTGAAATCGCTGGTCGTTTACATCAAAGACAAAAAACACTGGAAGTGTCCCCATTGCGAAAAGTACTTCAGCCAATCAGGCAACCTAAAAGCGCACATCAACACCCACACCGGCTACAAACCGTACACCTGCAACCTCTGCCAGCGCTCGTTTGCCCAGAAAAGCAACCTCAACTACCACATGAAGGCGTCCCACGATCCGCAACGTCCGTTCAAGTGCAACGCCTGCGACCGCGCCTTCTCCACGATGGACCAAATGGTGCTGCATCTCAAGGCCAAACACGCCCCCGTTGAGACGGCCTCGCCACGTCCCATTGCCGATAAGAAGCACACCTGTCCGTACTGTGGAAAGGCGTTCGCGCAGAGTTTCAACCTTAAATTACACATCAACACCCACACCGGCCAGCGTCCCTATCAGTGTGAGCAATGTCCAAAGTCGTTTACTCAGCGCAGCAACTTGAACGTCCACATAAACAAGAGTCACCGAGGGCAGCATGAGCAGGCGTGAGCAGGAACGTGGGGAACTCTTCCGGAGGCCATCGAGTTTCAAAAGTCGTTTAAATGTTTGTGTGTTTTGCGTGTGTGAATTTTACAAACGATGATTATTTCTAGCACCAATTGTAGCCGTAAGCAATCACAGATTAAGAAAAAAAAGTTTACTCAGGAATGTAAGTGAATTATAAACCAAATTGTGCTATCACAGCGGAAAAGTTTTCTCATGCTTGAAATTCGAAAAACCTAGTGTAAACCAAATTAATAAAAACCCTGATTGTACAATAAAAAGGTAGTTTTATTAAAGTAGAACGAACGAACAAAACAAAAAACTCCCTCCCCGACGGGGAATCGAACCCCGGTCTCCCGCGTGACAGGCGGGGATACTGACCACTATACTATCGAGGACTTGGGAAAGCAGGATCAATATGACGACTTTGTGGATTTTGGATCGCGCCGATTTTTTTTTGCTTTCAAGAGTTTTAGAATCCATCAAACATTCAAACCTCATACAGTCATCCCACATATTCGGAACACCCACAAATTCGGAACACTTTTGTGATAATTTGTCAATAGCATGCCAAAACTAGCTTTTCTATCGACCTCACTATTTTTAGAACCTTCATTTGGACATTATCTTGTTATTTCACTAGTAAAAGTAGTACTTTTTGAACAAAAAACTTCATTCCAAGACTATTTTGTCCAGAGCAGCAAAACACTGCCTCCAAATGGCCTGTTTCATAATTGTGGGATGTTGTTGTGCCTCCCACAATTGTGGAACACCTGAATTTAACTGATTTTTTCACAAAAAAGTTATCAAACCATGTATAAAACATCACTAAGCTTGAGTTTCATTGGTTTCAGTGTGTGAAGTTATTATTTGGTAATAAATATGTACTCTTGGAGAGATCCAAAGTTTGTTTACATTCGTAAGAAAAAAGTGTTCCGAATTTGTGGATTTCAAGGGTCAAAGTAATTCTTCAAAAACTTCATATAAAAGTTAAAATTTGCAGATGTTCGATACAGCATTCAAAAGATCGCAAGAAAAGCTTTCAAATGAAGGTAAAAGCAAATCATTAGGTTCAATTCTCGATTTGCTATGATTTTTTGAACATTGGCTGATCTGGAAACCGTTCCGAATATGTGGGATGACTGTACCTCATAAGCGATTTTTTTTTCATTTCTCGATGCTTTGATTTTTAGAACAGATTCGGAAAACAATATAGATCTATCATAATGGATACCATAATGGATCTGGTAAGCAGCTAAGTAGGTTAAGGTTGCAAAAATATAAAACAATCTAAATTTCGAACTTCAAGCATAATTTTCAAAATGTTTGAACAAAAAATATCATAAAATGCGAAATGGAACCCAAAATCGGACTTAATTGAACGCGGCTGGTTCCCTGGTATGAATAATACTGTTTCTAATGTAAAAAAATCCGGGGAATCGATTGGTGATGGTTTTATCCACCGCACGAAACGGCAAAGGGTCCATTTTGCCCCAATTCTCCATTTTTTTAAACATTTTTTCTTGAAAATCGGTCTGTATTTAGAGCGGAGGCTTTATGCGGCCTTCCAAAATGCACTTACCTTATGTGAAAATGTCCCAGAAATCCTGTAAAAATAACCACTTGCACCGCAAAAATCATCTAGGGTCATCATTTAACCCCAATTCCGCTATAAAAGCATTTTCGGCCGTTTTCAAATGTTAGGACAGATTTTAAAAATCTGAAAATATTTTTATCGTAAAGATCAGACAATTTTACATAAGAATGACGATTTGCACTTGATAGTTTTACACATTTATGTTGTTATAGAAATTAAACTAAATAAAATGATTGAAGAATCACTTTTGGGCCAATTATCCCAAACGCAGAATAAACTGCCTTTCACATACATTTTATTTTTATCAACATAAATGTGTAAAACTATCAAGTGCAAATCGTCATTCTTATGTAAAATTGTCTGATCTTTACGATAAAAATATTTTCAGATTTTTAAAATCTGACCTAACATTTGAAAACGGCCGAAAATGCTTTTATAGCAAAATTGGGGTTAAATGGACCCTAGATGATTTTTGCGGTGCATGTGGTTATTTTTACTGGATTCCTGGGTCATTTTCACATAAGTTAAGTGCATTTTGGAAGGCCGCATAAAGCCTCCGCTCTAAATACAGACCGATTTTCAAGAAAGAATGTAAAAAAATTGGGAATTGGGGCAAAATGGACCTTTTGCTGTTTCGTGCGGTGGATGAAACCATCACCAATCGATTTCCCGGATTTTTTTTACATAAGAAACACTATTATTCATACCAGGGAACCAGCCGAATTCAATTAAGTCCGATTTTGGGTTCCATTTCGCCCACTGTGCATTGTTACAGTTGTGCCACTGTAAAAAAAAAAAAAAATACAAGATACAGTCCAGACTCGATTATTCAAAGGCCTTGGCAAAATTTCACTTCGGATAATCGAAACTTTAAATAATCGAATAACGAAAAAAAAAAATTGTTTTTGTTTGTGGTTTGGTTGAGCGTTTTAGCAGAATGCATTACTACGAATACAAAGAGACGAGTTATTCCTTTTAATTCCGCTATATATCTCGGTTGAGTTTTCAAAAAGCCGTAAGAGCCACCGTGACCTCCGGGACTAATTTTCGTTTTTCTCCAAATTGAACCAATATTTCATTTGTTTTAAATTTAGGGCACTCGAAGGACGTGTAGATGAACAATCTCAAGCATTTTTGAAGTTGGTTTTTCGTAAGAAGGACGAGTACCGATGTAAAAAGGGCTTAGTTTGTCAATGGCTCTTGCGTCCTTTTGAAAACTAATCCGAGATATCATTGTATTGTTTTTGTTCTCATTAGGTCGCAGAATACGAATTTAATGTTAAAAATAAGAAAATAAAAAAAACGATTTTTTTTTCATGATTCGATTATCCGAAGTCCCATACAAACCTTCGGATAATCGAGGCTTCGGATAATCAAGTCTGGACTGTATAATTTAACTTCTGAAAACATTTTTTTCGTGCAATTTGTGATATTTTTCAATAAGTGGGCCAAAAAGCTTTAAGTTGCAGGTGTTCATGTAGAATGTATACTAACATCTCCCCAAATATCATCAAATTTGGTTAAGCACAAGCAAAGTTACAGTGTGAAATGTAAACAAAAATGGGCCAATTTTAGGGAAATAAATAAGACCTGCTTTCGGAAGCCCGTAAAAATTACCAAACACAAATTTTTATGAAACAAAAAATGTTTTGCTATCATTTGAACCTTGGACAAGAACCCATGTGAATAACATTGTGAGTTTGGACCGGTTTTAAGTGTTTTTCAACCTTTTTCATTTCATTTGGTGCACCAGAGCACCACCTAGGCATATGAGCAACTAAATATCACAGATATCTGTGTAAATATTTAGGAGCACTTTTTTCTAAATTACAGAAAAAGCTTATTTTTATCAAAACAAAAGTTTATAAACGTTTTGACTATTCATAAACAAGACAAAACATTGTTTTTAGAACGATGGTTTTATTATTTTCTCATTTTGCATGAAAATGGTTGTTTATAGGTTTTGAATGAGCCAATCAAAGAAACCTGAAAATGCAGAGATTTTAGATTTTGTAGTTAATACTTCAGAAATATGGTCTTACAGCAAAGAATATGTAGTTTTAACACATTTCGAAGCGTTTTCAAACAAATGAAACAATAGATTTGAAGAAAACGAAATTTTGTGGTTTAAAAAAAAGTTGCTCATCTTCCTGATGGTGCTCTGGTGCACCACTTCAAATTCTACTTTTTTGCTTCAATTCGATGATTGTGGGTCAAAGTAAAGTATTTCCTGCATTATTGTACCAAAATTAAGCCAATTTCTATTTTTACGATAAGCAAACAGCTCTTGGCGTTAGAGGGTTAAACGTTCTAAAAACTGCTGTCTCTAGTTAGATTGTAGTCCCGATTCACCCCAGATGACGGTACGGGTCAATTGGCAGCGATAATAACAGGTATTTTTGTCTCTGATCACGAATCCGAGGTCCGTTTTTTGATATCTCGTGACGGAGGGGCGGTACGACCCCTTCCATTTATGAACATGCGAAAAAAGAGGTGTTTTTCAATAATTTGCAGCCTGAAACGGTGGTGAGATAAAAATTTGGTGTCAAAGGGACTTTTATGTAAAATTGGCGTACTCAGAATTCCGAAAAAACGTATTTTTCATCGAAAAAAACACTATTTTTTTTTAATTCTCCCATTTTCCGTTACTCGACTGTAAAATTTTTGGAACATGTAATTTTATAGGAAATAAAAAGTTATTTTTGAATCTACATTGACCCAGAAGGGTAATTTTTTCATTTAGAACAAAATTTTTCATTTTAAAATTTCGTGTTTTTTCTAACTTTGCAGGTTTATTTTTTAGAGTGTAACAATGTTCTACAAAGTTGTAGAGCAGACAATTTCAAAAAAAAAAAAATGATTTATAGACATAAGGGGTTTGCTCATAAACATCACGAGTTATCGTGATTTTACGAAAACAAGTTTTGAAAAAGTTGGTCGTCATCGATCATGGCCGTTCATGGTCACCCGCGACAGACACGGACGACGAAACAAAGAGAAACGAAAAAAGTAACTTTTTCAAAACTTTTTTTTCGTAAAATCACGATAACTCGTGATGTTTATTTCACAAATTTGGACTTAATGGGTTAGACTAAGACCTACACATATTCCATTTGAATAAGGCAGAAACCCAAAAAAAGGTTTCCGATCGGGCTCAATTTTTTCTTGTAGTTCCTTGGCCAAAACAATAAGATTTTTTGTGACCTACACCGTGCTAAGGTGGTCCCAAAAACGGTAATTTTCGTCAGTTTTCGCAAAAACCACATTTTTTTTCAAAAAATCATAACTCCGTGATATTTTAACCGATTTTAGTTATTTTGTTGTTCTTTCTAGGAAAAAAAAAGCTTAAAGACCGAAAAATCCAGCCTAACATTGGAAAAGGTGGAACGAAACATTGAAATGCCGTTTTGACGGTTTCTGGACCAACGAGCTTATATCTGAAAATATTTTTATCGGATTCCTTGGACAATGGACCGCGTGCATAATCGAGAAAATGACGAATACGGGGAAAAAACATAAAACTGCGATAGCTTTAGTTGAATCTTTTGATTACGAAAATGTTGCTAATTTTTTTTAAATAAAACATCTGTAAAAATTTACAACCTCTCAACCCAAGCCAAGGTTTAAAACACAAATTTGGACTTAATGGGTTAGGCTTAGAGCGTATAATTTTCCATCCCAGGGAAAAATCCTGGGAATTTCCTTGGATACCAAAAAATGCGTCTTTGAATTAGGCGGAGTTGTGATTTTTGAAAAAATGTGTGTTTTTTTCCTATCTAGTTAGCATAAGAGAGCACAGAGGCAGCGAAATACTCAACATCAACACGTGCACGCGGGAACGGCCTACTTCGAGGCTGCCATGCCAAACTGGCTGCGTGCTGCTTGCGAAAGCGATTCAATCGCGGGAGACTTCAACGCTAGCGAGACAACGAACCGGGTATCTGATTTATAGGTCGAAAAGGGTTTCGGATATATTCGATTCAAGTGAAACAAAGAGGGATCTTAATTTTCACACCAATATGTTTAATTTCATCATCATTTCACCTTCGTTTGTCTCTCTATCTTTTTTTGATATCCTCAACTTCCGCTGTTCCACGTCGGACAAAAAGTGTTTTTGTTATGTACGTGTTTGTTTCTGTTCGTGATATTTGCGTCGATTTTGATTTCGTAATTGATTAAATTTCCTATGTTGTTTTCTTTAGCAAGTGTGACTTTTCTTTTCTGCGCGTGTGTGTGTGTTTGTGTATATAAATAAGAGCATTGTTTTTTTGCTGCTTTTACTGTGATGCATTTTGTTAAACCTCTTCAAATTTCGTCTCTTACTGGTTACTTTTTCCTTTTTGTTGCAAAAATTGAAACTATTTAACAGTAATTGATTTGTTTTTAATTTAATTCATTTTCGTTTGCTTTGCGATGTTACTTTTAATTCTCTTTTTTGTTCGAGCAGACTGAGAGTGGGGTGGTGGCGGGTGTGAGTAGGGGACACAAAACTAAACTGGCTTTTCTACACAATAATAAAACGCTAGAGCGGATAAATTTGCACTAATCAAAATATATATTTGTTTCTTACAGCGTAAAACTAAGTACCATTGCAGATTTGTTTTCGTTTCTTTATACAAAAAGAGATCATTTCGTTCACTGGTTCTAGAGGGGAGGGGGATCAAATGAAATGTGAATTTTAGGTTGAGATTCGATTTTCTATTTTGGCAATTCTAACTGAGTAAAAGAGTTAAATGAGCGTAGTTGGATGTGTAAAGAAGAGTTCGTATACAAATTTTGCTGCGTGTTTTTTAGAATGAATGTTTTCTCTCGCTCTCCTTCTCTTTTGTTTATTGATGCTGATTTTTTGCAATAACTATTCTTGTAATAAATTTGATTACTGACACATGTAGATATGACTGATGAAATGTTCGTTTTTTAAGTTGGTTGTTTTCTTTCTGTGTTTAGCAGGATATGTATTTTACTATGTTTTTTTACGTTATTTCGTTGATTTTTTGGTTGGAAAAATTCCCAAAATTTTTAACTACCAAGCATCTTACAATTAATTTTTTTGATAACTTTTTTATTTGCTTTTTACAAAGTGTACAATTTACAGTCATTTTTTTAACTGCAAAGGGTTGTGATTTTTTTTTATTGCACTTAGAACACAAAATAAATTTTTAAATAAATAGATGAGCTTATCAGGGGAAGGAAAAAAGTTTGCTTTTTTGCGATGTTAATGTACAGGAACAAGGAACGGACTTTTTTTTTCTCGAGGATGGGGAAAGATTCTAACAAACAACAAACAATTTGGGGTCGGGGTGCACTTTTCCTCTCTTGCTTTACTTGGACGTCGTGGTGGCCGCCGCCAGCGGACTTGGGGTGTAGCCCTGGGACCCGCAGGTGGTCATAGAGTACGGACTGAAACCACTGCCTCCACTCATCAGTCCGTTGATTCCTGAAAATCAAAATTGAAAAAAAAATGTTTATTAAATTGTTCAAATAAATGAATCGTAGATTTTCTGATTGTCTGTGATTCTCAAATAAAAATAATACTAACAGTAAAGATTGGGCTTCCTCAACAATTTAAGCTTAAACCGCAGTCGCTACAGAGGACGCCGTGGACGAGGCGTGCCAGAACTGGTGGGAACCGGTGGCGGCGGCAGCGGCCGCGGCCGTGTACCCGGCGTGCGACGGAACCAGCTGCGAGTGCCACAGGTTGGCCGACGAAGTGACTGGTGGTGGTGTACGTTGAGGGGATAGAGAAAAGGTGGGTATTTTAGAGCGATGAACGACACGAAACGACACACACACACACAAACACATTTAAGGGAAAAATGTCGACGGCCACATGCAGTACTAACGACAGCGTGTTCATCGATTTAAAGTTACGGGATAGTTTTGAATTTTGAGAAATTTTGATAGAAATGGTCCGAAAGTGAGGGAAGTTTTTAAATTTCGAAGAATCGATCTGTGGCGACTGGGTTCGTTGAAGATCTGTTTTTTCCAATCTTTAGTGTTAGTATTGCATGTGTTAATCGATTACTAGGTTAAGTGCGAGCATTTATGGTTTTATTTGTGGGATTAGAATTAGAACTAAAGGGTACATCAATAACACGCGTGGAAAATGTGAAAATTATGTGGAAAATTAAATTAAATTAAAAGAAAAACATAATTTGATCGTCTTTTAAATATAACAACAAAGGAATCATATTTTTTTCAATTTAATTCATTTTGTTGTAATCAATTCCAATTTTGTATTTTTTTGAAATTCAATATTTTGGAGTAACTTTCAACTATCATTTCACTATAATCATAGTGATGTAATTGGATATAATATCCAATGGTTTTGGCAAAAAATGGAAAAACACCTCAAAAAACCAAAAAAAAAATTAATAATTATAAATCAATTAAACGATCAGCATTAAAAAAAATAAACTAAGAGCATGCTCATATTTGCTTCCGCCTTATTCGTGATTTATGCAGTTAGCCATTTCCAAATGTTAGTCGTGGTTTTATAGTTCTGGAATTTTTTTGCGTTTACAAAAATTAAATATATTTTTTTATGGTTCTCTTGATGTTTATTTTTAAATTTCACAAAGGTTAATTAGTTTGCAAAGTCTGTAACTAAAGGTCGAATAAACATTTAAAAAATAATAATTTGTTGAGAATTTGCTAATCCCTTGAGGGGCCGCCAAATGTGGACTTAAAAAATGCCTTCAAAATTTTGGGTTTGTGAATAATTGTTTATTGAAAATTTGGTAAATATGCTAAAATTGCAACAAAAAAAAGACACAAAACCGATCAGAACTTGCCAAAGACACAAAAACTAAATTTTAAATTTCAAAAGCAATATTTATTTAACAAATAAATAAAAAGAATACTTTTAAAAAGTCAGTTTTTTTTTATTTTCTTGTTCTTGTTGGGCTGGTACAAATATTTTTAAAAGTTTTTGTCACCCCCCCCCCCCTTCAAAATTGGCCCGAAAAATCAGGGGGCAAAAAAAATATTTTTACAATAAACTTCAAAATTTCAATGAAAATTCAAGTACAACCAGCTGAAATCAAATTAAAATACATTCTCCTGCGTTTAAAATCATTTTTAGCATGTTTGGGTTTATTAAAAAATCTTAAGGTTTTTTGAAAATTTTCGATGCAAAATCTTTTTTTTTCGATACAATTTTAGTTTTTGTAAGATCTTAGATTTATGAAAACTAATGATTGCAAAACAACTGATCTAGTGTAAAATGCATTTTACAACACTTTTTTCATTTAAATGTGAAGACTATGGCTTGTTATTTAAATTTTTATATATATTTTTTATTTTTTTTGCCCCCCCCCCCTCCCCCCCCTTGACCTCGGCCAGGGCCGAGGGACAAAAACTTTTTTAAATATTTGCATCGGCCTTATTATACCGATGTCTTGTTTTATGATTTTCAAGCTCAAATGTGACCCCTGCAAAACTCTAAAGTAAATAAAAAAAAGCAAGATGACGGCCAAATGAATTATTGAGAAAATACATTTGGCAATTTTCAAGGCAATCTACCAGAATTTGAACTTGATGTTAAAAGTAGTAAAATTAGGAATTTTTCATACATTTTGAAAAAAAATATTTATATTAAAATACTGAAAATTTTCATAAAATTACGTATATTCAAAACTACGACTGATTGTGAGTTTATCATACGTTTGAATTGTTTTTTTTTCTGATAATACTCAAAATTTTCGCAAAACTAGGAATTTTCGATAAAGTTTTTGTTTTGTACAATGATAGTAATTTTTCATACCTTCAAAAAAAAAAATAAAATATGAAAAAATATTCCAATTTTTTTATAAATACTCAAAATTTTTACAAAACCACGAATTTTCGATAAAGCATTTTTTTTGCAATATGGGTATCAAATGATTGTGATTTTACATACCATCCGAAAATAATATTTTTTTCAAAATATTATAACTTTTCAAAAAAGTTTTTTTTTCTTTTTTTGCAATGATTTTTTATACCTTTCGAAAACAATAATTTAAAAAAAAAATCTAGATTTTCACGAAACTACGTTTTTTAAGAAAAAAAAATCTCAGCATTATAGTTATTTCAACGACACGAATGCCATTGCAATGGTAAAGTGTTTTTAATAAAACTAATAATAATAATAGTTATTTCAATACGGGTATCAAATCATTGAGAGTTTTTAATAATAATTTTTTTGGAAATACCAAAAAAAATTCACATACTTACAAATTTAAAAAAAAGAAAAAAATATTTAGGTCGATGCAAATATTTTTCAAAGTTTTTGTCCCTCGACTCAGGCCGAAAACAAAAACTTTAAATAAATTTGTAGTTTTGTGAAATTTCAGAACATTTTTTTTAAGCTATTTCGAAGGTTATTTTTGCAAATTTATTCCTTCTCTGTCCAATTCGTCGTTCTTCTTAGTAAGAGTAAACTCTCTCCCCATTGATAACAAATCAGCTGTTGAAAGGTAGTCCATATCTCAGCTCAGGATAACAACTGCGCCAATGTATTTGTTAAAGCAACCAAATAAATGAAATGAAATGAAAGAATACCGTCAGTGGGGGTGACTATGGGTCAAAAAACGATACACCTCTCGAAATTTCTTAATAACAAAAACAATTTAAATAACATCGAAAATCATTCAACGTAGATTTGTTCTTAGATAGTTTACTAACATTTTCCCAAAATATAGTGGATTTTGATGAACACTACCTTAAATGCCAATAGTTTGAAAATTGACCCAATCTCACCGCTTAGGGGGGTGACATTGGGTCAAATGAAACTAAAATGATGCTCAAATACAACGATATGGTAAAAACAAGTCATCCAACAGCGTTTCTTGTTCGAGGGAATCGTATTGACACGCTACAATGTTTGAAGTGGAGATTTTCAAACATTTGGGTAGTTTTCGAGCAATTCTTACAAAAATATTTGAAAAAGGATTTTTCGAGAGGTAATTTTTGACCAAAAACGTACCCCAACTTTAGACATCTGCCAAAATAACAGGATTTGTTCTAGGAACCAGATTTTTTCAGCGAAGTCATCTTAACACTGGAACGCCCAACGCATGTCCAACTTATACAGACGCCCAAGCCTCCCAAAAAAGTTGGAACGGTAACTTCAACTCGCTGGTTCTCGGGCATAACTCAACCAATCAAGACGATTCTTTTTTCTAGTGATTTGTTAGGATGTCTAGATGATCCTAGAACTTTGCAGAATTCAATTTGATCAAATCTGTAATTTTTGCGACCAAAAACATCGTTCCAACTTTTTCAAAAAGACTGCCTCCGCGGAATTTTTGGCGAATTTTTTTTTACACGCGAAAAAAAAAGTTGGAACGATGTTTTTGATCGCAAAAATTACAGATTTGATCAAATTGAGTTCGGCAAAGTTCTAGGATCATCTAGACATCCTAACAAATCACTGGAAAAAAGAATCGTCTTGATTGGGTGAGTTATGCCCGAGAACCAGCGAGTTGAAGTTACCGTTCCAACTTTTTTGGAGCCTTGGGCGTTGGAATGTTAACAGAATTCAGTTTCATTGAGAATAACCTGAAAAATTGTAAAATCCGTTAAAAATCACTTTGACCCAATCTCACCCCCCAGACCCAATGTCACCCCCACTGACGGTACTTTAAAAAAAAATTCATTATCTATTTTCGAAAGGTATGAATATTCACGATAATTGCGAAAAAAAACTTTTTCGAAAATAATATTTTTTTGAATACTAAAAATTTTCACAAAACTACGTAGTTTTGAAAGAATACGTAAAATTTTTGTTTTTGCAATATTTTGTTCATAAAGTTTTAAATTACGTTGCTTAGTGAAATTTTTTAAGACGTAAAAAAATATTGGTTCTATTTTGGAAGTAATTTTTTTTGGGAAATTTTATACTCTCTGTATAAACAAAAGGAATTTGAAGCCATCTCTATTTGAACTAATATTTTTAGGTCGGAAATGAACCAAACCTTATTTTGTTGATTGGAAAAGTTTAAGGAAGCCAAAGTCTAACAGACTCTGATAAAAAAAAACCAGCAGTTACTGACATTAAAGTTCAAAATCTGTTAACTAATTTTTAATTTATGAATAAAAACGGAAGAAAAAACATGAAAAAACGTATTTAAAAAAAACTTGTGATGCTTGTTGAGAAATTGTAAGGAAAAATCTTGAAAAAACTTTTCGTCTTTTTTAGAGAAAATCCCACAAATATGACAAATATTAACACATAGATTTTTTTAAATAACTAAACATTTATGAACTTGGTACTCACTCGACGAAGAGTTGAAGACACTGGCCGGCGAGGACGTGAGCCCGCTCATGTTGGACGCGGTCGCGTACCCGTTGCTGCTGCCGTACGACCCCCCGCCGGACGAGTGCGGCGTCGACGCACTGCTGCAGTACCCTCCCCGGGGACTCACGCTGCTGCTCTGGGCCCGGGTGTACTCGTCGGCTGTTTTTAAAATTTAAAGTTTGAATTGTTAATTTAAACAAAAATGAGGTTTCAAGTACCTTCCGCCCACTGGCCCGTGCCGTCCTGGACGCTGACCGCCAGCTGGCCACTGTACGAGTTGAAGCCGGAGGAACCGTTCGGCGATCGGGGCATCGAGTAGAGCGCCTCGGCCAGGTCGGCGGCTCGCTTCAGGATGATCTCCTTTGGGAGCTTGTCCGGATCGCCCGGATGTCGCGGGATTAGCTTTTGAAGTCGCTGGAAACCGTAGTCGATGGTGGGTTCACTTAGAGCTGTGGAGGGAAGAAGCGGTCAGAATCTGGTCTAGTTTCGGGAAGTTTACTGGGAGAAACTTGGACGTGTGGAACTTACAGACATAGACAAACCGGCCCGGCGATCCCTTGCAGAACTGTTTGCTCTTGTAGGACAGCGTAACCTCGACCACACCGGGTATGTGCCGCGGCGGCGTTTGGACCCGTATCGCGTGCGATGTTATCAACTGTAATGACGGAAAGGAAACTTTTAGGGCTATTTTAGAAGCAAAGATTTCCTGAAAATTCAACGGAAATCTGCTTTTTTCTGTAAAAAATGCTCAATTTTGGTAAAATTTTGTTTGAGCCACCCCGAGTTTGCCAACTTTGCGGCATCAATGTTTACAATGTTAAAGGTAAGCAACTGTCAAACGTATTGGCATTCAACTGAAATTGAAATCAAAGTGCTCTCTGTCTTACCTCACTCCACACCAGCATCGTCCCGAAGACCACCTGTAGCCCGTCGAAGAAGTTGTCGCCGACGATGATGACCTGCGCGCCGCCCGTGGTCCAGCCTTCGCTCGGCGAGATCGCCTTGATGCAGGGCGTTGCCATGGGTAGCGGGGGATAGATGCCTGCAAAACCAGAACCAGAACCAAAGTCAGACAAAAAAAAAGAGCGGAACAAGGATTTATTTTCTGCTTCGAGCTTCCTGCGGTGATGGTTGACATAATCCGATTATAGGAATCATAGCTACGACCGCAGCAACAGCAGCAGCACCAGACACATCGAGAGTCATTGAGCCGTAGACCTACAGCGTACGAAGCGCTCAATTTGAGGGCTCTATTAGTGGGGACTTAATTCGAGGACGTGCCTTAAAGTCAATTTTGTAGCATAAAAAATGGAATGGAATTCCGCGCTTGAAACTGAATTAAAAATTCAACCACGTGTTGATTCCGCTAACCGCGGCGAGATGGCGCCGCGATATAACGCCGCAAACTATGCTACCGGAAGAACGCGGTTGTATGATAGAGTTCTACCTCATGCATACATGCAGGCGTGAAATGTTTTGTAGAACGACACGCGCGCGCCTGTGGTGAAAATTTAATTGAGTGAGAACACACGATACGTTTGCGGGACGATGTGAAGTTTTAAATTGGAGGATTTCGAGAAAAAAGGTAGAAAATTGCTTTTGGCACTTTTTTTGGTTTGAAATTGAGAGATGTAGCGATGTGTTAGGTTTAATCGCTTTATCAGAGATTTAGCTTGTAGTTTTGGTTCAATTTCAATATTCAAATTTGATGATTTATCTCAAAAACTTGCTCATTCAACCGACAAAGACATCATTTGCAAGAAAACGCTTCGCTCTATTGACTTTTTCAAGTGCAGTCAGCGTGCAAATATTGCACTTTTGATTTATCCCTGCAATTCAACTTCTTTTTAATGAGCTCCCACTCGTTCGCTTTGGCAACTACTTTTGCTCGATGTGTCTGCTGGGACTGCCGCGCCACTTCTTCCTTACTATCTCCCATAGTACGAACGACGATAAACGCTTCGCTTCCGACCGGAAAAGCTTCAACACACAAATACTCCGCTTTTCCGCCCGGAACCGCGGTCTCTTCGTTTCTGGGCCAATCAAGAAAGAAAGAAAGAAAAAAAAAACTAAAGCTCACACGCTCACACCGCTGATTTGTTTCTACACAATCAGTTTTGATTTGGGCGATTTTGGTTGAATTTGGTTTGAGCAACCCCGCGTTTGACAGTTGCTTACCTTTAGCTGCGTCCAATGTTTACATCGCTGAAGGTAAGCAACTGTCAAAACGTCAACCAAAATCGAAATCAAAGTGCTACTAATTTAACGCTAATGCAAGTATAGAGAAAGAAAGGGTGAATTTTGAAACCGACCGTCGTACGTACTGTCCGGGGCCAGCGGATGGCCCGAGATTGCCAACGGAGAACTTCCCGTACCTTCGGGATCGAGCCGTTTCGCCCGGCGGCCGTGCTTGCTGTTGTTGTGCACGAACATGTTGTCCGAGATGGCGAGCAGCGGGCCGTCCACCGAGACCTGGGTCGCTATCACTACCTGCAATATATGGGGAAGAGTAGGGAGAAAGCGGGTTTGGGAGGGGGTTGAGAAAGTAGGAGCGAAAAGAGAGAGAAGAAGAATATAATTAATTGAATCGACGGGTGGATTAAGAGCAGAGCTCAATGAGGAGGAGGACGACGCGACAAAGAAGAACCCAAAAGATGGAGAATCGACGACATCGGTGTTGGTGGAGTGGGAGAAACAAGCTTTTAATTTATGGTCTACATGTAAAACCAACCGAGCGAACGATCGGTCCGAAGAAGGTAGACAAACAAGAGTAGAGTCTGGTCCGCAAAGAGAGTGAGACGGAGCAAAGATGGAGGAATTTATTGCCATCGTTATTAAGCCGGTTTGAAGTGGCGGCGGCACGAGTGTAAAGTAGGCGGTGACGTTTCTACTTTTCAGTCCTTCATCAGCTAAATTTACCGACTTCTAGTAAAAACACAGCCAACCTAACCAGTTGCCGTGCGGTCTATTTTAGGTCGCGTTTGTGGAAATTTATTGCATTTTCCAAATAAAAACTGTTAACTCGGCAAGTTCCCGACTCCCGTGCACTTTTAATTTATGTCGCTTGTCTTTTGCCTCCTCCGTTCTCCGTATTGGTTGGTTCTTCTTTGATGTTGATTCAGTCGCCAACGGAGACAAACACGAGCGAAAGGAGTGGGTAAACATTTTTAACAAATTACCCACCGCCACTAAATGGGAGTCAGCTTACCCCCTTCCCGCTGTAAAAAAGATGGCGATTAATACTCACTTGAAATCGTCGCATGTCGCGCGGATTGCCGGCATTCTTTAAGCAGTTCTGGTTACACTTGAGGAAAAATTTAAGGAAAAATCTGAAACGAGACAGAGCGGAGAGAGGAAGAATGTAAACAAACGAGCCAGAAATCAGCGGTGGTTAAACTTTACGAGCTCGCTCGGTCGCTCTCGAGGGTATTGTAAAAAATGTCATCGCGCGCACATGTAATACCACGGTGGTGCGCTAAAGTTCCTGTGATTCTACACCCCGTTTAGAGCAGAACAACTCTATCCCCACGTAGACCATTAAGGTGTATCTTTACAACGGGTCTGTGGTAGTTGCACCCGAGAGTGAGTGAATAGATCAAAGCGTGCGGTGAGCGCGCCGTATTGCACCCACTGGGGCGCGCGCGGCGTTTGACAATTAGGATGTAAACAAAGCAGCGGTGATGGCGGTGCGGTTTGGTAAGTGGAATCATTTCAAGCTTTCAAGAAATATGATCACAATTCGTCGGCGTGTGCTGCACCGTGCCAACAGTCCCACTGGGAGGCCCTATTACCGGGGCACCGGGTTACGCAAATTCCGGACAGATCATCATCGGAAAATAGAACAACAGCTGAGAAACGCCGGCAAAATCGTAACAGATTTTTTACCATTCAATCACCCCCACCCCGCCCGTTCGACGGTACAAGTGGAACCTGATTACGGCGTAGCATAAACAGAAAGCCCACTTTTCAACCCTCGCGGCTACTGGTGCTGCCGGTGCTAATGATTGATGGTCCTTTGGAATCGCACCCCTAGGATAGTGATACTTCCTCCCGGAACCCCTCGCCAGTTTGCCAAAAAAAAGTGTGCCTCGCCGAACCTGTTATACATATCAACTCAATTACGAGTTCCTTTGTAAATATTTTATTATTTCTGTACTGTTTTTATTTATTAATAACTTCTGGTCGTTTTTCGCCTTGGTCCACCAAGTTTCGGGAAGATACCAGCATCCGGCACCCATTCGGTAACCCGCTGAGTGTCTATTTAATATGTGATTTGGCCGGAGGCAAACATCTGTTGGATTTCTGTTGGGCGAAAGTGAAACTAAATCCTAACCACATATGCACTAGGCGAAGCTGCTCGGAGTGGGTGAAGCGATCCTCGATGTCCTGGGGTGAGTGAAGTGTGTTTTTTTTGCGGGACTGAAGTGTTTACTCTCGAGAAGTTGCATCAGTACCACCCGCCGAGGGGTATTTGTTATGAATAGGGGAGATAATTAGTTTAGCACTTGTCCGCTGCAGTTGCAGGGAGTGATGCTAATTTCTGGAACGAGGCGCAAGCGCCAGGTATCGGATTTCGGCGAACAGATGAGCGTTTTTGCTGAAGAGGATGCGCTCTCGAAACTGGGGTAATCTGGAGAGCTCATCTGTCGCGCGAGTTGCGGTTGGATTAGGTTTCGGTTGAGGTTCGCTGAAGGTCAGTCGCAGGGGTAGCTGTCAGATTTTCAACGGTTTTCCCGAGATGCTCAGGGTCGAGGTTTGAGTTATGTTCTTCGCTGTTGGAAACCTGAGAATCAGACGTTAAACTCGCATCTGTAAGACATCCAGCAATTACCTCGCACCTTAACAGTTTAATTATGCCCGTAGTATAAATAAACAAGGTGACATTTCAAGAGCCAATAAATAAGCTCACTTCTCGCCACGTGAAACTAATCGAGCCAATAAATTACGCCGGGGACGCCGTAACAAAAAAGAAACGGAAGGAAATATGCTCCGAAAATTAACATATTTATTTCGTGTCATACCGGGCTCGGAAATCATCATGATGGGCCTCCTTCTGAGCGCGCCGTAATTGAAGGGACTTCTCAATTACTTGCGTGTGTTTGTTGTTTTTTTTCCTACGTCGAGGGCTCGAAACAACGGGGGATTCTTTTTTAATGTTACCAAACGAGGGTCCTGCTCGCTCACAACAGGTCATGTTTTCCAACTGTCGGCGCTTAATGTACGTTACATGTATGAAAGAAACGAGAAAAAAAGTATCAAATATATCACACGACTTGCCCAAGTCGGACCAGAAATATAGGGATGCTGCCGGTATAACACGCAGGTCGTTCCCTCCCTAACACGATAATACAGTCGGTGACTTTTACGTTTTCCCCCTTTTACAGAAAAGAATACCAGAACCATTACCCAAAAGTGGACCTTCTTGAGCGATTCGCACACAAAACAACCAGCACGACTAAATTTGAATAATGGCCCTCTAGCCAGAAGTGGCCCCTCGAGCAACCCTAACCGCACTTACTTTTTGTGACGGATAGCTCTCACAAATTAGTCACGTTGGGTTCCGCGAAACCAAAAATTTGGTACTAATTTGTCGCCGTTGTCTTCTGCAGGAAAGACGAACCCCGAAACATGTCCAAATATTGAACATTCCGAGAATTGTTGACGCCTGCAACCGAAAATGCAACATCTTCACGCAGCGTCAAACACGTGGTCTTCCCAAGGGTCAGAGTAGGCTGCTTCCCGAAACGCAAGACTCGTAAACACCGTTTATGTTTGGATACAAATTAGGGGCGTCTTATTACAGAAGGACGTAAAAAGAAAAAAAAGTGGCGTCAATAGAAAGATGGTTCTTGAGGTTAGCTTCCGCTACCGCGATCCCGCCACTGACAGCTTGATGAAGTGTGAAATTGCGTAAACACTTCCGGTTTACGCGCGAAGCGCGATGATTTTTAGTACAGTTTTTAGAACTTGCGGTACTTGAGGGTTTTTAAGGACCACTTCTCGCCCTAACCTGTCGAGCGTGCCGGGATTATTGCCTGGAGTGGCTTGTGGGATGATGCAAAATTAAGTGACATACTGTCTAGTGTGGTGCAGTTTGTCGGATTGTCACAAACGACGCGGCTGAAGAGGGTTGCGTGATTGTGATTAATCGCTCAATTTGAAATGAGATATGATTAATGGGAGACGGGCACTTGATCGAGTAAATTGTGTCATATGGTGTAAATTTTTAGATCAAACTTGAGTTTAAAATAAAACAAGAAATAAAAAACAAAATTTGAAGGTGGTTTATGGATGACCCCCAACAGTGCTAGTTCGATAACCGAGAACTTATTGCGGCTAAATAACTGGGACTCATTGAGCATGCATTTTTTTCTGTCCAAAAATCCAATATTAAACGTTATTTTTTCACCGTATAAGTTTTACAACCACTGATCCCTTGAAATTTTACTTTATTATTGTTTTTTGACGTTTATCGCACGGTTACCGAACAACTACTGTAAGGGAGCGTTATTTTATTACGTAACGCAACTAACGGATTTTCGACCCTCTCCCCCCATCAAACACAAACAAACAAACACAAACAAACAAAAAAAAACAAACACAAACAAAAAAACACCTTTAAAATAAGCTAAATTTCGCTGAGATTTAGTGTAAAGATTCCAAAAAGAAAAATTCAACACCGATTCTTCGGAAACAGCAAAATTCTCCCTCAATCGTGTTTATGCCCATAACAAGCACATAAGTTTCCACTTTCTTATCAGCCGGGGTTGCCCGACAAAAACGCCATGGAGCGGGAAGAAAAATGGCCGGTTTCCGCCAATACATACACAAAAACCAAACCGACAACAAACAAACGCGTCGTGTCCCCCAAAAACGATAACATCTTGATGATGCTTTCGTCACGTGGGGTGAGGCCACCCCCTCCCCTTCCACGTGTCCACCACAATCCGATTCTTCTCGCCAAAAAAAAGTGCGTGTCCTTGCGTTTCAATGTGTTGGTGAGCGAGCGAGCCGATGATTGCTTTTGTGTACGCACACGACCTGCTTCGCACGATGATCCGTTTTTTTCTGTTTTGTCTGTAAAAAGCAAGAATCGAACCCATGACCGGTCTCGGTCGGTGGCGGTGGCTGATAAAGGGGGTAGGTTTTAAATCAACCCCCGTTTTGCTTCTTTCGAGAAGCGTCTTTGTATTGGTGTTGTTGCGTGGGTGGTGATGCGTAACAACAAGGGAAAAACTGCAAAGTAAGAAGAATCTCCCCCTACCTTTCAACGGTCAATGAGATGTGACGCCTAGACGCGTCGTCGTCTTCGTCTTTTTTGTGTTCTTACGTAGGATGCTGTCGTAAGAAACAGTTCTTGAGGAGGGATTGGGATGGCGATGACGGTTGATGATGGTCGGAGAAGGAGGGTGGCTTTGGGATTCGACTGCCATGCTGTTGGGACTTGGGGAGACCTTGTTTTTGTTCCGACGACGGATGTTTCAGGGATGTTTGGGTGGTGGTGGTGGTGGTGCTACCACACGCACATCAAATAAACAAACAAAGCGAATTTTGTCGAATAATTCCGGAATCTTGGGGGAGAAAAGGTGTGATGACTGACGGGGAATTTGGAGGAGGAATGAGGTTAGGTTAGGGTTTTTACGCACATTTTTTTCTAATGGGTAAAATGTGACTAAGATTTAATAAACCAAAATTACACAAAACTGTATATGAATATTTGAATTAAAAATATCTGAAAGATAATAACAATTTAAAACTGAAGTTTTTTAATTTCGTTTCGAAAATACTTACTTTTCCTGCCACCAACAACAATAGTGTTGAAAAGATTATTATGGCACTCATTTGAGAGGCGAAAAGTTCAACTTTTCAGCACTTCTTTCCTAAATTCATACAAACTCGAAACAAACTTTTCAGCATTTTTATTATCTCTCAGATTTCGGTCATTCGATTTTTTTGTATTTTTTAATCAGGCTGAAACTTTTTTGGTGCCTTCGGTATGCCCAAAGAAGCCATTTTGCATCATTAGTTTGACCATATTATTTTCCATACAAATTTGGCAGCTGTCCATACAAAAATGATTTATGAAAATTCAAAAATTTATCTTTTGAAGGAAATTTTTGATCGATTTCGTGTCTTCGGCAAAGTTTTGGGTGTGGATAAAAACTACACTGAATTTGAATGATACACAGTAAAAAAAGGGGTGATTTTTAATTTATCTTTTTGTCACTAAGGCTGGTACAAATATTTTTAAAAGTTTTTGCCACCCCCCCCTTCAAAATTGGCCCGAAAAATCAGGGGGCAAAAAAAATATTTTTACAATAAACTTCAAAATTTCAATGAAAATTCAAGTGCAACCAGCTGAAATCAAATTAAAATACATTCTTCTGCGTTTAAAATCATTTTTAGCATGTTCGGGTTTATTAAAAAAAATTATGATTTTTTGAAAATTTTCGATGCAAAATCTTTTTTGACAAAGAACTTTGTCCTAAGGGCACTGTCTACGGGTGTCAATCCAAAATTTCGCGAAGCGAAAGTGTAACGATTTCTGTAATTGTTTGAACGCTTATATCTTCCACCCAATTCAAGCAATCTGCATGCTTTATCCACCAAACGAAAGGGGAAGTCTTAAATTGCAAGTAGACTACCTCACAAAGTTGATAAAACTTTGTTAAAGTATTCAAAAGTTAAGATGAAAATAAAAAATGAATGCAGGAAAAATCCCGGCTGCTGATTGGCTGAGAGCACTTTACAAATTTTGCCTTGCCTCCTGCTTTCGTGGAACTGTCACGCGAGAATGTTGCACCACTGTTGCCACATTTCATGCGAACTATTTAAGCTAACAGATAGCCTCAGAAAATTTCAGTACCTTACGAGGTTTCGTCAAAGACGGATCCACGGTGGTAATTTTATTGCTCAGACACACACATCCACACATTGATAGACACAGGTTGTGCACCAACTTGGGAGGAATTCTGTTCTTATAAAGATTGTTGGACGGTCACCCGAAAACCAGAATGATTTAGGGCAATGGGGTTGGGACCAATCTGGTAGGATTTTGGCCACACCCGGAGTGGCCAGTGCTCTGGGGAAGGTTCTACCGGGGGGACATTTATCGAACCATGCGACTTGGGGCAATATGGGTATCAAAATTCATGGTTTTTGATACTGGTAATGAAAATGGCCATTTTGACAGGATTGGCCACACCCGGAGTGGCCATTGCCCTGAGGGAAGGTTCAACCGGGGACTTTTATCGAACCATGCGACTTGGGGCAATATGGGTATCAAAATTCATGGTTTTTGATACTGGTAATGAAAATGGCCATTTTGACAGGATTGGCCATTGCCCTGAGGGAAGGTTCTACCGGGGACATTTATCGAACCATGCGACCTGGGGCAATGTCGTTTTTGAGACTGGACATGAAATTTGCCATTTCGATAGTGGTTGTAAGGTCCATGATTTCCGGATGCCGTTTTTTCTGGGGGGGGGAGGAAGGGGATAGACATTTTCCGAACCATACTTGTTTTGGCAATAGTTTCGTTTTCTGGCAATTTATTTTCACAGAGATGTCAATGATTGAAGACATTAAATTAGTATTAATTATTAAGGATTAAATAAATTGGCAAAGAATTAAAAAATATAAATAACAATAGAATGATTTTTTAGAGTTTTGTACAAAGTTCTTTGTCTTATTGGTCATGTAGAACATAACCACCTGCACCTTTTTTCGATACAATTTTTGTTTTTGTCAGATCTTAGATTTTTTGAAAACTAATGATTGCAAAACAACTGAACTAGTGTAAAATGCATTTTAAAACACTTTTTTCATTTAAATGTGAAGACTATGGCTTGTTATTTAAATTTTTATATTTTTTTATTTTTTTGCCCCCCCCCTTGACCTCGGCCAGGGCCGAGGGACAAAAACTTTTTTTAAATATTTGCATCGGCCTAAAACTTGATTTGCAAAAATAAACTATTTTTTTTTATTTTTCGATATGTTTTAAGGGACATTAAATGCCAACTTTTCAGAAATTTCCAGGTTGTGCAAAAAATCCTTGACCGAGTTATTAATTTTTGAATCAATACAGATTTTAAAAAAATCGAAATATTGGTCGCAAAAAATTTTAACTTCATTTTTCGATGTCAAATTTGAAAACAAAAAGTACTTAAGTAAAAATTTGTTAAAGTGTACCGTTTTCAAGTTTTAGCCATTTTTAGGTAACTTTTTTTGAAAATAGTCGCAGTTTTTCATTTTTTTTAAATTAGTGCACATGTTTGCCCACTTTTGAAAAAAATATTTTTGAAGAGCTGAGAAAATTCTCTATATTTTGCTTTTTTGAACTTTGTTGATACGACTTTTAGTTGCTGAGATATTGCCATGCAAAGGTTTAAAAATAGGAAAATTGATGTTTTCTAAGTCTCACCCAAACAACCCACCATTTTTTAATGTCGATATCTCAGCAACTAATGGTCCGATTTTCAATGTTAAAATATGAAACATTCGTGAAATTTTCCGATCTTTTCGAAATCAATATTTTCAAAATTATCAAATCAAGGCTAACATTTCAAAAGGGTCAAACATTCAATATTACGCCCTCAAATAAAATAAAATTGGAGTTTAAAAACTTCCTTCAGAATATATACAGAATATTATGTTTGCCGACAAACTTCGCTGTCTTCCAAGTGCGACTTTTCACACTTCCCCTCGCGAAAAAAAGGGGTTTGTGCGTACACATCTCAAACCATGTTTTTCACGCGACTAATGTCTATGCCATCACCCCATCATCATCATCATCCCCAACCTACCTCTTGGATTTCGGCGGATGTCGACGGAGTTCGTCGCGCACGGTTCGCGTGCTAAACGCAGTTACGTTTTATTAGCACTTTTAGCCTAAAGCCGTCGTCATCGTCGTCGTCGTTTTGTGAAGAATTTCGGGCAAATTGGCGCGAAATGAAATGTTCCGACAGTCACTAATTGAATTAAAGCTACTTTTGTGCTCGCGGTTTAGCGGTGCTTACGAGCAGTTTTTACAGATTAGCGGTGATTAAGGTTGAGGGTATTTTGGATGGCTTGAATTTTCATTGTCAAGATTCAAAATTTATTAAAATTTTACTTAAGTCGTAAAGGTATAACTTAAATTGTCACTTCAAAGTTATTTTGCAATATCTCTCCATCTAAGAACAGGCTAAATTAACTGTAACAAATCGTTCAAATTAAACCAACCACATCACCAGCATCGTTTCGACAGTCAACTGCCAAATTAATGTCAATTACGAAGGGACCTGATTAGTGACTATGATAGCTCGTTCACAAGTTGCTGCCTGATATTAACCTGATTTCGGCCGCCCAAAATCAATACCCCGAGATTCTTGGTAGCTGTCGAAGCGTGCGTATTTATTAAAGTCGTAAAGTCGTATAGATCGATATTTATTATTGGCATCCTTCTCCCATTTCCAGAAACGACCTTCGTCTGTCGATCCTTAACTTTTTTTTTTGCTAGGCAACATTTGACCCTTCAATCGATTCCATTTTCACGCCTCTTGAAGATTTTGCTATTTCAGAGGAATAGATTTTCCTGGTGGAAAAATCTCCTAGTTCAATCATCGCAGGGCGCCCCCGAAATGGTCCCGTTTCGGGGTATTGATTTCTTCATTTTGCGCTGCGTCTTAAACTTTTGGCGGGAAAATCGTCGCTCGCGCGGCCCCGAAAAAAAGGTCAAGTCTTAAAGCAATAAAACAGCCCCCCAAAAAAGGGGGGAAAACAAAAGGAAAGCTTGCCCAGCGAAAAGCCAATACCGAAAACATTTTGTTAAATGGCGAGGAAAACATACTTTTATTTGTTTTCGTTTTCCTCTTGTTGTTTTTTTTGGGGGTGGAAGACAGTGCGTGTGCGAGTTCAAGGCAGCACGTGGTTTCCTCAAAGTGACGGTTTACTTGGGGACAGTTGGTTCCGCTGGTCACGATTGGGAACGTGCGTAAAGGCTAATTTAGCAAAGAAATAAATCTTGGTGGAGAAAACTTTTCACATCTTGAAAGGCGAAACTTTTGGTCACCCCCTCTGGAAGTAAGCGGAGGCAAAACGACGCCATTATGTGCGACACAGTCTGACGATATGGGATGTTGTAATAGTCGCATATAATGGTGATTATATGGCACTAAGCTGGAGGGGATGATCGGAATTGGTTCAGAGGCGATTACTTGCAAGAAACTTTAAGATGCTGTCCTCGGCTAGAACAACCTTGCTTTGGTACTGAGAGTCTGGTGAGGACATAAATATTATCCTCAGTCTTAACTTTTCCACAACTCAAAACAAGCCGAGGAAAATTAAATGAAATTAAATTTATTCGATCGTCTTACTTCCGTGTCGTTGCCTTTTGCTGAGATATTGCTGGCATGACGAGGGGTCGGCAAATGTATTTGGGAAATATTGGTTTTAAGATTTCATCATATTTATGATTCAAAATCAAGCAATTTTTGGAATCGTTAGTATCCGTTCTAATCTAATATATGATTACCTGTACTTTAACCACAAATATTAATATCACGGCCAGGTGACCTACCGGTTCCGGAAATCCGGAACATCCAAAAAGTTCTTATTTTACTGTTTTTCACGTATATGTGATACCAATACTCTCATGATAGTTGAAATTGATCCATAAAACTTACTAAAAACACAATACACGATTGCCAGAACCACTCTGGAGTGTTAGTGGCCACTTCCGGGTAACCTGGAACCGGTTCCCGGGTACCCGATGAACGGCCAATTTGATTTTTTTTGTTAAAAACCCATCAAGTTGCATATCAAACTTCATGAAATTGAAAGATATATCCATCTTTGGTAATGTCGTTAATCGCTGAGCCATCCTGGCCAATCTGGAACCGGTTACCGGTGGCGCCTTGAGGACACTTCCGGAATATGAGGTAAACCCTATCATCCGACATATCAATCTTCATGAAATTGAAAGATATGTCAATTTACGGTCATGCAATTGTTCGCTGACCCTTTCTGACCAATCTGGAACCGGTTACCGATGGCCCCTTGGGGACACTTCCGGAATATGAGAGAAACCCTATCATCCGACGTATCAAACTTCATGAAATTGAAAGATATGTCAATCTACGGTCATGCCGTTGTTCGTTGACCCATCCTGGCCAATTTGGAACCGGTTACCGGTGGCCCCTTGGGGACACTCTCGGAATATGAGAGAAACCCTATCATCCGACATATCAAACTTCATGAAATTGAAAGATATGTCAATGTAAAGTCATACCAACTAACGTGAAATTTTCCGAGGATTCCAAATATGACAAAATTGTGACCAAAAAGTGCCGCTATGGAAGCCTACAGGGCAAAAACTAACGTTGTAAAATTTTTGATTCAGAAAAATCGAAAAACTATGAGAAAAACTGCGATTGGCCAAAAAGTTAATACCGTAAGCTTATAGTCCGTGAAATTCCCTAACTTTTGACCTATGGGAGTATGGGTGTTGGAGGCTGTTGCAAAAAGATATTAAGGTTTGAAAAAAAAAAAATAATAATTTTAACAGTAATTTGCAAAAGCTATGAGAAAAATTTAAACCAATCCTGGATGTCTATGGCTCAATTTGAAGTGCTTCAAAAGACCTTTCGAATGTATCTAAGAGAGTTGGAATTGATAATGTTTTACGCAAACGCGAGCAATTTTAAGACTCATTCACTCGCGATCACAAATCGAACGCGACGAAAAACTGCTCTGACCGTTTCCTACCGTTTGTCACTTCCACACCAATCGCTACTGAATACGCTCTCCATGCTCTCCCTCTCACTCCAATCAAGTATTACAGCGAATGGCATAGAGAGACCGTTGGCGTTCTAACGCTCAAAGCTGACTCAAAATAGTCAGCTGTCGGCTTTGTTTTGATCTACTTAAACTGCTTAAAATCAATGTTATCAAAACTGTTTTGCAATTTTGTAGGTAACACAACATCAAAGACACATTTGAAAGCAATTTTCACCTTGCCAAATACAAATCCACGGCAAACTGTGTTAGCGCAGACCAAAAGAGCGCAGAGCTGGTATGTTTTAGATTCTCTCCTCTCTGAACATATTCGTTTATGGCTCGTGTCGACGGACGGAGTAGGCAAAGAAATTCACGAAGTTTCGCTGGGTGAAGCTATTGGTCGATGCACGAAGGGATTTGTTTACCTTTTTTTGGTACCCTCCGCAAACGTCAAACCAAACAAAATTGCTGCCGGATCTTTTCCGATCCGGAAAAAGATCCGGCAGCAATTTGTGTTCATTTGACGTTTGCTGAGGGTCAAAATCAGAATCTTTGGATATATCAAATTTAAAATGAAAAGCTTTTGAAATTCAGGGAAAAATGTTATATTTTTTAGGTTAGGTTATGTTTTCTTAACATTTTTTTTCCTAATTGTACCTAGTGTTACAAAAATGATAAATCATGTACTTTTAAAGTTACGAAAATGAACAGTGTTTAAATCACGAAAAGCAAACTAAAGCTGAAGAGGCACAGCTGACCACTTATTATGTAAACCAAATGTAATTATTATAAGAAAGATTCAATAAAGTATATTTAATTCAAAAAAAAAAAATGAAAAGCTCGCAATCAAATTCCAAACCGGTACGCGATTGGTTGCTCACTGCTCACCAAATCCTTCCTTATTTGCATGGCCTACTACTAGCGTATGCGCCACTCACAAACTCAAAGCAAACTCATTGAATATCGAATTTTGGAAAATATTTCTACAACAAATAGGTTTTAAGTGATTCTTGTTTGTTTTTGCCAAGTATGTTTGACAAGAATTCTAAAAAATAAAACTACAGTTTGTAACAAATTTTGCTCGCGACCTTCAGTTAACCATCCTTTAGCCCCTCGATGATAACCTTCTGCTCACACTTGCATCACTTTGTTAAGGCTGCTCTCGCCAATAAAGGTACAAGTTGCTCTCAGTCTGAAAAGGTATAGAGACCCAGCAAAAGTCAAGACCATGTCTCCCGCTCCAGGACCTTCAGTTACGAACAACAGCCGGAGAAGAACACCGAGACACTGTCTGACACAGCATCTTAGGGGAGCATCTTTCCCTTCGCAATAAGCCGTCCCACTCCCCCTTGACAACACGCAGACAATTTCGAAGGTCGTCCTCTTCGTTGGGTGCGCGCCGCTGGTTAAAAATGGTTAGAAATCATGAAATCATAAAGAAAATCGTCTTATGGGACGATTTGTGTTATTTCGATGCTTGCCACGTTCCGGAGGACACGCGCGAGCTGCTTCGTTGTTTTGGTGAACAGAGAGGGGGTGGGTGGGGACCAAATTAGGGTGGATCAGTGGCAGGATTATGGCGGCAGCGGGGAACCTTCCTTGCAGTTTGATTTTGTGTTCTTGTAACTTGTTAGGGATGCCTGAAAAAAAATCAGGATTTTTTTTCAGATTTCAAAAAAGACAAATAATTTACACTTGGTAACTCTAACTCACTGGTATCCATAGCAACAACATCCTTTCATCCCTTCCCGAAAAAGGGGACAAAGACTTGGACGCCTCAAGAAATAGAACGAAGGCAGAACTTGAACTTCCGGGGAACTCGACTCGACAAATTTATTGTGTGTTGTCATGCATCGGCAGCTGCTGGCTGGGTGGAAAGTCCGTGTTTCCTCTCGTATAACAAATACACTTTTGTTTTTTTGTACACATCACCAACACAGCAAGGAGTGCGTGAGTTTCGTTTGCCTTCGATTAATGGAGTGCGAAATAGTCACTTTTGGAGACCTTTTTTGTAGGGGACACTCCAAATGTGTCTTCTTAAAGTCAGTCGTTCCGTGACCTGAATCGGAAAATTCTCCAGTTTTTTTTTGTGTTACGCACAAAAACACTCATGTTTGATTTCCACCAGCGCGGCAATAAATGGGAAAACATCGACCAGATTGAACGGTTCGCGAAATCGAGCTATTTCGTCGTTCGAATTAATTAGTGACGATTAAGCTGGCTGCACTGCAGCTGCAATGGTGCACTGGAAAAGACAAATGTATTCGCGACGACGAACTCGAAAAAAAGTGCATCCGAGGACGATGACAACGACGATTGTCACCCCGGATGTGCAGGGACGATTAATGTCCTTCCACTGGAAAGGGTCATTTTTCACGAGATGCATTCTTTTGCTTTTTCCTGATTCGGAAAAATACAGACTGAAATGTCCAACCGTGAAAATTTAGGAAAAAAATCAACATTTTATCTAGTTGGTTAGATGCTTCAAGTCTTTAAGATATTTATTTAAAGTCATCCTAAAGTTGTATAGACTTTTTTTATGATGATGTCAAGGTAGAATAGATTGGAGCTCCCTGAACACGCTAAAATCGGCAGAATTAAATTTTAGAGAATTTCTTGCAAAAGAATAGAGTTGTAAATTTCGGGTACAAATGACTTGAAATCATTCTAAGATACCAAGCGTCTCCATTGAATTTCTCTTTCTAAGAACAAAACCATGGAGGCGCCTGGTTTCTTAGCACGAATTATAGCATTTATACCCAAAATTTAGAACTTTATTATTCCACAAGAAATTTACTAAAATTCAAATCTGTCAATAGGAGTGTGTTCAGAGAGCACAAAACACTTAAGTATTTAATGAAATCAACTTCAAAATTGTCGTGTTGTGTTGGTATTTCATTAGATCATTTTTAAAGATTTCTTTATTAAAAAAAAGTTGTATTTTTTTCGCCTCCACTAGAATGTAACATACACTTTTAAACAAATCAATTCACATCGATACATTTTTTTTAAATTTCGGTCTTAATTCAAGTTTCAAACAACTTTAGGTCAAGACCAACTCAGCTAAGCTTAAGTAAAGAATTCTACAAATTGTATAAATTCCTTTCCATCAACGTTTTCAAGTGATTCTTCCCGTAATAAAGAAATAAAATTATACGTTATCACATTCAGAAAATCACCCATCGTTTCCAAAAAAGGGGCAAAAAACATCAAATTCAGCAAAAAACAAATCCTTTCCCCTTTCCAAGAGAGGCCATTCCAATCTGCAAGCCTCTTCCCCCACCAATTTCGGTCGCCATGCCAAAAAATCTGCATCCATCCACCATTTTCCGAATGTCGAACACGTATCAAGTCGGATACATTTATTTCCATTTCTGATTTCCATCCAGTCCCCTCCACACCCACGGCATAAACCCTTGACGACACAAGCCGGTGTGTAAGGGTTGAGAACAAGCGTGTAACACTTAACAACGACAGCAATAATCTCCTACAATAACTTCCGCCAACCAACCCCTCTGAGAAGGACGACGACTTCAACGACGACGGTGTGAAGAAAAAGAAAACTCTGACAAAGAAAACTCTCCCCCCGTGACAACGCCGACGACGGAGAAGGCCCCGACTCCCTGGAGAATGGCCACCGAATGGGCAAGGAAAGGGAAGGGATCCCATGATACACCAGCATCATCATCAGGATGAAAAGTGCGTTTGTCTGGCGAGGACCGACACCAACACAAGCTCAGGCAGGAAGGACTAATACAAATGCGGAAAAGCAGGCCGGAAAATCATATGGGTTCAAAACAACAACAAACGGGCGAGCGGTTTTTCGGGAAAATGAATTGGGGGAAAATCGGTGCGAATCCTTCAGAGTTAGTCTGTGATGATTTTTCCTTCTCGTTTTGGAGGAAAATGGAAAATGGGAAATGCAGCGCGTGATGACGCATCGAAATGGCGTGAAAAGTGCGCGTCAATGGTTCATTTCATGAACAAAAAAAAATTGCAAAAGGTTTTCCAAGTTTATTTCAGACTGCATTGCAAATGCTCACATTTTGATGCCTCAGTGCTCTCTTATGCTAACTAGATAGGAATCTCAGCAAGCTTAGTACAAGAGAGCATAGAGATATCGATCAATTAAATTACGAATTTGCAAAATTTTCATGTTTGTTTCACTCAATTTTCTTGTTTTTTGTGTTCAAATTACACACGTGATAAAAATAACGTCGAAAAATACAATTCAAATAGAGCAATTCCAGTTCAAATCAGGATTTTTTCTGGTACTTTTGTACCCGACCCTCTCCGATTTCAATGAAACTTTGTAGACAAACTTGTAGGAAATTGGACGGGCTTTCTGATAAAAATACACTGAAACAAAAATACACGCCACTTTTATGTCATTTTTCAATTTTAAGTCTAAAACTTAAATTTGAAGGTGATGTCACGATTTTTTTTCGTTCAAAATTTTTGAGGAAATAGCCTAAAATGTTACTAAAAGACTGACGAAAAATGCAGGATGGTATGTCTCTCCTAAAAAAAACAAAAATCATTGACTAAAATTGTTTTTTTGAAAAGTGGTCTAAACGTCAAAATTTTTAAAAACCGGTAGTGGGAATCGATTCCCCAGATAATTTTACATAAAAGTCTCCGTACTGACCATTGTCCTATGTCCAATCCTTGGGAAGATACAGCGGTTTTAAAAATAAAAATGTTGAAAAAACGGGATTTTTGGTGGTTTTTGACAATTTCTATATGACAGACTTGGTTTTTCAGTCTCGCCGGGACCGTGGTGTAGGGGTAAGCGTGATTGCCTCTCACCCAGTCAGCCTGGGTTCGATCCCAGACGGTCCCGGTGGCATTTTTCGAGACGAGATTTGTCTGATCACGCCTTCCGTCGGAAGGGAAGTAAATGTTGGTCCCGGACTAACCTAAAAAAGGTTAGGTCGTTAGCTCAGTCCAGGTGTAGGAGTCGTCTCCCTGGGTCCTGCCTCGGTGGAGTCGCTGGTAGGCAGTTGGAATAACAATCCAAAGGTCGTCAGTTCGAATCCCGGGGTGGATGGAAGCTAAGGTGTAAAAAGAGGTTTGCAATTGCCTCAACAATCAAGCCTTCGAACACCTAGTTTCGAGTAGGAATCTCGCAATCGAGAACGCCAAGGCAATGCTGTAGAGCGAATAATTTGATTTTTTTTTGAAATATTTTTAACGGAAACCTCGTCCAATTTCCCATAAGTTTGCCTTTGACAGCTTTTTGATTTATATCGTTTTTATATTTACGTAATCAAATTTACTATCCTGGTTTCTACCACACTGAAAAAAATATTCTATTTTCAGTTATAAGCAATGTAATTAAGCTTATATCTGTAAGCCCTTACATCCAATTGAAATGCTGTCAAAGGCAAACTTATGGGAAATTGGACGAGCTTTCCGTTAAAAATATTTACGAGACTGAAAAACCAAGTCTGTCATATAGAAATTGTCAAAAACCACAAAAAATCCCGTTTTTTTCAACATTTTTATTTTTAAAACCGCTGTATCTTCCCAAGGATTGGACATAGGACAATGGTCAGTACGGAGACTTTTATGTAAAATTGTCTGGAGAATCGATTCCCACTACCGGTTTTTTAAAAATTTGACGTTTAGACCACTTTTCAAAAAAACAGTTTTAGTCAATGATTTTTGTATTTTTTTAGGAGAGACATACCATCCTGCATTTTTCGTCAGTCTTTTAGTAACATTTTAGGCTATTTCCTCAAAAATTTTGAACGAAAAAAAATCGTGACATCACCTTCAAATTTAAGTTTTAGACTTAAAAATCAAAAAATCTCATAGATGTGGCGTGTATTTTTGTTTCAGTGTATTTTTATCAGAAAGCCCGTCCAATTTCCTACAAGTTTGTCTTTGACCACTTTTTGATACGACGTAACGGCTTCGAGATACAGTAATTTTTAAATTACAGAATACAAAAATATTTAAATACCTTACGCCCTCCTCAAATGCTATTCTCGAGTACTATTTGCTCCATAAGTTTCATTGAAATTGGAGAGGGTCGGGTACAAAAGTATCAGAAAAATTCCTGATTTGAGCTGGAATTGCTCAATAGACTAATACAGATCGAATACAGGTCCAAATGTAGACATTAGTTTGACAACTTTGTTTTACGTTTGAGTGCTTTTTAAGTCGAATTAGCGAGCATTCGAATTAGCAGACATTCGAAGTAGCGAAATTCGAATTAACGAATCCGCTCTGTATTGATTGCGCCAGTATTTGAAATTAAAATTATATTTGCTGATAGTGACGAGATTTGCCTGATCACGCCTTCCGTCGGACGGGAAGTAAATGTTGGCCCCGGACTAACCTAAAAAGGTTAGGTCATTAGCTCAGTCCAGGTGTAGGAGTCGTCTCCCTGGGTCCTGTCTCGGTGGAGTCGCTGGTAGGCAGTTGGACTAACAATCCAAAGGTCGTCAGTTCGAATCCCGGGGTGGATGGAAGCTAAGGTGTAAAAAGAGGTTTGTAATTGCCTCAACAATCAAACCTTCGGACACCTAGTTTCGAGTAGGAATCTCGCAATCGAGAACGCCAAGGCAATGCTGTAGAGCGAATAATTTGATTTTTGATTTTGATTTGCTGATAGTTTTTTTCTTGGTGCATTTTAATTTGATAGAATTTTGCAATATACATTTTTTTTTTAACAAATGCCTCATTGATCCAACTTCCCTTACGATCCCAAAAGCCAAAATGAGCAGCTACTCACTTACAATTTTTCGAGGTTAAGCACTCGTAAATGCGATGAACATGTGCTGCTGCTGCTCGCAATTGTCTCTTGGTTTCACGCACTCCGAGGGGTTCGTCCTGGCCCTAATTGGTTGCGTGCCGTGCGTGGCGGCGATGATTAAGGCCCCCGTGTAACTTTTACTTTTTCTAGTCCAATTTGACAAAGAATAGATTTATGCTCTGCCGGCGGAGCGCCAACTTATTACATGTAAACACAACGCTAAACATAGAAACCGGGAGTCGTAAAGCTACCCCATGAACAACTATTTTTTCCCCGGATCTTGTTTACGTACAAGATTTCTTCGACTTTTGGACGGATCTGTTTACTTTTCACAGGCCGCCAGGACACGTGCCACCTCCGGCCACCTCTTCGATCAATAATTTAATTCTAATCCAATCGGGCCAATGTTTACCTTTCCTCCGCCGGCATCACTCCCCGTTCCAAGCCCGGTAGCACGTGGCGTTTAAATTGTCAAACAGCACGCGGTCAATCCCGTGTTCACGGGTCTTCTAACCTGTGTGTGACCATCGTCCCCCGATCATAAATCATCTGTCAACGGTGGGGCAGCCAGCCAAGTGTCGTTAAAATTCCACTCCACCATAAATCATTAAATTAATTGAATCTTTTCGCAAAAACGGAGCCCACCGCCTGATGGGTATTTGCAAGCTGGTTCTTTAGCATAAAACTTGTCCTGCCCATTTCTGGTCACGCCGCCGCACCGCCGAAGAGCTCCTCAAGAACCGTCAGATGTCGGGCGAGGGGACAACCATGATCTACGTCAACACGTGTGCGTTGGCTCTGCTTCTCGTCTTCATCCACCTTCGCGGCGAAGCGAAGAAGATCGGACGGCGGAGAGCAACAAATTCCGCGACTTTGGAGGTCCAGCCAGCAAAAACACTCAACTTGCGCGGAAAATGTTTTATTGTTCCAGGAGACAGCAGATCGATTGAAGGAAGACGACGAACGTGAATCGAAAGAATCGACCACGACTACGACGACGTTTGCAGGGTCGGAAGAAGATAAAGTGGTGCCGCCGCAAACGGTTAAACATCTTTCTTGTTTTGGAAGTGCGCGAGCTGACCCGGTTCGGATTACATTAAAATAAATGTTTAACAAAGCGGAGGAATTTATTCCGGGTGGGAAGAGAGGGGAGGTCGATTCTGGAGGAAGGAAATGATTATGACTTTTCGGGAGCAATATTGGTTCGATTGTTATTTTTGATGACGTTCTGAATCAGAATTGTTGTTTTTTTTTTGTAGAACTGTGAACTGTTAGTTTATAAGAACCAATGATAAGAATACACAAAAATATTGAAATCGTTCCAATTTTTGTTTTTCTTGCGAATTTTTGTGTTCAGGAACCAAAACAGTAAAAAAGAACTGAAAAAATGGAATGAAAAACGGTTATAAGTGGGTTACGATGTGTTTTTAGTGCTTTATGAGTCAATGCAACTATCTAACAAAATTTAAGATAGACGAAGGTTTTTAGTAGCATCTCCGTAAATGTAGACAATGAAACATAATTTTATTTGGAGCTGTATTTGATCAACATTCGTGTCTTTTTGGCTGAATAATCACGAATTCAATTTATACATTACGAGATCTTTATCATTTTCTCTAATATCCATTCAAGCTGACGCTACTTTAATGAAAAAAATCAACCGTAGTATTTTTTACCTTTTTTTAAATTATTATATTTTGATTTTGATTTTTGATATTATCAAAAACATGTGCGAAAGATGATCTCAAATACATAAAAAAATAAAATAATTTAGACAAAAGAGAGTCAAAATCACTAGCGTGCACAGGGTGGGGCAACATGGGGCAGTTGCCCCACCATCCTCAGAAATTTGTTCTAAAATTGGTCAGGGGATGTCCATAAACGACAAAATTTTCCGAACGCTCATATGGTTGCCACACCTTCCTCGAGGATCTAGACACGCTAGTGGTCAAAATAACAAATTTTCTCCAATTTCTCTAAATCAATTCAAAAATCCAGAATTAGCTTCCTTTGTTCTATCTATTCCTGCACGTTTTAAAACGTTTTAAAACATACTCGTGAAAGGCAGAATATCATTTAAGATTGATTTATAATCATTGGAAAACATAAAATTTAATTTTTGTTGGATCAGCCATGGTAAACCACGACACGACATATCACGGACATTAAAAAATCATAATAACTTTTGATGTAATGTTTAAGGGCATCGGCAAACATCAAAAATCTTTTAAATAATAATCAATAATGGACAATCACTAATTTCAAAAATCTTTCGAAAATCGACTTGATTCAATCAAATCGTGTTAAACTTTCAATGCTTTCACTAAGAATATACTTTTTGGAAATGTAGTAAGTTTCAAAGTATAAACACTCAAAATTGTTCACAAAATACTGCATTTTTTCGAAAATACTAAAATTTTCATGATTTGCAATATGAGTATCAAACGAAACGAAATTCGATATCCATTTTCAGTTTATTAGATATTTTTTTAATAAGGTGAAAAAGTATTTTTCAGAAAAAAACTCAACTTAAGTGAAAAGGCATACAAAATTTCGCTTCGTTTTTTTTCGGGACCACGATTATACCATATTGCAAATTATAAAACTTTTAGTATTTTCGAAAAAATACGGTATTTTGTTAACAATTCCGTAGTAACAGTTCAATACAAACAGTCTATCCCCCTCTTACTTGACGTGAACTGTCAATTGAGCAAAAGGGATAGACTGCTTGTTTACAATCACAAATTCACCCTATTGAACTGTTGCTACGGAATTTTGAGTATGTTTACATTGAAACTTACTACATTTTTAAAAAATATATTCTTAGTGAAAGCATTGAAAATTTAAAACGATTTGTTTTAATTAAGTCGATTCTAGAAAGATTTTGAAAATGAGTTATCGTTTTTTATCGGTGATAAGATTATCATCGATAATAAAACCAAGGTTGTTAGGTTTTTACAATTTTTTGTGATGTTTTTCAACAATTGCGATTGAATTGGATTTTTTAAAATATCAAATCTTCTATAAAACATATTCAATGAAGCTTCATTAATTATTTCTGAAAACTAAAAGTTCATCAAAGCCCCAAGAACCTCGTTCTCCCCTAGGTCACGTGAGCACCTTTTATCACGTTGTCAGTCATTTAGTCGAGGAGGGTTGGTTACTTCTTCTCCTCCCCACCACCTCCCACCCTTCTCACCAACCAGCAATAATTACGTGAAATTAGTTTTATGTTTACAAGCTGCTCATCGCAGCACGAAAGAAGAATCCCAGACTTAAATGGTCCACCCGGAATTGGGCAAGCCAGCCAGTCAGTTATTCTAGTCGACGCTGGGGAAGAACTTGAAATTAATTCCATTTTCCATGATCGATTTTCTCGCGGTCGGCAGGGCTGACTGGCCCACAACAGTCACGCCAACGCAACTCACACATCTGTTCAAATTAGCATATACTCCTCAACATTGTCGGAAGGATATTCGTGTGTGCGGTGCGTTCGAGCTAGGACTTCTATGAGTGTCAGATGGTCGCGCTATCGAGGCACCCAAATCAAGCATTTTCCGGGAAAAACCTTCCGGCGACGACTCTTGCACAATTTCAGCGCAGGAGCTAGACGTATAGTTCTGGAAAAGCGATTCTACCACACACGAGAGTGTGAGAGAGAGTGTTAATATTTATTTATTGTGCCCGATGCCTGAAGCGCCTCCGACGATGGTCTCCAGCAATGTGTCACACGTGGTCTAGACCAGGCCGGAATTTCAGGGACGACGGATGTGCCAATTTGCCTCAAGTCATGAGTCCTGGCTATGAAAATATGTAAATTCGATAGTATTAAATTTTCATTGCCATCACGCTGGAGAATGGAAGTGTCCACGCAGGAGTCGTATTGCAAATGTCTGTTGACTTCTTGATTGCAACAACAGTTCTGGGATGAAATCATTCATGAACAGTGGAGAGCAGACATGCATCGGCACTATGAGCTCTTTTTAACGGCACTCAGCTTGTTCTACATGGCATTTTCGTTTAAAGCAATGTTATGCTTGTTGCTAGGTAAAAATCTCTTGTTTTTGGCTTGAATAATGTGTACAAAACATTGGTTCATTGGAAAATCCGATTTTAGCTATATTTACATGTAAATGTTCTCTTAAGCTCTCAAGAAGAACTTCTTAAAAGCTCTTTGAGTGCAATTAAGAGTTCTTAACCTATATCTCGGTTGGGTTTCAAAATAATCTCTCAGGGTCTTCGGGAGCCTAAAAGACAAGCGTAATTAGCGTATTCTAATCACTGGCACAACATGCTGGGTATCTTCTACGTGAAATGCCAAACAAGTTCTTCTAAAAGAGGAGTTAGAGCGGATGCATGTCTGGTGGAGAGACTAGATAATGTTCAATATGCTTGGATTTTTTGAAAATAAAGTATTTGTAAAAAGTAGAATTGAAAAAAAAACTTCGGAACGAAATTTTCTTAACCCCAAGACAACGGTAGACAACGCTTTATTTTCAACGAACGAACCCAACAATTCTTGACAATTTGTCTCTACATTCCACAACCAGCTCTGTAACAAGCTGTTGCATATCTTGTCCAACATCCAACTCCACACATGCTTCAGAGTAAGAGTTACTTTGTCACTACTCCGACTCTTCCAGAGTGACCAGAACTTCATTTCACCTCCAAGAATCCAACTTCAAACCAGCTGGTCACCCGCTGCCGAGGAAAAAGGAGACAAACTTTTCCAAGCAGTAGCAGCAGCAGCCACCAACTGATAATGTCAACCTTCATCCCGTTCACGTGATGTGCCATAAGGAAAGAAACGTGCAGAAAAAAAACACAGTCACACAAGCGCGTGCCAGCTAGTTAAATGCTCCGATTAAATTATTCATACAAGTCGACGGTGCCCGATTATGTAACACACACCGGACGCAAGTCAGCCTGGATGAAGAACATCATCATCGTCATTTACATAAACGTGAGCATTTCTTCCTGGCGTGTCCACCTTTTCCAGACATTCTCCGAGGTGGAAAGATATACCTATGCTCACATATGACACCTTGTACCCCCACTCTTTTGGTTTGGCATTCGTTGGAAAACTGTCCGAGTGCATTAGGAAAATTAAAAAAAAAGTTGGTTGGAAAACTTGAAGGGCTTCCGAAAGAAATGTCGTGATATCTATTATCGTTATTAGGTTGGACTAGTTTTTTTTTTTCGGGACCACGATTATGCCATGTTGTTATCCTTTTTGAAGGTTTCGTGGTTGGATCGTTTAATCATATTATACGCAAATTGATTGCTTTTCAACGACACGCATGCAATCGTTATCGTATGACAGAAGAATGTCGAAAGCGTTAAGAAACAAGATTCAAACACGCAACAAGTTGACGTTGGACCAGCGCTTTTACAGTCTGGGCTATTCCTCACCTCGCTAGTAGTCGTGAACGCTGTTCCCAAACGGAGCGAAGAACGACACAAAGAGGAATGCAAAAAGTTGTTTGCCATGGACGGAATTGCAACCGTGCGTGCGATTGTTTTCGATTTTTTTTTTCAATTTTGTTAAAGCTGTTGAACAACTCCTGTTTCGTTTTGACCCTCCAAGGAAATCATAACGAACGAAAAATTCCAAAACGATCGCGGAAAACCTCAAACAATGGCTTCTGTGTGCTTTATGGCAAACGCATTCAATCACGCATTCATAACTGGTCGTTTTTAATGAAATTAATGAAACGACACAAAAACAGTAGCGAGCGCTCTCTCTCTCTCTCGCTTGTTGGTCAATCGTTATCCTACCAGGCCTACTAGACCAAAGCGGGGGGCCCGAACACAAACGATCAATAACAATCAATAGGAAAGGTGGAATGTGTAATGTATCGGGTGAGTGATCGTGTGTGTATTCGTTTGACCAGTCGCGAACCAATTCAATGCTAACAAAGTGGCCGCGTGTGCGCGCGTGTTGACTTGACGTGCGCATTTCACGTCACGTCCCCTCGCGTTCCTCCCTTTCCCCACTAATAAATTCTATATTTGTACCGAGAAATGGATTTATTTCTCGAATTATTATTAATTTAATCTCCTTTGCTCGTTCGCGGTATACTCTCCTCCCCTCGGTTCGGTCGGTGCTTCGCCGAAGCACGCGATGTCAATAACTATATCGTCAATAATAATGAGCCCGAACCGCAAGGAATTGAACGTGCGCGAGAGAGTATTTTGCTCTCAATTGTAAGCTGAGCGGAAAAGCCCCTGCTAGCTTTTTTTTTATTTTACTTTTTTTTCTTGAAAAGAAAAAACGCGAAACGCACGTTGTCGTCGACTTTGAAAGCGAATCGTGGTTCTGTCGTTTTCTTATAAAATGTGTACCATCGCGGCGATGCATCGCACACGGAGAACGTGCGCGGTCACTTGCACTATTGGGCTGGGAGGAATAGGGTTGGTTTGCATTTTGACATAATGAAAAAAAAAAAGGATTTATAGTTTTAATTTTTTTTTTTTGGACCAAGTAACCCTCGTCAGTTACATGATCTCAAAGTATGGAATTTAAGGAGTTTTTTTTGTTATTGTATTTTGTTTTACTGATCCTCGGTCCCAACCTGGTCACAGCACCTAAAAGGACCTAATAAAAATAAGTTAAGAAAAAAAAAATAGTTTTAATTTTTCAGCAATTACATTCAAGTTTATGTAATACTTTGTTAATTTGACATTGAGCATTTTACATATAGTGATTATTTTTTCATTTCTGGACCCTGAATTCAGAACCATCATTGACAGTCATTGCCCGAAAAGTGAAAGACACCATCTACCACCTTAAAATCGGCCCCAAAAATCTAGAGGATTTTTTTTTCAAAAAGCTTCAAAACTTTAATGGATTAGACTTGCAATCGACTGAAAACTACTTAAATTGCTTTTTACGTATGATTGAACCAATTGGAACATATTAAAAATTCTTATAGAATTTCAAAATTTTGTTTTTTTCACGAAAAAAATATGTTTTGCATAAAACTAGAATTTTTTGAAAACTTTTGATTGGAAAACATTGAAATGTTGATGCCATATCTGGCCATTTCAATTTTTTGTTAAACTTCATAAAACATTCGCAACGGACTTTACTATCATTATGAAAACATTCACAAATAGGATTATTTAAATACCCACAGAGTATCATGTTTTTCTCAAGAAAAATTCGGTTTTAAGTGTTATTGAAACAGAGTTGAAAATATCTTCAGATATAAAAGCATTTTCAGTACAAGTTTTTTTTTTAGTAAATTTTGGGAAAGATTTGATTCATGCTATAAATTGGTTTTGGTGACTAGAAATATCTAGATTATTTTTAATTTTAAAAGAGCAGAACATTCTACAAAAGTTGCAGTCTTTAACATTGAAAATCGAACCGATAGTTTCCGAGATATCGCGAAATGAACATTGAGTGTTGATGAGAAGACACTGAGAAAAACTAATTTTTCACTAAATTTATGCTTTGGGAGGCTGTTTTTCAGAAATCAATAGTTCGTTCAACAAAATCTTCTCTCTTAGATGATATTTTCTGCAGGCGTGTTTTTTATGAGCTATTTTCAAATTGCACAAAAATTACATCTATCGATAATTTTTGCTTTGAAATGACTTAAATTTGAAAACGGTACACTCTTTTAAAGAAGGTGTAGAGACATTTTTGAATGCAAATTTGGGTTTGCATTCTTAAACGATATTTAAATTTTATTTTACAATATTTCATATTTTACCAAGAAATCATTTTTTTTACTTTTTTTTACTCCGCTTCCAGATTTTGCACCACAATAAACTCAAGTACGAAGTATGCATTTTGAGTCTTCTAAAATAAATTAAAGAAATAGAAAATTGAAAAAATAAGTATTTTGACAGTTCAACTTAGGCCGTTGCAAATATTTTTATGTTTATGTCGCCCCCCACCCCCCTTCATAATTGGTCTGAAAAATCAGGGAGCAAAACAAATTTTTTTTCAAAAAAAAATCAAAATTTCCATGAAAATTGAAGTTTTATCAACCGAGAACAATCTCAAATGCATTTTTTTGCATTGATAATCATATTAAGCATGTTTGGGCTTGTTTAAAAATGATTTGAGTTTTTATGAAATTCCAATGTACAGCACCGCATAAAAAAAAATCAGCAAAAAAAAAAAAATTTCCTCAATACTACTTTTGGAAACTAATGACGGCAAAACAACTGGACAGGTTTATAATGCATTTTAAAACACTTTTTTCACACTTTTTTGAATCCATTACTTGTAATTTAAATTTCATACTTTTTTTATCTTTTTGCACCCCCCTCGACTTTGGTCAGAGGCGAGGGACAAAAACTTCAAAAAAATATTTGCAACGGCCTTATAGTGAAGTCAAATAACTGTGTTTTTTACGATTACCATTTTTTCTGACAGGTCCTTATCATAACCTACAACTTCGCTGAAGACACCAAGTCGATCATCAGAAAGTCCTTTCTCAAGTTACAGATTTTCGAATATTCACATGCCCATTTTGTATGGTAATGTAATAAAATTGTATGGAGCCTTAAATTGAAAAACCAATGATGAAAAATGACTTCTTTTGACACATCGATTGCAGGAACAAAGTTTTTCTAAAGTAACAAAAATACATAAATAAAAATATCGAAAAAAACATAAATGAAGTTTAATTTTGGAAAAAATGATAGTTTTGTATTACCTCATTTTGATGTAACTTTTCACAATTTATGTAGAACATGTGAAATTACGTTTTTAAAGTAAGTGTAAATTTACATTTTACAATTTTCTTCTTTACACAGTAAAAAAATGTGTAAATTAGGAAGGTGTAATTTTGGAAGATTGAGTATTACATCTTTAATTATGTACGTTCACCTCATGTAATATTACCATGATTTTTTTTTACTGTGTATAAAAATATATATTCAAACGTATTTTCACTTATCTTTGGCGTGCCCTCTAAGCTGTGATGTTATGGAAAGGACCACAAAAAAAAACATTATCAGTGCCGATACCTTCCAAGAAGTGATGTTATGAGTAGGACTTGTTGATGTATTTTGATTGCCTTCAACCAATCATCCGTCAAATGCCTTCCAAGCTGTGACGTTACGAAAAGGACAGTCACGAACGAGTTTGAAATATCTTAACCTCTTATTCACGAATTGAAACGTAGAGAGTTGAACCAACCCTATTGGATCCCCCGCAACATCGATACATAATTCATCTTCATCAGCTCGCCGCTGCTACAGCTTCTCTTCTGAACAAACTGACGAACGCTCACTTCTTGCGGTCTGTGCTGCGCTGTTTCGCTAGCTACCGTGCAGTGAGCCTTCAATATCCATATCACGTGCCATTTTTGACTTTAACAATAAACATTACAAAATTGGCATCACAATCATCCACCGTCTTTATTTTTATTCAATTAGACTCTGTTCTGCTGCTGCGGTCTCGGCCCGAGTGCATCTCGTAACGTTTTCGGTGCACGTTTTCCGGCGTGATGACAGCTTTTCTTGTCGTCGTCGCGCTCTTACAGCAGCAGCAGCAGAAGAAGGTGAAGGATATCAATTTCCCGTCCCCACTCATCGTCAATGTTGCAATTTTGACGCTGATTAAATTGACAGCACTTAATCCCTCTTTTGCGCGCGCTTTTCTTCGCTGGTGTCGATGAGAATGCCTTCAACTGCGTAACGGTTTTCCGAGCCCAACTCCAATTAAGTCTCGCGGCTCATCAATATGCGCACCACAGCCGGGGCAGGCCACACCTAGCCAGTTCGGGAAATTTGGTCATCTCCTCCTTGGGGCCAGGTGTGAAAATGTGGCACAATCCGGTCGTCGTCGCAGGAGCGAATTTCCACCGTGACGGTCCCATTTTAGAAGCAATTAATCTGCGCGAAATGCTCACCGGTGGAGGTTGAAAATGGTAATCGGAATCCGCTTGAGACACTTGCCACAGGGCTCTTGGTATAGGTTGGCCGTTTCGGGATTCTGCCCAAGATGGAGCATTTTTCAAATGTTGTGCCTTTTTTTTTTCTTCTTGGCCGGGCAGGCAGTTGATCTCCCCCCACAAGAGAACACTCTAGTGTAGTGGATGTCGCACGGTTTCGACCAAGGATGGTGAGGTGGCCTGTTTTGGAACCGAAACCAGTGGCCAAGTTTGATCAATTTTAATTGCTTGATTGAATAACATCTTGTTTAGCTGTGGTGGAGTCGCCGGTGGTCGCTTGGAAGATCATGTCGAACTGACCGTTGGAATGTACGGCAATCAATCATGACTGTTGAATATTAATTTGTCTGAACACGAGCTCATAAATCAAATCTGTTCAAATTATGACAGGATATGTTTAATGCATCGACACTTCCAAAATACGATTCAAATATTTTCTATTTTAAATTCAAAACAAAATTTCTTAGCATAACATTTCAACTGTTAATTTTTATTTTTGCTTTCAAACCGAAAATAAAACATTGAGGCAAACTGCACTACACTAAACCTCCGGTAGTTGGACACTTTTGAGTTTGAAGCCCGTTGATTTCACAACGTCAATCTTAAAAGTGAAGAAATGTCACTTTTTGCACGGCGCTTACACACACTATGAAAACAATGGCTTAGTTGTATTTGTGAACGCCAAGTAAAAGTGGTGTCAAAAGTGTCAAACTAAAAAAAAAGACCCTGATGGTCTGACAACAGTCAGTGTCAAATCATCGGAGTTTTAGTGGGGTAGAATGTACCTGCTAAAAGCAGTAACCACTAGCGACCACCTGCGGCGCTGCTGTTCGTACCGACTGTAGTACTGTGCTTACTGTAGTTACTGTAACAAACAATAAACAAAAACACTTTTTTGATAGTTTTGAAAAAATATTTTCAAGGAATTCCGAATATTTAGGAACTATAAGACCATGACTGTCACAAAAAAAGAATAAAAAGTAAACAAACCAAGATACTGAGTATTGGTGAAGACAAGTCAGAAAATGATAATTTTTAACTAAACAATTTTTATTAACTGTTTATAAGTTAAAGATCCGAAATGTTGTCACCAAAAATAAATAAAAGGTAATAATTTTGAGCCAAATTTTTGTCTTTGCAGTTTCAGAACTTGTTCGTTTTCTGAAAAAAGAATAAAAAGTAAACAAACCAAGATACTGAGTATTGGTACATTTTTCTACAATGTATCCCTTATGAGAGAGCTGTCATTTCTACCACTCGAATCGGGTGCTCCATTGGTGATTTTCCCAGAACTTGTTCGTATTTCCGTATAACAAAACTATTAGACCATGATTGTCAGAACAATGATTAAAAAGTAGACAAACCAAGATATTGGGTATTGGTGAAGACAAGTATGATAATGATAATTTTCAACTAAATTATTTTGATTAACTGTTTATAAGTTTAAAGATATGAAATTTTGCCACCAAATAATAATTTTGAGCCAAATTTGTGTCTTTTCAGTTTAGGTTCCCTTAAACTGATGATTTTCCCAGAACTTGTTCGTAATTTCCGATGAGCTTCAAGAAAAAATAACCTGACAGAGCAAAAAACCATCACCATCACCCATGTCAATCCATCAAAACTCCAATCGAGAGCCAGCAACAAAAAGTCACCTCCATTTCTGCTGCCGGCATGACAAATCTGCCGCGGCCAACCTTAAGGGTTGGCACATGCCGCCGGTCACAAGAAAGGGCCCCCGTTGAAAGATTTATGAGATCTTATCGCGGGGGACTTCTCTCCTTTCTCGATCGGCGAGGCGGCGATTCCTTAACCGCTGCGATCGATTCGCTAGTGTCAAATAGATGAAATATATGACGCTAATGAGGGTCGCCCATCTTGATCGGCTGTCATATTTCCGCTCCGGTCAAGCTTTTTGACAGCTGGGAGCAGATTTTCAGCTTTAAACTGCTGGAAAAAAAACCTGCTAATTTGGCCGGAATTTGCGCAAAAATTCGCCAGAACTAATGATCGCCGAGGTCGTAAAATTAAGCACGAAAACAAAAAGTTCTCGTTTTTCCTAAAAACCCATTCCGGAACGGTGTGTTCCGGCGTGTGTGGTCTGAATCAATCAAAAATACCTGTTTGCCCGGTGCCCAACGGCGGGGGGCATTACACTATACGGAGTCCGTACCGAGATTTGTTGTGCGACGACGTCTTGTTTGGGCCGCGATATCATTGTCCTCGCAGGAAGGTTGCGGAATTTCAATGAGCCTCCCGGTTCTGTGGTCGGATTCTGGGCAGGGGAAAAAGGCCAAAAATGGCACGCCGAGCATTTACAAATTTAATTTTCCGCGTAAAGTTGCTGCGGGGTGCCGAGCAGACGGATTTTTTTTAATAAGAACATGATTTGTTATTTTCAAGAACAAATTATGTTATAGATTTGATAAAAAAAATTACAGAGCTGTTTTACAAAAAATGTTTGGCTCATATGCAAAAAAATGTCCCGGGTGAAAATAAATTTTTACAAGAACACAGCTTGTTATTTGAATATCAAGTTATGTTACAATTGTTTAAATTTTGATGCAAATTTCGCAATCTAAGCTTTAATAATGTTTAAGATTTGTCTTCTTTTAGTTTCTACTTGAAATTTTTGTTATTTTACTCTGCTTATTCTGCTCGGGATTCCCAGCAAGCAGTTTGTACCTTTTCTTTCGTTTTGTTTTGATCGCCCGGGACGGGGCCACCCCGCCAGTCAGTTAGTGGTGGAGGCTTAAATTTGTTTTAATTACGATGGAATGAAGCTCGGGCAGCATCTCATGACCATGGAAGGGCACGGCCACGGCGTCACAAGTGAGACACGACAAGGAAAATGCCAATTCTGGTTAAGCCGATTGGCTGTGGAACACCCACGCAGCACCGTTTTTCCGTCCATTCCGCGCGCACTGTGTGAGGTCATTAGTGGCTGGGAAAATTACTTGATTTGCAGGAGGCGAGTTGTGTGGGCTTCTTTTCATTCACAAGATGTTTTTGTTTTTTTACTTATTTTTGAATTACCTCAACAAATCAAATTATAGGAAAATTTCAGCTTCAAAACCTAATTTTAGTCACCTGGCGACATAAAACAATCATAATTCGATTTACGAGAGTCACCAACGATGGCTTACAGAGAGTCGGTACTTACCGGTCTATAATCACAGGATCTGACGGTGTTTCGTTGCGATTGCCACAGCTCTTCTTGTCGCAGCATCGGCTGAAAATGCAACGGGAAAATTGAGTTATTATAATGTGACTATAGTACTACATGTTGGGGGTGTATCATTAACGCGGGCTATCATTGCTCTTTGGGGTGATATTTGGGTTTGGAATTGTGTGGAAATTTTAGGTTATGAGCAGTATAATTTAGGCGCAAATCTGCGCCTAGTGTTAGGCCAAATCAATTTTGTCTAGCAAATAACAAAGTGTGTTTCTTTTGCCGGAACAAAAGTTGTTCAGGCTCTTTTGGATGAAATTTGAGTTTGATTTTTTCAGAATTTTGTCGCAATTCTGCGCCTAGCGTTAGGCAAACAAAGTTTTATTTGAAATTTACAAATTATGTTTCTATTCACCTAACAAAATCTGTTCTAGGAAAATCCTAAAACCCTAATCTAGTTTGATTCCTGCTCCGCATGAATGACATCCAAAATCACCAGTTTGCCAACGCAAAAAACACATCGAACGGTATACAATAAAACTGAATTTTATGTTCATTGGCCTTTTATGGCGCGGGGTGGTAGAGATCTTAACCGGAATCTCTCCCTTCGCAAAACACGACTGTAGTAGTAGTTTTCACGTTTCGCGAAGCACCTCTCAAGGATCACTTTCAAGGAAGTGTGGCAAAAGTTTGTGTTTGTGAGTGTAAATGTGACAGTTTTTTTCTCGTCTTGTTTTTTTTTTGCTCCAACGACTTTTACGACCGGCGTATAAGGACAAATGGGCAGTTCTTCCAGGTTTTGTAGGATTAGGTTGGCGTACGGTTTCGGGCTAGGTCTAGATTGGGCCTTAACCGAGCTGGGTTAGGGTGACTTGGTAAAATTTGAGTTAAATTATTTGTAATTTTTCAAAGAAATTTTGACAATCATTGATCATCTCAAACAAAAACAAAACAAAAATTTGTTAATCTAACAGGATTTGATTCGAAACCATGACGACTTGATGTCATGACGTACTAGATTGTGTGTCACATTAATTGCCAGAGGTTTTCGTTTGGGTTTACAACTAAACTTTGAAAATTTGTTACTTTGTATTGCTATCAGTTAAAAAAGTTTGATATTCTGTGAAATTCCACAAATTCTTCGTCAAAGTCTATCAAAACTCGTCACCCTACTCTTAAGGTGACAAGCCTAGGGCCACCGTAATTCCAACACCACCCCTCTCGTCTGGGTTCGATTCTTCGACCAGCCAATCGCTTCCTAGCTCCGTGTCTCGTGGATCCGTCCCCGGGGGATTGGGACGGTTTCCCGGGCGCGCAAATCTCTGGAGGCGTGCTCTGCTGGGAATACAAAGTCGACTCGCACACAGACAGAATCGCCTAGGCGAAGGAAAAAAAAAGTATAAATATAGACACGCACGACGCCTACGCATATGCACGGCACACATCCATACAAATATATCGATGTATCGAAGGAGGGGGATCGCCCGAATGTATGTCGGACGCCGAGAAGGAGATGAAGAATCAAACATAAAAATATTGCGACCGTTCTAGTTTTTCTTCGCCGGAAAAACCGGACCAGCATCCTTGTCGTTGAATTTTATTGTGGTTCGTGTCGTGCCTTTTTTTGCTTCTTTTTCTCCTTAGTCAGTCGGTCCGGAGACCGTATGGCAGAACTTGTGCTGACTGATAAAAAGCTTTAAGTCTCATGGCCGAAGACAGACAGGCGGACAGGATACTGACGTCGCTGGAGCAACTTTGCTGGCGAGTGGCTTTAGTAAATCGCTATGATGCTGTCAGTTTGTTGGAGGCGAGCGATAGCCAGAGATATTACCAACGAAGACTCACCTGCACATCACTTCGTGGGTCAGTAGCACCCTGCACATTTCCGGGTTCTTGTCCTGACCTTCGTACACTATTGCCTGGAAAAAAGTTGAAAAAATAAAAAACGAAATTAGTAGTTGTTTTTTTAGTGTTGTCGCTGATAGTCTTGATTTTTCATAATGACAAGCACGAGTAAAATGATCTCGATTCGAATTGAGAGATAGCGAATACAAAATTGTGAGTAAAATTCTCTTGACCGTCTCGGTAGTAATCCTCTCAATGTGTCAACTGTACCATTTTAATACCACATTGAGAGCATTTTACTCTCAGTTGAAAGCACGCGAAAACATGAGTTCGTGTAAACGTGAACAAATTTCATGGAATCGTGAATCAAGAAGCAACTGTCATACAGGAATCAAGAGTCTGAAAGAAGGTTTAGAGCTGCATAGGTTTTTTTTGCTGCATAGGTTGCTCTGAATATTTTTGCTACTTAGGTCATGAATTCAATGTGTTATCTAACCCAATTCTGTCAATATTTACAGTCGAATGCACAAAAACCAACCCCCATTTCTCGTAGTTGCACTATTTAATTAATAACCTCGTAAATCTCTCGTTTCCTCCCTGCACAGCAAACGTGATCCGATAAATATTTCAACTTAATCGCTTGCCACTTTGTTCACCATCATTTCATCTTCATCTCCTCCCCGGACTCTCCGGAATCCGGATCCAGTCAGGGGGGCAATTCAATAAAAACCTGGGAGGCGAACTCCCCCTTAACAAAAAAAAGTGCACTCTCCGACATCAGTCATTGTCCTCGCCCTCCTTCGGAAGTGAGAGTTCCCTTCCTGAACCAAAAAAACAGTTGCATGGTTCTGGCGTGGGCCTATCCGGGGGGAACATCACAATCTGCACCGGAAAGTCGGGACCGTTTTGCTGGAACACGGGCCATGCATTATGAAGCAGGTAAAATCTCGTCCTCTTCCGCTTGGGCATCTCGTCGTTGGTCATTTGGAAAATAGCTCCAACGAAAACGAACCAAAAAAAAAAAAAAAAAAAAGACACTGACCAATCCAAACATATGTGAGCGGCCAGGTCCAGTTCGACTGGGGAGGTCGCTGGAAGAATTTAAACCTCTTTTGAGAGGGGGCGAAGTGGAGGGTTAGGGGAATGGCAATCCGGGTTAAATTCCGGCCAAAAAGAAACAAAACCAAAGTGGTGGCAGCAAAAAAACGATGCAACTCGCGCCCGTCCAGAAAACAAAAGCTCATCATAAAGTGCTTTTTTTTTCTTTTGTATGTTTTCGGATGTTTTTTACTCTAACTTTTTGGACACAGTAAAAAAAAAAGATTTTTCAAATAATTTGTACCACGAAATTTTGATCTCGTTGAATTTTGGTTCAGTAGTCTGAGAAAAAATCAAAAACTTCCTTTTTTCTGACTGCTGAGCCGAAAAACAACCTAACAATTTAAATCGGACATAATAATTTAACTTTTGTTACTGTTCCCTATTTTGCTGGTTGTTGCAGATTTTTTTTTGTTTTGCTTGACGTTGTTGCGCTTTCGCCGTTTTGGTCATCGTTTACTGGTTCAGTGATATCGTTGCTCACACATGCTGTTGTTGTTGCTGTTTTGTTCTCAATGAAGCCTGGGATGCTGGGAGAGATGTGATTATGATGTGTGTATGGGAGTTTTTCCAGTTTTTTTTCTGGCAGGTAGAAACGGAGCGGGAACTGGAGAATGTGTAAATAAAAATAAAAGGATCAACCAGGGCAGAGGTGTTGCTTTTTTTTAAGTGATGTTTTTTTTAAATAAATTTATGTGGTAAAACATCTTTGAGCATTAAATAAAACAATTGTCAATATTAATAATTGCAGTACATCCGAGAACACCCGAAAATGAATTGCAAAAATTAAAGCGGCCAGCCCTACTGCGTAGTGTTTACCGCAAAGAGGATTCTGTGAACGGATCACATTTCACAGAATCTACAGGGGAGGAAGGATGCGTGGACATACCGTACCAAACGCTCCGAAATAGTTGTGGTTGGGTGTGTGAGTGTAAATTTGGCAAATAATTATATTTAAAGGGAGGAATGGGGATTGGGAAAATGGAAGATGGAGAAGGGGTAGGAAGGATATTTCATTTAATCAATAGTATATGATTTATATTGGTATGGTATGTATGTAAAAAGAAAACAGCAAAAAATTATGGAAAGATCTCACCAAAATCTGGCTATTTTAAATAAGCAGCTTCAATCTTCATTTTTCTGCAACCGAAATTGGACACAGCCTGACGGCGTGACGGTCGTCACCTCCTCTTGGTTCTTGATAGTTTTCCGTCGACGAACCAAATCGAATAGAATCTGCTTCCATTTAGGGGCTGTTTAAGTGAAGGGACAGGCTCCGCAGGTTGCAAACAGCTTCTGGCTTTGCCGGAAGGGAATCTTCACCGTTCCGCCATACGAAAAAGTTCACGGAGAGCTTCACTTTTGTCTTCAGCCACATAAAGATTCTCTTGCAGAAAAGAGCCATCCGAAGAACAAATCCGAAACCGTCGTGGAATTTTGTAAAAATTGGCCAAAAAATGTGAGAAATATATATAAAAAAAAACGGAGAAAACGTCAAATTTACGACACCGAAAAAATTTAACGTCCAAACTAGCCCATGGCTAAAAAAAACTTTTAAACATATATTTTCTGCTGTTAGTTTGGTCCCTTGGACTCCCAAATCAGCAAACAAAGTTAGCATTAGCTATATTTTTAACATGTCTTAAGTCTCTGAAAGGTATCATTCCCGGTCGGGCATTTGGCGGACATGTTTGTTTTAGAAAAAAAAAACATTCAAATGCTGAATCAAAATGTAGAAGCATTTTACTTATCGTGAACTACAGCAAAATTTGAGCCAAATCGGAGCACTTTTGATCTGGATCCTGCTGGTTCAAATGGAACAGCTGTAAAGAAAATAGTTTGCAGAACAACTTCTGTAGCATTTTGTAATACTTGTTACATATGATTTTGAAGTATAACCCACATAACTTTTTTAAACCAACTAGCTACCACCTAGTTTTATTGAGGTTTTATGGTAGAATCTTGATTGCTTGTAAGTTTTATGTTGGCTTTCACAGCATCCAATGAGCATGAGATGATTTAAAGGTTCCAATAAGGTTTTATGAAAGTTTTAAGAGAGTCTTGAAAACCCGATGGCAATATCATGGTTAATGGTTTTATCTCATGCTCCTTTAAAACCAAGAGTGTTTTAGCTGTGCCTTTAGGCAGGCAAAATCTTACTTAAAACCATAAGCTCCTGAAAAGCATTTAACGCGGCCAAATAGCAATGCATAAATATGGCGCTAAACGCGTGGTTTGATTGATTGTGATTGACCGCCATCTTGGTAGAAAAAGTTGAAAAAGCAATAAATTTGATTAGCATTTGATGAAAACACACATTTATGATGAATTTCTGACATAACTAGTATAACCATCGATGTTCAAAAATGTGTTGAACATTTTTTTCAAAAACCTGAAACTTTTTTTTTTAATAAGGCTGGTACAAATATTTTTAAAAGTTGTTGTCACCCCCCCCCCGCCTTCAAAATTGGCCCGAAAAATCAGGGGGCAAAAAAAAAATCTTTACAATAAACTTCAAAATTTCAATGAAAATTCAAGTGCAACCAACTGAAATCAAATTAAAATACATTCTCCTGCGTTTAAAATAATTTTAAGCATGTTTGGGTTTATTAAAAAATCTTAAGATTTTTTGAAAATTTTCGATGCAAAACCTTTTTTTTTTGATACTTTTTTTGTTTTTGTCAGATCTTAGATTTTTTGAAAACTAATGATTGCAAAACAACTGAACTAGTGTAAAATGCATTTTAAAACACTTTTTTCATTTAAATGTGAAGACTATGGCTTATTAGGCTGGTACAAATATTTTTAAAAGTTTTTGTCACCCCCCCCCCCCTTCAAAATTGGCCCGAAAAATCAGGGGGTAAAAAAAATATTTTTACAATAAACTTCAAAATTTCAATGAAAATTCAAGTGCAACCAGCTGAAATCAAATTAAAATACATTCTTCTACGTTTAAAATCATTTTTAGCATGTTTGGGTTTATTAAAAAATCTTAAATTTTTTTGAAAATTTTCGATGCAAAATCTTTTTTTTCGATACAATTTTTATTTTTGTCAGATCTTAGATTTTTTGAAAACTAGAGATTGCAAAACAACTGAACTAGTGTAAAATGTATTTTAAAACACTTTTTTCATTTAAATGTGAAGACTATGGCTTGTTATTTAAATTTTTATATTTTTTTATTTTTGTGCCCCCCCCCTTGACCTCGGCCAGGGCAGAGGGACAAAAACTTTTTTAAATATTTGCATCGGCCTAATCAATTGTAATTTCAAAAGAATTGTTTTTGGTGCAGTAAGTTGATTTTTTTCAACCGCCGCAGAAATCAAGCCACCACTTGCGAGAAATAATTTTTCAAATTATTATAATTACCTCCAGTACATCCCAAGTAACATATTTTCCAGGAGTTCTACAAGATCTCTTCAAGATAGCTACAGCATAGCAGTTTGGACCGCGGTAGGATAAAACTCTCTTCAAGTACTCTTCCAAACTCCTGAAGAAGTTTTGAAGAGAATTTTATCCAACCGCGGTCCAAACTGCTATGCTGTAGCTATCTTGAAGAGCTCCTGTAGAACTCCTGGAAAAAAATGTTACTTGGGATATTATTTCATCATCGCCATTTTTGCCTGCCATCTCCATTATATCATTTTTTTTGTCAAAATAATATCTGTCTGGCATAAGACGTTTAAAAACGTATGAAAAGTCATTTTTCCATAACTCCTAACTGGTTTTTAACAAAGATTTTATTAAGGCTTTGAGGAGGTTGTTAGGATTCAATTTTAAAGCCGTGACAAACTTTTGCGGTGGTCCTTTTGGGTTTTAACAGAGGTTTATCGGGGTTCTGGGGAGGCTGTTACGACTAAGTGGTTTTAATGTTGGTTTTGGCTGATAGGTTTTATAGCGGTTGCGACAGCTTTGTTAAAGCCTAAAATTTTACTTGGGAAGTTTAAGATTTTAAATAAAGTTTTTTTGCATTATTTGAGGGGAAACCTCGAAATCGACCAGGGCCGAGGGACGAAAAAATGACTAAAAGGTTTAACAGCATTTCCTAAACATTTTTTTTTGTAAATTGTTTTCTTTGAAAGTTAGCAAAAATACACAAAAAGCGTTTTATAATCTGTTTTAACCTTTTTTTTGAGTTTTTTGAGTCAAAAATATTTTGACGCCCCTGTGCATCTCTATGCTGGCACGATGTGGGGGAGAATCAAAGCGGAAAAAGCGCTTTTACTCTGCAACTGTAATTGCTGGATAAACATCAACAAAAAAGAAACACCCATCACGGTCAAAGGGGGTAGAACAAAAACGCTGAACTTAGCCAGGTGAACCGGACACCGGGAGAAAAAAGAACACGTTTGCTGTTAATTTATTCAGTGGGCTTTTAATTCCAAGCATTTTTGTTGTTGGGTAGCATGCTGTTACAAATGTTTGCCAAAATGACTAAGTTGACATTTAAGGCAAACAGTATACAATGTAGATTAACAACTCATTCTTCACGTAGTGTCATATTACACAATCTCGAGGAGGCGTTCGGTGGTCACGTGCCTTCCAAGGGCAAATCATATTCCAGAAAAAATATCTACATCTTAATACGAGTTTCATAGAAGGGAAATCACCGCGATCTCGCACTTATCGCAAAACACTCTGAACAAACAATCAAAGAAGAACAAGAGGAACATACAGGAAGCATTCCGGACATATGTAGCACACACTACAATTATGGCAGCAGCATAAATTTCCCAGCCCCCTCCGTCGATCCGATTAGTGATATTTAAATGATTATTTCCTCTTTTGTGCGCGACGACGAGTATCGGATTCCGAGGGCCATAACGCCCCCTTATTTGTACAAGACGGCGCGCGCTGCAAGCGATTGTGTAAATTTTAATCATTTTCCCGGGACAGGCCCGGCACCCACCCCTCCGCGGTTCTTCTGATTATCGATGCCACGCGACCTTCAGGCGCACGTGGCCACCCGAGAGGAAACCACGTGTTGGCGCGCCCGCGCTCACATTTTGAGTAAATAAATACAATTAATAATTTTGATTTCTTCATTTCTTTTCCTGGGGAAATCGGATATCACCAATTTTTCCGGAAAGAAGGAAGGAAGTTGTTGAGAGGGCCAATTGGTGGTCGCACTTTTGTTTACAACCTGTCAAATGGTTTGTTTGGGCCGGCGGTTTTACAAACAAACCAGGGCAAACACAAATGTTCACATTTTTTTTCGGTTTGTTTTCCTTCTGTGCAACAACTATTTTCGCATGCAACAGAATTCATGAATAACTGATAAAATGCTGGACTTGCATGTCAATGTTTTTCCATTTGTTGTTTTTTTTCTGTAGTTGTTTTGTAGTCCAACGTGGTACATTTTTTACCCACGTGATCCAGAAAAGTGACACGTAAGCCGCCATTTACGCCGATTACACTCTTTTTGTGTACATGTGCCCGCTCTCTTGCAGCTCTTCAGCCGTTTAGTCCATAAATAAAATTTCATGAATTATTTGTTTGGCTTCCAGCACGGGTGTCCTTTTGCGTTTGTTTTTTGCATTGACTCCGTCTCTCACATCGTATCGTCGTCCAGCGTCGATTCCGGAGCGAAACCTTTTCGTTTTTTTCTGTTCCGGCGATTTGATCCGGAAGCCAAAGCCGAGCGAGATTCATTCAATCAAACTAATTGTGCAACACGCCTCTGACCTCTTCTCCGGGGGGTGATGCTGTGAAACGTTGTGTCGTTGTGGAATCCAACTCATCCCCCGGGGGACGGATTTGAAAATGTAAACAAACGGCTACCCCGCCGTTTCAGGGCGCTTTATCGGTGAAGTCAGGTGCATCCTGAACGCTGAACATTAGTCGATTTGGCATGTTTGTTGTTTTTTATCTGTTGGTTGAATACTTCAAAACATATGCTTAAAACAATTTAAGCTTAAGTTCGGTAGATTGTAAAAAAATGGTTTTTGAAAAAAAATCTCATTTAGAAAAATATTTGAAAGACAATTCCTATGAGCCCAAAAGCATGGAGATTTGACAACCCTATCAAATGGTATGAATACTTAAGTGTTAATTACACAGTTTATAAGCCGGATCTCAATGTTTTTTTTTTTATGAAAATGAGGTCCGGATCCGTCATAGGATGATTAATCAAAAGACCTTTTCAGTTAGCCAAAAAGATTGATGATCTGACAACCCTATCAAAAGTTATGAGCATTTAAGTGCAAAATGAACCCTGATGAAGTTATCAAAAATCGTGTTTTCTTATGGAAAAAATCCTAAAATTTCGTCCAAGGATGTCCTCGGATGTTCATGAAATGGTTTTCGAATAACTTTTTTTCCAATCTCTGTTCTGTGTGCTTAAAGCATGTAAGAGCCACTTCAGCAACACTTTACACATTAATTAGTTAAGTACTTCCTCAATCACACTTCCACTCACTAGTACGAGCAGTATAATCTTCGTGAGACTGCCGAGCTCTATCCCAAATCCAAATCCTTCCTGATTACATCATCACGTACGCGTGCCCGGCCTTCGGTCCAGCGCCAAGATCTTCATCGCCGGTTGTAACGCCCCGTCAGTTTGCCGCGCACCACGTTCAAAAGTGGTGGATTAAAATCACCCCTCAAACAAGCAACTTTAAAAAACCGCCTCGATAAGCGACAAACCCGCTGCTCTTTTCGCTACCATCCCGAAATCCATTTAGATATGGTCAGCTCGATAAGATCTCAATCTCCCGGGTACTGCCACTTCTCTGCTGTCACATGTGACGTGAGACGCCCTGTCGGAACCGGTAGCACTGGGCGCAGAGTGTAGGCAATTATGCAAGAGTTGGCAACCCCTTGAACTTTTTACTCTCGATTGTTGTTGCAAAAGGGGTGATTTGAATTACGTTTGGTAGCTGAAAAGGTATCGAATATCCTATTAAAATGCAGCCTTTTTGTAACAAGTTCACTAAGGGGGTTCCGAACCAAGGCAGTGTTATTGTAAAGGGTGCAAATCGAGAATCCAAGGGGTAATTTATCACGTTGAAGTGCGCAGAAACAACATGGTCCAGAATTATTGCCAGTACTCCCTGTCAAATTAACAATTATTGGTCGGTGTGATGTGGAGGGAGTCGTCCTCAGCTGGACTCCGGCCGCTTACAGGGATCATTTATTCCAATTATTTCTAATCGAATTGCTTTCAATTTGTAGCACCACGTGTACAACGAGCCGTCTTTATTGCTAATTTATGCTGGGCGGTGGGGAGTGTGACAAACGCTGTCAAATTTGTAAGAGCGGTGCGCCTTTCGTTAGGCAACAGTTCGAGCACACGTCAAATTTTTGTAACGAACCTGAGGAAACAAGTTTCGAAGCAAAAATGACGTCAAAACTTTGTAACTAAACGAAAAAAAAGTCGAAACTGTTCAACGACCTTTCCGAAGCTAGCTAAAAAAAACCTCCGATGACATCACCAAGGTTAGATCGCAATCCACCAACTGTTACCATTTTTATCCCAGTTATTGCACCTTGACTGCGGCGTATGCTCACACACACAAAGGATGGCAAGATTAGAACCCAATTTATTATCCCTCTCTCACTCCAAACACTGACTAACTACCAAGCAAGTCGCCGTTATCCTTTTTCGGTCCTGCCACCGCAGCCACTCGAATTGAATATTTTGACCCGGGATGATACCCAGGGATTGTCTGGTCGGAGGCGACGAGGGTCGACCATCTTCCTCCTCAGGCATAATTTTGGCAAGATTTTTAAGACCAACAAGCGCGTTATCCGGCCGGATTTGGAGCGGCGATCCGGCCTAATAGATATCCCGCCAGTTCCTTTTGGAACGGTAGCGAGGGTGGCGTCGAGTGGGCTTTAGGATAGGTTAGGGATCTTCCACCCGGGGTTACAACCCATAGGGATGAACCCGGGTTAGGCTGGGATGATGCATGTGTTACGTCGTAATCTGTTATTTGAATTTAATTGATTTACAGATGTGCGGATTTTTGTTCTGTTTTGGTTAAGGGATAATGGGAGGATTGGAAATAATTTAGAGGATTTAGGGAGATTACGAGAACATGACAAAGTACAATAACTTGCCATAGATCATGTTTGGTAAATCTTAGTTTTTTTTTAGTTCAAAATGGTAATTCTTAAGGGGTTACATACATGTAAATCGGCAAAAATGTCAGAGGTTGGTTTTAGCACACACAAAAGCTTTTTTCAAAATCTGTTTTCAGGGCATTACAATATACATTTTCATCTATTAACAAAACAAATTTGAAGACATTTGGTTGTATCATTGCCGAGATATAGCTATTTGAAGTAAGCAGTTTCAAAAAACGAGTGCCACGATATCTCAACATTGCTTCGACCAAATTGGCTCAAAATTTTGGTGAATACTCGTCAAACCGGTCTCGTGTGCATGACGAAGGGCGATTTTCAAAAAGTTTATTAAAAAAAAGGTTGAAAATATTTTTCTTTTTTTTCATATAAAAAATCGCAAGTTTTTGATTTTTGTATTTTTTGAAAATTTAAAAATTTCGAAATCGGGCTTCGTCATGCACACGGGATATGTCTTGAGAGTCTTCACCCAAAATTTCAGCCAATTTGGTCCGTCCCATCTCGAGATATCGTGGCACCCGTAAATCAACTCAGTGTTTTGAGAAAAACTAACTTAATCCACCTATGTGGTTGATGCCTTCCTCACTTTTTACCAACAATGGGTAATATGAGTGGTTTGGACACATATTTCAGCTATTTTTTTAGGTCCAGAAAAATAAGTACACAGATATAACTTAAGTTGTCATAACTCGAGACAGGGTTGCCAGATTTTCAATTTTGTGGACTCGTTGAAAAGGTCTCTTGATTATCTAACCAACGATGGGTCGGATGATGGTTCCGGACATCGCTGTGTGCGCCTTGGGTCAGCGGTATTAAAAAACACCCAAAAAGCAAAAACTGAAAATTTGGTTTATTGGACCTTTTCAAAAAAAACTCCAGATAAATATCAATTAAGTGGTCATAACTCGAGACAGGGTTGCCAGATCTTCATTATATGGACTCGTTGGAAAGGTCTCTCGATTACCTAACCAACGATGGGTCGGATGATGGATCCGGACATCGTTTACATGCATTTAAGTGAGATCCGGCTTCAAAAAGGTACATAAATATCACTTAAGTGGTCATAACTCAAGACAGGGTTGCCAGATCTTCAATGTTTTGGACTCGTTGGAAAGGTTTTTTGATAACCTAACCAACGATGGGTCGGATGGTGGATCCGGACATAGTTTACATACATTTAAGTGAGATCCGGCTTCCAAAAAGTACATAAATATCACTTAAGTGGCCATATCTCGAGACAGGGTTGTCAGATCTTCAATGTTTTGGACTCGTTAGAAAGGTTTTTCGATTACCTAACGAACGATTGGTCAGATGATTGATCCGAACATCGTTTACATACATTTAAGTGGGATCCGGCTTCAAAAAAGTGCATCAATATCACTTAAGTGGACATATCTCGAGACAGGGTTGCCAGATCTTCAATGTTTTGGACTCGTTGGTTAGGTTTTTTAATAACCTAACCAACGATTGGTTGGATGGTGGATCCGGACATAGTTTACATACATTTAAGTGAGATCCGGCTTCCAAAAAGTACATAAATATCACTTAAGTGGCCATATCTCGAGACAGGGTTGCCAGATCTTCAATGTTTTGGACTCGTTGGAAAGTTTTTTTGATAACCTAACCAACGATGGGTCGGATGGTGGATCCGGACATAGTTTACATACATTTAAGTGAGATCCGGCTTCCAAAAAGTACATAAATATCACTTAAGTGGCCATATCTCGAGACAGGGTTGCCAGATCTTCAATGTTTTGGACTCGTTGGAAAGGTTTTTTGATAACCTAACCAACGATTGGTTGGATGGTGGATCCGGACATAGTTTACATACATTTAAGTGAGATCCGGCTTCCAAAAAGTACATAAATATCACTTAAGTGGCCATATCTCGAGACAGGGTTGCCAGATCTTCAATGTTTTGGACTCGTTGGAAAGGTCTTTCGATTACCTAACCAGCAATGGGTCGTATGATGGATCCGGACTTCGTTTACATACATTTAAGTGAGATTCGGCTTTAAAAAAGTACATAAATATCACTTAAGTGGCCATATCTCGAGACAGGGTTGCCAGATCTTCAATGTTTTGGATTCGTTGGAAAGGTCTTTTGATTACCTAACCAACGATGGGTCGGATGATGGATCCGGACATAGTTTACATACATTTAAGTGAGATCCGGCTTCCAAAAAGTACATAAATATCACTTAAGTGGCCATATCTCGAGACAGGGTTGCCAGATCTTCAATGTTTTGGACTCGTTGGTTAGGTTTTTTAATAACCTAACCAACGATTGGTTGGATGGTGGATCCGGACATAGTTTACATACATTTAAGTGAGATCCGGCTTCAAAAAAGTGCATCAATATCACTTAAGTGGCCATATCTCGAGACAGGGTTGCCAGATCTTCAATGTTTTGGATTCGTTAGAAAGGTTTTTCGATTACCTAACCAACGATTGGTCAGATGATTGATCCGGACATCGTTTACATACATTTAAGTGGGATCCGGCTTCCAAAAAGTACATAAATATCACTTAAGTGGCCATATCTCGAGACAGGGTTGCCAGATCTTCAATGTTTTGGACTCGTTGGAAAGGTTTTTTGATAACCTAACCAACGATTGGTTGGATGGTGGATCCGGACATAGTTTACATACATTTAAGTGAGATCCGGCTTCCAAAAAGTACATAAATATCACTTAAGTGGCCATATCTCGAGACAGGGTTGCCAGATCTTCAATGTTTTGGACTCGTTGGAAAGGTCTTTCGATTACCTAACCAGCAATGGGTCGTATGATGGATCCGGACTTCGTTTACATACATTTAAGTGAGATTCGGCTTTAAAAAAGTACATAAATATCACTTAAGTGGCCATATCTCGAGACAGGGTTGCCAGATCTTCAATGTTTTGGATTCGTTGGAAAGGTCTTTTGATTACCTAACCAACGATGGGTCGGATGATGGATCCGGACATAGTTTACATACATTTAAGTGAGATCCGGCTTCAAAAAAGTACATAAATATCACTTAAGTGGCCATATCTCGAGACAGGGTTGCCAGATCTTCAATGTTTTGGACTCGTTGGAAAGGTCTTTTGATTACCTAACCAACGATGGGTTGGATGATGGATCCGGACATAGTTTTCATGTATATAAGTGAGATCCGGATAAATGTGAAAACACATTTTTATATATAACTTTTGAACTACTTATCGAAACTTCAAACAATTCAATAGCGATGTATGGGACCCTAAACCAAGTCGAATGCAACCGGTTTGATCAAAATTGGTCCAGCCAGTGCTGAGAAAACTTGGCAAGAATTTTTAACACATACATACATACACACACACACACATACACACACACACATACACACACACACACAGACATTTGTTCAGTTTTCGATTCTGAGTCGATAGGTATACATGAATATAGGTCTACGAGCTGTATTTCAAAAGTTCATTTTTCGAGCAGGATTATAGCCTTACCTCAGTGAGGAAGGCAAAACGCTTACAAAGTTTGACAGTTTGCTTTGCGCATGGCAATATTTTGAGCTTAAATCGTCTCTAACTCAGTCCAAGCATAAAATATCTTCATAAAACTTTCCGGAGTGATTGAAATTCATCTTTTAAGTGGATTTAATAAATTTTCGATTATATGAAATTTTGTGATTTTCTACATGTATGTAACCCCTTAATAGATTCAAGCTTATTTAGATTTTTAATAATAATTTATGGTGAATTATGAGTTTTTACGATTAGATTTACAAAAAATGTATCAATGATAAAAATATTAAAATATTAAATATTAAAAGTTGTATTACATATATAAAGTCAGTCCTATTCAGAATGTTTCATTTAAACGTTGGATTTTGTACAAGATGCATAAAAAAGTAACAATATTTTATTTTGTATTCAATATTCCGTAGGTCAACAGTATTGCAAACTAGGTGTTTCAAATATTTTATTAAATGAAAAATAATTCAATAATGATGATCGTTGTGGTTTGTTCTTGTATGTTGAGATCGAGGTTGAGATGAAAATAAGGTAAACCGATTTATACCCATTCTAACTTTCAATTATTCTTTTAAAACCAACTTGATTCAGATAATGCCATATTGCAGGTACTTCATCAAACTCACTTGAAATTTTCACCACTTGTCGCATCATAAATCGTAAATAATGAACTACCCGTACACGAAAATTGCATTCTAATCAAAACAACCATTGTAGTTCCACAACCCCCTCCAAAAACCCCGAACGCTCGAGTGCCCTTTCGCAACTCCCAAAAACTAACAAAACGTATCAAATGAGGCGTTAATTTTTGATTTGATTCACTTGTTTCCTTCGCGTTCGAAACAACTGTCAAGCCACAACACTAACTGCACTGCTCGGCGTTGTTGCCATATGGTTTGTTTTGGTCCCGCACGGAGAGTGAAATGTCAAATTTAAAATAGGGTGCATCGAATGAATTACGGCACGCACTGCTAACGAACCTCCAAATGGCCTACTCCGATGCTGAGTGGGACGGAAGGAGAAATGTCATGATGAACTTGGGTCGTTTGGCCCTTTTTGCGAGCAAGAGGTGCAGAATGGCCTTAATTGATTATGTTTTTTTGTTGCTTCTGTGTCCCACAGTGTCACTGTACCGCGACTGGACAAATAATCTTTGGGTTGTTTGCGAAAGGATATCCCCGTTTGCTTGGACAAGTAAAGTTGTTAGCTTTTATGGCCACATTGTCCGAATCGGATTGAATCACGGGATTTATGGCAGGTCCCGGCAAATAAAAGAGCAAAAGGCAGAGGGGGAACGTGCCACATCGAAGTTCGGAATCGGCATCGATACCCTACCCTTAGCTGCTGTTTGTTCAAGTCGATCTACTCTTCCGTCAGGGTGGTGGTAAATTGCTTAGGAAAGTGTAAATAATTTACTCGATCGGAAATGTTTATGGACATGAGCTTAGAAGTTCATTAAATATTAAGAGGGGCACACCGTGCAAGGTTGAAGGAAGAATGCAGTTGCAACCCTTTCGGAACTTTGGAATGCCATTCCGGAAAGGGGTGAGTTTAGCACTTTTCAGTGTATTTGGCACACACGGTAGATGCTAAATTAATCGAGTTAAAGCAATCGATACGGTGTAAGTCTGCGAACAATCGCAAAGTCCGTGGGTTTATTGTTGACCTCGACTGCTAAACCCACCGTGTGGCATCCCAATAAAAACTGTCTTTATTGCAGTGCAGTCTGTTGCAATTTAACCAGTTATTTTACGGGCTTTCTTCAATTATTCACACCTCGTATGGTGTGGCCAGGTCCAGGTTGGTCCGGATATCGCACCGGTGACAGTTTTATGCGGACTTACCTGTTTCGTAACGGAATCGATGAGCCGCACAAAGATGTCCTGCTCCTGGCGGGCACCTGTAAGAGAGAGAGGGAAAAATTTCTTTAAAATTGCCACTTAGTCGAGCTCGGGATCGTTTGCAAATTCAATATCCAGAACAAAAACTATTAAACCTATTGCATCTGCCGGCTGTGCCGGCTCCTCCAAAGCTAGATTTAACACTTTCGATAAATAATTGAAAACGGCTAGAGTGGCCAGCCCCTTGGAGGAACAACAATCACAACACACTTAATTTTAATTGGATAAATTAAGAAGATAAAAAAGTTGGCCTTCTCTGCGAAGCAGAGTCTTGTGCGTCGTCTAAGCTACCAACCAAACTGAAAAGTGAAAGTGTGGCTTGGTCGGTGGCCCCTGTGGGATCTGGGGAGTTCCGAACCCAACGTCCCCGAAATCTTATTTGTCTAATGTCCCCCCTCTCCCAAGCCATATGGCCACAGGACGTAAGAGACCTGCAGGGCAAGACAAAAGAAAACGGCCTCAAACGCAACAACAAACACAACGATTATTAAATTTTCCTTTGGACGCGTATGAGCCATGGCCGGAACATCGGACGGAAGCGGTTTCCTTGGTCCACAAGATCCGGCGAATGGTCGCAAAGTTTGGGAAAGTTGGGTGCAGTTTGGGGATGGGGGGAGGGTGAAAAGTTCTTTCAGAGGGGAGATAAACTTTGACCATACGGTGGATAGGGTATGTCTTCTTGACCAAAGCGATACAGCAGGCAGATTAGCTGGAACTCTTTGCGACCCATAGAAGCATTAGTTAAAATTTTGATAGCTAGAAATTTAATTTACCTCTAGTATAGGAAAAAAAAATATGAGCTAAGGCCCAGAATTATGCACAGATATTTGAAATTTTTCAAGATTTTGATGTGTTTTTTAATCGAAACCCTGTACTGCCCAATTTTTTTTGGAATTTTTTTATTTTTCCCTTGTTGAGGAGGTCATTTTGAGCAACTTTTGTTCTACGAAAAACTTTACTTCTCTTGTTTGATGTTTTTCTTGTTTTATTTTTAGTATTTTAATTTGCATTTATCTTGCTTAGTTTATGTTTGTTTTTGGTAGTATTTGGCCTATTCTACCATCTAATATAATTACATTTTGCCTATCTATTTTTTTCACGTTTTTACAGTCACTTTTTCCATTTTTTTTGCATGTTTTTCACTTTTTCTGCTATAGAATGGCACCACCATCATTTAAATTGCAAAAAAAAATGCGTAGAGGCATAGTCTGGGACACTACACAAATTACTGCATACTTCTTTTTACTGAAAATATAGGAAATGTTAGTAAAAAACACAGCCCAAGTTGACCCCTAAAAAAATTACATTTTTAAAACCATTGGCAAAGTCACATAAAACAAGTTGAACTTTCAACCCTGAAATTTCCCCTAAAATTTTAAGAGTTCTTCTTTACAATGCTTTTTTAAGATCAAAATCGGTTGAAAAATTGATTTTTAGCGATTTTTTAAATCGAAGCCCGTTTAAAGGCGGAGTTAGATTGTAGAGGGTTAAACTTAAATTACCAAAATTAGCTTCTGTGTTCAAAAAACGTTCAACTTTAAAATTATTAGACAAAGGTGAATTGGAATTGTTTAACAACTTGCTATTTTATTTATTTCAATTCTCGCTTACTTTTTATAAGTTCATATGTACATAAGACCAGTTATTTTTATTTAAATTTTGGTTTGTTTATACATTCTGTTTAAATAAAATTCAAAACCCCTCTTAGTGGAATATTTATCAAATAATACAAATATACTTATCTTAATTTCACAATAAAATTAAGGAAGTTTTGCTTTGCTTATTATCTATTTTTTTTTATTTTAAGTTAACTGAAAAATCTTCACTGCCAAGTTAAGTATAATTAGTATTTTTCATATTGTAATTAATCTGTATGCTTATAATGCCCGTTTCACAATACATTTGAAAAACTAGTTTCGTTTCAAACGTTTTTAAATTAATTTGAACATCATAAAGGCGAAATTTCCCTTAAAAGTTTAACTCAACATTCAAAATCAATATTAATAACTGCTGATTTTAAATCATGCACACTAAGGTTTGATTTTTCTGAAGCTTCACTTCACTTTCCATAAGTAATTATATATTAAGGAGGTTTTAGATTATGACAAACAAACTCACAATTTTTGACAGTTTGCCAGTTTGCCAGCATTGTTTGTTTGCAGAAACGTCAGCCTGCATACATTTTGCTTTGTTTGCAAGTTTGCCGCAGAAACATGTGCGAGTTTGGCAAACTGTCAAACACGAAAAAGTGCGAGTTTGGTTGTTTGTTTGTCATCAGAGAAAACATCACCTACCCAAGAGAATTTCGAATATTGAGGTTCTTTTGAAATTCCTTTCGAGATCGGGATTCTTTTCAACAATCAGACCAAATGATTTTCAATACTGTACAGATTTTTGCCTTGAAAAAAAGTTAAATGCCAAAAGAAAGTTCAATTTAACATTGGCATATTGCGCGTATTCCCGAAAAGGACACGTGGCATACCAGCCTCGAAACGACGCGCCGCACTTTCGGCAAATGCGCGCTGTCAAATCCCATACTGTGCGTTTTGTTTTTGTTGATCTTCTTCTTCGAATTGCATGGCATTGTTGCCGGGAATATTTATTATTGGCCGAAAAGTGCAGAAAATCGCAGGCAACAGTGTCTGCGGCACATTTTGAAATGCTGCGCGGCGTGTACCTTCGAGAGAAACGGACAATATCTTTTGGAAAAAGAAACTAAGATTTTTGGTCAGAATTGATTGATTCCATGAACAAATAAAAAAATGCAAATCAATCTCAGAAGTATTCATTTCTGATTATTTTGATGTAAAAAAAAGTTTTTGAAGGTTAGGTGGGGTCCAAAAGAGTTAAGTTCTAAACAATGCCAGAAGAAAAATGGCCTCCCGTTTTTCGGGCCCTAAGAGTGACCACACGAAAGGAGCAGCAAACCCACCGCAGGAGTAATTATTTTGGTGTGATTTATTATGAAAATATCGCCCATCTTTTCACCCAAATCCAACCACCATTGGCGACCATGTGCTTCACAACAAAATATGCCCATAATGCTGGGTTATTAAACTTTAATTTTAGTGGACATTGGCGAGCACAAAAGGGACTCCCTATCTCTGGAAGGGGTTGGATTTTATTATAAAATTTATCGCCAACTGGACGCTGGGTTGAGCAAAATAAAGAGACACTTTTTGTTTTGAGGACTCTCTCCGGTTCTCGACTGGTGCAGTTGGATGGGCGATGCATTGGACGGTACACCAGACATTGTGAGCGGTATTCATTGGGGACTTTTTAAAGTGCTATAATTTTCATAATCTCACATTATAAGCTGGTCGCACACGTGTGTGTATATCTGTGTGTGGCGAGCTGGTTGCTCCAGGTTTAGTGTCGCAATGTCCAGAAAGTGTCCAACAGGACTGCGAAGAAGCCTTAAGTTGGCTTTAAGCATATCATTAGTGCTAGATTTGCTGCAAAATTATGCAACTGCATGTATGTCAGGTTTTTTTTTACCCTGAAAAAAGCGTTGCCGACAAAACACAGCTTCCACCGTGAAACTGAACGATTTGAGCAGTTTGCACATGGTAATCCATCACAAATATGCAAATTTAACTGCTTTGCATTAGCACACTTGAAGCTGAGGACGAAAACTTGGTGCTTGCTTGGTACTTTGACATAAACTCACAATACATTCATACATACACCTTATTTGCATAAATTATGCAAGACAAACCGGGTTGATAATTAAAACTTTTTTGCACGGTTACCTTTCTAAGTGTTGTTAGGGTATAACATTTTCAGATATTCTATTGGCCTGATTATGTTTAGATTTCAGATTTTAGAGATTTAGTTATTAAAATTTTGAATTTGAAACTAAATAAGTTCAAGATAACCAAGATACAACAACTCACCATTCGCGTATAACAGCTGTAACCGGTACTGGATTCCGTTGTTAGTCTTTTGTCCATCCGATTCCTGTAGAAATGAGAAAAATATCAATCGTTAACATCAACTCAAATTCCCCAACATTTAAAACCACCATGCGACTCCACCAACAAACTATTGCTGCTGAAGTCACCGTTGGTTCTTCCACTCGCTACCTGGTCCTTCTCGATGAACCCGATGAAGGCCGTCCGCTCGATCTCAATGGGCTGGCCGGCCCGGTCGTACAGCGCCACCACAAAGTGGAAAAAGTTGGACTTTCTCAGGTTGCTCGGAGGCTGCTTCTCAAAGTGGGCCCGCCCGATGCCCAAGCTGCAAGAGAACCAGAAGAATCAGATTAGCGCGGATGGGGGGTGGACATTCATTGATAGACTTTAATTGAGCCCCAAAAAGTGCACACGTCGTAAAATGTTATTGGACGAAATCGGCGATGGCCTGCGGCGTCCGATTCAGCCGGTGGCCAAAACCGTTTCCACCAGCGATGGTTCGGCAGTGTTGCCAGCTTAAAATTATGTTGCTCTGTGTGTGTATCGGCGATATTCTAAAGGTGGTCCCCGGGGAGTGCCTCGACACACTGGCAGCAACACGGAACTGTCTGCGAGATTGTCCCCGCCACCGTTGCGTTGTTGTTCCGGGGGCTTGAATCGGGTTGCAACGGTCGGGCATATTAAATTCATGACACTGCTGCAACCGGCCACTGTACCCTTTATCGACGGACAATTATAGCCGTTTAAGATAGTCGCAGTCGCAGTCGAAAACGGCACACGGCCATCGGAACAGATGAGTGCCTCGGAGCGTTCGGCCGTTTGGAATATGGACGACCACCTCCGGCGAACCTAATCCGATAAGAAGGCCATCTCGAAAACGCAGTGCAATTCGAGCCCCGGACTCAAGGTCGAAGTCGGCGACGACGACCAAGAGCGAGCGATATTAGACGGTGCTGGAAATGGTGGTTCAGAACATACTACTGACAGCGTGACGTCATCGGGCCTGCTGGCCGGACCGTTGGGCGGCCACATGGCCACCACAGAGCAGGAACGCAGGCCGCAGACGAGCGATGGCCTACATTTATTATAAATGGTGTGCGTGTGTTATCTCTTAAATTAGTGGTCAGCAGTTCGCTGTTGGGCTATCGGAAGGAATGCTGCGTCGTCGAGGACGGAACTTGATCTGTTGAATGTTCTGTGTGAGATTGGAGAACAAATGTTGTGGTAGGTGATGATGGTTGTAGGTTGTTCAGAACAATTAGCTCGATAGCTTTACAAAGTTGTTGTTCTTTGAAATGTATGCTTTTTATAGAATTGATTACTTCAACTGAGGCAATTTTAATTATCAATATGGGTGTCATGTTTTTCAAACAGTTTAACGTCCAATAAACCACTTTCAATTGGCCCCTAGACAGACACAAATCATGTTTCATGCAATGATATGTTCGCCTCATTAGCCTCGATTTTAATTAGTGCCCGCGAGTTGCGATTTTAATTTCCCTCAAATGCCCCATCCAAAACCACCAGTTTGACCAGGTAGTGGATGATAGTTGTGTACAACCAAATCAAATCACGTGCCACCCAAATTCGCGCTAATTCAACCCGTTCCCACAGTTTCGAAACTCAATCGGCACCAGCTGTCAATCGTGGCGCCAATTAATGTCGCGAAACGCGCATCACTTTAACCGAATTACGACGAGCCGCGCGCGGCTGGCCACACTGCCCTGGGTTGGGTCGAATCGGATTTCGGATTTGATTAGTTTCGATTCGAGAGCGAGCGCAGCTCGTACATCACTTCAAACGAGTTCGGTTTGCAGCCTCGTTGAACTCTTTGAAGTCAACAATACCCCGGTGAGCAATTAGGATCCGAAACCCTTTTTGTGGGACTCTTCGTAAGACGGACGGAGTCGACTACTACTCCCTGAAGATTGATTTCTTCGAGTGGATCCCACATGGGGAGTACCGAGACTGAGTTTGCCTCTATAATTGAATTATTCAAAGGGGAGGCCCTCCCTCTGGTTGCAGAAACGCACAGAAAAAAAATTTTGAATTTTACATACTACAGCATTACGTGCAATGCCACGTTAAGTTGTAGCTGTGCAGTGCTGCCAGCGTTTGAATGCTTTATGACTTCTTGTTATTTTTAGGCCAAGATTCAAGCCAAGTAAACAATGTTAGATCTGCCTCGGAATGGTCAACCCTTTCTGCTCAATTTCCAGCTTCCAATCGTAACAAGTCCAGTTTCAGGCATACATTATTAAGGTCCTGAGGTTGGAATTGTCTAAATCGAGTGTCTAGCACACACAATTTATCAAACAATAAATTTGATTAGTAACCAATTAAATTTGAACAAGCAGGCAGGCAGCACCCAATCTGGGTGTCCACATTGTAAGGCCTGTAGTCGGACTAGGTCTACGGGCAAAAGTGTGTTTTCGTCGGAAGGACAGACACAGAGTTGTCCCCCAAAAATGGTGTGCAACGACCAACGTGGACCAACACTCATATTTTGTTTATTACGGTTATAATTTCATACTTGGCCGTTATTGGCACCCTCCAGGTCGTTCTGCTATCACCCGGTCGTATAGCACGCCGGGGCCTATCTCTCTGGCCCCAGTTCCGGAACCTCTGACCAACTGCGCTGCACAATCCAGGAGCCATCGTGTGCTCCAATTTATGCATTCGACGCCGCAAGGATATTATCAATATTTCGATGAAATTTTATTGGAATACGTTTTGAATAAATTTGTACTGTTTTGCATTTTAATGTTTCGTTGCGGCGACGGAACCGGAACGATTCTTCGGCCCGGGGAAGGTGCAGAAGGACGACATGACACGGTTCATGTCCGGATGCAAGTGCAATTGGAGGTGTGATACGATGCCGGTTGCGCCGCAGGCTGCCCGGACAGCTGTGCTGCCGGATCGCACATGTGTTCAAATTCAAGAACTAATTTTGTTGCGGTTTGGAGTGTTGGTTAGAGCGTCGGACGCCTAGAAATTTTGTTGGTTATGTAAATACGGAAGTGCAGTTTGACGCGGAAGTCGTGTAAATCTATGATCTGAATCTCAATCACCTTCGAGTTATATTTAAAGGTGAATTGATGTTATCATTAAACATATTAAATAATGCTAGTTTTGTAATAGTTGAATAAACTTTTTTAAGAATGAAATTAAATTTTACCATTTTTTTCAACTTTGATTTTTTTATAGAAGTTGGTATTTATCGGTAAATTGAGAATTCAATTCCTGGAATTCTATAGTCATGACTCTTCCAAAGGACTTCTAAAAATATCGAACAGCGGAAAAAGTCTTGTTTTTTTTTTAATCAAGATCATGTTCTGCAATTCCAAATACGTCAAACTTGAATGTTAGACAGCAATGCAACATTCAGGTTTGCCTGGTTGCCTGATAAATCTTGGAATGTCGGGAAAATAAAGATAAACACTCTCCAATTTTCAAACTTTTCATTTCCTGACCATTTTAACAAATTTTTGATAAAAATGAACTAATTATATGCTTAAAATTCAATAATAATTTAATTTAATTCCAAAGTAAATTTATTCTTTTTTCAATAAAAAAAATCAATTAAACCAGCTGAATTCTATAAAATTTTGAAAGATTCATAACTCTCTTTCCTTCCCTATTCAAAATTGTTTTTTTTCGTCTGTCAGATTTTTTCTAGATTTTTAATCGGTACTTGGCAGATTATTAAATTTTCTCCTGGCTGCTTTTGCTGTATTACCAAATCTCCAGTTTGATTTTTGAAAAAGTTCTAAAAGCTACTGTGTTTAGTAAGTTTATAAGGTCTTAAAAAAAAACTCAAGAAATGAATTTGACCAATATTCCACTATTGCGGTATTGGCCACAATTGATTTGAGGGTCAAATTTGAGAATAACGATTTAATTTGTGCAAGGACCTCGGACAATCGAGTCTAGACTGTACGTTCTGTTATCTCACAACCAATTAACTGTCAAATGTTCATTTTAACTGATATTTAATGACTTTTCCAACTTCTGAATTTGGTCACCCATGTCGAGCATCAAACATTACACAGTAAAAAATACTAAAATAACACCTGAAAAATTTAAGAGATCTTCTGAAAAAAAAATAAATTTGGATCAGGAACTGATGATATTTTCATTAGTTCCTGTTGAATTTCACATTTTTACACATTCATTTAGATAAAATTACTCAAAAAGGGGAAAATATTTATCTAACCAAATTTTAAACATTCTTGATTTTACCTTTATTTACTGTCTAGTGTTAGCCGATGTTGCTCATATTTAGCCTTGAAATACCGCAGCTTGTGGTGCAAGATTTTGGAACACTTTCTCGTAGGGTACCCTTTTGTAGGGTAAAATGGAGATATTTGATCCTTGTAATCTTCTTGCGAAGATTTCTTTCAATTTACTTGTAGATTTAGATTTTAGTCCACTCACACTTAGTGAATTTTTAATAAAGAACAAATAATATCCAAATATTGTCAACCATGGCGAAACTCAAAGACACCCTATTTATCACGAACCCAGCACGTATTGCCTAACCTGTCACCAAATTGACAAGTTAATTAATCCTAACCTCAATTACTGTGCGTGTATGTGTCACAAATCGGTCACGGCTGGACTACAGCCGTGTCTACATTCGTACGTCACATCACGTCACTAACATTAGTTCATTCACTCTCACACCGCCATGACCGATAATTAAAACCTAATTAGCAGGCATAATAAATAAGCCCATAATTGGGAACCTCACGGCGCACCAGGAACAAGCAAGTGATTCCAGAATATCCTTTTTCCGGGACTTTTGTTTCACTTTCGTTATCCTTTTACTCGTACTTCTCGAACGAGAGAGTCATCCTACTTTGTTTTGATCACACTTGACGAACACACGAGGACATAATCATAATTACGTGTCTCTCGCCCCACGCATTTGTCCGATGGTTTCCAAACTGATAAAAGGACACACACGCTATTATGAGGATATCGAAGGTTGGGTCCCACCCCGATGTCGGTCACAAATTCGACGAAAATCGTCTCGACAGGTTTAATGACGGTTCGGTGGTTCACGTGAGTGCGACTATTATGTGACAAACTGTTGATTCTGCGATCGGACTGATTAGCTTAAATGGTATGTTGGAAGGGTTCTTCAAGTTTTGTGACTTTTTATGGGAATTGATCTTCATTTGTATCAGATTTATTGTAGGGATTGAAAAATTTGTAACAAATTCAAAATTAATTTCCGTCATATCTCAAAAAGTATTCAACGACGACCAAACTCTCAACCAAAAGTGGCCAATTGATTTTCAAGCGTCATTAACTCCTCCCCCTCGTTGATTTCCGAATGTTGCTGGAAGGATCTGATTTTCTGCCACATCATTATGCACCCGGAAGAGCAAAATTGATCCCAACTCGAGTGGAATGAGCACTCCCCCTCCCAGGACCAATCCCTCCGGACATACACCTGTCCGATCCACCCCCAAATCGGCCATGAATGCGTAGCCGGAATGCTGTCCGTCCGTTCCGTTCAAGCCCAATCAACACCCTCACTCTCTCTCTATCTCTCTCTCTTTGATGGTTGCCAATTTATGTTTGCTTACCGAGGTTGACCACCACTGTTGGGAGCAGCTCAAACGAGCGCCCGCTTTATAAACATTAATTGAATTGAATTTTAACCACATGATTATGTGGCGTTCCGGCTTCGGTTCCGGAACATCGGACCTTTTGGCCACCACCTCGGTTCAACTGCAGCTCAACTGCGTGGTGAAATGTTAATCGTTTGATATCGAGAACAGCAGACTGGCTCATATCAGCATCGTCATTAGTCTCTCTCGATATGGTTCTGAATTGAGGCTTCGACATGGTCCTGGAACATCACCACGGCTCGAAATGGGATAAGCATTATCATCAACGGCTCATCACCACTTCCAGGGTTTTCGTTCGCCGGACTGTGCCAGGACTACATGGGATGTCGTCATACATATTCATCTCGGCCAGCTTGTAGCAATCGAGCCTGCAACAACACGTACTCAGGAGTATAAACTGACCATATAATCCGGATGGGCCATGAACGGACGGAAGTGTCACGAGGGACTTGATGTGGGCGAGAGAGCTGGAAATGAGCTTACGACAACGATGTTATCGGAAGTGGCTCTCATTTAGTGTGGAATTGGTTCATTTTACGTGCAATTTGAACTATTTATTATGTTTTTGATGAGTTTTCTTGGTAGCACAGGTTTTGATGAAAACCTTTTCAATCCTATTGACAAAAAACATCGAATTTTAAAGTTTTATTATGAATTTCAATTGAATAAAATTATGCTTCTTATGTTTTAAATTTCAGGTTACTGTTTGAAATATACCGATACTGTTTGTTTAATTTGTTAAAAAAACAATGTTCATCTTTTGTTACGCTGCAGGTTTTTTTTGTTGTGAAATCTTAATTCGTCCGAAAATCATGACAACAAATTTGGCCTCTTCAGAATATTTCTCTTAGCGAGGTGTCGAATAAATTTCAAATAAATTAACAGCAAAATTATTATATTTTACTCATTTGTTTATTTTAAAAATCTTCTAAATGTATTTTTATCCACGTAATATTTTTATTAGGAAACATAGCATAATTCTTTAAGGCCAAAAAAACACACCTACGTTTCGATGATTTTCTATTCGAAGTTACAAAATTTTAGCCTATTTAAATCACAAAATCGTTACTTTCACAAAATCTTTAAAGGAAACAAAAATAACAAAAATATATTTTTAATAGCTATGAAATTGTTAATTAAGTGTTTGAAATAGGTGTCACAAATTTCTAACTTAAGTTTCCTTTTGACAATCATGAATAATTTATCGATTTGGTAGTTCTAAAGGTATGAAATTTGTCATATTTTCATTCAATTTATTATAGAAATATGTTTGAATTTGTAAAACTTGTTTAATATCCATAAAGTTTTGTTTTAAATTCTAGTAAAAGTTCCTTTGTATTAGAAAATACTTGTAAATTATGTTTTGTTTCTTCTCTCAAAAATAACTTAGAAATTTATTTTACTGCTTTCTGATTCACAAAGAAATTATGAAAGTTTCCAGTTTCGAAACAAGCGAACTTGGTAAAATAGTTAGCATAACAAAAGTCAGAGGTATTGAATTAATAAGTTGGTTGAAAACATACTTTTGCATGTGTTTTGAGCACTTCTTTGCTAAGTACAGTATAGATTTTACTTTAGCGCCTTTTATTTTAACTCAAGAGCATATGGCATAATTATTAAGCAAAAAAACGGGAAAATCCAGCAAAAAAAAAACAACAAAAGTACCGTAAAACGGGGTGACTTTGATTGCCGGGGTTACTTTGATAGGATTGAGATTTTACCGCAAAATGAAGAGTACAAATTAAATACGTAATGGTTTGAAATAATACTGACCGTGCTAGAGGAGTATTCAAAGTACCTCAAGAATAATATTTTGAAAATTTTAAAAAATTAGTTAGCTATAATATAGAAAATGTTGATGAAAGACATTATTTCATACTTCAGAAAGTGTCATGATTTTCTCAATGAACATGATTTTGAATCGGAAAACGGAATGCATTTTCGGATTCTTTGGACAATTTTCCACTAAGAGAAGGCAAAATAAGTTTGTAAATAATAAATAATATATGTTTTTGAAACACAATTAAAAAAATTCTCCAAATTTATAGGCAATGTTAGTTAAACAAATGTTATGTAAAAACTTGTGATTCGTGCTTCGAAATCAGTTTAAAATGTAATATAAATCAATCAAATTTTACCATTGGCCCACTGATTTTCTTTACAGTTTTCAGTTGATTTTTAACGATTCACTTTAACTTACTTTCTGATTTGCATAAAAAGTCTTAAAATAAAAAGAGAAACTTTAAAATTCTGTATTAAAATTGTGCCTTAGGTCTCTTTACCCTTTAATCTTAAATTGACGTTAATTCAAATAATCACCCTCTTTAATCTTGTCACTTTCACAAATAACCGTGTGTACCTAGATAAAATCTCCTTCCTCCCAATCCAAATCCTTCCAGCAGTTTTTCTTGCCCAAAGTTTACAGACAAAATCTCTTCACTTTTTGCCCAGCGAAACTGTGCCTCGCAACAAATTACAGAAAATTAACACAAATGAAAATGTTGTCTTCTGTGCTGCTCTCAAACCGCTCAAACTGAAACAACAAAAACCTGGTCGTCGTCGTCAGTTCTGAACCGTTGACGTCCTTGTTGTGAGCAAAAACGGCCCTCAAACCAAAAAGAAGCAAAAGCAAGCAAGCAAAGGTGTCAAGATTACTAGCCGATTTAAACCGTTTAACCCCTTTTTCTTGCCTCCCCCTGCTTGAAGGAGGGCTTTGGCGTGAGGACGGCGGCAAAAGAGCTTTCCACAAAGAAGGGAAAACCCGAGCAGTTGGGGCGGGAGGGAAAATTTATTCAACGTGTGCCGCCGTCGCCACTTTCCGCCAAAACAGCGCACGAACGTCCAAAGTTAGCACAGCAAGTAAAAGGAAGAAAAAAAAGCGACCAAAAACCCGAGATTGGCGGTATCAGATATAAATTGCTACCGCTTTGCTTTTTTTCACTTTTGGATTCACTGTAGGTCGAACTGGCCTGGCTGGCAAGCAAACACAAGCGACGGGGGGATCCCTCTGAAGCTGACTGATTTTCCAAACAAGAAGAAAGCTTTCACGCGGCGGCATTTCGACATGGAACATCGGTTTGCGTTCAGGTATCGGCCTGTGAAAGGGTACACGGTGAGTTGAGTTGAGTGAATTGAGTTTTAAAAGTTTTCGTTCAAAAAGTTCAACAAATTGCATAAGATTATATTCGTTTTCCACATGTTTTACTAGCACTGATGAAATTTATTGCAATAAAAATTTCGATGAGCGTTCACACATTTATCTGTTTTACACAGAGAAAAAATAGTTCTCAAAATCGTGAACAAGCGTTCATGAAAATGGGAACCACGAACAAAATGTTCAAATCCCATGGTACGATTTTGATTTTGGTTCCCCTTTTTATATTCATGTTAAAGCTGCCTGAAATAAATCAACTACCACCACCACCCCTTTTTATAAACGCTTGTTCACGATTTTAAGAACTCTTTTTTTTTCGTGTACATAGATTTAATTATTTTTGGAAAGTTTTTGTGAAGCATGAAAAGGATAAATGAAGGCAAGGTGTGATATCAATGATTAAAATTTTATTTAAAAAAAGGTATTTAACTTTTTTTTCAATTATTTTTCTTGTGTAATTTTATTTTTCAAATTTATTTATAAAATTACCAGAAACAAATCAACTTTTAAAATAATATGCTTAGTGGCGAATATATTTTTTTCAGTAAGAGTCGTACAAATTTATTTTTCAAATTTATTTATAAAATTATCAGAACCAAATCAACTTTTTAAATAATATGCTTAGTGGCGAAAGTATTTTTTCAGCAAGAGTCGTACAAGTTTTAATCAGATTCATAAATTTAAATAAAAAGAAAAAAGGCTGAAAATCGAGTTTTGCAACGAGTTTTGCAAAACACTGTGTGCAATTCCGAAAAAAACTCTTTGAGTGCTATTTTCAGTTTCGCGAATTAGGCCATTTTATCTCTTCAGATGGACAGAAAAAAATCAATTAATTTACCATAACAGTCACAAAAAATAGTAAAATAAAGCAGTTGCAATTATTTATTTCTTCAAGTTTGGCCAACATCATTCCTTTAAAAACCTTTTTTTCTGTAGTAAATTAGACATGCAATCAACTAAATATCGTTATAAAAATTTCAGCACTGCTTTTCATTTTCAAAATGAGTTTACTCCAGAATATTTTGAAAGTTAGTTAGTTAGTTACTGTGAATTTGGCTATAATTTTGTTTAACCAGAATTGAGGGACACAAACGTTTAAAAATATATGCATCGATCTAAGTTGGCTGTTTTTTCCCATTTCTCAAAAATACGAAAAAACACGCACAGAAAGTTTCACAAAATTCTAAAAAAATAATATTAAATCAAGAAATTTTAGAAATGACTGAATTGAATGATTTTTTAGGCAAATTTAATGATTTGTTTAAAAATAGAAAATTAAATGCAAGACATCGGTTCTGATAAAAGAAATATTTGTTATTTTTTACCAGTTTTTTTTGTTTCTCAAAAATACAGAAAATACAAACAAATTAAACCGCAAACAAAAAGTTTTTTTTTGTGATTATCGAAATAACATATTTGATGTCTTCAAATCTAAGAAAAAAAAAATGTTTTTTTTTTATAAAACAAATGAGCTTATGAGACCATTTATTTTGGCTCCCTGATTATGTTTTATGTCTTAAACGTAAAAATCCTATCTAATCTCTTATACTGTAAATATGTTAGGCCCTTTCAAATATTGTTTGATCTTTTGTCACAGATCTTATTTTTTAGTAGAATCATTGCCAACCAATTTACTTGCAAAGTATATTTCTCGTTTGAATGATAGCAAAAACAAAAGTTTAGTGTAAAATGTAGGTTTGAATAACTCTAACTACACAGGAAAAAAATAGAATTTTGAAAGATTGAAAATTTGTTTGTTTGAATAAATATTACATCTTTTTAAGGTAAATTTACATGTAAAACGACACATTTTTTCATCATTCTCAGAAAATAATTTACATGATTTTAAACCTTTTGCAATAATTGAGATAAGATATTTTTTCATGACATTTTAGATAAACATATTCAATGATAACAAACTTTATGAAACTAAATTTTAAAGTGGAGTAATGAATTCTTACAGCTGTCACTTTACATTTAATAAGAAGTTATACAATTATTTTGCGATAATTACAATAGACCAAGTTCGGAATCTGTTTTTTAAATTACTTTAATATTTGAATAAATTGCAATTAATTTGAATTTGAACATTCGCAACATCTTATATTTTGTCTTCAAAATTTACAGTGTAAACCCTAAAAGAACACTTTACAAACGAGATTTCCCCCCTCAATTTCCACTCCCACATCCCTCCAATCTCAGATCATCCACGCTGCAAAAGGGCAAGAAGAAAGTTTATCGCTTTTTCGCCCTGCGCTCAGAAAGTATTCACGACTGAGAATCACTTCCAGAGCTGAAAGCTGAAATCAACACCGTTTCCTGTACATTCACTCACTTTTTTATCTTGTCTCTTTGAAATGTTTTTGTTTTTTTTTGTGCGATTAAAATGTTTACTTTCAATGATGTTCTCAAAAACAATTACACTTGGCAATAAATCCGCTCAACTTAAATCCCGCAATAACAATTTACGAAGTGTTCGACCATTTTAGACAAATTAATTTATTGCGAAAAATATTCAATGAACCCGTCGACCCGCTGACCCAACTGCCCAAACGTACCACGCGCCGTCCTATCAGCACAAATTTTATCGTTTTTATGAACCATATATTTTGGATCGAAAAAACACCCAGCCCCGTTATAAACAATAAAAAGTCCTCGCGTCTGCCCCGTCGAAAAAAAAACGGGATTCCCACACGCGTTACGCCCGTAGTATAACCTGCAGGCGCCAGCGATAATGATTATCGCGAATTTCCCCCCTCAAACCAACAGCCTACTGCCATCATCATCATTGGCGCGAAAAACCATCATCAACGTATTTTTTTTCCTCTCCCCTAGCCTGCCTAGATGCGGTCGCTAGATTTTGTCACCTGACGCGCGCAAAATGGCGCAAAAACCTAAACAATTTACAACTACCGCGGCTTATCGCGAAATGTTAGGCGAGATTTAGGCTCTCGCGCGCCGCGATGAAAGCCGCGATGAAATACTGTCAGTTATCGCGACTCGCGGATCTTTAATAATTATGGCAGTGCTGATAGAGGTGGCGCGCTCGCGCTGCAAATCGATGACACTACGGCGGAAGTGTTGCCAGATTCCCGTGATTTATGGTCGCGGTCGTAAATTTTTGGCACAATTAAAGTGCGATAGTGCCCGCCCGATGTTCAGGCTTTTGTATTTACTTGGTGGTATCGACGGCAGGCTGCATCCAGGCGCGGGCTCCGAGCGGTTCCTCCTTGAGCGAGGTCATCGGGCCGCGCGGCTGGTTCATGTCGGCCCCGGATGGCGGAAGGCCGAACATCATGCCACCGGCGCCGCGCGGCACCGACGACGGGTACAGCTTCCGGCCCCATTCGAGCTCGAGCGTTGGCCAGGGCGATGCCGAGCTGAAGCCCGGCACGGTCTCGTCCGAACGCAGCTTTAGTCCGTTGTCGTACACCGTGACGACTATTGTGACCGCTTGTTGATAGAAGGTGCCGTGGACCACTCAGGTTCCTCCGGAGGACCTGAATGGGTTGAGCTTGGTCGCTTCTTTTTAAACCACTGATTCACCACACAAGACACTTCGCTTCAGAAGCTTACGAATGTCACACTTCCGGTTGTTTCTTCTCACGCACTAATCGACAACACCACAACACAATTCGTTATTCACCAGGGATCGAAACCCAAACTTCCGCAAAACCACATAAATCACCGCACGTACAGGTCCCGGTCGAAGACGTGTGTGTCACCTCTACTGGTTCTTCTCCACGCACATGTTCCACTATCGACGTCTACCACAGGTGCTACCGCTGTTGGTCTCCAGTGTCCGATTTGCTACTGCTTCACCTCACACTCCCGAAAAACACGGCCTGTTCCGGTTCCCGCGCGGGTCAGATCTCCAGAGAGTGTAAACGTTCGTCCCGTGTGGCTGCTAAACCCCAACTGAAATCAGCACGCGGCCAAAGTTACGATCGGAGTTTTACACTAGCGGCTGCTGCTGCTGCTACTGGTTCTCTGCCACTGGAAACATTCGTTCGCTCCGCTCTGCTCTGTTCCTTCTGGGTTAACTTTTGAGTTTTCCCGCTACCCAAACCCGTTCGCCAGAAGGAGACGGCACACGCTGTCGTCGTACTCCTGCTGCTGCCGTATGTCCCAGCTGGGGCTTACAGCTGTGTTGGTGCGTATACACACCGGATACATGGCCGGAGAGAGCCACCGCGACGCAACGGAGCAGTCGTCGTCGGATTTACAATCCCTCCGGTGGCCGCTGCCTCTTGCCATCTCGTTCTGTCCCTCGGAACCCGCCGAACCCCTGCGCTTGTACTAATTCCCAAACGCGCCAACTCCCAACAGTCTGAAAAGGATATCTCTCCGGAGTCAAATTTACCCCAGTCCCAGTAGGCTCCGCCTCGCACTCGCTCTCGCTCACGCTCTCTTCCTTAATCGCCACGTGCGTGTCGCGCGCGCGTCGGTAAAGCAGACCTAACCTATCAATCGCGAACTGATACCGAAAACCGTACAAGTGCCAGGAATCTTCCCCAAAAAAACTTGAACCTTTTCAATTGATCACACCGAATCCTATTGACCAACATTCGACCAACAATTTCCCAACGAGACACAGTGCATTTCCATTCATTATCCTCCAAACTCCTCCCCTTCGTTCGAATGCAACTCTCTCACCAAAAGAGAAGAGAGAAAATATAAAGCTAAAGAGGGGAAGTTGCGCTGCGGTCACTGTTTGGCTCTTTCTCGCAAGCCCGCTCAGCATGCGGTCGTTCTCACTCCACTCCCACTTGGCTTTGTTTGTTTATGTTTCACATCGCTTGTACTAAATTCTAGCAGTTGTGACTTGTTGCGTCTTTCCTTCCTTCTTTGTGCAACTAGAAGAGGTGACTGCATTCGGTGGAGAGGTTGGGTTGGTTGGACTCTGTTTTTTTCTTTTTCTAAACAATTTGCAATGGGGGCGTGAGTAAGGTATAGTGTTTTGTTTAAAAAATCACTTTGGTTGATGAGAAAAGGTGTGCTGGGGATTCGTTGAACATCTGTCGTGGCTTGAGAGTCATTCATAAAAAAATATTTAAAACAAACTCTTCCCGGCAAACTTTGTCCTGCCCTTTTTTGGTTCCTGACGTTTCTTGCTTGTTTGCCAATTTAGCCTCGGTTCCAGAGTGGCCAAAGTTGTCATATTTTGGCGTAAGAACCTTCCTTGGACTTTTACAAACCCAACGCAACAAAAAGCACCTCGATACGACGCTCCGTATTGAACTGATTCGCGTTCGAACAAAACTGTCGAAATTTGTTTTATATATATAAATAAGAAAATTCTTAAAAGTTCTTTAAGCACTATTTTGTGTTTTGAAAACACAACAGCACTTTTTGAAACAGCGTCTAAAAAAAATCAAATTATTCGCTCTACAGCATTTGCCTTGGCGTTCTCGATTGCGAGATTCCAATCGAAACTAGGTGTCCGAAGGCTTGATTGTTGAGGCAATTGCAAACCTCTTTTTTACACCTAAGCTTCCATCCACCCCGGGATTCGAACTGACGACCTTTGAATTGTTAGTCCAACTGCCTACCAGCGACTTCACCGAGGCAGCATTTAAAAATTTGATTTTTCAACGCTCATCATAACGTGTCTTCAAAATTTGTGGCAGGAACATAATTAATGCTGTTCCGGGTCGCATGGAACGCTCTCCAGGAATCGGCGTCGTCCGAATCACTACTCGCGGACTTCCCCCTTACTAGAGCACTTTTCTCGTCGAGACACTCGCGCCGATTTGACTCCGACGATCTATTCGATAGGCCAATGTCTATCCGGGTCGAAGTGACCAAATGTTGGGGCCCACATCTCTCAACTAGATTCTGGGTTTTTGTGTTCTGGTGATAAAAACACAACACAGGGTTCAATTTGCTATATTTAATCCAAAAACACTTGTAATTTCGTTCACTATTTACACACGTTGCGTCGTTTTTCGCGGTCACGTTGGCAGCACCGTCGCTGACAGCGACGCAGGGCCAGACTCGCGCACACTGGGTGACAGTTGCACAAATCTGAGGAAATCGTTCGGCGTCGTTAAAAACACTTGTAATTAACACATTTTCTGCAATTTTTTTTTTCTGTAGGGTCCTAAACAAATGTAAACATTGAGAGTTTCCCACTTACAAAGAATTTTCATTTGTTTATAGTACCTAATAAAAAACCAAGCTTGGATTATTTAAATCCTTCACTAAAAAATCTGAAATTATTTTGCAGACATTAAATCATGAACTAACTACCAAACTTAGGTACATTTCTACCGAAATGAGTTTGAAATCGATAAAGTTCAGCCGGACTCAGTAGAAACTTTAGTGTGTACTTTTCGGTTGCATTAAAATTTTGCTTATCTTTCCAAGCAACATTTTAAACCTAAGCTTGTAGCATACTTTGTATAACAAATGTTGCAATGGCATGCTTTAAAAAGTGAAAATTGATTTTGTTTTGATTTTTAGCCTTTTTAGGGGTCTGAAATCAGGGTTCAAAAATCAATAATATCAAAAGTTTTTTTTTAACAAATACCTCAACTCTTCCATAGTAAGTGCTTCTCGACATTTTCAAAAAATATTAGGTTTAATTAAAATAATATTTTTATTCAAGAATTTTAATTTTTATAACTAGTCAAAATTCCAATGTTTTCGATGCTAAATTATAGGAAATATTCCGATCTATGTGAAAATTGTATGTTCAAACATTATTGGATTTTAACTTTTTATCGATTTTTTTTACAATAAAATTTTTGGTCTTTTTGATTTATTTGATTGTAAGGTATCAATTTTAGTCGACATCATTCTTTACGTTTAAAAAAAATATGTTTTTTTCATATTTTGTCAATAATGCAAATTGTGACATTATTCGTTATCAGAATATTACAGAAAATTACTAATTTCTATAAAAGTTATTTTATGCAAATCTATTCTTGTGTGGGAAAGTCAATAAAAAAAATGTATTTTTAATGCGAAACTATTTTTTTTATTCAGAAATCATATTGCTTCTTTGATCATAACTAAAGTACTTTACATGCGAGTGCAATGTAGCAATTTTTGCTTGAAAATAAAGTCAAGCAATGTTTAATGTTACTTTTTCTTCTATTTCGATGTATTTTTCATAAGATGCTTGAATGCTTTCCATCCTTCATAATTCGCTTGTCGAAAACACTTTTCCACTTAACTGGTGCTTGCTCCAAGTAACAATTTTTCCTTAGGCTTCGCTCAGCCTTAGAACCGTTTATCTCATAACCATATTTCACGTAACCTTTCAAATCTAATGTGTTTACTGCCGAGCGATAAGACAACAAACAGTTTATCTTCTGCTCTGGGGTTGCTTCTAGCTTCTATAAAAGAAAAAAATGTATTATCTACTCAAGATTATTAATCTGATGAATATCAAATGTGAAGCGATTTGGCTGGTTGCGAACTCAAGTGCAATAAATTCTTCAACAAAGTCAAGATTCCCACCTTTGAAGCACGAGCAACAACAATACACCAATCTTGTCTTATTTTATCCCATCGTATTTTTCATACTAGACTCCCACTTGTTAAACGTGAACTGAAAGGAGGAAAGTTTGCTTTTTTTCCAGGCCAAAGCTAATAAATAAATAAAAATAGCATCCAATTTGCATACGAAAGAGGATGAACTCAATCCAGCCGCGAAGTGAACTCACCTCTTCTGTGGTGAGCCGAAAAGCGCGCGTACTCGCGATTTTCAAGTAGGTTTGGCATTGTCAAGGATTGCGTCCCCCACCCACCCACGTGTGCACACGATAAGGATAATGAAGAAGGATGAAGAGGCAAGAAGAAGCAGCGCGTAAGCAAATTTATGCTCTCGGAAGATTTCTCCTGATGGTAGACAACCCCCATCGCAGCGTGTTGTACGAGCAGGGCGCCTTAATGTATGCATAAACATATTGTCGAACATAAAAGGAAAAAGTCGCGATTTATACGTTGGAAGGTGGAAGCAGGATGAAATCACGGGCTTGCTGCCAAGCCTGATTGAGAGATCTTCGTGTTTTTCTTCAAGCGCGAAGTAACAAACCGTGGGAGACATTGTCGATATATGGAAGGACTTTTACAATCCAATGAAGTAAAAGAAAATAACTTGAAGAAGAAGCACTTTCAGAAATTATATGGCACTTGGGTGTTTAGCTTCGGTGACAAAGCTCGTATACAGATAATAAAAATTAGCATAAGAATAATAAAATGAGAGCATTCAGGACGCGCCACTCCTCGGGAAGCAATCTTCAAGTGGGGCTCATTTCGCCCACGTTCTCTGGCCTCCTCAGGATAATTGGATTTATATGCGTGGAATCACGCGAAATTGCCGAGCAGCAATTTAAGGGCTCATTTCCTGCGGGCGGTAAAATGGGTTTGAGTGTGTGAAGGGCGTCGTTGACTTTTGAAGGAGGTCATAAAACAACATTTACATGTGTAAATTCAAGTTTACAAACGAAGAAACAGTTTTCATTAATTTCAACTTCTTATACACAACAAGAAACTGATACTTTTTATGCATTCCTTATTTCATTTCCTTATTTGATTTATAATTGAAGAAACTTATTTAAAGATATATAACCAATTTTCAAACTCTTCTTTGTGAAAAAAAAACACAAATGCTTTTACTGTTGTTTCTTTACTAACGTATGAATACGTTCTCATAGATTTGCGATTTTTCTATAACAAACTTTTTACAACGTTAACTTTTGCCCTGTAGCCCAAGAAGACGGCACTTTTTGGCAAAATTTTGTATATATTCGGATTCCTCGGAAAATTTCACGCAAGTTTGAAGTTAAAAAGTTGTTAATTTGATTGAAAAAATGCCATTTAGAATAAATTGAATAATTTTTAACATTTTGTCGAATTATGGGTAAAACAGTTATTCGCCTACTTGATACAACATTTGACGTATTGATCACAGGGTGTACAAAATCTTTTTTTTTAATGTTTTATATAATTATTTTTTTAAAATCAAATTTACGGTGCACCTCGATGCGACCTGTTACACACTTGTGAAAAACTCACTCTTAAATAAAAACAAAATCTAGGACATTAAAAGAAGAAGAATTACTGCAAAAAGTTATTTTGACACTGAAAGAAGGAATTATCATCTAAAACATTGACAACGTTGACCAAACTAAAATGTAAAAGACATTGGCAAAGTTACAAGCCAAATCAATAAACCCAGGATTTTCAAAAAAAAAAAAACATATATTTCTGATGTTAGTTTGCAAGTTTGTTTCCCAATCCTACCAATCAATTACTAAATAATAATTTTTAATGTGTTTCTGAAACACCATTCGAAAAAAAAATAATGTAAAGTGAAACATAAATCAATATTTTTAAAGAACTATTGATATTTTTTTGTGAATTGAAATAATATTTATTTTATTAAATGTAAAAATTTACGAAACATGATTTTAGGTTTTGTCCATGCTTCTTATTAGCTAAAAAATGAGTTTTTTGCTCCCAAAACTCCTAAAAAATCATCAGTTTTTGTAAGAACAGCTATCAGATTGTATATAGACTTTAATGGACAGATTTGTATCTTGAGCACGAAAAACTAATTTAATTCAATTAAATAATAGTTTTTGATAAAACCGAACAACACACTTCCCCTTGATTTGAAACAAACCACTAGCACCTCCATTTTCACAATCAGATTAAAACAGCATTTAAAACATAAGTTACACGAACTATTCCAATAGAATACACTTAACACCGAATACATAAAATAGGTTATATTTCTTGTTATTAGTCGAGCTATTTTCATTTATTTTAGTTTTGTGGATCCCTTAAAAGCAAATCTTTTTTCCACTGGGATTTCACCTTAGTATTAGCAGTAGTTATTCTTCATTGCCCACCAATGTAAAACAATGTTCTCAGCATAAATTTAGTTTGCTTTCGTCCTTTACATTAACTTTTGTTAGCTGAGCATTTAAGGAGACCACTACCAGGGGGCTCAATTATGAGCTTTTTGGTGTGGGGGTGTGATGGAGGGTCCTTAAAAAAAACAATATTAAGGAAAATTGTATCTGGCGCTGGTGCTGGTTCGATAAAGTGTACCGATTACTCTATAATTAATATTTGAAATTAATGTAATTTTACAAATTACACAATAAAATAAAAAGTAATACCAACTTTTAATTGCTTAGAACTTGAATCAAATAATATGAGAGTATTATGTGTATCAAACTTGCAGAATATTGACGGAATAGTATTTTCGAATCTCGTTGAAGAAATTATTCACAAAAGCAATAAAAACGTTTCACACCTTCTGCTCTCATGTTTGCGGTAAACCAACAAAAATCTAACTTTTTCAAAAACTTCCAACGATATCCTTCCCTCACTAACTGACTAGGTCAGCCCCAAAAAGTGTGAGCCCACGACGCCCTGCCGGATGTCCCACTGCCCCGTGGCCAACCCCCGATTGCAACGTCCGAGAGGGGCCATAAATTAACAATAAACGCCCTGGCCACAATTCGTTTTCCATGCAACAACCCATTTGTATGGCCCAAAACTTTGAAAGCCTAAGCAAGATGATAATCACCACCAGGATGAGGGACTGACCGGACCGGAGGGAAAGGGGGAGGAGGATACGGAGAAAGGGTCAAAAGTTGAAAGTTTCCTGCCGAGGCGAGCGGCACTTCCTCCAACTTTCCGAAACAGAAGGATTATTACACTTCGAACTCTTCCAGGTTTGTGGTGTCAAAACCCATGTGGGAAAAACAAAAACCAGCCTCGGCGAACCACTCTCTGTGGGATTCCGAAAACGGACCATCCGGCGGCGGTGGCGACGACCAATAGCCTATGGAGAGGCCAGCCTCTGCGGCAGCAAGGAAAAGGGGTTTGATTAATCCCATTAGATAGTCATGACCGCAAAAACGGCCCACCCGCAGGGACCCATAAATTCATCAGTGACGAATCGTCCAAAGTCCAAGCTCTTTGGCACCCAAAATCATCTGCTCGTTGTTGAGGTTTAGGGTGTTGAATTCGGTTTTTTAATTTTTAGAAAGTAATGTCAACTTGAAGTGATTAACCGTTTCTTTCAATTAAATTTAAATTCATAAACTTTTGTTAAAGTGTATCACCCTATTGTTACATTGCTTCACTGAAGTCCAAAGGAACATCCTAATTCTGATTCAAGGCAATTCGAATTGGTCACCCCACGTTAAAAAAAGAAGTGGTCAAACCAAGTATCGATGAATCGTCCAAAGTCCAAGCTCATTGGCACCCAAAATCATCTGCTGGTTGTTCAGGTTTAGGGTGTTGAATTTGAGTTATTTTAATTTTTAGAAAGTAATGTCAACTTGAAGTGATTAACCGTTTCTTTCAATTAAATTTAAGCTAATTCAATTTTGTTAAAGTGTATCACCCTATTATTACATTGTTCCATCAAAGTCCAAAGGAACATCCTAATACTGATTCAAGGCAATACGAATTGGTCACCCCACGTTGAAAAAGAAGTGGTCAAACCAAGTATCGATGAATCGAATGGGACAATCCTTTTCCAAAAACGAGCGACCATTCAGGAAAACGATCGTAAAAACCGCTGACTGGAAAGGAGAGGGAGGTTTGGCCGCAAAAATTGTGTGAAAATTGGTAAAACACATGTGAAACGTTGAGCAGCACACTTGGCGTGCGGTTTGTTAGCCCAATCAATGGACGGCAGAAGACAAATCGTTAGCTGATGGGCCGAAAAAATGGACGACATCTGGCTGGACGGTACCCGGTGGTGGTGGTTTAGAGTTGGCTTAGAGAGTTTTGTGGTAAAAGGATACGTGGTTCCCCCTTTTCGGTCAAATTGGATGATTAATATTTGATGACGGATGGAAACGGTTGTGGTACCACTTTGAGTGGTACTTTTTAGACAGTTTAGCAGTGGTTTCATGGATCAAATGACAATTTTCGGTTTTTGTCTACCCTCAATTTCAGGAAACATTCAAAATTGATTATCAGTTCATTAAGAAACTATCGGCATTTGAAGATAAAATGCTGGTTAGCTGACATTTGAAAAACTTTAATTTGTTTTTTTTTTTCAATAATTGTTTTAGGAAGCAGTTTTTTGTTTAATGTTTTAATGTTTTTATCGGCTCAAAAATCAGGCGCGTAACATTAATAAAAAAAGCTTAGTTTTAATCGAATTAGAAGTCTAATCAACTAAATACAATTTGGAATGCATTTTCCAGCATTTACAACCCTTCATATGCATGTTTGAGCTCGTTTAAAAACATTCTACATTTTTGTGAAGTTTCGATGCATCTTCCGCAATTTTTTTATCGAGAAAAAATTGAGAGTCAATTCTTAAATATTTGGATGTAAAATGCAATTTAAAATACCTTTTTCATTCAAATGTAATGTAATTGTAAATGTGTGTAAGCCATGGTGGCTTGTGAATTCATTTTTTTTCTATTTTTTCCCCTGCTGCTCAGTTGGAGACACATATTTGCAACGGCAGTTGTGGATACATCCCTTTTATAAATTGGTATTGGTATTCAACTCATAGTAAAATAGTATTCAATGGAACAAATCTATAGTCTTTTTTGAGAACTTCTATAAACTATTGTGTTTCATATGTTTATATGACCTAATAAAAAAAAAGTCTTGAAATATAACATGTGTTGAAATATTCGAGTTTTACAACGAGTTCCCTGCAATTGTTTTTTTGTAATGAACAATTCTCTGAGATTTCGGTCATTCGATTTTTTTTAATCCGGCTAAAACTTTTTTGGTGCCTTTGGTATGCCCAAAGAAGCCATTTTGCATCATTAGTTTCGTTCATATAATTTTCCATACAAATTTGACAGCTGTCCTTGCAAAAATGATATGTAAAAATTCAAAAATCTGTAACTTTTGAAGGAATATTTTGATAGATATGGTGTCTTCTTTTTAAATCAAATCTAACATTTCAAAAGGGTTAAACATTCAATATTACGCCCTTTTGAAATGTTAATCTAGATTTAAAATTTTCAAAAATATTGTTTTTAAAAAGATCGGAAAATTTCACGAATGTTTAATTTTTCAGCATTAAAAATCGGACCATTAGTTGCTGAGATATCGACATTAGAAAATCGTGGGTTGTTTGGGTGAGACTTAGAAAACTTCAATTTTCCTGTTGCATGGTAATATCTCAGCAACTAAGGGTCGTATCAACAAAGTTCAATAAAGCAAAATATAGAGAATTTTCTCAGCTGTTCATTTTTTTTTTTCAAAGGTGGCCAAACATGGGCACTAATTTAAAAAAATGAATAACTGCGACTATTTTGAAAAAAGTTACCTAAAATGGCTATAACTTGAAAACGGTGCACTTTGTCAGACCGGCTCCGTGGCTTAATGGTTACGGCTTCTGCCTCACAAGCAGAAGGTTCAAGGATCAAATCCCGGCCGGTACCTTTGAAATTTGGAATCAGGAATTTGAACATTGAATATGAACAAAAAACGAAATTGAATCAGGTGGGATTCGAACTCACACCTCTGGATTGGTGGTCTGGGACGCTAAGCAGTCGGCCATCAGAAGGTTCACACTCTAGCAGAGAATTGATCCGTAGTGTTGAAAAATGCTATCTTCTCATATTAAATACGCGCTGATCCCTGATTTGCCTGACGGGATTGGAAGTCTAAATATAGATCGAGTTTCCTTCAGATGCTTGCTTCTATGTTTAGGCGGGGCCGAACAATGCCCAGCGACCTCGGAATTGGACCGCAAGGAGCTCTGTCATTCTGAAACGGGTCGTTGGAAGCAGCGCGAGGGCTATCACCACCTAATACCCGGGACTGAGATAAGTTGTATCAGCATTCGGCATATACAAAGTCTGATACAAACTATACTTTCCCATAATATCGCTACCGGTTAACGGGTATTGGATTGGACCACACAAACACACACAACTTGAAAACGGTGCACTTTGTCAAATTTCACAGTACTTTATGATTGCATGTTCAATTTTACATCGAAAAACGAAGTTGACAAATTTTTGCGACCAATATTTCGATTTTTTCGAAAAAATCTGTATTGTTTCAAAATAAAAAAAAAATAGTGTTTTTTGCAAATCAAGTTTTAGTGACAAAAAGTGAAATTATAAATCACCAATTTTTTTACCGTGTATCATTTTTTTCAGTGTAGTTGATATTTATACCTACAACTTTGTCGAAGACACCAAATCGATCAAATAACTCCTTGAAAAGATACAGATTTTTGAATTTTCACATATCATTTTTGTATGGACAGCTGCCAAATTTGTATGGAAAATTATATGGACGGACTAATGATGCAAAATGGCTTCTTTGGGCATACCAAAGGCACCAAAAACGTTTCAGTCGGATTAAAAAATACAAAAATTAAAATTAAAGAAAATGACCGATTCCGCAGAGAACTGCTCTAATTCCAAAAAGTATAATTTTTCAGTGGATTCTGAAATGGTAGTTGAAGAAACAAGTGGCAAATTGAGCATTTGAACTCTGCCAAGTTAGATGTATATGAGGAGTGCTGAAAAAAAACTCGAGCTTTGCATCTAAATTCAAACATTTTTTTTTTAATCCGAAAATTGTCTAGGCAAAATACTAGTTCAAAAACCTGAAGTTTTATAAATCTTATTTGTGAACTTCAAATATTATATGAAAATTGTGACTTTTGTCTGTAACTCACAAAAACATTTTTATAAACACATAAAGTCAAGCATAAAGTTGACCTAAAACAAGTCGAAACCCCGAAAATGAGCTGTTTAGGTAAAAATTTAGTAAAACATTAATTTCACAATACTTTAAGCTACACATAAACTCAAATATAGATTCTACTTTCAAAAATCAAAGATATTTGAATTAGAACAATAATTAAATAAAAAATGATCAATCATTCTAAAAAAATACCAACTTGAGAAAAAATGTCCATTCATTTCCTAGTACATTTTTGCCTTCTTTAACACCTTGCGTGTTTTCAAAATCAGAATTAAAAAAACAGCTTTGAGTGTGCCAAATCATATTGGAAAAAAAAAACATTTTTTCACGCACCTAAAAAAATGAAAAGCTGGAGATTCCACATTGGTGTACAGTTCACTTGGGATAATTCATTCATGAAAAAAAAAATGTCCTTGTATGTTCAATTTTTGACTTCCTCACGTTACTGAGGAAAGGCTATAAAATCACTCGAAAAATGAACTTCTCAATTAGACCTCCTAGACCCACCTTCATGTATACCTATCGACTCAGAATCAAATTCTGAGCAAATGTCTGTGTGTGTGGTGGGATGTTGATCAAAAAATTGTCACTCGATTATCTCGACATTGGCTTAACCGATTTTGTCCGTTTTGGCGTCATTCGATCCGTCTTGGGGTCCCATAAGTCACTATTAAAAATTATGCAGTTTAGTTAAGTACTTCAAAAGTTATGCTAAAAAAACGATTTTAACAAAAGTCCGGAAGATTGTAAAAAGGGTGGTTTTTGTTAGAAAACCCGTCATGCTATACATTTTCAGAAAGGTATTTAAAAGACCTTTCTAACGCGTCCAAGACATTGAAGATCTGACAAATCTATCAAAAGTTATAAGCACTTAAGTGTTATTTATACGCTTTTTGGAGGCCGGATCTCAGATATTTTGTTGAAAACGTTGTCCGGATCTTTCATGCGACCTATTGTTGGATAGGTATTCAAAAGAGCTTTCTAACGCGTCCAAAACATTGAAGATCTGACAACCCTATCAGTAGTTATAAGCACTCAAGTGTTATTTACGCATTTTTTCGAGGCCGGATCTCAGATATTTTGATGAAAATGCTGTCCAGATCTCTCATACGACTTATCAATGGATGGGTATTTAAAAGACCTTTCTAACGCGTCCAAAACATTGAAGATCTGACAACTGTATCAAAAGTTATAAGCACTTAAGTGTTATTTATACGCTTTTTGGAGGCCGGATCTCAGATATGTTGATGAAAACGTTGTCCGGATTGTTGGATAGGTATTCAAAAGAGCTTTCCAACGCGTCCAAAACATTGACAATCTGGCAACCCTATCAAAAGTTATAAGCACTTAAGTGTTATTTACGCACCTTTTGCATTTTGGATAGCACCCTTTAAATGTGAGGAAGGCGCCAACCACCTAAGGGTGGATTAAGTAACGTTTTTATGTTGAAGTGACCACATAGAAGTCAAATTATCAATATTATAAATAAATATGTCATCACATCCACCATCTGTCATAACAAATTTGCAGATCATTTTAAATAATTTTGGGGGTCAATTTTAAGCTCAAAGACCCCAAAAAAAGACAAAATCAAAACAAATGTAATTCGATTATTTATCCCAAGTAATATTTTTATTTGGACTTCCTATAATCGAGTCTAAACTGAAAGCAAATATTTAAGAAAATATGCTTACTAGATTATAACAGTGCATTAAAATCAATCTGCAAAAATATCTGTCAAATTATGTGTAAAATAAATTTATTAGAGAATTTTACCAGAAAATGGTTGAACAATCTGAAGAAAAAACCTCTCTCTCCAGTTCTAAACTGCAACTTAAACGTGAACATTTAAAAAGTTGAATATATTGAATTGAGAATAATTTATACCCTTATTCCAGTACTTCAAAGTGAAAGGATCAAGCCACTTTCGCCCTACTTTAACATCGACGCCGACCTGCTGGACGACAACCCAGCCCTTCCCACGATAATCCCACGCCAAAGGGGTCGCTTGGAGCGTGCCTTCCCCCTGATTGGTGCCTCCTTCCTGGTGGGGTTCGTGACGGGGGGACTGACTGGAATCATTGAAGGAATCGGTTCCACGAGATTTATGGACGGAACGATACGACGGTCGCAGTGAGCTTTCAATTTGAGATCGGTGGGATTAAAACTCAAATTAGTTATTTTTTCAAGCATTTTGAATCACTTTTTGAAACGGTCAAGATCCGGTGGAATCGCGTTAGGATCGGTGGCTTTGCTGTACTGTTCGCTGGGCGCTTTGTTCCAGTTGACTCGGGGAGGTCGGGATGACCTCTGGAACAACGTAGCCGCCGGGGCTTGTACTGGAGTGCTGGTCAAATCTTCTCAGGGACTGCGAAGGTGCATCATGGGAGGTGGAGTTGGCTTGGCCGTGAGTTCACTCCACGTTCTTATGAGTCGGTAGAGTTCGGATAACATTTGTAGAACTCATTGCTATTTTTTGTACAATACCGAAAATGTTACACGTGACCTACAACATAACCGTGAACTTTTGGTCTCAAAATGCCTTTCCAAAATAAACACTCAAAGCTATTCCCGGTGCACGCTATCCTAATTTAAGGACCATCTATTCCAGAAATAAGACAAACCACCTCTCACACGCAATGACTGGGGTCGAACAAAAAAAAAGTAACTTCCACTTTATCGTATTATAGTACACCTATAACTTCGGGAACGTATCCTGCCGGTTGCTTCCCTGTATGGGAGTGAGAAATCGAGCTGATACATTTTATCGGACTCTTGGGAAATAATAGATTAAGGAATAGTGTAATTTTATTCACAAAATATTAAGTGGCCTTCTTGAACCCACCTTCACATTTATTTGTGGCTCACCATGTTATTTTCAAAAATAGGATCAGTTTATTTAGAATTCCCTCAAAATATCCTCCCGGTGAACTGCAATTCCGAAAAAGCAATTGAGAGCAAGGACCTATTAAAGTAACACCCTCTTTCATTCAAGCCAAAAGCATTCTCTCCAACTTTCAATAACAATTAATTTCGAGTGCATTTAAATAAATAAGCAGGGACAAATGCAAATTTATTGTTTTACACACTTCTTTCAACCCCACCTCCCCTTTTGCTCTCAATTGTTTCACGCAAAAAAAACGAGAAGTTTGCACAAACAAGGAAAAAAGTTCTTTCGGAAATTAATAATTTGTAAATGTTGATGCACCAAATTGCACCCTCGTGGCGACCCCACGTCAACAGAAGGGGTCGTCCCTTTTGCATGCACACAATCGAGCTCACACACACACTCTCTGAGGGCAATAAAAGCCGCCGCGCGCCCCCTTCATTAAATTTATTTTATTTATTATCGGGAAATTATTAATTATTATTTCGAATTGTGAATTTATCCCGTTGGCAATGTTGTTTGCACTGGTGGGGGACATGATCAGGTAAATGAGACGCTATTGTTTTACTTTTTATTCGCTGCAGTTCTGGTCCAGTTGCAATACCGTGCAAATTTGTAAGAGGGTGAAAGGGAGGGAGTGACAATTGTGTCATGCCTGGGTACAGGTTTACAAATTACAATTTGTTTTAATTAATGGCGATTGTACGGGCCAGATGGTGTCAATAATCGGTGCGGTTGGTACATTTTTGGCCAGTCAGTAGCATCGTGTCCGGGGCGTAAATTATTCCTGAACTGAGAATGGCCTCGCGCCGGACGAGTTGTGCCGAATTGGGACAAATTTGGATTTACGTGAAATTAGCGATTTGATATCGGTATAATTTGGCTAACGCGATTACCAGCATTTAAATTGAATATTGTCTGGAATTAGGCAACAAATGCATATTTTTAATTGCATAAACTTGGCATAAACTTAAATTTTAATTTCTTTAATTGTGTGTACTTTTTCTATGATCATAGAGGCATCATAAGTTCGTCATTACAAGTGTTCATCCAGTTTAGCCAGCTTTCCATACAAAAAGGCTATTAAAATATAAAAAAAATATTTATATTATGGACGGCTTTGCAATTGTTAATTCAATCCGTTTTAGGCCAAATAGCATTTCAACCTTATAAATTATACATTAATATCCCCTTCCCCTTCCCCTTCTCCATTTACAATTCTAGAGTTTTTTTAAAAAGGTCCTTAAAACAAAATTTGCATTTTTTTGTTTTGCTTTTTTGATGTTTTTTTTTTTTTTTTTTTTTTTAATTTATATTTATTCAAATTTCTTTTCCATGTACATTCATTCAGTTAAAATATTATTGAGTGTCCAATCACAAACGATGACTTTTCACCTCAATTTTAAATACTAACAACTTTCATTTATTCATGAAATATTGTAGCTTTCGCTATTCAGTGATTTCAAATGTAGGAGGTCCTACATGTACAAAAGGGAAAAGGGATACCTTAAAACTAACTTATAAACTATATAAAGAGCGGATCAATGCAGCTGAAGACTGCAATGATTTTTGTCGAAATGCATCAATTATCTTATTGGACATAACATCCAAAGTGTCAACTTCGGCTAATTGATGAAGTTCACTGGTGCTGAACCAGGGAGGAAGTTTCAGAATCATTTTCAGAATTTTGTTCTGAATCCTCTGAAGTTTTTTCTTCCTGGTTAAGCAACAGCTTGTCCAGATCGGCACAGCATAAAGCATGGCAGGTCTGAAAATTTGTTTATAAATCAACAGTTTATTCTTGAGACAAAGTCTAGAATTCCTGTTTATAAGTGGATACAAACATTTAATATATTTGTTACATTTAACCTGGATACTTTCAATGTGATCCTTGTAAGTAAGGTTTTTGTCAAAAGCAAGTCCAAGATATTTCACTTGATCCTCCCACTTTAAATTTACCTCATTCATCTTTATAATGTGATGACTTTTTGGTTTAAGAAAATCAGCCCTTGGTTTGTGAGGGAAAATAATAAGTTGAGTTTTTGCAGCATTTGGAGTAATTTTCCATTCTTTCAAATAAGAATTGAAAATATCCAAGCTTTTTTGTAATCTTCTTGTGATGACACGAAGGCTTCTACCTTTGGCGGAGATGCTTGTGTCATCAGCAAAAAGTGATTTCTGACATCCTGGGGGCAAATCAGGCAAGTCAGAAGTAAAAATATTGTATAAAATTGGACCCAAAATGCTTCCTTGAGGGACGCCAGCACGCACAGGTAGTTGATCAGATTTGCTATTCTGATAACATACCTGCAGAGTACGATCCGTCAAATAATTTTGAATAATTTTCACGATATAAATCGGAAAATTAAACCTTTTCAATTTCGCAATCAATCCTTTATGCCAAACACTGTCAAATGCTTTTTCTATGTCTAGAAGAGCAGCGCCAGTAGAATAGCCCTCAGATTTGTTGCTTCGAATTAAATTTGAAACTCTCAACAACTGATGAGTAGTTGAATGCCCAAGGCGAAATCCAAACTGCTCATCAGCGAAAATTGAATTTTCATTAATGTGCGTCATCATTCTATTAAGAATTATTCTTTCGAATAATTTACTAATAGATGAAAGCAAACTAATGGGCCGATAGCTTGAGGCTTCAGCAGGATTTTTATCCGGTTTCAAAATCGGAATTACTTTGGCATTTTTCCAACTACTGGGAAAATATGCCAAATCAAAACATTTGTTGAAAATTTTGACCAAGCAACTTAAAGTTGCTTCTGGTAATTTTTTAATTAAAATGTAAAAAATGCCATCCTCACCAGGGGCTTTCATATTTTTAAATTTTTTGATAATAGATTTTATTTCATTCAGATCCGTATTAAAAACTTCATCTGATGAAAATTCTTGTTCAACAATATTCTGAAATTCTATTGAAATTTGATTTTCAATAGGACTCAAAACATTCAAGTTGAAATTATGAGCACTCTCAAACTGCTGAGCAAGTTTTTGAGCTTTTTCCCCATTAGTTAATAGAATATTATCACCATCTTTTAAAGAAGGGATGGGTTTTTGAGGTTTCTTAAGAACCTTTGAAAGTTTCCAAAAAGGTTTGGAATAAGGTTTAATTTGTCCGACATCTCTTGCGAACTTTTCATTTCGCAGGAGAGTGAATCTGTGGTCAATAACCTTTTGCAAATCTTTTTGAATTCGCTTCAGTGCAGGATCACGAGAACGTTGATACTGTCTTCGGCGAACATTTTTCAGACGAATCAGAAGCTGAAGATCGTCATCAATAATGGGAGAATCAAATTTGACTTGAACTTTAGGAATAGCAATATTCCTAGCATCCAAAATTGCATTAGTTAAAGATTCCAAGGCTGAATCAATATCAGCTTTGGTTTCTAAAACAAAATCATGATTTAAATTATTCTCAATATGATGCTGATACCTGTCCCAATTAGCACAGAACTATTGGGTCTGGTAACTGCTTCATGAGAAAGTGAAAAAGTTACTGGAAGGTGATCAGAATCAAAATCAGCATGAGTCACTAAAGGACCACAATACTGACTTTGATTTGTCAAAACCAAATCAATTGTTGATGGATTTCTAACAGAAGAAAAGCAAGTTGGCCCATTCGGGTATAAAACCGAATAAAGACCAGAAGTGCAATCTCTGAACAGAATTTTACCATTGGAATTTACTTTTGAATTATTCCAAGATTGGTGTTTGGCATTAAAATCACCGATGATCAAAAATCGAGATCTATGCCGAGTAAGTTTATTCAAATCCCCTTTAAGATAATTTTTATTTTCCCCAGTGCATTGGAAAGGCAAGTATGCAGCTGCAATCATAATTTTCCCAAAAGAAGTTTCAAGTTCAATGCCCAAACTTTCAATAACTTTTAACTTAAAGTCACGTAACGTGCTATAAGTCATACTACGGTGGATAACTATTGCAACTCCACCGCCATTTCGATTCATTCGGTTATTAGTTATAACTTTATAATCTGGATCACTTTTCAAATAAGTGCCAGTTTTTAAAAATGTTTCGGTTATAACAGCAACATGCACGTTATGAACTCGTAAAAAGTTGAAAAATTCATTTTCTTTCGCTTTTAAAGAGCGAGCATTAAAATTCATAATATTGATGGAATTACTTAGATCCATGATTAAACTTCAGGGTAAGAACAACATCATTCGCAAATTTTAATCCAATCTGGATAGCTTCCATCATGGATGTAGCATTACTCATTGTTTGAATCAAACCAAACAGTGAGTTTTGCAAAAAAGTCATTTTTTCAAACGTAACATCGCCGAGATCAGAAGATCCCAAAGCGTTGCCAGCAGAAAAATTTTCAAATGAGATTTGAGGTACCTGCCCAATTTCAGAAAGATTGGTAGAGGATTTAAAATTCGTGGATGAACCCGAAACGACGTTAGCATAAGAAATGCCATTGTTGTTACCTAACTTTTCCACGGTAGGGGTATTTCTAGAATTGTTCGAGTGAGACAGCACGAACGTTTGATTTAAAGATGCAGGTACAACCTGACTTTGAGAATATTTCGGTTTGGATTTCGGCTGATGCTTAGCACGAGAATCCAAAACCTTTTTTCTGATGGGGCAATCCCAAAAATTTGATTTGTGATTTCCACCACAATTTGCACATTTAAATTGGGTGACTTCTTTCACGGGACAATTGTCCTTGTCGTGAGAAGAATCCCCGCAAACCATGCATTTTGGAACCATGGCGCAATGATCAGTACCGTGACCGAATGCCTGGCAACGCCGGCACTGGGTCAGATTCTGGCCATTACCGCCATGTTTCTTAAAATGCTCCCACTTTACCCGTACATGGAACAAAAACTGAACTGGGTAATTCTCTACCAACTCACACGAAATCGGGAAAAGTTGCCCCGACCCCTCTTCGATTTGCGTGAAACTTTGTCCTAAGGGGTAACTTTTGTCCCTGATCACGAAACCGAGGTCCGTTATTTGATATCTCGTGACGGAGGGGCGGTACGACCCCTTCCATTTTTGAACATGTGAAAAAAGAGGTGTTTTTCAATAATTTGCAGCCTGAAACGGTGATGAGATAGAAATTTGGTGTCAAAGGGACTTTTGTGTAAAATTAGACGCCCGATTTGATGGCGTACTCAGAATTCCGAATAAACGTATTTTTCATCGAAAAAAACACTAAAAAAGTTTTAAAAATTCTCCCATTTCCCGTTACTCGACTGTAAAAAATTATGGAACATGTCATTTTATGGGAAATTTAATGTACTTTTCGAATCTACATTGTCCCAGAAGGGTCATTTTTTCATTTAGAACAAAATTTTTCATTTTAAAATTTAATGTTTTTTCTAACTTTGCAGGGTTATTTTTCAGAGTGTAACAATGTTCTACAAAGTTGTAGAGCAGACAATTACAAAAATTTTGATATATAGACATAGGGGGTTTGCTTATAAACATCACGAGTTATCGCGATTTTACCAAAAGAAGTTTTGAAAAAGTTACTTTTTGCGTTTCTCTTTGTTTCGTCGTCCGTGTCTGTCGCGGGTGACCATGAATGGCCATGATCGATGACGACCAACTTTTTCAAAACTTTTTTTCGTAAAATCGCGATAACTCGTGATGTTTATAAGCAAACCCCTTATGTCTATATATCAAAATTTTTGTAATTGTCTGCTCTACAACTTTGTAGAACATTGTTACACTCTAAAAAATAACCCTGCAAAGTTAGAAAAAACACGAAATTTTAAAATGAAAAATTTTGTTCTAAATGAAAAAATGACCCTTCTGGGACAATGTAGATTCGAAAAGTACATTAAATTTCCCATAAAATGACATGTTCCAAAATTTTTTACAGTCGAGTAACGGGAAATGGGAGAATTATTAAAACTTTTTTAGTGTTTTTTTCGATGAAAAATACGTTTTTTCGGAATTCTGAGTACGCCATCAAATCGGACGTCTAATTTTACACAAAAGTCCCTTTGACACCAAATTTCTATCTCATCACCGTTTCAGGCTGCAAATTATTGAAAAACACCTCTTTTTTCACATGTTCAAAAATGGAAGGGGTCGTACCGCCCCTCCGTCACGAGATATCAAAAAACGGACCTCGGATTCGTGATCAGGGACACGCAAATCGAAGAGGGGTCGGGGCAACTGCTGTGTGAGTTGGCGGAGAATTACCCAACTTTGTCCAAAAGTTTCAAATTGTTGATTTCATTTCTGTTGAAATGAATCAGATAAAATTGTGAAGTCAAACCAAAGCGAGAAATATTCCCGTTTGATTTTTTCTTCATCGGTATTACTTGGGATGGGGCAAAGCCAAGCAACACCTTAAGTTCGTTTTTGATCTCATCCACCGACAAGTCGTTGGAGAGACCTTTCAAGACCGCCTTGAATGGCCGAGCATTCTTGGTATCATACGTGTAGAAATTGTGTTTGTGGTTTTTCAAATAACCAACAAAAGTTTGGTGATCTTGTAAAGATTCCGTCAACAAGCGACATTCTCCTCTTCGACCAAGCTGGAACGAAACCTTCAAATTGCAAGTTTCCTTGCAATTATTCAGTTGCGTTCGAAAGCTGGCCAAATCAGAGACGGAAGTCACTACAATTGGCGGAGCCTTTACTCGTTTCTCGACGGCAGAAGGCTCAGTACGAGGAGAAGGTTCCTTGTCATCAGTTTCGGATAAAACACCGAAACTGTTTGTCAATGGAATTGGAGGATTGACCTCACATTCAGAATCAGAATCAGACCTCAGAAGAGGCTGTTTTCTTTTTCTGTTTCCGTTAGCCGGTTTAGCGTTCAAACGCTTCACCGACGTAACGACCAAATCTTCAGAAGATTTGCGTTTACCTTTGTTTTGACGCATTTTGCAAGCAAAGTTCTCTTAAAAAGATGGCTTTGTTTGTAAAATACAACAAAATTTCAGGTGGGGTTAGTCTTGAAAAGACTGTTTAGAATTTTGGAAAATAACTCAGGTAGTCTTTAAAAAGACTGTGAATTTTGTTTTGAAATAACTCTGAGCTTAGGTAGTAAAAAATACCGCAGCTCTAGTGTCCGTTCACCACGAAGGTTCGCAAGACACTGATTTTTGATGTTTTGAATACCCTTGACTCAAGGCGGTATCAAAAACACCCAAAAAACAAATGTTGAAAATGTTGTTTATAAGGCCATTTTAAAAAAAATCCAGAATAGTTAAATTTTCGTCAGCTAGATTTTTTCAGATTTTTTTTTTTTGATAAGATTTTTTCAATTTTTACTTGGCAACCCTGTTTATGACCTTTCAGAAAAAAAGTTACACCTTTTGAAAAAATAATACCCTTACACAAAAAAGTGGATTGGGCAATATATTACTGAAAATTTTAATCATTTGTTCGAAATTGTTATCAACAAAAAAAAAAACAAGTTTAAGTGGATATAATTTTTAAATGGATCAATATCGAAATTTATTTTAAGTACTTTTTGATTGCATTTTTTACTATACATTTTTAAATAGAGTCAAAAATAATTCCAGAATATAAGTCCTTATTTTCGATAACTTGACAACACTGCCTAATGAATTTTGACTTGCTTTTGCCAAAGCTAAAACTTTTTTTTGTCATCTTAAACATATAAAAAATAGAGTATAAAAAATAAGTGTTTTGAGAAATCTGCAAAAGAGTGTATTTTTTTTAAAAGTCCTATAAATTGACAAAGACACTTGCACGATAAGATATCGGTGCTTCAGATACATAATTTCGAATATTTAAATTTAATTTTAATAGCCTTTTGTAAAGCTGGAAAGCTGCCAAAACTGCATGGAAACTTGTGATGCCAAATGACTTATTTTGTACACACAAAGTTTCATCCAAATAAAAAAAATCATCAACTAAATTTAAAAAAAAGGTTATTCTTTGGAGCATTGCTTGGATATTTTATCACTGCTAAGATCAAATTGGCTAAGATATGGATTATTTATCTATGTGTTCATCAACTAAAAAAACCTAAACTGTTACCGATACAAGTGCTTAAAAGCAGAAATTTTTAGCACCCAAATCAGTGCTAAAATGAACTTTTCAGCATTGTTATTTAGATGATAGTAGGCCAAAACGGAATAAAAAATATTGTAATGGGATTATTAGAAACATTATTCTTCACAAAATTATAAAATCATGCATTTAATCAGAATACAAATTGATATCATCAATAATAGACAAACTCAGTCTTAAAAGTTACCCATCCCGTTCTAACTCATGGCTTTCTACCTAAGGTACTCGCGATTGAGTGTGTAGTAGTGCGGTTGTCAAAATCGTTATCTCTGACTCTCTCACTCCACTGACACTGACATTGTTTATGTTTTGGTTTTCCTGGCACGGTCCATTGTTCGTTTGTTATTGTTTTGGTTTTAGTGGCACGGAGCCATGCACTCACACTAATGCAAAGCAAGATCGCGAGTACCTATGATATACAGCCTTGGTTCTTACTCATCTTTCCCGATCTAAACTGTCAACCCCGGTTGATCATCATCCATATTGAATTGAAATGTGCGCCCATTAATTACAACCAACCCAATCAATGAAACATAAAAAATGCATTTCGAGCTGGCAATGAGTGAGAGGGGGAAAACCAGTCTGTTCTATATTGAGCCCAAATATGAATGGATCAATTTCCAGCTCATCTGTCAATTCATATTCAAATCGGTGGGTAAAGTTTTCCCCCTCTTTTGGTGGAAGAAAGAAAAACTCGACTTGAGAGTTTTGAAAGGGGATTACGAATTGATTTCGCAGCATAATCGATTGTTTGTTTTTTCGGAGGTATTTGTTCTTTGCATGAAAACAAATCTTTTGAGCTGCATGGAATTTAGCTTCCAATGTTTTTGCTGTTGTATTACAGCCAAATTTCTCTCCATTATTTCATTTTAAATCTTGACCAGGTGTAAAGTCAAACTACTTGACCTCACGTCCCTTGAGGATTTGAAGATCTATTGAAAAGATCAGGAAAGTGTTTCCTAAAAAACGATAATAAATAATAAAAAACCATTACAGACACTTTCTGGGTGGTTTGATGAATTAACACTTCTCTGACCCTCCAGAGCAACGATGCCGTTCACCCACCCAGTAGTATGAGAAATTTTGCTCAGAAAGATTTGATTCAGCCGCATGTCTGCAAAAGAAATTTATTCCCGTCACAATATTTACGTGATTGCAATGAAAACCTGTAAGGTTAGACTACTAGCCGTACAGTCAATCCCCTATATACGTATTTTCAAGAATGTTTCTTTGTTTTGTTAGATTTTTTGATTTTTTCTTTGGTAATGGGTAATGAATTCCACTTTTTTAAATCATTTTATTTTCTTGGAAAAAGCCTTAACCGTATGATGAACAATTCACTGTTCAACGTGATTCCCACATGCGGCAACACTTCCCTTCTCTGGCCAGAGTACAGCTCCTGTCCGAAAAAAAAACCCTTGTCTCCCCGTGGTCCAGAGCTCTCATCCTCCCGTAATGATGATATGATGGAAATATGGCCACAGAAAACAATCGAAAAAGTTGCCCTTGTCCATGTGGTCGAAGAAAAATCCCGCCTCCTACGACTTGAGAAAAAGGACCGAAAAACTTTGGACATCCAATTTCTCGACTATTTCTGGGACCTCTCCCTCGGGGGACTCCACCCACACCGGCTACTGCGATGTCCTGTTCGGCACCGATGTTTGGCATGCTAAATCCAATCACGCACCACTCAAAAGGACTTCGGTTCGGGCGACTTGGATGATTTATGACACATTTTCTAGCGAAGCAATAATAATTTCAACATTTTATACATAATTTTTTTTCTCACATCTGTGAGTGAAAGGTTGAACATGGCTACAATTTAGGCACAAAAAAAGAGCCGCTATCAAACCGGTCCCCATAAATCTCGAAAGTGGTCCAAAGTACAAAAAATCTCCACCGCAGTACCCGTAATAAATCCATAAATAACCCGTTTAGTTACGGCTCATCCCCTCAAATTACGAGGGATTATTCGGCGAGTTAGTGTGTAGAGAGGAAAAAAAACGAATGATCCTGCTTACCTGGGTCTTACCTTTCTAGTTCTCTGTGGTGTTTTTGTTTACATGTTTGACTTTGAAATTTATCCTTTTTTGCTTCCGTGTAGATTTAAGGATTTTTTTTCTCGCTTCTCTCCCCGATCCTAATCCCTTTCTCCCGGTGTCTTTTTGTTCCACACCTTGGCTGTGTACACTTTCAATAATTTGTATTTATTTGTTTAATTTCAAACCTTTTTTTCCTTCAGATATTTTTTTCGCCGAATCATGGCGTACTGTGGTGGTGTTCAATATATGGCCCAGCTCCATGGCATGCTTCGTGGAAATGCTCCTGGGGATTTTTCCCGAGGATGTTTGGAAAACATTCGTTTTCTGCGGATTTGGGCACAAAGCCCTTCGTCGGAATTTTCTCCCCGGTCTGAAGGTGTGAGGTGTGTCAAAACACACACACACCTCACCACCCACGGTATGTGAGTGTGTGAAGGTGGAATTATGATTAATGGTTATTTTTACTGCAAGGTGAACATTATTTCGACATTTTTCGCAGAAGTATCGAAAATTTGAAGCAATTTCTGCGAAAGGAAAAAAAAGTTTGACTTTCTTTGTGACAAGTTTCGACTGACTCAATACGCCCCCAAGCGATCACTTGCGACTGATGATAAATTTATGCCTAATGGCATCGTTTCAAAACGTGGAAAATGTCCGTCCACCTTGGCCAAGTGGCAGTGGCGTGGTGAAGGGTGAATTGGGCCACCTTGAAAATATTATAATTATGATTTAGGTTTTTTTTGAAAAGCACAATCATCGAATAATTAATTTTTTTTTGCTTTTTCAACGTTTAAAATTTATTTTAATAGCATTTTAAAACCCCTTTATAACAGCAGGTGTTTTTTTAGTCTAGCATGTCGTTTCCTTATTCCTTATGCAGGCAAATTTACAATCTGTTGATTCTAAATTGTTCTCTAATATATTCTTCACCATATGGGCATTGATAAGCGGCACATGTTTGAAACTTTTTCTTAGCCAAGCTTCTACAAAATACTACGAATAAAAAATGTCAACTGAAAGTGGGGTAAATCGGGACACAAAGCTTAACGATTTAAAAACGTCAAAGATCTAAAAAAGGCTGTAATTTAGGCAAAATTGAATTGAATTTTTAAACTCAAAATACATCTGAAAATCAGGAAAAAATGCAACAAAATGGAGGGTGAAGCATCCCATTTGGTTAAATCTACTACACTGCACTAAAAAGCCAAATTATCAAACTCAAATATATAAGTGTTCCATCCAGATATCAACTCGAATCGCCCTGAAGCTTTTTGGGGACATCTGGGACTGCCATTTGAGATTGAGAACGGTTTGATCAAACACATTAATTTTTTTTGACGTTTTTAAACCTGAAAACGTAGTGTTCCGATTTGACCCACTTTCCTTTGACCTATAGAGTGGCATATTCGGTCCAGATGCGTCGTCATGAACAAAAAGATATTCCCTGCTTGTGGAAGCTCTTTAAATCCTTTTTCAAATGCCATTACATTAAGTAAAGTACCAAAAATATCGACCTAGAAAACTTAAGAGGCATACTAATCATTTAAAAAATCAATATTTTTATTTAAAAAAAACATTCGTTTCGAAATACCACATTGATACAAATTAAGCAACCTTGTCAAAATTTGATGAATTTTCCTCAAAGCTTCAGGGAAATTTGGTAAATAACTGAATTACCATAAAAATACCTTCATTTAGTATGTGAATTTTGTCAGTTTTTGATTTTTGCATTTTTAGAATAAAACCAAAAAATGGAATGATACCAATTTTTGCTCTCCAACTACAAAATCTTGAAATGCTTGTTTTTTGTATTCAACTTTTTTAATCTGTTGTCAAGGAGTTGATTTTAGATATCCATTTTTAATAGAAATACAAAAAGTGGATTTATGCTAAACAGTTACAATTGAAGGCATAGTATTATATTTTTACATGAAAATTTTCATTTTTTTTATAAATATCTTTTTCCCTTTTTTGGAGGGAGAGACACAACAACTAAAAAAATGTCATAACAATACTCAATGACCCAAAACATTAATCATTTCTTTATTTCGTAAAAAAATTAATCCATAAACCATGGTTTCAACATTTGAATAAAAAATATTTTTAGGTGCATTTTACATGAGTCCAACTGTTTTGAAATTTTTAGTTTATAAAACATCGAAGTAACGACTAATCATTTTTTGCAACGGAAAATTTAATTTACGGTACTGCACATCGGAATTTTACGAAATTTTTGTTTATGCAAATCCAAACATGTTTGGTATTTTTAAAACATTTAAGATTGTTTTAAGTTGATTATAGAGTTCCATTTCCGTTTAAACTTTGAAGTTTTGGAAAAATATGAAAATAAATATTTGCAACGGCCTTATTGTTGTTCTACTTATTTTTTTTATTTTTGTTTTTATTCTGGTATGTGACCAAGAAAATATGTAAATGGCTGAGGATTCAAGACCCCAAAAATGGGTTAAAAATTTGTTTATATTTTAATTTAAGGTAAGACTGAGCTTTACCAAATTGGTTTATTTTTCTAATCTAATAAAAAAAATAATTCAGTAGTTTTTTTCCACTTCTGAATAAGTTATTTTTACTTCACCTTTATCATTCCTAATCAATTTTATCTTAATAATATAAAATTTCAAGCAAAAGTTGGAATTGGAATTTTTCTTTAGAGGGTACAATAAACCAAAAATAATATTTTTTCAAAGTGTTTTTAAAACCGCGTAGAGCCAGAGGTACTAAAAACACCTGAAAAGCAAAAGAATAAAATTTGGTTTATTGAATCTTTTCAAAAATAAATCAAGAAAAAACTTTTATTTTTGTTTTATTTGATCATCACATGGAAATCATTTTGCTCTACTAGAAAAATATCATCAGACGCCCCTGACCAAAGGTATAGATCGCATAAAGGGGCGACAACGTTGCCCCTTTGCAAATATCGCCGCTGCCGCTGCTTCTGCTGTATTTAAGAATTTATTTTTATAGCTGCAATTCAAATGCGAAAATGCGCGGCAATGCCGCACCTCGTTAAGTTCATCTTCCACGGCAAAGGGAAAGCATTAAAAATTTATTAGATAAGAACGCGACTTTTTTTTCTTCTGCTGCTGTTGCAGTGGCAAGTTAAGGGAATGATTGTCAACCTGGGGAAAAGACATCATCCGCCTGGAAGATAGACAACGGCAGCAAAGGCCCTATGGTTCATATTTTTTTACGAACTCAAAATTGTTTAAAGAGCCGTATAATAAATTTGTTCCCTCCAAGGGATATTTTAAATTTTCATTCGCTCGGCAATATCATTCTCCTTATTTTCTTCCTGGAGGGTTTCCCCCGAAATTGATAAACAATAGCTTTATCAAATTAATGTGGATCTACGAGGCAGAAATCACGCCTGCGAGGTATGCACTCCGCAAAACATTAAAAGTGATTACGCGAAATGTGTTTTCTATTCAAATGAGAATAAATTCGCCAATTTCGTAATCACTTTATGACTTGTTTTATCCGGTTTATTTTCCTTCCAACCCCGCGCGAAAATCTCACCCAAAAAACGCTCAAGTTGGGGAGGGGAAAATTTGCGGATTTTTTCATTCGCGATAATGATGCTTGTCAATATTTCAGATTTCGCGGGGCGGAAATTTTGTTTTTTGTGCGCACCCGTCTCTCTAAATTCCCACGAGGACATTCCAACCGTGGTGAAAATGTGCTGAAATATTCGCACCGAGTGCGGAAATTGGCGGAAAAACGAGTCATCAAAGGGGGTGAGAGGACAGAAAAAAAAATCATCCGCGATAAAGACAATGGGTAATCAACAGTTTGAAGATAAAAGTTTGACAGCGCCCGGGGGTGTGGCATTTCGGAGCACTGACAGGTGCGGAGTGCAAATTGGCCCCGGATAATTAGCTGGATCGATTTCGGCGGGAACAATCGGGGACGATTCTGGGGCTCATCACTCTTTTTTGTGAAAATATTAATTCTGGTAAAAAAAAAACAGGTCAGAATTGCTTTTATTCATATGCAAATGAACTCCGCACTTCAACGTCATTTGAAGAGCTCTCACAAAGCAAAATTATTAGTAATTGTCGCAATAAATTATCCCGGCTGGCACAATTATCCGTTCCTTAATCAACTTTTTTCACTCTTTAAAAAAAATTACATTATCAAACAGACACAAAAAAAAACCTTACCTAGCCTTTCGTGCGGAAGTCGATCCTCGAAAGCACGAAAAAACCCAATTAACCCTGTAACGAAATACTCTCGAAAATGTCCCCTTTCCACGGAAGTCCTAGAATTCAACTTTTTTTTGTTGTACTCTCGCTGGTTAACGACCGCCCATGGCGAGTTCTGTCCTCACATATGTTAACTTCTGTAGAGCTCGGCTCGACCCTTGGCGAATGTCACTCCCTTGCTTGCTAGGCACAGAGACTTGGGTAGGGTTCAAAAACGCCTCTGACGATGGGTACATTAATCATAACACCACCCTATACTGTACGTACACATGCTGGTAGAGTGAAGGTTGGGACGAACAAAAAGAACGAAGATTAGCAAACTGCGGTGGTCGAATGGATTAGCTAATCTTTTGCGTGGTTTTGGGATTTTGTAAACAAATTTTGTTTTTTTTTAATATTTTTATGTGATAAAATTATATTAAACTTATAAACATAATAGTTCCTTTCATTAAATGAGCGATTCTCAACAAAATTGGCCGATTTTGACCATTTTTATTTTTAGATTTTTTTTTTATTTGGCTCAAACTTTGTGGGGGCCTTCTCTATCACTAAAGAAGCCATTTTGTGTCATTGGTTCACCCATACAAATCTCCATACAATTTTGGCAGCTGTTCATACAAAAATGGTACGTAAATATTCGAAAATCTGTAACTTTTTATGAATTTTTTTTATTGATTTGGTGTCTTCGGCAAAGTTGTAGGTATTGATGAGGACTATTCAGAAAAGTAAAATCAATTTTAATTACCTGTTCAAACTTTTTTTGATTTTATTCAAGGGTAATTCTCCGCCAACTCACACAGCAGTTGCCCCGACCCCTCTTCGATTTGCGTGAAACTTTGTCCTAAGGGGTAACTTTTGTCCCTGATCACGAAACCGAGGTCCGTTTTTTGATATCTCGTGACGGAGGGGCGGTACGACCCCTTCCATTTTTGCACATGCGAAAAAAGAGGTGTTTTTCAATAATTTGCAGCCTGAAACGGTGATGAGATAGAAATTTGGTGTCAAAGGGACTTTTATGTAAAATTAGACGCCCGATTTGATGGCGTACTCAGAATTCCGAAAAAACGTATTTTTCATCGAAAAAAACACTAAAAAAGTTTTAAAAATTCTCCCATTTTCCGTTACTCGACTGTAAAAAATTTTGGAACATGTCATTTTATGGGAAATTTAATGTACTTTTCGAATCTACATTGTCCCAGAAGGGTCATTTTTTCATTTAGAACAAAATTTTTCATTTTAAAATTTCGTGTTTTTTCTAACTTTGCAGGGTTATTTTTTAGAGTGTAACAATGTCCTACAAAGTTGTAGAGCAGACAATTACAAAAATTTTGATATATATACATAAGGGGTTTGCTTATAAACATCACAAGTTATCACGATTTTACGAAAAAAAGTTTTAAAAAAGTTGGTCGTCATCGATCATGGCCGTTCATGGTCACCCGCGACAGACACGGACGACGAAACAAAGAGAAACGCAAAAAGTAACTTTTTTTCTAATTTTACATAAAAGTCCCTTTGACACCAAATTTCTATCTCATCACCGTTTCAGGCTGCAAATTATTGAAAAACACCTCTTTTTTCGCATGTTCAAAAATGGAAGGGGTCGTACCGCCCCTCCGTCACGAGATATCAAAAAACGGACCTCGGATTCTTGATCAGGGACAAAAGTTACCCCTTAGGACAAAGTTTCACGCAAATCGAAGAGGGGTCGGGGCAACATTTCCCGATTTCGTGTGAGTTGGTAGAGAATTACCCTCAACTATTTTCACAAAAAAAATAAATTTCCTAAAATTCGATTTTTAAAATTTTTGATCTTTTTTAATTTGTTTTAGGGGACAAAACCCCGCATCTTTTAAGTCATTCTGAAGTATGGACCAAAATTTGTCCGACGATGATGTTTTTTTTAAAAAAAGTGGTCTTTAAAAAAACTGAAATCCAGTATTTAAAATTTTTTCATCTCATTTTTATGTAGAATCGAATTTGCAATTGAAAAGTACTTTACAATTTTCTTAAGTCAAGGATTAAGTGGACCGTTTTCAAAATATAGCCATTCAAAGTTAAATATTGTCCGACAAATTTTGGTTAGTTGACTTTTTAAAATAGTGTCCATGATTGTCGAAATGTTCAGAAAATTTTCCTACAATTTCGCCTAAGAAACATTGAAGATTGGATCACTGGTTGCTAAGATACAGCAGATAAAAAGAAAACAGGAAAATTGTTTTTTTTTTAATTCTCACTCAAACATCAAATGGTCAGCCACTAATGGTCCGATTTTCAATATTAAAATATGAATCATTCTTAACAAATAATTCATATTTTAACATTGAAAAGCGGATTTTTTTAAGCTGACTGCTTTGATGATTCGATCATCCTGTTAAACTAATAATAGTTTATGCAACAAGTTGAAAAAGGAAGATTTTTTGCAATTCCAAAAACGCTTCTTGAATGGAATTTCATGTCAAACATCCATAGTAAATTCACCGCCCAAAACAAAAAAAATGAAAAATGTTACTTTTCAATACCAGTGTTGAAAAGTTCAATTTTTCAGCACCCATCTTAGTGCTGAAAAGTAGTTATTGAAAGGTATTAATTTTCCATTCTGTTATTTTTTGTTAGGAAAGTAGGCCATTCTGTTTCTCTAAAAGGACAGGAAAAGTTGACAGTTTCACAGCGGAATAGCAAAAAAAAAAAAATCATTTCTTAACTAAACAGATTGCTTGCTATCTTTAAATTTATCGTTTGCAACAGACAGAACTTGTTTTAGTTGAGGCGTTTTCCTTAAAAGTGCTTCCAGAAACTCGAGTCGTGGTTTCAATATGGCGCTGCATCCCGTTTCACCTTAAACCGACAATCACAGCCCTTTATTGATCTCGAATGAATTTTATAAATAAATAAAACACAAGTATTATCCAGGATAAGTTTTCATATTATTTAATTTATGTTGCAAATTTAAATCTACTTCTAATGATTTTAATTGTAGCAGGTCTGATCACTCCAACCGATTAGCCGCTTTCTTAGCTGCAGCTTCCGCAAACGGCTGATGAAGACCCAACCGTTCACCTTCCTCCAGGATAACGATAACCGAATCCAGCGTTTCCTCCGCAGTAGGCACGATCTGTTCCGGGGGCAGTACAAATCCGTACCGTCCAGTATCACGCAACTCGTACGCAAATGCAATCGGAGTCTGATAATTTCCCTTTACCCAATCCAAACTGCTACCGGACGCGATATCTGCAAGATTGTAACTTTAATCACTGTAACTTTTAAATAGGTTAATCACTTCTTACAAATGATTTCGGCAATGTTGCCCACTTTGTACTCCGTTCCGTAGCGTTCCTTCAGCTTATCAGCTGCCTTTTTGGCCACTTCCAGCTAGATAAGAAAATCGATCATTAGGCCATCAATATCGAACGGTCAATACCCCAAATTACCATTTCATCATAATTGTCAAGGTGTTCTGGTGTGTGACCGTACGGAAGCATCAACAGCTGCGAGTAAGCGTGGAAGTCCAGATAGGTGCTGACGGTCGAGGCCACCGAAGTGATGTACTGCGAAAGACCTCGAGTTTCATCCTCGGAGAACGGTTCCGGTCCGGCGAAGGTATCCGTGCAGGGATTGCTCGAAGCTCCGCCCTCTGAAAATTGTGGTAGATTCAAATAAATGTCTAAGAGGCAAGTTGACCCACTCACGCATGAACTTGTAGTCCCAGTTCCGGTTAGGATCGGCGCCAACGCACAGGATGTTGTGCGGCTTGCGGGTCTTTCTCCAGGCGCGATTCGTTGTGCGTGTGTACACGTAGCCATCCGGATTGGCCACGGGGAAGAAGTGCCAGTCGTAGTTTTCGGCAATGTTACGAATCTGCGGGTCGGTTGAAGTCAGCAGTTGGTTCAGGATCCACGTGACCGTAGCACAGCTAATCCATTCCCGCGAATGAATCGTTCCCTCCATGATGACACCAGCGTTGCCGGCCTTGTAGGACACCTTGACGCCGCGAATTGGACGACCTTCGTAGGAGTTTCCTGCGGTGATTGGTGTTAGAACATCCGGGTATTGACCCAGCAATTCGTCGAGCCACGCGTAGATCTCTTCCAAATGGTGATAGTTTTCCCATTCAAAGCCTTCTCGCTTAGACTTTCTTTGCTCATCATCGAACAACTTCTGCAAGTCCGTCACGGTCAGCTCCGCTCGTAGTCCATGCCGTTCGACCAATTCTCCAAACTCGGCAAACTTATGGGGTGGAACAACCAAATCAGCGTGACTGTTCAGCTGCACTGGTTCCGCCCAGAACGTGTATCCCTCTCTAAGTTGCTCGATCGCTTGAAGCACTTCCAAATCTTGAACACTGTCAATCTGTATCCGGTACAACCGGTAGTTGTCAAAGCGAGCTTTCTCCGCTAGAGCGACCGAAGTCGCCGCTAACAAAACTGCAAACAGCGGTATCACCAACTTCATCGCGATCGGAATCGGAACTAAGCCGGACAATGGCCACGACAAGGGCTTTTTATAGTCATTGTACGTTTAATACAATCGTTGTGAGATATCGTTATCTGCCGATTCGTCACCTGCTGATGACACTCTGCGTAATCAATCACAGGTGATAGCGACGCCCGAAAATCGGTTACCTGACCTAGCGTAACAATCTAAGCTGCTTATCAATGTATGAACATAGATTCATTCATAAAGTTGATGCTGATTTGATTTCAAAAATGATTTGTTGAAGATTGTTCCAAGTTTCTGGTAGGATAGAAGTCTATGAATAAAACTGTAGATCCAGTTATGTTTTCTTGACATTTTAATGATTACTTCTAGCTCATAGAGTGATTTGGCCTAATTACAAGGATACATGAGAAGTCAATATATTAAGCTTTCAGTAACGTATTATCGCGATGTAAAGATAATCCCAAAAAGCAACTCATCAACGCGTCAGTTGTAACTGGCCAACGACTGTTTTCAACGTAATTCGTCGATAACTGCTATCTACTAGACAAAAAGCTACCGTTTGGGCTTTCCAGTATACCGAGTCCAATCCAGACAATAACCAATCTGTGTATTCCCGAAGATTAGATTGCACGCTTTCAGGACGTACTTCGCGGACTATAAAAGCACTTCAAAACAAAGCCCTAGCTCAGTCAATTCCACTTGAATTGCCGTGGAACTCGTGATGGGTTTTAAGCTAATATTCGCGTTAGCGCTGCTCGCTACGGCAGCCTTTGCCGAGAAGGCACGGTTCGACAACTACCGGCTGTACCGGATCCGCGTTGAGAGCGTGGCCCAACTGGAGGTGCTGCAAGCGGTTCAAGAACTCAACGAGGGATACAACTTCTGGTCCGAACCTGCCCAGGTTGATGGCGATGTGGACTTGGTGGTGCCCCCGCACAAGTTTGCCGAGTTTGAAGAGCTGGTTGAACGATTTGGATTAAAGGCCAAACTGAACGTTGAGGATCTGCAGAAGTTGTTTGATGCAGAGCAGCGAAGACCAACGAAGGAAGCTTTCGGATGGAACGCTTACTACCGGCTGGGTGAGATCTACGCCTGGATGGACGGTCTGCTGGCTCAGTATCCCAACGTGCTGTCGCCGATCAACGTTGGAAACTCGTTCGAAGGTCGTCCGATCCGCGGTATTAAGGTGTCGTACAAGTCGGGCAATCCGGGAGTGTTCATGGAGGGAACGATCCATGCTCGCGAGTGGGTCAGTGGAGCTACGGTCACGTGGGTGTTGAACGAGCTGCTGACCTCGACCAACAGCCAGGTGCGCAACATTGCCGAGAACTACGACTGGTACTTCTTCCCGGTGACGAATCCGGACGGTTACGAATTCACCCACACGAACAACCGTATGTGGAGGAAGACTCGTCAGCCGCATGGAATTCTGTGCACTGGAGCCGATCCCAACCGCAACTGGGCGTACAACTTCATGCGTAAGTACACTAGCGACAGCCGGATCAACTTAGATATTAATGTTCCCAATCATCGCAGAGGGAGGCGCTTCGAACAACCCGTGCTCGGATACCTTCGCCGGACCGGAACCCTTCTCCGAGCCGGAAACTCGTCTGCTGGCGGACTACTTCTCGTCGGTGGAGAGCACGATCAGCACGTACCTGTCATTCCACTCGTTCTCGCAGCTGTTGCTGCTGCCGTACGGACATACCACTGCGCCGCTGGATAACTACCATGAAATCGTAAGTAAAATGGATTTCTTGAAGGAGTTTTTGTACAACACATTCAATTCCAGATGGAGATCGGTACCAAGGCGATCGCGAAGCTCGCCGAGCGTTACGGAACTCAGTACCAAATCGGTAACATTGCCGAGGCCATCTGTAAGTTCTGTCGCAAACTTCGGTTCCTGAATACCTCATAACACAGTCAATTCTTCCCATGTAGACATTGCCACCGGGGGTAGCATCGATTGGATCAAGGGCGTCTACCAGACGCCGATCGTATACACGTACGAGCTGCGCGATCTGGGCCAGCACGGATTCGTGCTGCCGCCGGAGCAGATCATTCCCAACTCGGAGGAAACGCTTGACTCGATCATCGTGATCCTGGAGGAGGGCGAGGCCCGCGGTCTGCACCGACGGTGATTTGTTTGATTTGCGGTGGACTTTGAGCGTTATTTGCTGATAAGCTTAATGGTCACAATAAAAAATCTCTTCTAAATTTACAATGGACTTTATTTGTGATTACTGATTACGTATTTGAAGCTATATGGTGGGATTAGATAAGATTTTTTATCATCCATGCCTATTGATAACATAAAGCATTCCACATAATCAATTCTTGATTAAATTTCGTATCAATTTACTACTTCTGATGATGAATGACATCATCTACAAACATTAAAGATTAAATTTTCAATAGGTCCTATCTGCATAGGAAACCCATGAGGGATAGGTTGTTTTGAAAATTTAATCTAGATAATGTGCACTTGATGGACACATAAAAATAGAATAGACTTGTTCATTCATGCCTATTGATAGTAAACAGAAAACTGTTTTTTACATGCAAGAATACAAGAACGCAAGAATAAAAGCACCATCAACGATGTAAAAATTTAAATATTTGGAGCAAATTAACACTCAGACAACATTAAACCTATTGGTATAATAACAATTTCTTGTCCTGTGAAATTGACGCAGATTTCCTCCTCTTGAGTAATTCTATTCCAGTAAGTTCATTCAAGCCCGGTTCAGTGCCATTCTGTCCCGATAATAATTGATATCGAATGACAAATCAGCATCCTGCAAGACTCGATTTCCGATTCTCTATTTCACACTTCACTCCCATATAGATTCCGCAGCCTTCGTTAGAAGCCTTTTGATGTAAATCAGAGTCAACGAAGAGAGGGGCGAAGTAATTGAATTTATGACACCGTCCAAAAATGTCCCTTTTCCTTGCTGGAAATTTTTATTTCTACATTCATTACAGCGTTATGGGAAGATATTGAATTTTTTTATTGTAATTTTATTTTTACGGCAGCCTGCTAGGATCCGCCCTCGCGTCCAACTCCAGGATTGGGGACATCTTTGTTTCCTAATGCTTGTACTAAAAATCCGGACGCAGAGAGTAAATGACCATAAAAAGTAGGTGAAAGCTCCGGCGGGCAGCTTTGCGCATGTTCCCAAATCTGAGGAGAGAAAAGCTGCAAAAACATAGTGTTATGTACTGTGTACAGCAAAGCAGAGTGGGGTTGGCGGGAAATCTCCGCCTTTTGAATATTTTATGTCGCACTGGGTCCGGTGAGAACCGGTCGGATTGGACAATGTTGCATGCCGTTGGATATTATGTGGAGGCTCCCTGCTGCTGTTGGAGTTTCAACTTCCGGTTCATTCGGCGCCACACGCAAAACGGTCGCAGCGTGCAAAAGTAGAGAATCTCCACGAAGCTCAGCAGTGACACTCCCATGAACAGGCCCAGCAAACCGCCGAACGTTCCGAGCAGTTCGGTTATCGTGTACGAGTCCGTCCTCTCGAAGGTCGGAAACTTTTCCTTGTTGTAGTGCACGCTGATCTGGGTGTAGGAAATGCTGGAAAGAAAGAAGGTTTGTTAAGGAAAAAGGTCATTTTTCCGAAGTAAAAGTTCTCACTTGGACGACTCCTTGCGCTCTTTGCGGATGCTCCGGTAGTCCAGGTCCGTCTGCAGCATTTCCGTTTCGTACTTGACATAGGTGCACGTCGGCAGACAGTGGCAACTCTTGGCGTCCGAGTTCCGCCGGGGTCGAATCTTCTTCTCGCGACTTCGGTGATGACTGTCCACTGTACCGCAGTGTTGCTTCTGGACATTGCACAACTTATCCTCTTCGTCATGAGGTAGTGCAAAGTTAACGCAACCTTCGGTGAAAAGCTGCTCCCTGGCACGGCACTCCAGCTCACAGTTCTTCTGCGTGTAGACTCGGAAGTACTCCAGTTCCTTTTCACCAACCATGTAGCACTTTCTCCTGTAATGAACTACTCTTCAAGTTACTTCTCCAAATAACTCAACTCGCTACCTACTTCTCCGGAGGAAAATCCACGAGTTTGCTCGATAGTTGGGTGTCCCGCACCTTCACCGTAACGTACGTACTCTTGCCCATAGGAGCATAAATGGCCCCGAGTCGAGCCTGCGGGAAGTCCTCCGGCGAATGCACGTACACCATAAAGCCCTGCTCCGCTCGGCAGCTGTAATCAAAATCACCCCGATCCAGCCGCAAGTTAATCACCAGATCGATCTTCTTATCGTCCAAGAATGACCTCCTCGGGTACTCAATCTCTGCTTCCGCCGAACCATACCCTACCTCCGGATTCCAGTTCTGGATCGCCGCCGTCCCTTCGCTATGATTGTAATGCCGATGAAGTCGATCACCCCGAAACAACTCCTTACCGGCAAGCCCGTTGAAGCTGTAGCAAATGCCGTCCTCAGTCAACACCCGGTGAAACATCCCAGCGCAGCTCTGCTTGTCCATATCCCAGGTCACGCTCTCGCAGATGTCGTCCAACGACAACGATACCTCACGTATCGCTCGGACAATCCTCGGATTAGCCGGACTTGAGAAATTCACATTGTACGGGCATGGGGCATCACACAGCTGCAACAGCCCCTTCAGATGATCATCGAACTTCGCCGGATTACCCTCCGTTTCCCGATAACTCCTTCCGATATCAAACAGTGACTTCTTGGACTTGGTTTGCGGACATATGGTGACCGCTGGAAATGGTACCTCCCAGCTATAGGTCACATGTTCCGCGGACACAATCTTGACCGGATTCTTCTCCCACTTGATCCAAGCTTCCACAATGTTAGTGCCAGCAAAGTACAGCGTCGTCGCGAAGATGATGGTCCAAACGAGCTTCTCAATGTACGAACTGCTTCTACAGCCAATATACCTCACGCCATGAATCGAACTACTTCCGCAAAAATCAACCAACGAGTCTTCCAGCGAGTGAATCTGCTTCAAGTGCTTGTTGTTTCCCAGTCGTCTGATGAGTCCATTTCCAAAGTTGCGCACCCCAACAGGACTCTTTATCTCAGTCGGTGCAGTCACGGACACATCGCTAACTTCAACCGCGGTCGAGGCCGCGGGTTCGGAGTCGTCGTCCGGTTGCTCGCAGGTCATGATGGATACTACTGATAGGTGGTTGTCCCGCGGCCCTTCGAACTTTGATGGAGGTGTGCAATTCATCATTTATTGTTCCCTGGTTATAGTTGGGGAACGGGTTGAGAGTTCCTCGGGGAGTGAGGTGTGTCATAAAGTAGTAGGAATAAAATATTTAATTTGCATGATATGATTTCGATGGGTCAAAATGTTAAGAATATCTTGAATCATGATTCTGTTGTTTATTAATTTTAGAAGAATTTTAATTAGTTGATTTGTATGACTTTATTACACTTTGTCGAAGCACATTTACATTATTTTTTAAAAGATTAGGCCGATGCAAATATTTTTAAAAGTTTTTGTCCCTCGGCTCTGGCCGGAGTCGAAGGGGGGGCAAAAAAATAAAAAAATAAATATTAAAATAACATGCCATAGTTTCAACATTTGCATGGAAAAAGTGTTTTAAAATGGATTTTACACTAGTTCAGTTGTTTTGCAATAAAAGTTTTCAAAAAATGTAAAATTTGACGAAAACAAAAATTTTAGCGAAAAAAAACTTTAGCGATAGTAGACATCGAAAATTTTCAAAAATTCAAAAGATTTTTAAATCAACCCAAACATGCTAAAAATGATTCTAAACGCAGGGGAATTCATTTTAAATTGATTTTAACTAATTGCACTTAAATTTTCATAAAAATATTGAAGTTTTTTGAAAAAAATATTTTTTTGTTCCCTGATTTTTCGGGCCAACATTGAAGGGGGGGGGGACAAAAACTTTAAATAAAATTTGTACCAGCCATGTTTTCCCGTGTTCAGGAGACCATCTTTAGCAAGAATTTTAACTTTGTTTAGTATCTTGTTTCTTCTTCTTGTTTTTTCATAATTTTCTAGCTACGTTTTAGATTTTTTAGTAATTTTAACATTTTTGTATAAAAACTAGCTTTTTGAATTCGCAGCAAAGTATGTAAAATCTCACAGCAAAAAGATAAATTTCAGAAAGTGATGAAAATTCACCAGTTTCTGATGTAATATTACACATTTTTTCACACAAAATCTGTCACCATATCCTGATGAACATTACCAGCATTTTTTATGCTGGAACATCAAATCAATTGTGCATTTCCATTTTGACATAAAATGTAGGAGATATTGGTTAAAAACAGGGCCAAAGTTGACCACAGAAAAAAATGTTGTTTTCAAAACATTTTCAGAGTCATATCAAGTTAGTAAAATCTTCAAAGCTGAAGCATTTCAAAACAGTTAAGAGTTTTTCTTCCCAATGTTTTAAGAAGATCAGAAATTGATTGAACATGAATTTCTGGTGAATTTATAGATTGATGTCAACCTATAGGTGGAGTTGTATCTTAGAGCAAGGTGGTCACCAGATCTCAATTTTTAATGTTCGTTTTTCCCGGATTTTTTTCGAGGTTTTTATATCAAATTCCAATATTTTTCAATCTGACCTTAGTATTGAAATACTATATCTTGGATATTTTCATTTCTCAGGATTAAAGAAAAAAATAAAAAAAACAAGATAGATATTCAACTTACAACATGACGATATCAAGTATGCAATCCACTAAAATAATCGCCATCAAGCGAAGAGAAGCGATAGAACACGTTTTTTTTTAATTGAAGTTCAAATGCTCGACACGTTTTTAAACGAATTTAATGTTTCTTAAACATCTATTAAATATATTCTGAATACCAAATATTAGAGGCAAATTGAAAGTTTAAATAATATATTGAAATTGGATTTATTTAAAAAAATGTTTCCGTTTTTTCTCAAGGCTTTATTCAAAATAAATAATTACACGACTCGACATTTTTAAAGTTGATGTCAGTAAACGCCTCAGTTTCGTCAAGATATGATAGATTTGGGCTCCCTAAACACACTCCAATTGACAGAATTAAATTTTAGTGGATTCCCTGCCAATAAATAAAATTATAAATTTGGGAACAAATTCTATGGAATTATCTTAAGCAACCATGCGCACCCACGTTTATCTATGGGGGTAGCAAAAATAAGGGGGTGCGCATGGTTGCTTATATGAGGGAACGCATGGTTGTTTAACATGATTCCATAGGTTTTATACCCAAATTTACAATTTTATTTATTTGCAGAGAATTCACTAAAATTCAATTCTGTTGATTGGAGCGTGTTCAGGGAGCCCAAATCTATCATACCTTGACGAAACTGAGGCGTTTACTAAATTTCTAAATTTCATCTAACGGTTTACAGTAAAAATTAAATGATGATTCGATTGATTATTGAGTTCATAGAATTCAAATGTGTATAAGACTTCAAAAATCATATTTTTGTGCACAATTTTGTTCTTTGATTCTAACTATTGGCACGCAAATTTATGAGAAAAACTAGCATAATAATATTCTAATGGAGAAGAAAAATATTTAATTGATTTAAGAGAAGTTTGTGCAAAATTGGGTAACTTCAAATATTTTCTCGGTTTTTCAGTCGAATTCCAGAGATTTTCCACATTTTCTCCCGCCGGATTCAAAATCCCAACTTTTCCCGATTTCCGTTTTTTCCCCCAAGGTGCCCACCCTGTCTAACAGGGTTAATGAAAATAATGTCCTAATTCAGCATGTTGCGATTCATGTCAAATTTGGTATGTATAACATTGCAGTTTTGAGCTTTCAGGAGCTTGTTAGACCTTCGAAAATAAAAATTACGGACCAGTAAAAGAGAAATCAAATTTGGACCACCATTTTGAAAGCCAAATCTTTTGCAAAAGTAATGTTTGAATGCATTACTATTTGTTTGCATGATTGAGGAATTGAGAAAAATTAAGCTGTTTTTTTCAATGATTCTCTTGTTCGCAAATTAGTCCGAGAAGATGAAATTAAACGAAGGAAAAATATAGCAATAATTCATCCGAGAACAAGTCCTCAAATCAGTGTCCCCACCAGAACTTTTTTTTAACTTCCTGTGAAAGGCTTACAAAACTTTACGACAAGTGGCAATTGATAGTCCGTCCCACCACCCTTTAGAAGAAAAGTTACGATTAGTCCCCGCAAGGAAAAAAAATTACCCTTCCCAAGAGTCCACTCCACCCGCAGGCAGGACACCCTTCGGAACCCCTCGAGGGAGCTTCCGGTTGTTCGCGCTGTCAGTTCGAATTAGCGCCGAAAATTACCTTTTGACGAGTGGCTTCCGTCTAATTAAATAGAGATTTTTCCTCGCCAAAGTTCACACCCCTTTATCACGCGAGACGACCAAGACGGAACAAGAGAGGGCAAAAAAAATCAACTGTCTAAAGAAAACGGGGGGAAAAGTTTTTCCGCGTTTACAGCGTGTTCCATGTTCCGGTGAAGGAAGAAAGGGGTTTTCTTACGGACATTCACAAGACAAACTTGCCGCTCGGGGATTTGCCTTAACGCAAGTTTGAAGACCTTCCTTGTCCGCTAGTTAAACGCTAATAAAAGTCGCGTTTTATGAATTTAATATTTCACCCTGGGTGCAGGATTATGCTGAGGGTTGAGGAAGAGTTTTGCCAGAAGTGGCCACTTCGTGCCCGCGGAAGGGATTGGCGTGATTTTCTTTTTCATGGGGTAATCAACGTGAATAAGAAAGTTTCTGCAGCGAATAAAGCAATTCATTTTTCACTAACGGGAAACTTGGGGACAGTTTCGAGCTGCTGGTTAGTTGCAGCTTATTTCTCTTGCTTATTTTGACATAAACATATAAAAAAAACTCATGAAATCAGAATCGCTTAAATTAGGTAAGGAAGAGTTCTTTCATAGTACAGAACTGTGTAGTTTACAGATTAGTGCTATTTAATTAATCAATGGTCTCAGCGTACAGTAATAGATCATCTCCACGACACTTATCGCGGTCACACCCAAGAACAACGCCAGCAATCCCCCGGAATGTGCTACAAAATCAATCAACCCGTACCGAATCGTTCTGGTTGTCCCGTAAAAGTGATCCTCTCCAAACCTTATCGTAACATCGGTAAAGTTTCCTCCATCCAAACTCTCCTTCCTAGTCACTTCACTGCCATAACTCACATAATTACACGCCGGCAAGCAGTTGCAGGTTTTCACAAAGTACTGCGATAGCGGAAATTGTTCCGTCCGAGCTTGAATTATCGCTTCTTTGTCAAGTTGATCATCCGACTGGTAGCTGTTGTTGCAGAGTTTGGCGTTGGAATCCCTTGGCATGTACGCCAAAACGCACTTTTTCTTTTGCAGAAAGTAGTTGGTCCGACATTCCAGTTCACAGTTGTCTTTGGTGTAGGTCCGGAAGAATCGCAGGTAACGTTTACCCTCGAAGTAGCACTTGGTGCTGCAATAAGGGGTTCGTTACGAGGGTTAGTCGGGAATGTTAGAGTCTTACCTTTGTGCCGGATAGTAATTCATATAAGGACATGTATGCAAGGCAGTGGGTTTGATGGTAACGTCCACGACTTCTGATGATCTGACTTGCACGCCATTCTTGCCCTTTCCTGGGAAATCCGCAGGATTATGCAAAAATATAGTTACTTGAGCAGAATCGCCGCATTCGTCATCGCGGAAAGTCTCGTTGAACTTCAGCTTCAGCTTGAGATGGTATCTTCCTGAAAGGTCGACCGCAGGTCGAGGGTAATACTTCAAAAAAACTCCGTAATTGGCGTAACCACTTTGGAGACTCCAGTTCTCCAAAGACTTTGTGGCGTTCGAAAGGATCGAGTCTGGGACAATACTGCAAAGAGATTTTCGACTATATATTTCGCATTTCAAGGGCAAATTTCAATACTAACACATCTGGGTTGAACAATTCTTCAGCCGCCACATTGTTGAAGCTGTAGCACACTCCATTCTCAGTTCTAGTCTCCGTGAACAGCGACTTGCAGATGTCGCACTGGTGATGCCAACACACTTGCTCGCAGAACCGGTCCAGCGCCACAATCCGGGACAAGCACTGTCCTCGTTGATCCTCCCGCAAGCCACTACTCAACTGACCACAGATGGTCACAGCCGGAAAGGGAATGCTCCAAATCGGTGAAGGTTCTTCGTTCGGGACTTTAATTACCAGCTGATACGAAATCCGTTTCCAACAAATCGCCAGAAAGATTCCACAAAACACACTGCCCGTTACGAGGATCGTCAACCAGAACAATCGTTCAATCAGCTTAAGCTCACTGCTAAACACGTATTTAATGCCAAAGAACGATGTATTCCGCAGGTATTCCCGAAAAGAGCCCTCCTTCTGTTCCGCAACTACATCGTCTTCTTCAAGATCCAGATGATCCACACCATTCTCTTGAGTTACGACCCGTTTTGCAGCATCACTTTTCGTGTCCGACTCGTCCATTTCCGGTCCGAAGAGTGTCAACTCCACAGTTGAAATACCGCAACTATTCCAACAGTCAGCATTTTTATATATTAATTTTCGGGGACTATCTTACCGTTAATCCACTTTCCAAAGGGTTATCGAGAGGCCCCACGGTTTGATGAATGGTAATTGAGTGCGTCATGCCTGTTAATTACTCATCCGGGCCAAAATTAGGGGACGCCAATTTTGTGGGCGATGGGACAGTTGTTTGATAAGAATCGAGGGGTTTTTTTTTTTGGTCGACATCGTAAAGGACACCGTGGGTGGGATAGATATGCAAATGAGCGGTCTACGAGCATCGCCGGTATCGTTTAGTCACACCTTCCGGCCTTGGACGAGGCGCTAATTTATTCCACTTTGATGACTCGTACTAGGCCTACCCACGTAATAAGTTAATTAATTTTTGGTGAGCGGTATTTCACACCTCTGCGTGTAATTGTTTCTTTTTTAGGTTGGAATTTATAGACATTTCACATGAATTCCAAATCTGACAACCGAATTACGTCAAAAAGGCAATGCATTTCCATAAACCCTAATGCGGTTACACGTTCATCTCAATACCAAAGGAAAACCCACATAAATATTCACTTCCGGATGAAGAAAACCCACCCCTTGCTTCCAAGAAACTACCAAATCAGCATATGAGTGTGCTACTTTGAATATGTACGCAAATATACATAACCACAAAGATGGAACAACCCGAAAATATCTTCCAAGACCGAGACGACACACCGAACTCTCTCATTCCACAGTATAGTATGATGAGGACGATGACGATGATGACGACGACGACGGCGATGGTTCGTTGAAGGGATCGTTGTGGGATTTTCAAATCTCAACAGGTTCCTGCACTTAAGGGTATTTTCGCATTTTCCGATCACCCATCAGCAAGGAAGTTTTCAGGTATGTGGGTGGGAAGCTGTGTAGCGGGAGGAAATCTTGCAAAAATATTTTTACAATCGAACCCCTTTCTCTGCTGGAAATGGGCAATGGGGAGGTTGACATTGTTGCGGAAAACGAACATGTCACACACAAACGTAAAGATACTTGGAAAGTGCCACTTTGGTAACATCATTAGTTTGTCAATACAAGTCTTCATGCAGTTTTGGCAGCTATCCATACAATAAGGCTATTACAATATTGAAAAATATGTATCTTGAGAAAGAAACTCCTGATCAATTTGGTTTCTTTGACAATGTTCTAGATATTGCTTAGAACTTATAAAATAGTTACACTTGAGAAAAAATACCAAATCACCAAAATAAATTCATCTTTTTAAACAAACTCGCAATTCAATATGGGCACATATCCATTTTTGAAAAATCTCGTTTTTCGATAAGTTTTAAATGAAAAAAAAAAAATCATCCTTTGATCTGCGACGGATGTTGGTCTATATCAATTTGGAAGTTAATTTTGAGAAAAATCATAATTTTTGTAAATCGTAGAAAAGGTTAAAATACGTTTTTGACTAAAAGTAATATACATAAAATTTAATATCATGTACCGTTTTCCTCAAAGAAAAAATATTTCCAAAATTTTCAAATCAACCCTGCAGGCCCTAAAACACTGACCATATTAAATAATAGGGCTGATTTGAAACTATCCTTTTTTGTATGTATTTTTAAGCAAATTTATAGGAATCTATCCGATCTCTATAAAAATAAAACAAATTCTCAGAGATGGTGAAGCTTAGTCATGAACAGATAAAAAAGTCACGCTTTTAACCAAAAAAATATTGTTCATTTAAATAACGTTTTGATTTATCGAAAAGTTCCTACTGATAATTTGGAGTTATTTTAAACGTTCATTACTATCCAAATTCATGTGACGCAGTCATTGACCGAATATGGCAATATTATGGTATTTCTTGAATACTTTATTCAGAGGAAGGTACCATCCCAAGTAACATTTTTTCCCAGGAGTTCTACAAGAGCTCTTCAAGATAGCTACAGCATAGCAGTTTGGACTGCGGTAGGATAAAACTCTCCTCAAGTACTCTTCTAAACTCCTGAAGAAGTTTTGAAGAGAATTTTATCCTACCGCGGTCCAAACTGCTATGCTGTAGCTATCTTAAAGAGCTCTTGTAGAACTCCTGGAAAAAATGTTACTTGGGATATACTGGTGTGACATTGATAGGTTGAAGATGGTATGAAACCATACTGGCTTTGTAGAGAAGAACCTCTTGAAGTAGTTTTTAACAAAATTTAAAAAGTTTGCATAGTTAGTTAACTAAAAAAATAGTTAGTTAACTATAATCAGGATATCATTGAAAATAGTATCATGGTAATACTCTCAAAATGTCATGTTTTTCTCAATCAAAAAGTTTTGTAATAAAAAAAACGACAGCATTATCGATTATTTTTTTATAAATGGGAAATCGGGAAAAGTTGCCCCGACCCCTCTTTGATTTGCGTGAAACTTTGTCCTTAGGGGTAACTTTTGTCCCTGATTATGAATCCGAGGCCAGTTTTTTGATATCTCGTGACGGAGGGGCGGTACGACTCCTTCCATTTTTGAACATGCGAAAAAAGAGGTGTTTTTCAATATATAATGATATAATATTACCATGACTTTGTAGAAACATGAAAAAAATTGATTCATGCTGCATAACTAGTTTTGTTGACAACAAAAAAAAACATTTTTGTGAAAAATTCAATTTCTAATTAATTTGGAGCAAATTTTTTTTACAAATTTTGTTCAATAGCTGATGAGCTTAGTTAACCATCTACCTGCCAACCCAATTTTCCAGCTAATTTTAAGATTTTTGAAATGTATTGAATAGAAAAACATTTTAAATTTAAGAAAATTATAGGGTGGAAAGATTAATCAATTGACTTGTTTAATGTGACAGTCACAAGAACAATGTGTTTAACGGTGCACATCAACCAGAGCTTTTTGCACCAAGATTTCTGATTCACACATTTTATTATCTTCAAAATACAGGATCTTTCGAAATAATTTTTGATTCTAAAAAGCTGTCTTCAAAATTATTTACAACAGTTTTTGACTATTTTTACAGCATAATTGTTGCAGGATTGAGTCCGTAAGTTTGACAATTTTGAAATAAGAATACGACATCTTCTTTAGTTGCTGTGCACCGTTAAAAATGGTTTTTTTTGCCTTCCTCACCTTTCTGAGGAAAGGCTATAAAATCACTTGAAAAACGAAATTCTTAAATAGGCCACGTAAACCTCACGTAAACATATCGACTCAGAATCAAATTCTGAGCAAATGTCTGTGTGTGTGGTGGGATGTTGATAAAAAAAATGCACTGGATTATCTCGGCACTGGCTGAACCGATTTAGACCGTTTTGGTCTCATTCGATCCGTCTTGAGGTCCCATAAGTCGCTATTGAAAATTATAAAGTTCAGTTAAGTACTTCAAAAGTTATGCTGAAAAAACGATTTTATCAAAAGTTCGGAAGATAGTAAAAAGGGTGGTTTTGTAAAAAACCCCGTCATATTATATATTTTTAGAAAGGTATTCAAAAGACCTTTCCAACGAGTTCAAAAGATTGCAGATCTGACAACCCTATCAAAACTTATAAGCACATAAGTGCCCTGAATTATGAAGATCTGACTATCCAATCTGATGGTATGAATAAGGAATCAAGTTGATAGAACACTGAAAGGTCCGCCCTTTTGTATCTATTTTGGATAGCATTACCCTCTAAATGTGAGGAAGGCACCAACCACCTTAGGGTGGATTGAGTGACGTTTTTTTTTCAGAAGTCAACTGTGGATGTATTTTTTAGTAACATTTGCTATATTTGAAGTATGCAGTAATTTTTGTCCATTTATCCCAGACAAGAAAACATCCTTAGATTATTTATGGAATCAATCAAATAATTGAACTTTTTTTTGTTGTTTATTATTATCTTGTTTGTCATTTTTAGGAAGATTAAATGCGCTTTTCGAATCTTTATGTTTGCTTTTTTTATTTTTATAAGCTCACACCGAAGAAATACAGTTTAAATGTTTTACAACAACTAATTATTCAGTAGTGGTTTCAACCATGTAAAGAAAATATACATTACCCCAAAAATGTTTAAAATCTCGCAACTACAAGCATAACTCATGTGTTGGGTCTGCATAAATCACCGAAACGGCGAGATAAATCTTATTTAGAGAAAACAGTCATTAGCAGCACGGCAATAAAAATGTGTTTTAATTACCCACTGTTCTACTCTTTCAGAACAGGCAGAACAACCCTTTCGTTCCGTAATTAATGTTAACTTTCAGGATTCGCTCTGGCATATATATTCAAAACGACCAAAAAATCCGTCGGCGACGACGACGACGACGACCGCCATATGAGAAGATAATCATCTTCTTAATAAATATCTCGTATATATGCAAGAAAATGGCTTTTCGAGGTTAATAATTTAATGTGCGTGTGGCCTTTGGCAAACACAGAGTGGCAATCTTCACCGGCTGACATCATTAATATAAATTATCCTCCTGGTGAGAATTTTCCCGGGACCCTTAAAGAGACCACATTTGCCTACAACCAACAACAGTGTCAGTGGATAGTCATGTGGAAATAGGTGTGCCCTAAACCCTTTCGAGTGGATAAACATGTGGTTTGTTTGGTGTTGTGCCTTCGGGGCTGTTTTCACAGCTCATTTACACTTCGGAAAAGCATGTTCGTGGCATAAATTTTCATTATTTGTTGTAACTACAAATAATGAAAAAGGAAATTTTTCGAAATAAAAATACTGTCTCTAGAATTCGTAAATAATTTGAATTTTCGTCTATCTACATCAGCTCATAAGATCCATTTATCTATGTCGCCTATTTGTTTAGCCCGATCTCGTTCGCTTTAATTACAATCACGTACCCGTTCGAAGGGATGATTGGAAGGGTGCGGCGCAGGGAAAGTATCACATTGAGTGAGAAAAATGAAGTCGACTCTCATTCACAAAACCACCACCCCCGGAAAATGGCGCGGACTTTGACGGGGAAGAGCACGCGAGGAGAGCAAATTGCAAAGAAATTTCCCACCGGAATTTCGTTCAGCTTCGAGATTTGATGGAATTGTGCGAAGGTGTGGAAAGCTGGGCCTGGCCGCAAAGAAATTAAACGACTCCGGGATGAGGATGATGATGATGCTGTCGAACTCGGTGGGTGATGAGGGAGCCAGCGTCGGGTGGAATAAAATAAAACCAAATTGCATTTACTTTGGCCCTAAGGTTTTCTGCGAGCAAAGGGTTCGGGACCGGATTGGATTGCGGTAATCAAACTTATCATTTTGGCAGGGTGGGATTGACTGGTGGAAAAATGTAAGACGATGGTATCACAGAAGGAAACCAATTTTCCTATGAAGGACGGTCAGGAAAATTTGCGAATGACGAAGGTGGAGACGATGCTAATCATGCGAGATGTCGGGATTGATTAATGGAAGTAGTGACGGAATTATTGATGATTTTAATGGAATTGTACAGAAAGTCTGAGGGAGCCATGGTTTGATTTCTTCCATATTTTTAAAGGGAAAATTAATATCTTTTGAATATAGTTCAGTAAAGTTAACTATTTTAGGCGGAATTGGGCATCAAGTTTGTTAGGGCTTATCCACAAACCACGTGGACACTTTTTTTGGGTAATTTCAATTCCTCATACAAATTTAAGTGTTTTTCATACAAACTAACATTGCATAAAACCGAAAAAAAAATTTGGGTTAATCTGAGTTTTTGTGAGAAATATTCAGAATACACTCCAACTTTAAATAAACTTTAGTTCTTAACAAAGAAGTCATGACGTTCAATTTGATAAAGAAGGAGATAATCTTTCGATTTATGTCTTTTCAGCAATTCTCCACGAAAACAGCATGATTCGAAAAAAAAGTTCTCCGATCGGACTCAAAAATTTTCTGGGGTTTCCTTGGCCGATAGAATAGTATAGTATAGGGTATTAGATAGGCTTTTAAAAAAATAGTTCAAAGTTTCAAATATCTAGTCTAACAATTGAAAAGGTCAAATGAAAACATAAAATGCTCTTTTGAGGGTCTCGGGACCAAAGAGCATATGTCTGAAAATATTTTTATCAGATTCCTCGGAAAATTTTACATAATATATCACAAAATTGTAAAGCTATGGTTTCAATATTCCAAGATACGATTTTTTAAAAATAAAAACTAGGGTTTTCGACGCGCCGCGCGCAAAGCTGGAAAATGTCGAAAACGTCAAATAATAGATTTTTTTCAATCAAACTGCGATAAATTAAAAATTTAAGCGATGGCCTATACATGTTACGGTACCAAAATTTTCGTAATTGAAATACGTAAATAAAATTCCGGTTTTCGGAAAAATTAAATCGTGATTATTGTATTGTTTTTTTTTTGGTTGCACAAATTTTAGTGCTTTTCATATAAACTTACAATGCAAAAAATGGGTTAAATCTGAGTTTCAGTTAGAAAAGTTTATGTATTTTTAGAATATACCCAAATTTTGAATAAACTTTATGTTGTTCTTAACGAAGAAGTCATGATATTCAATTTGATAAAAAGGAGACAATCTTTCGATTCTTGTCTCTTTTCATATTTTCAACTGGATAAATAATTCAACTGAAGAATGCAAGGCAGGCAATTATAATTTTGGCTGAATTTGCATTTTCGTTAGACATCTTTTCAGAGTTAAACTGAAAATAGACTAAATAAATTTCAAAATGGCTTGAAATAAAAAATACCAATACTCTATTTGTAGTTAAGGATAGGGACTACACTGGAAAAAATAATACACGGTAAAAAAATTGTCATTTTTTATTTAACTTTTTATCACTCAAACTTGATTTGCAAAAAAACACTATTTTTATTATTTTTTTATATGTTTTCGAGGACACAAAATGTCAACTTTTCAGAAAATTCCAGGTTGTGCAAAAAATCTTTGACCGAGTTATTAATTTTTTAATCAATACTGATTTTAAAAAAAAAAAATCGAAATATTGGTCGCAAAAATTTTTCAACTTCATTTTTCGATGTAAAATCAAATTTGCAATCAAAAAGTACTTTAGTGTAATTTTAATAAAGTGCACCACTTTCAAATTATATCCATTATTAAGTGACTTTTTTGAAAATAGTCGCAGTTTTTATTTTTTTTTTAAATGAGTGCACATTAGGGTGCCCAGAATATGAAACTTTTTTTCAAAACCTCGCTCCACAAGCAGAATATTGTTCCTTGACCTATTTTAGGACTCTGGGCCAAATATGAACAAAATCGGACATCATTTACACATTGATACTCGGAGGTGAAGTTTGCATGGAAAAAATCGAAAAAATGTATGGAAAACTCAAGTTTCTTACGGTTTGGTCAGCACGGTGCGCTACTTCCATCCAAATATTACCAAAAGTGAGTGACCGATTTTGCTCATATTTGACCCAGAGCCCTAAAATAGCCCAAGGAACAATATTCAGCTTGTGGAGCGAGGTTTTGAGGAAAAGTCCCATAATCTGGGCACCCTAATAGCACATTTGAAGTTAGTTATTTGAAAAAATTACTGTAGAATTGATCGGTTGATTCATATTTTCTACGATTATGATAACCTGATTAATTTGTAATCTAAATAAATGTATACACTCTAAAAAAAAACTTCTTTTTAACGGAAATGTTCTTCAAAGCATGTCTCCCTTCTTTCCGGTCACGTTCCAAACCAAACGATTCGTTAGCAAACACATCGCTCCATCCGGTCTCAAGAAAGCAAGAATCGCAATCACAACCCCCGTAATTAGCAGTAACACGATCCTCGTATGATGATGGTGCGAAATAAAACAAGGGTTGTACGACAGTGATTACACAAGACAAGACGAAACCATCCGACACAAACATTAGTTCGGGGGAAAAGCGCAATTGTAATGATGTGAGAAGTAATGACACTCGCTATCAGCGCAAGTTCCTTTCTTTGCTCCTTTCTTCTCGTGTCCCGTGTTTTACTTATATGGTCCAATCCAAACGGCTGTGATTTCTTTCTTCAGGACCTTCCGGGGCGACCAAAAAAGGGGAAAAGTCCTTCCGAGGACAAGATAGTGGTGAAAGGAAAGTAAATAAAAATAAAATAAAATGAGCTTCTTTTACGTTCGAGGAAGGCGGAAAATTATCAACTCCCAGCGGGAAAATCAAAGTTGGGACGGTCTGGGGGTTAGTTTGGAAGATTGCAGGTTTTTTGGCTGTTTAAGCCGTTGTAAAAAAATACACAAAGGATCATTTGGTTCGAACACCTCTTTCCGCGCACAAAGGTTATGCAAATTATCGATTATTCGCACAAATGACCCAAATTCAACAAAACCCTCCAACCCCCACAACAACAGCAATAACAATCAGGCATGAAATGTGTAATTTAATCACCGAAATTGACAATACCTCGTCCCGGTCGTCAATTATTAATCAGCAAACAACATTGGTAAACCGTGCAATTTTCATCATTTGTAGAGATGATTCCGGCGGTGGTGAGTAAGAGCATAATTGCCGCCAAAAGAAGCAAAGTAGGGAACCCTCGACCTCGAGTTCATATTTTGCTCAATATCGCAAAACGACCGGGCGGTTCGATTCGAATAATTGAATTAATATTCAAATGCGAACATTTTCCGTCCCGCACGCAATCGACCGCCGAAGAAGACATTGACGAAGTTCGTGTAACGGTTTGCTAATGCTGCTATGCTGCTGAGACAGCCCTTGGAACGGCGAACGGCAGGTCCACGGAATATGCACTGAATAAATAATGCTCGCGTAGATATAAATTCTGCTGAGATGAAGGTTGCACTTTGTCACAGATTCGCTTGCCTTCCCCATAATTGAGGGATTTGGAAGTGGTGCAATTTTCCGTTCAATTGAGTTCAGGCCGATTGAAAGTCAACCTTCCGCAGACGATTATCGGTTACATGCTTGCGAATTTCAGGACGGGGTGCGTTGAGTGGTTGGTTGGTTTCGGAAAACTTTTAGATTTTTGAACAAAAAATTAAATAATGTTTCAAAATAGCTTTACAGAATGCACCACACACACTTGACGTAATTAAATTTTAATATAAATATGTTGGATAATTACAATATTAATTGAAAACAAAATATTTCGAGTTAAATTAAATAGTTAATGGAAAATGTTTTCCATCATTTCTAATTGCACTTTGTTGCGACAAAGTACAAACGACAAACCAAAGGGAAACGCAAAAACTGATTTTTAAAAAGTTTTTTCCTGAAATCGCGATAACTCGTTATGGTTACGAGCAAACTAATATAAAATTAAAATTTTGAAATTAATCAAAAATCATGCAACAAAATTGAAAAAAAAATCTGAATTATACAGATTAAAAAATTACATTACGTTTTACTTTTGTTAACATTGAACAACATCGAAATCTAAAAGAGTTTTTAAAACATTTTAAAAACGTTTTCTGATGAAAAAATACGTTTTTTAAATTTTGAATCCGGAACTTACATGTTCCTTTGACAAAAAAATTCCAACTCATCACCATTTCGATTTGTAAATTATTAAAAAAAAAACATGGAAATCACAGGGGAATAGGGAAACTTCTTCCGATTTCGTCTGAGTTGGCAAAGAATTACTTTACTGTAGTTTTAATTTCCACACAAATTTTGTGATTTTCCTTATTGTAATGTGTTTAAGGGATAAATAATTACATCTTTTGCTTCACAGTACATGATAATAAATATTATAGACCATTTTTTCTAAAAAATATTTTTAGTGCTAAATAAGACCGAAGATTTTTTTCAATGAAGAAATGATTTTATTTTCAACTATACGAAAAGGATTAAAGCCACCTTCAGTGCAATTTTTTTCGAAAATATTTTTAAAAGATTTGTCCCTCGGCTCTGCCCGTTGTCGAGAGTAGAGGGGGCAAAAATTAAAGTAACAAGCCTAATTCTCAACATATGAATGAAAAAAGTGTTTTAAAATGCATTTTACACTACACAGAAAAAAATGTAAATTTTGAAGCTGTAATTTTGGAAGGTTGCATATTACCTCTTTTATGATGTAATTTTACCTCAATTTAGACTGAAAAAGTGACATTACACCAGAAAAGTGGTAAAATTACACATTTCCAGAGTTAAAATTACACCTTTTTTCTGACATTAAAGATGTACCCCTTCCCAGATGTAATATTACCATGATTTTTTTTTCTGTGTAGTTCAGTTGTTTTGCTATCATCAGTTTTTTTAAATGAAAGATTTGACGATAACAAAAAATTTAGCGAAAGAAAATCTTTTTGCGGTACTGTAAATCAAAAATTTTCAAAAACTCTTAAGATTGTTCAATAAACCTAAACACGTAAAATATGACTGTAAAAGCAGGGGAATGATTTCACTTAAATTTCCTTTACCATTTTTAAGTTGGAATATCGATGTCTCATTGTCAATTGATCTTTACTCTATTTGTCTTGTACTTAACCTTCCAAGACCCAACCCTGCTTCAAGATGGGCGTCGATCAAGGAAAACGCTTAAAATCCTATAATTGTTTAACCAATTATGAATCATCAAAAAGAATTGGAGAATAGTACTATAAGAATCGTGGCAGAATAGTGGCAGTGCGTGGCCGAATGGTTACGCTGTCCGCTTTGTAAGCGGATGATTCTGGGTTCGATTCCCATCTGCTGCAACCTTCCATCGGATGAGGAAGTAAAATGTCGGTCCCGGCCTTGGTTGTTAGGCCGTTAAGTCATTCCAGGTGTGAGAGTCGTCTCCATGCCATAAGTACAAACAACACACCAAACCAAGCCTACTCCGGTGGAATCGCTGGCGGCGGTTGGACTCACAATCCAAAGGTCGTCAGTTCAAACACTGGGATGGAAGGTTCCTTGGAGTAAAAGAGGTTTGGGTGCTCTCCCCATTCAAGCCTTCGGACTCCTAGGTTCGAGCAGAAACTTGCAATAGAGACCACAAAAGACCCGGGGGTCGTTAATGTGGATGGTTTGATTTTGACTATAAGAATAAAAATTAACCCATCAATGCACAGCAACTAATTTTGTTTACACACAGCAAAAAATCCGATGGTAAAATCGCATGCAAAAGCATGCACATCACCTTCGTCAAAATAAACACTTAATATTACACACTGCATGTACAATTTTTGCAAACACAAAAAAAAGTTGCAACCGACGGGATTCAAACCCAGCACCAACAGTAAGGACTGGCGCCTTAGCCCACTCGGCCATCAGACCGATGTAAAGCTGTAAGGATAAACGCATATATGAGCTTGACATTTCGGTCAAGTAGGTTTCCCATACTGATGGGCTACATATTTCAGAGTGTAAAATCACATAAAATTGCATAAAGTACTGCAATATTTATTTTACACCCAGACCTTTTACACTCAGCTGGATTACTACTTTTTTAGCTGTGCACTTATAGTTTTATTTTAGGTATTTCTTTTTTTCATTTTATCAACGGATCCCGGATAATTTTACATAGAAATCAATGAAAACCTCAAACTAAAGTAAACCGAGGATCAGCAATATAACTTTTATAAAATTTTATCAGAAAGAAAAAAATTAGTTAATTTTTGAAGCAAACTACCACACTAGGAAAAACGATAAAGTCAACAGTGTGAAGAAAGCATGCCATAGATGACAGAGAGCATTTTACTCTCAAGTTCATTCTAAAGGGCATGACTCCCACAGACAAATCCGAAGCCATTTTACTCTCTAAACTGTAACAGATTGTATCAAATTTAAAATCTGCTAAACTCACCTCAACCAAAAAGACAACCACTTCTCCAACCACAAGTAAGGTAGGCATTCAACAGTCAAGTCACACTGGTCAGCCTTCCCAGAGCTGCAAATACAAACCAATATCCGATCGAAACACAAGCCCAAAGCCCAAACACACATCGGCTAGCCACGGATGACAGAGCCTTACAATGCACGCAGTAATTAAGACTGACTTGTTCCAACATCCACCAACAGCACATCCGAGTTGGGTCCATCTATTCTGGTTTTGTGACCAGCGTTGAATCCACACAAAGCAAGTGGAGTTTGGTTGGCCTGATGTTAATAAATTTAAACTACCCCTTAACCAACCCCTAATGACAACCCTTCTCCTGCGCCACACAAAATGCAATGATGCTGAAATGACCTGCTGGGGAAGGGTGAGTCGAATCGGTTTGCATTTGCATTGCCACATAATGATGTGCGTGTTGTGTGTGTGTGTGTTTTAAATCTTGCACCAAAAGTGGCGAATAATTTATGCCCTTGGTAATGCAATAATCGGCTCTCGAGCTTGTGGAATATATCACCCACGCCGTGACAACTCTATTGACAGTTGACATCGTAATTGACGTGAACAAATGTTGTCCACTAATCGATCCAATTGTTGGCGCGATTGAGGGAACCACAATTTGTCGCAATATTAAAGGGTTATTTTTGCTGCACAATTAAATTTCAACATTCAAGCAAATCAAGACATCGCCAAAACATCTACCCCTCAATTCCCAACCCAATTTAACCAAAATTTAGCAATCCAACCGAATTCCAGCGCACTAAATGAAGCAAATAACGGAACCCCCAGAAACTCCAGCCCAATGATGGTTGGTTCCAAATCTAGCCTCGAAACCGCAAACGTTGCGGGAAATCACGCTCATCAAGTGCCGGGGTTAATCCAATTCGCGAAATGATTCAATTATTGCGGTTCCTCGGTTACTCTATAGCCCAGCCACACAGACTGATTGTACCAGTGCATTGTGGAAAAGGCGGAAAATTCAAATCAAGAGTGAATGCCACTTTCCCTCGGTCGTTACCATCACACTGTAGTTGCCGCCCCTAGAAGTTTAGTCGGAATCTTGTCACTCAAAAAAAAAAAAAACAAACCATCCACATTAACGACCCCCGGGTCTTTTGTGGTCTCTATTGCAAGTTTCTGCTCGAACCTAGGAGTCCGAAGGCTTGAATGGGGAGAACACCCAAACCTCTTTTTACTCCAAGGAACCTTCCACCCCAGTGTTTGAACTGACGACCTTTGGATTGCGAGTCCAACCGCCGCCAGCGATTCCACCGGAGTAGGCTTGGTTTGGTGTGTTGTTTGTACTTATGGCATGGAGACGACTCCTACACCTGGAATGACTTAACGGCCTAACAACCAAGGCCGGGACCGACATTTTACTTCCTCATCCGATGGAAGGTTGCAGCAGATGGGAATCGAACCCAGAATCATCCGCTTACAAAGCGGACAGCGTAACCATTCGGCCACGCACTGTCACTCAAGAATGGTAGATTAAAAACTATGCTCAAATTGGGATTTGTTTATTGAAGTTATTTTTTTGTTAAGATAATGCTTTTAATTAAAAAAGTATTGTTCGAATTACAGAAAAATTGATTTGCTAATCATTTCAGTCTTTAAAAACATTCAACAACAACGATTGTTGAATCTTCAGCTGATCTGATCTGTCAAATTGAATGCAAATGTCAAATTACTGAATTTTCAGCATAATAATTTGAAGTGTTTCTTTTGCTGAAATTCCATTTTTTTTGGTATCAGTTTACTGAAATTTCCAGAGTCTCGGCCCGAAACTTCAAACACGAACAAAAGCATCGAACCGAAGATTGATGGCAATGAAGTTTTGGAATTTTGACAGTTTGGAACGCATGAATTACCCCATTATCGGTTTCCCGCATGGGTGATGTGGAAATTGTTGCACATGGCTGAAGTTGGGAATTGTGCAACTTATTTTAATTTAAGCTAAATTTCAAAATTTAAACACGAATCTACAGCGAATCGATGTGAAATTCTAAAGATACATTAAAGGCACGATGATTTGATGTGCAATCTTGATGAGAATTTTGATTGGTTTGAATTGAAAAATAATAATAAAATAAATTCTGGTCTAGAATTTAACGAAATTTTGACTGTTTTGCACACCCAAAATTCAGAGTCGAGATAATCGTTCTCTCAAAATTTATTGAGGGCTCAGTGCCAAAATCGATAGAATAATGGTACCAACTCACACCATCATAACAATTGAGTTCATTCGTTAGTTGAATCAATAAATCGCCAACAAGTGTCATACATCGACTTCTGACTTCTCTTTGGTCACCAAGCTGTGGTGGCCGAGGCAGCTAAGTCATAGGATTGGTTTATCAAAGGTCTCTGGTTCGATTCCCGTTGTCGACACTTTTGGTTTTTTGTTTGACGGATGAACTTTTTTTGCAAATGAACCACGAGAGAATAGTTCTATCGCCCATCTCGAGCTGTGTTCTCTGCGTCCGTGAATGGTACCACTATTCTCTCGACTCGAGACCATCATTCTCTCGGACTAGCGCTGCCAGTTTTGGGTGCAAGACTTAATGTTATTGCACAATGGTTATAGATTTTTTTACAAAAAAGTAAATTTTTCGGTTCATCCACGAACAATCCCATGTTTGTAAACAAACGACGCCATATTGCCAATGTTGTTCAGTAGCTCATATCAGGCCATCGCCCTGAAAATTTCAGTAAACTATCTATCAAAGTGACAAATGTCAGTTAACTGAAAATTCAGTAAAGCTAAATAACTTAATCATTTACTGCAATTTCAGTAGATGAAAATCCAGTAAACTGGATATCAGAGAAAATAATTTGGTTTGTACATTTTTAGTGTAAAATTGTTGAATTATCCACATAATCACGATTGAAAAAAGAACTAACACTTTCATAAATTGTGTCCTAAAGCCCTACGTCAATTTTTATGTACAACGGAAAAATACTCAATTTTGAACACTTTTTCATTTTAATGCAAAAAAAAATTGACAACCTTTTTTCAATGGATCAACTATGGGTCATTCCATCTGAAGCGGAACAGCATTTGAAAATTACCCTCTCCGATCCTGCTCAAATTTGGCAGGGCTGTTGATACTATCAAAACATGCAAGAATCCCGAATTTCATCCAAATCGGACCACCCCCTCCATTTTTGTACCCTCCCAAAAAATCGACTTTTTGCCGATTTTTGAGCAAAACCCCTATCTTCAAACGGCGATAACTCAGGAACCACAAATCTTAGAGGGTCGGTCTTAGACTCAATTTTGAAGGAAATTGGACGTAGAGTCCATTTCCGTGATCGAAATGTTGATTAATTTATTTTTTCTACCTGTATTGCGCAATTGAAAACTTTAAACGGCCGTATCTCAAAACACCCCAACTTATTTTTTTTATTTGACCTCACCATCGTGTTCCCCGGCCAATTTTACACAAGAATCACTTATCGACAGAAATGAATATGTTTCGTTCCAGAGATATCGAATTTTAAAGTTTTGTGTTTTCGAGATTACCTTCATCAGCTTCATTCGCCGCATCTGCTAGAAGCACACAGGCGGGCTGATCAATAACTGCTACCTGGTCATTTATTGAAATAATATTTCATCATAAATAATCTTGATCAAATTGGGCAAAAAATAACTGTATAACACTGTAGGAAACTGGAGTTTAATCGCGAATGTTTATTTGCTCAACCACAGGACAGAGCAATAACGACACACAGTAAAGGGCAGAATTGGATTCCGACGAAGCGAGCAGGAAAATGCAATTAATCTTGTTAGTAACACTGAACAATAAGTGCACGATACATTATTGAGTAAAAAATATGAATTGAAATGAATAAAATTTGTTGATACGTTGTACTCTAGTGAAGGACGATCACAAGGAGTAGGAAAAGGATTTCTGGAAATTATAAAATTGAAAAATGTAAGAAAATCACAAAGTTTGATCTGCTGCAAAGCGGCAAATTCCCCAAATTTAGTTGCGATGATTTTGACACCGTCCGAACAACAGTTTTTTTTCTTCTTTCATTCTTGGATTCTTGGAACACAATACGGCTGCTGTCCTCACGTGTAAGGATTTTTTTTTAAATTGAATGTACCTTGACCAAAATCATCTTTTAATCAAATGAAGCTGGCTCATAATATAAAAATTGATTTAATATGATCAATCTTTTAATCCATAAATCAGGTTTGCCAAATTATGGTAAAGTGTCAATAATAAACATTAATAATAAAAATAATAATAATAAAGCAGGTTTTGGGGTTTTTGCTGAATGGCACTATTTTGCTACCGCTTATGATAAAGGCCCTAGTCATGGCCTCGGAGGTACTCTAAAACGGTTAGCAACATGTAAAAAACGGTGCATTCAAAATAACCCAATAAATATTCCTTTCACAAAAATAGATTGATCAAGGTAGTGGAACAGCATCTAATTCCAGCGTTCCTCTAATGTTGCCATATCAGCACTTTGGCATTCAATTACAGCTGATTAAAAGCGTTTTCGACTGAAATCGAGAGATAAATAGCTCAATAAGAAGTGAACAAGCAAGTTTCTATCAAAAGTTTTGCAAAATTTGTTGTTTGAATAGTGAAAATGAGCAAATTGGACGAAACTAGGAGCGTGGACTTAATCTGCCAAACATACGAGAATTTCCCCTATTAGCCATTTGAATAAATATTTGCGTAAAATTATAAAAATATAAATTAAATCAATCATCTCCCGAAACACCAGGTAGCAGTTATTGATCAGCCCGCCTGTGATGCGGCGAATGAAGCTGATGTAGGTAATCTCGAAAACACTAAACTTTAAAATTCGATATCTCTGGAACGAAACATATTCATTTCTGTCGATAAGTGATTCTTGTGTAAAATTGGCCGGGAAACACGATGGTGAGGTCAAATCAAAAAAATAAGTTGGGGTGTTTTGAGATACGGCCGTTTAAAGTTTTCAATTGCGCAATACAGGTAGAAAAAATAAATTAATCAACATTTTGATCACGGAAATGGACTCTACGTCCAATTTCCTTCAAAATTGAGTCTAAGACCGACCCTCTAAGATTTGTGGTTCCTGAGCTATCGCCGTTTGAAGATAGGGGTTTTGCTCAAAAATCGCCAAAAAGTCGATTTTTTGGGGAGGTACAAAAATGGAGGGGGTGGTCCGATTTGGATGAAATTCGGGATTCTTGCATGTTTTGATAGTATCAACAGCCCTGCCAAATTTGAGCAGGAGAGGGTAATTTTCAAATTTGCACTTTTTCGTGCACAGTTGAGATGGAATGACCCCTATGATCCCTTTGGAACGAGCTATCAAGTAGGACCATTTCTGTCAAGAAGGGCCGAGAAGTTATTTGTTTTAAATAATTTAAAAATCCATTTTAAATCCTTTGCGATTATACAAAGGGTCATTATACACAGGAAAATATGCTTTTTCGTTGTGAACAACAATATCAGCAATTTAAGCCTCATTTTAGGACCCAATTTTTTATTGAATTTATTTTTAATCCCAAGCCCAACATATTTTTTAGAGCAATCAGGACAAATCGGTCAAACCAAACAAACCGGAAACCTTTGACACTTTGATTGACTTCTGACGTATTTTTATTTTGCCAAAACAGGTCGGTACCTAACAACACACACACAATTTAATCGAATTAGTTGACACTTCATGCTTCCAGCTCCGAACCACCTCTGAAAATTTGATGACTTCATTTAGCCACCGCCATGCCGACCAAATTTGACTTCCAACTGATCCGTGACAAATTCTCTAACCTCAATAAAAAAAAGCTGTGAAAATTTTCGCGGTAAACTTGATACCACGAGAAAAAAAAGACCTCGCGTTCACCAAGAAGGTGTGGAACGCTCAGTCTTGCTTCGCAGGGAGGTTTTTCTCACCTCCCGGGGGAAAAGCTACCATACCCGGGGAAGACAATTTAAAATTTATTTTATTATTCATGAAGTTTTTCTCGGTGCTCATTTTTTTCCGAAACCGTACCAAATTCATGAATTTCCAAGTGGCGTATTGTACCGTGAGGTGATGTCTAAATTTTCTACATTTTGCACTGGATTGGAGGGAAAAGTGAGAACAAACTTTGCGGTGGGATGGTGGAATTGAAAATAAAAATAATCAGTATTCATTCACACCCTGGCCATGGTCAGTGGAGAGTAGATTGAATTGCTTTCGGTTTGCTTGAAGTAATCTAATTTGATTGCGCAACCCTGAAAAAAAAATCAGAAAATTTTCCGCATCAAATCTACGGAAGAAACCCGGCCAAGGTGTTAATTACCGCTTACACAGTAGGCTTTGTCGAAGAATGAAAGACTGAACAAACAGAAGCAACCCTTGTTAGAGACCGGTTCGCGTTTTTCCACCCCTGGGGAACAATACTCGTTCTAACCTCCGTTTGCAGAGCCTTGGTTAGGACATTTAGCAAACAAACGAGCAAGCGGCTAAGGTCCAACATCATCGGATCGAATATTGACTTCTGGTCGAACACAAACCATGATGAGGCGCACAGGAGGAAGGGTGGTGAAATTGTACCGAAAAGCATATATTTGCACAAGACGATTGGAGGTTATGTTGATGTTTACGGTCGGCGCGCAGAGATATGCTGCAGGGTTGGCAGTTTTGGCACATGCGAATCCTTCTGCCTTCCTGCAAGGTGGTTGAATGATAAAACAAGAATCGAGGAACTTTTATTGGCCTGTAATAAAACAATAAATTTTATGTGTTTGAATCTGTTTATTTACTCTAATGTTTACATTTATCTTGCGGATTGTATCGTCGTTTTGTTAAGCAATTTGAGCTGTGTTAAATGTGAGACAAGGTAAGATAAAATTCTAACCAGATTTCGGGTTTGGCTTTTATTAAGAACTTAAAAAGTGGAGAAATCATGAGAAAAGGTTTTTTCAAATAACATTTTTGTCTATGGATTAGGCCGATGCAAATATTTGTTCAAAGTTTTTGTCCTCTTCGGCTCTGGCCGGGGACGAGGGAGAGGGGGGGGGGGGGTGGTAGTAGTAAAAATAATATAAACAGTGAAATAACTAGCCATAGTCTCAACATTTGTATGAAAAAAAAGTGTTTTAAAATGCATTTTACACTTGTTCAGTTGTTGTAAATCAAATGTAAGATTTGACGAAAACTTTATACATCCAAAATTGTAAAAAAATTAAAAGAATTTTGAATAAACTCAAACATGCTAAAAATAATTCTAAACTCAGGGATTGCATTTTATTGATTTCAGCTGATTGCACTCAAATTTTCATTGCAATTTTGAAGTTTTTTGAAAAATATTTTTGTTTCCAGATTTTTCGGACCGATTTCGATTATAACTTTTTTGCAATTCCGTCGTGAAACTACTTGCTTTTCCTGTCATTCTTGAACGACGAAATAGCCTACTTTTCTGTACCAAAAATAACAGAATCGAATAGCAACTCTTTTCAAAAAAAAATCTGAAAAGTTCTCAAATGGGTGCTGAAAAGTTGAACTTTTCTGCACTTGTTTTGAAAAGTAACACTTTTCCACATTTTTTTTTATTTAAACGATTTATTGACAAAATACATGAAAATTTGACATAAAATTTCACTCAGTGTGTGTTTTTTGGAATTGCAAAAAATGTTGTATGGAACTCATTGCAAAACTTGTTTTTTTTAGCACTCTTCGTATTTATCCAACTCGGTGAACCTCGTTGGATAAATGTACGATTCGTGCTGAAAAAAACCTCTTTTTGCAACTTGTTGCATAAACTACTATTTTCCTTCAGTTAATTGGGTTCTTGGTTTGATTTTTTTTTTAAATTATAACCAAATATAAACAAAAATCTATAATTTGACAATTTGGCTCAATTCTGAGGGCAGATTTTGATTCATGAGCATGAGCATGAGCATGAGAGACCACCCATGGTTGTCCTTCTCCGTTGCTGAACAGGACCGTAATATCCTATCAGCACAACGGATCATACGCTTCAACGATCTAGTGATGTTTCCCTTATCAACAGCATGCATGAATGCGCTGAAAAGATAAAACATCAAGATCATCAAAACTAGAGCTGCTGCAGATAGGAAACAGTCGTTGGCCACCAACGGCGCCCGCCATGTCAGTTTGTAGATCTCGGAGGGGACGGGACGGGAATGTTAGTTAGCACAGGCTGCTACCAAGGGTGGGTTCTATACGATATCCACACCCCCGCGTGTGCCGGAAAACTACTTCTACTTGGGATTTTGTTAGTAGGAAAGGGTAATGGTCAGGATTCATCATAGAAGATGATGATGTGACCCAAATAATCAGTAAGTTTTGTTTAATGGGGTGATGTATTATTCCCAAGGCAAGCGATCGAATGCTGCTGTTGAGACTATTCCCGTTTATTTGTGATTAATTTAAGATTAGATGGATTATCCTAGACAGCCGGCTGTGGAAAGATAAAACCACAAAGAAAGTATTTCACAGGTAAGATATTAAACTCTACATAAAGCTTCTAGTTCGAATGGATCATAGACAATTTAAACTTTTGAATAGTTATGACATTAACGACCGATAACTGATGTGTTTTGAAGCTACAAGTCTGAGGGCAGATTCAGATTCAGCGGACAAAGTTATATGAAAAAATATAATAAAATACATCAATTAATACAACTATTTATATTCATTTTTTCAGCATTTGTAGTGCTTGATCTCTCTTATTTAATGCAACCTAATGCTTAAAATGCGGCTTGCGCTTTTTCGTGATATTTGAATTTTAAAATCTCATCTTTTCACCTTAAAATGACTTTAACTTCTGACACTAAAGTCCCAAATTAATTTTCAAAAACGAAAATTGTTATTTAGAACATTGAAAGTGATCACAATAACACTTTTCCCTAAACCCTGAATTGCAACGTCAAAAAACTAAGTTTCAAACAGTTCAAAAGTTGCCTCTTCCTCTCCCAGATTTATTATTCAACATTTTTTAATAGCAAAATCAATCAATAATATTAAAAAGGTTAAATTCGAAATAAATTCACGGTTTTAAACCTTAAACAATATTTTTTGTTCCCAAAATTCAAGAAAATATTTCTTATGATTCAACCCCAAATATTATTTCGTTCACGTAGCCCAAGACGTTCGCCGCAATGATTTATTAACTAGCCAGGACGTTCTATCAAACTCTTGACCATTGTTTCGTTCTGCTAGCTGTTCAAAAACAATTCTCCTCTGTCCACGCGAGGGTGAAATATTGTTTTATTTCATAACTCTGCAAACAAGAAGCAAAAAAAACAAAGTCCAACTTGAAGTGGCGTGCGATTTTTTTTGTTTTCCTGAGATGTATTGCTTTTTTACGAGTTCCAAAACGAGGAAAAATTAATTTCAACTTGTGAGTTTACTTCCTCCGTTTTATTTGCCGCTGTGAGAGAGTTTACCCTCAAAAATCCTGGGGTTATTTATTGTCTTGATTAAATTCTTTATTTAAGCTTTCCGAAGGGGACATACTCAGATCGTGACGTTAAAAACTTTCAAGAAATCCCGTAACCGATGCCACTTTCGCACCTAGGCTGATACGGTGACGCGACCCCCTTAATGAACGGTGGCGCTCATCACATTAATTAGCTTTTAATCAGCAAAAGTGTCATAAAATTAAAATTTTAATTACAATCGCCCACAGGAGACACGTTTCAACGCGCGCCCCGACTTGCGCTTTTCTTCGCCGAAACCGAGCCGAGGTTAATTTTTGTATTTATTTAGTCGCAACTTTTTTCCCGCGCGCGTAAGACGCCTCCCCTTAAGAGTTTTCCCCCGCTTCTTAAGGCGGGAAGCGGCAAGCGTCAAATTACAAACTTTTTCCCCGGGTTTCGAAATAAAAAGGCGACAGATTGTGGTGGTTCACGGAGGAGTGCGGGGCCGGCCACTTGAATTTTATGACCTGGCAAACAATCTGCCACTTCCAGCTCGTATAATCATTAGTTATGCATTAAAAATTTGTCGCAAAGGAGGACTTTCTCCGGTTTGGTCGAAGCAGGCCGATGAACAATTTAAAATAATCACCAAAATACAATGGCTACTGTGGGGGTTGTAGGAAGTTCCTGCTGGATCAAAGATGGCTGCGAGTAGATGGGAAATGAAGAGAAATGTCAAATCTCCATGGTGTATTATTTCTTTATTGGTCATGGACTATGATATTTTCGACACAAACGCAAACATTTTAAGGCTGCCCAGGAAAAATAAAGTCTGTATTCAATATTTAAGATTTTTTCGTGGACGACTGATAAATGCAGAAACCGAACAATGTTTTCGAAAAATCTGATTTTTGTGTTCGGTAAAATTCACCAATTATCGATTCGTTCAATTGGGATGAAACAAAAGTTCAATCTTCGACTTGATTAATTTTAACGATTGTGTCAAGAACCAGCGTTTCTGCTTATCAAAACTATTAAAATTGCTCTTTTCTTAGTTTTTGCATTCTGATTTATAATGATCCTTTTTGAGCCATGTATCTACTAAGCTTTCTTTTTTTATTTTTTATGATTTGGATATAGGTAACTTTTGCACTGTTGAAAAATGTATTTTTTTGTTTATTTTTATTTTTGTATTTTAAAATCGCTTGTATTTATAAGTTGTTGTTTTGTTTTGGTCTTTAGAATATTTTACCTACATTTGTTTTTATTATCCCCATTACTTTTTTTGCATGTGTAATCTTTTTCAATAAAATTAAATTATTAGCATTTAAATTGAAGCAAGTTTCGTAAAAAAAACATAATCTGGAACATAACGAAAATTATTGCAAATTTATGTTCAACTAAAAATATAAACAATGGTGATAATTTTTTGAAAGTCAACAATTTTTGAAAAAATATGCTGATATTTCTGTTTGACATTTCTGTTTGACATGTATCCTTAACATACCTCATAAACCTCGTTTCGTTCAAGTGTCGAAACATTGTAAAAAATGAATTTCCTGCAAGTAAGAAAGATAATTTAATTCACTACATTTTATCGTTTCAAACTTCAACAACTTCATACGATAACACATCCCAGTTGAGCAATTCTCTACGAAATCGGTCTTTTTTCTTCAATTTTAATTTTTGTATTTTTTAATCCGACTGAAACTTTTTTGGTGCCTTCGGTATGCCCAAAGAAGCCATTTTGCATCATTAGTTTGTCCATATAATTTTCCATACAAATTTGGCAGCTGTCCATACAAAAATGATGTATGAAAATTCAAAAATCTGTATCTTTTGAAGGAATTTTTTGATCGATTTGGTGTCTTCGGCAAAGTTGTAGGTATGGATACGGACTACACTGGAAAAAAATAATACACGGTAAAAAAAATTTGGTGATTTTTTTATTTAACTTTTTATCACTAAAACTTGATTTACAAAAAAACACTATTTTTAATTTTTTTTATTTTTTGATATGTTTTAGAGGACATAAAATGCCAACTTTTCAGAAATTTCCAGGTTGTGCAAAAAATCATTGACCGAGTTATGAATTTTTTAATCAATACTGATTTTTTCAAAAAATCGAAATTTTGGTCGTAAAATTTTTCAACTTCATTTTTCGATGTAAAATCAAATTTGCAATCAAAAAGTACTTTAGTGAAATTTTGATAAAGTGCACCGTTTTCAAGTTATAGCCATATTTAAGTGACTTTTTTGAAAATAGTCGCAGTTTTTTATTTTTTAAAATTAGTGCACATGTTTGCCCAGTTTTGAAAAAAATATTTTTGAAAAGCTGAGAAAATTCTCTATATTTTGCTTATTCGGACTTTGTTGATACGACCTTTAGTTGCTGAGATATTGCAATGCAAAGGTTTAAAAACAGGAAAATTGATGTTTTCTAAGTTTCACCCAAACAACCCACCATTTTCTATCGTCAATATCTCAGCAACTAATGGTCCGATTTTCAATGTTAATATATGAAACATTTGTGAAATTTTCCGATCTTTTCGAAAAAAATATTTTTGGAATTTTCAAATCAAGACTAACATTTTAAAAGGGCGTAATATTGAATGTTTGGCCTTTTTGAAATGTTAGTCTTGATTTGAAAATTTTGAAAATATTTTTTTCGAAAAGATCGAAAAATTTCACAAATGTTTCATATTTTAACATTGAAAATCGGACCATTAGTTGCTGAGATATTGACGATAGAAAATGGTGGGTTGTTTGGGTGAGACTTAGAAAACATCAATTTTCCTGTTTTTAAACCTTTGCATTGCAATATCTCAGCAACTAAAGGTCGTATCAACAAAGTCCGAATAAGCAAAATATAGAGAATTTTCTCAGCTTTTCAAAAATATTTTTTTCAAAACTGGGCAAACATGTGCACTAATTTTAAAAAATGAAAAACTGCGACTATTTTCAAAAAAGTCACTTAAATATGGCTATAACTTGAAAACGGTGCACTTTATCAAAATTTCACTAAAGTACTTTTTGATTGCAAATTTAATTTTACATCGAAAAATGAAGTTGAAAAATTTTTACGATCAAAATTTCGATTTTTTGAAAAAATCAGTATTGATTAAAAAATTCATAACTCGGTCAATGATTTTTTGCACAACCTGGAAATTTCTGAAAAGTTGGCATTTTATGTCCTCTAAAACATATCAAAAAATAAAAAAAATTAAAAATAGTGTTTTTTTGTAAATCAAGTTTTAGTGACAAAAAGTTAAATAAAAAAATCACCAATTTTTTTTTACCGTGTATTATTTTTTTCTAGTGTAGTCCGTATCCATACCTACAACTTTGCCGAAGACACCAAATCGATCAAAAAATTCCTTCAAAAGATACAGATTTTTGAATTTTCATACATCATTTTTGTATGGACAGCTGCCAAATTTGTATGGAAAATTATATGGACAAACTAATGATGCAAAATGGCTTCTTTGGGCATACCGAAGGCACCAAAAAAGTTTCAGTCGGATTAAAAAATACAAAAAAAATCGAATGACCGAAATCCTAGAGAACTGCTCAGTTGATTTATTATAACTGACAGCATTTAATTTCGGCAACAAACTACCCAGACAACCTCACATCCCAATCTTCGTCTTCCTCGCACGTAAGGACGAGCCCCTAATTGACAGGGGACCAATTTATGGGACGTCCTTTAAATTTAAAACCTGTCCAGACTCCGCTGTCAGTTTCTTTCGAACCCGGAACTTCAAAACCAAAATTGCCCCGCACTCCACCACATCCGAACTGCGCGAAGCAATAATGGACCTTTCCCCCTAACTACTGCGGCACGTCCAAAAGTTAAAGTTGATAAATTGATGTCCATAACGATCGTTTAATCCAATCCGAGCGAAAGAAAAGATGGCGTTTTGTTACAACTGGATTCTGCGATGCGTCCAAGGAGGCTGTTACAATTTTCAAGAAAACGCGTCCTCACATGCGGAAAGTCATGGCATGCCTCGAAGCGATGAAAAATTATGTGAAGTCTCACTTGACCTGTTTGGTTGATTAAGTCAAGGTTTGCTTTGTCGATGAACATGAGGGGAAGCTAGCTGTTTTTCCAACCCCTCGGGCCAACACGCGGTGACTGTTGATGGAAAGCAGTCCTTCCACCGGGGTAGGTTGGTGCGTCTTGTAAAATCCACACGAATCGCACATGTTCAGCCAGGGACGAAGAGGGTTTCACGCGCGGAAAAACCATAAAATGTACCAACGAATTTGTTTGTTTCTGCCACCTTGTACGACCACGTGTGTGTGCGTGTGAGGGAAATTCTTGGTTTTTATGATAAGTTGGTCCACCGGGAACCACCTTCCGACCTCGACTCGACTGGTGATGAGCGGAAAGGCCTTCGAGAATCCTTGGTTTGGGCCGAACGGCAATGAAGACGGGATGAAGGACGACGTTGGTTGTGGTCGGCAGTGAGGTATCATTTTCATTACAATTTTCCATCAACATTACCAAGGATTGATGAGGTTGAACCATGCGGAATGTGGATTGCATTTCGTAATGACGAATGATGAGCTGGAGAAAATTATGTTTGCCGACAATGGTCTGGAAATGGTGATGGGGGTGTCATGTTTTTATTTTTGGTCGTAATTTTAACACAATATGCATAAAAATCCTGTTTGCCATCAAATCAAATGAAAAATTTAATCTGTTCTTATAGATTTTATGTACTTCTAAAGTTTCCTAACAATTTTCCTCCAGACGAATTATAGAAAATAGATAAACGCCATAATATTCCTTAAAATAAGATCTTTTTGTATTTTACTACCAAAACCTCAATCAATCATCTGATCAGAAAAAAAACTAAGATCTAATCTAATCTGTATCTAGTAGATTTCCTACGGCTTATTCTGAATCTATTGTTCATTGTCATGGTTTTGAGATTAGTGTTTTTATCAATTTTAATGAATTTACAGTTCTTTAAGAAAATCTTGAAGATTCATGCATTAATTTTTTTCGGAGTCTTTTTGCATTTCACGCGTAGTGACTAAAACAAGCAGTATTTAAAAAATCAAGAATGATATTTTTTATTATTTTCCTGGCAAATTACATTCGTTTAACGGTGCACATCAACCAGATTCCGGTGCATCGTAATTATTTTTTCTCCGTATTTTTATTAATTTATTTTTATTGTACAAATGCTTAAGAGCAATTCTCTACTATCTGATTTAGCTCAAACTTTGTGGGGGCCTTCCCGAACACCAAATAAGCAATTTTGTGTCATTGGTTCACCCATACAAATCTCCATACAATTTTGGCAGCTGTTCGTACAAAAATGGTACGTAAATATTTGAAAATCTGTAACTTTTCAAGGAATTTTTGATTGAGTCTTCGGCAAAGTTGTAGATATTGATGAGGACTATTCAGAAAAAAATTGGTACACGGAATTAAAGTTACCTGATTTTTTAATTATTATTTTTTCAAAAAATCAATTTCTCAAAATCCGATTTTTTTTATTTTTGATTTTTTTATATGTTTTAGGGGACAAAAACCCGCATCTTTTGGTCCATTCAGAAGTATGGACGAAAATTTTGCCAACGAGTTATCATTTTTTAATAGTGATTTCTGTAAAAATAAATTAGAGCGTCCAATTTCCCGTCCCGGGAAAAAATTTCCCGGGCATTCCCGGGATTTCTCGAAAAAAAAATATTTCCCGTTTCCCGGGAAATTTGTAAATTTCCTAAGAATTCCCGAAATTCAAGCAGAAGTATATATTTCTTAATTTTTTTGAACTTTTTTTATGAAAATTATTGAAAAAATAATAAATGCACAAATTCAACATGATTTTGTTAAATTAAATGTATTGTTTGGTTTATATATAAGTAATCAGATTATCAGAAATTATGGCATTAGAATTATTTCTAATAATATTAATTTTTAAGGCAACTGGGAATAGATCTTGCTTAATGAGTATTAAATTATTACAATTAGGTAAGCTTTCAACAGATTGATGTAATTTAATCAAAACAATATTAACTCCTTACCTCCAAATTAAAATTGAGATTTTTTTACGTGCAAGAATATATTCAAAGCTTGCTCAAATATTTGAAAACATTGGGTTGTTTGGAGTAAAACCAACACTAAAAAGCTTTACCATTTGTTCAAGAGCTGAAACCAGTATTTGTCATGAAAAACATAATTTCTGCATGTTTTTTTCTCATTTCAATAAACTGGTCACAGAGGCATGTTTAAAATTTCTCATCAAAAAATACCAAAATACATTTTCTTGTAGTTGAATGATTTTTTACATGCAGTCAAGCTGTTAATTGATCTTCACACTTATTTAAACCATTAATGTTGATGTCCTATACAATTTTGTTGCTTAATATTAATTAAAACCAAGACCATAACAATTTTCAATACATTTAGAATTTCCCGGGAATTCCCGAGAAATTGGCTGAAAATTTCCCGTTTCCCGGGAAATTTGTAACCCCGGGAAATTGGACGCTCTAAAATAAATGATATTTTTGTTCGAAAAATCCGTTTTTTTCACTGATTGTCTATTCATACGGACTTTGGGATATTGATTTTTTGTAAAAAAAAGTTAATTGAAAATTCATTTTTTTTTTTCGTGTACCTTTTCTCTGATTAGCCCTCATCAATACCCACAACTTTGCCGAAGACACCAAATCAATCAAAAAGTTCATTGAAAAGTTACAGATTTTCAAATATTCACGTACCATTTTGTCTGAACAGCTGCCAAAATTGTATGGAGCTTTTATGGGTGAACCAATAACACAAAATTACTTCTTTGGTCATAGGGAAGGCCCCTACAAAGTTTGAATCAAATCAAAAAATATAAGTAAAATCCATTTCCGAGTTTGGTGGAGAATTGCTCTTAAGTATTCATTTCTTGCAGGCAGTCGAATATTACTCGGAAAAAATAAAAATAATCGGGTGTTTTGTAATTTTTAATCGATAAAGCGACGAAAATCGATCTTCAATTTGGGAATAAAAAGTTGTGCTCTTAAGATAAATTTGCTTCATTTTAATAAATTTATGTAAATGAGTTGTCATCCAATATCTGCGATATTTTTTTTACTTTCCTTGTTTTAATAACTCATCACAATTAATTTGGATCGTTTTGCGCACTTCTTTAAAGTTCTATGAAATTGGAATGCCTAAAATAATCTCACACTTTGGACACATTTGGACGTAAGCAACGCAACCTCTAGTGAAATTCACAATCGATCTTTTCCCACACAAACTTCAACGCTCAACAGTGACTTGTCCTATCTTTTTACAGCAAACGAGCCACAACAAGGCACACAAGTTACGATTTGACAAGATTGAGTAACAAGGATGTCGATTTGTTATTATCAAAAATCGAGATTTCGATACTTGGCATGAACATTTGACATTTCGTTGGAATTTACGAAAATGTTCTTTGCCATTCTGGGCATGCCAGTGAAATAACCACCAGTTCTGTTAAAACATTGCTTTCTAAATATCTATTGAAAATATCTTATAGAGCAAACTCGTACACATTTGACAGTTAAAATTGAAATACCTAGCCATTTAAAATGGTTTTCTCTGCCAGAGTGAACTTTGAGTAAACTTCTCGTCCAATTTAAATAAAATTGTCATTAGCAAAACTAACAATCCCTGGACTAACATCACTCCTTTCTTCAAAATAAACCTAATTTTGCACTGTGTTAGCTTGAAATCTAAAAACTGCGACTGCGGTTTGAGTTGATTGCAATTTACTTCCACGTCAGGATCCGAGAATTGCCTCTCTGGACCATGCCAGTTCCTTAAACCGATTCCAGGGAAATCCCCCCAGGATTGCTTTCTCAGCAAATCCTGGACTGGACTCTCCAGGAATAGACTTGTCATTCGGTTTGGTGGCGGAAAACCCATTTAGCATGACCTTTGGACATGCAATCCTTCCATCCAGCTCAGTGAGTGAGTACGAATGTGAGTGAAATGTTTCCGAAAATATAATTTATAATAAACATTCCCGCACCAGTTGCTGGGATGCTGGGAAGTGGTCAGCCAGCCCGGGAATAGGTCCGGCTGGATCTGCAAATAGACAAACAAGTTAATTTCATCTCTGACTGACGACGGCGGCCTCAAATAGGTTCCGTAAGATCCGAGGCATGATATGGTTGACCTTCCGTGTCGAATCGAAAAAAAAAAACTCGAAGGCCTATTTCGGGTGGGTCGTTCCCCCGGGGACGGACCAAAAGAGTTTTTCGGAGCCGAAAATGGCCTGGACACTTACGACGACTGGCAGAGTGTATTTACATCTCCAGGAGTGAGTTTGTGGATCTATAAACGGATTCAGTAAATTAAGATTTATGGGGTGTCCCCTTTTACCCCGTTGGCGACTGCGGCGGTTGGTGGTGGTGGGCCAAAAAAGGATATAAAATTATTTATTATCCTTATTACTTTTATGTGTCCATATGAGCAGGGACCGACGACGACCACTGGACCATTTCCAGGGTTGGTGGAAGAAGGGGGTTGGAAAAATTCCTCCACGTGTGTGGTGGGAAGTGGAATATGTTGTTTTATTTTAAAATAAATTTAATGTTAAGGGGTTGCCCACTCCAAAATGAGGCCATATGTGGTGTGTTGGGTAAGATTGGCCGTTTATTGGTCCAACGAGAACATGTTTTTCCTCCGCAAGGGTTGAACGAAGGGGGTTGTTATCTTGTGCAACAAATGGAGATGGCAAGTTTTTCAGTTTTTATCGTTGCGTATACTTTGAAACTTTTTCCAGCGGTCATTAGATTCCTAAATAGACTCATTAGCTTATCATACTGGTTTTGTAAAAAAATCTTCTATTTGACAGTGATATTTATTTTTGCCTTCCTCGCCTTAAGGCTATAAAATCACTCGAAAAATGGACTTCTTAAATACACCTCCTAGACATACCTTCACGTATACCTATCGACTCAGAATCAAATTCTGAACAAATGTCTGTGGGGATGTGTGTAGACATGATTTTTTTCCATACGATTATCTCAGAACTGGCTGAACCGTTTTTGGCCGGATCCGCCTTATTATGTTCGTTTTGGGGTCCCCTAAGACCCTATTAAATTTTATTTTGTTTAGTAAAGTATTTAAAAAGTTATGCCAAGAAAATCATTTTTGTAGACACAAAAAAGGGTGATTCTTGCATAACCTCAAAGGCTGGGTCTTTTTGTTTACGTGCGAGAGTCGCGCCAGATGCGAAACGCCCGGTTGCCACATTGCTTCAAATGAGAGTCTGCATGTTTTCTGGAAAAGTCTGTATCAGGCATATTTTTTTTCATAAACTTATTTTTATTATTACTTTGTTAATGTGAGGAAGGCACTACCCACCTAAGGGTGGATTAAGAAACGTTTTTGATCATAAGATTCTTAAAGGATGTTAAAAGACAATTTTTATCTCAAGGATCAATTTCTTATGTCTCCATTTGAATAAATACTTTTTCAGTGTTTTTTTTGTTATTCCATTGGATTTTAAAAAATAAAATCATTCCAATAATCATGAATCCTGAAGTTAACCACCCCAAAACTAGCCCAAAACTTGCAAACAAGATGGAAAACTGAAACCGGTATCATGTTCGTCCTAATAATCACCATAAACTCCCCACAAACACACGTGTACATTCCGGAAACCAGCTATATTAGACCATCCGTTATGACCCCGCAAACAGGAGGAAGGGTGAGGAAGACCGAAAACTTAAATAGCCGCAGCGCCACTTTTGCACAAATATCTTGTTGGTCCAGGAGAGTTGGGAGAAGTTTATGTGTGCTCTCCGGGCAACAAGCTTATTCAATTAGTTGTTTCACCTCGATCTGGCCAGGCCACCAAGTCCGGAGATGTTTGAAGAGTGGGGTTGCTACCGCAAGAGTAAGCAAGATATCGAGCTAACTTAATTATGGAAGTTTTTCATACCAGTTTATGAATATATGAAATTCTGAGGCTAAACCAAGGATATGGTTTGACTTTAAGGACATTAGAAACTTGGATAGTTGAATGATTTTTTTTGTATACAATTTGGTTTGCCTTTACATGTCTGTTTCCAGATGCCCATTTATGTTTTCTTTTTTATTCACTACAAAACATATAAAGAAGAAAAAGTCGCCAATTTTCCATTTATTCAATTTCAACTACATTATAACGAAAATTGTTAAGAAACAGAAATTTTTCTAAGAAAAGTGACTTCGCAACGGACAAACTGTTCAACTATATTTGATAAACAAAATCCATTCTTTGAAAAATGCAGAGTTTGGATAGAAATAATGATAAAATGTCTCTGAATTAAGTTTTTTTAGAAAGCTAATAAGCAGTTTTCAGACTTTTGGACAAAGATTCCTTTTTGTCTTTAATCGTTTTGGCTTAAGCCATGGTGCTTAAACCACGGGCTTAAACCAACCGCAGTGACAAAAAAGACGTTTTTCATTATTGAGCCGCCATACAAGTCTTTATAGAATAAGACATTTAATCAAAATTATCTGAAATTTTTTGAAAATCTGTGACTTAAATGTGAAATTTTAAAAACGGAGATAGTTTTTCGTAATAAGCCAATTTCAAATATTGTTCTTGAAATTGGATGTACTTCAAAAATCATCTTTTTAAAAAATTGAGTAACAAAAGTAAATAATATTATATAGTAAAGTTTCTAGACATTTCTTCAAAGGTTGTACTTTTTGTCCACTAAACATTTGAACATGCATTTGATACATTTTGATTTTAGGAAAGGAAGGTAGAGAACACAAGGGAATCATTATTTATTTAAAAAAAATCTTTGAATATCTTAGGTCTTTACAAATATTGTTAATGATTTTGTTTCTCGTACACAAAAATATAATAAAAAAGAATTGCTGTTGTTTTGCAAACATTAGTTTTAATGAAACATAGGCCGCTGCAAATATTTTTTGAAGTTTATGTCCCTCGACTCTGACCAAAGTCGAGGGGGGGGAGCGGGGGCAAAAAAATAAAAAAGGTTAAACATTGAATTTACGAGCCATGGTTTCAACATTTAAATGAACAAAGTGTTTATAAATGCAGAAAAATGCGTTTTAGATTGTTTTAAGTTGATTTGACTTCTATTTTCATTAAAATTTTGAAGATTTAAAAAAAAATATTTGCCCCCTGATTTTTGGACCAATGTTGAAGGGTGATATTTTGCATCGGCCTTAGTCAAAATTCTTTTATCCAAAAATATTTTTTTGCGGTGCAGTGCATCCTAACTTCAATATCTAACAAAATATTTTAAAATGATTTCAAATATACAAAACATTCTAACAAAAAAATTGCAACGGATTTTAATTTCAAAATTTGCTTTTAAGAAGAATTTGCTTTAAATTTAAAAAAAAAAACATCATTCTAGCGAATTTTTACCCTTAAAATTTGAACAAAAGTTAGTTGGAAAAAATAAGATGACTTTTTTTATGCCAACCTTACTCACACATTTCTTTTAAAACATTAATTTTATTCGAATTCTTTGAAAAAACAACTTGAATTTTAAGTAAATTCAGTAAAAAAAACTTGAACAAAATTTAGGTAATTTTATTCTAATCATTTATAGTCAATTAAATTCATTTTTTTTTCTTCATATGTTTCTTATTTCTACGAAATGAAAATGAATAAACAACATTAAGATGCTAATGCGTAAAAAATTTTTTTTTATTATTTTAGACATTTTTCATTTCATTATCAGCGATTTTTATTTATTAAAAAAATGTTAACTAATTTTAAAACAATCACTTTTAATTGTATTTCAAGTAACTAGACCGTTAGAAACCCTTCAAGCCAATCCAAAATCGTCAAAAAAAAAAATTCGATTTCGAAATCGACAAAATTGTTCCCAAAATCATTTTTTTTTGCGATTTTGGAATGAGTTCCATGTTTACAAATTTGACAACATAGAGTTACCGAACTTGTAATTAGAATTTAAAAATTAACTGCTGGATTTACATCATGTTACAATATTTAGATAACGAGTTCCTCGGTTAATTTGGATTTAAATATTGTTTTTTATTCATATAAAAAGTTGTATTTCAAAGAAAATGGTCCAACAAATTACCGAAACATGAATTTTTATTTTCTAAACATATTTTTAAATATGTATATTTAGTAAAACAATCTATTGCATCACAATATTTGTTCAATGTGTTTTAAAAAGGGTTTCAGGTTCAATGCACAAACTCGCTCTTCGACTTGATCAAGCGAATGACTCCACTGGTCTTAGGCTCACGTTTCGCTAAAACTTGTTCACCACAAACCACAAGAAAGTAAGTTTTTCCTTCGCGGAAAAACTTTTCCCTCCACCCACAACCGTCCATTCCGTATACGCACGTTGCCCAAAAACTGTGATATGCGTACAAATTTCGGCCCGAAAACTCTCCATTCAACCAGTGCCATATAATTTATTTCATAATTTATCATTACACTTTCCTCCGCTCATGAGTGAGTGTAGTCTAGAAGAGTGTAGGAAGCTGGAGGGGTTTCATTATATGTTTGGCGAAAACTCCGTGTGAGATTAATGAAAGTGCGCTCGCGGTTCTGAAGTGGAAGGGCAAACATCGAGCCCCGAGAGTTGGACCAAAGTTATGATTATGACGAGGAGGGGATGGGGGAGGCTGGAGTTGGTACAGTTTTCCCGGGAAAGATAAATAGACCTGTAGAGAGGGGTGAGGAGGGAAGGAGGGACTAGCCCGTTCCTTTCGGGATAGCGAAGGAGTCGGCGTTGGTTTTGCTGGCCTCTGCACTTCATTTGGGATTCATATCACTCGATTAATTATTTACGAATTAAATCTGATGGACTGTCGGGGTCGGTTGTTGGCCCGAGTCCAGATTCCTGATGGAGTGTGTGGTTAGGTAAGAGAGTCAATTATCCCATATTAGGAGAGATTTGCCGACTAACGAATTATCGATTCCTTTGAAAGTTTTCCAAAAGTGAGGCAACTTTAAATGAACCCAACCCAAATCTTAATGTGACGCCTGAAATGAACTGAACTTAAAAGAGTACCTCGCTAATGCGGCGAAATAAAATTTACATAAATTGATACTATCTGCTCATCAATCAACCAGTGAGTGGTCGTCGCCGTAAAATGCTCAAAACGCACGCAACATTTGAATTTCGTGCACTTGAAGTGGCCTTTTGACACCACAACGTGTGACGATGCAAAACGGCTTGACGCCTTCTAACGATGTGAGCTGATGTTGTGGGATAGATAAAACTCGTCCTTTAATTATTGTAAAAGCGGGCGTGAAAAAAGTTATTGATTAAAGGTAAGTCATTACTGGTTATGGTCGAGTCAAATGAAGATAATTTTGCAAATTGGAGTTCTTTTTAGTAATTTATATTCAATTTTTTTTGAGACTTTTTTGCGACCGAATTTTAATGGAAATAGAAGTCCAACTGAAAACAATTTGAAATGCATCTTCCTGCGTTCGAAATCACATTCGATCAAAAATATTTTCAATATTAGTGAAATTCCAATATACAGAACTGCAAAAACTTTTTTTTCCGGAAAAACAATTCGTCAATGCTTAGATATTTTAAAAACTAATGATTTCAACACAACTGGGCAGGTGTAAAATGTTTTTTAAAACACGTTTTTCATTAAAATGTTGATACCGCTTGTAATTTCATTTTTTTTTTTATTTAATTTTCACCCCCTGGACTTTGGTCAGAGTCGAGGGACATAAACTTCAAAAAATATTTGCAACGGCCGTAATGAAATAAAACAAATAAAAAATGTAATAATTATCTTTTTCCTACACTTTGCATGCAATTTTGGGCCATACTATCTCTGAATGAAAATCATTCGGCCCTGCCTTTTTTATAATAAAATGAAATTGCGTTGTCATTTTTGTGTATATTTGGTGGCTAATGTAATTAATTAAATTAAAATCTAGCGTTGAAAATGCATTTCAATGTGCTCCAATTTTAACAAAATGCGATCTTATAACATGACAATTGTTTTTTTTTTTTCAATATGAAATACAATTAATTACAATCTTATATTTTTTATGTTTTAAAAGGTGTGGTTTTAAAATGAAGTTTCGTAACTTCATTTGTTTGAGCCAAGAGGGTTGGGGCGCGGACTTGGTAATCTGGAGATGACTCTCACCGGATTGGTGTTATTTTTGGGGTGTGCGAAATCTTTTTTATTTCTTGCGTACATAGGGGGATGGCGTCGCTATTTTTAGACCACGTTTTCCACTTTTTCTCATCGAAACCGACTACTTTATCGACTTCATTTTGCTGGGCAAGATAGGACGCCGTCTATTTTTAGACGATGACTCAGCACTTTTCCACTCTTGCACCTTAAAAAACGTTACTTAATCCACCATTAGGTGGTTGGTGCCTTCCTCACATTGAGTGTAATCCTAGGTAATATCTAAGATCCGGCCTCTAAAAAGTTCATAAAAAACACTTAAGTGCCTTTAGCTTTTGATAGGGTCGTCAGATCTGCAATCTACTGAACTCGTTGGAAAGGTCTTTTGATTACCTATCCAACGACAAGTCGCATAATAGATCCGGACAAAGTTTTCATCGAAATATATGAGATCCGGCCTCTAAAAATTTCATAAATAACACTTAAGTGCTTATAACTTTTGATAAGTTCGTCAGATCTTCAATCTAATAATTTCGTTGGAAGGGTCTTTTGGTTACCTATCCAACGACAAGTCGCATGATAGATCCGGACAGCGTTTTTGTCAAAATATCTGAGATACGGCCTCTAAAAAGTTCATAAATATCACTTAAGTGCTTATAACTTTTGATAGGGTTGTCAGATCTTCAACTCGTTGAAAAGGTCTTTCGAATACCTTTCTAAAAATGTATAACATGACGAGGTTTCTACCAAAAACACCCTTTTTACAATCTTCCGGACTTTTGCTAAATTCGTTTTTTTAGCATGACTCTTGAAGTACTTAACTAAACTTTATCATTTTCAATAGCGACTTATGGGACCCCAAGAGTGATTAAATGAGACGGTAACAGATAGCCGAGACGGTTGGGGCGCGGACTTGGTAATCTTGATATGACTCTACAGATTGATGTTTAGGGTGTGCAAAATTTATTTATTTTTGTTTTGTACATGCTTTTTGTGTACACGTTTTCGCATACAATATTGCATGCTTTTGCTCACAAAGTGCATGCTTTTGCATGCGATTTTACCATCGGATTTTTTGCTGTGTACATGAAAAAACTATTTTTATTTAGCTTAGTTTTATTTAGCTCTTTATCACAGAAACTGGATTTTGACAAACATTATCCCCTTAGATTTTTTTTTTAATTTTTTATATGTATAAGTGGACAAAAAGTGCTATAAAATGAAATCTTTCAGCATTGATTTAAATTGCTGGGAGAAATTCACTCATTCCCCTTCAGTTTATTAGACTCGAACTAGGTTTGTATTTGCATTGAAACTTTGAAGCTTTTTGAAACAATATTTTTTCCCTTAATTTATTTAACCAATTTTGAAAAGAGGGGGAGCGGCGACATAAACTTTGAAAAAAATTTGCTACGGCCTAACAAATGTTTAAAAAAATGCTATGAATAAAATATTGCACTAACTTTTTAGAAATGCGTTAAGAAAGCTTTTATTTCACTTATTTTACATACTAAACTTTTCTTGAATGTGTCGTATGGGTAATTCTCTACCAACTCACACGAAATCGGGAAAAGTTGCCCCGACCCCTCTTCGATTTGCCTGAAACTTTGTCCTAAGGGGTAACTTTTGTCCCTGATCACGTTGCTTATAAACATCACGAGTTATCGCGATTTTACGAAAAAAAGTTTTGAAAAAGTTACTTTTTGCGTTTCTCTTTGTTTCGTCGTCCGTGTCTGTCGCGGGTGACCATGAATGGCCATGATCGATGACGACCAACTTTTTCAAAACTTTTTTTCGTAAAATCGCGATAACTCGTGATGTTTATAAGCAAACCCCTTATGTCTATATATCAAAATTTTTGTGATTGTCTGCTCTACAACTTTGTAGAACATTGTTACACTCTAAAAAATAACCCTGCAAAGTTAGAAAAAACACGAAATTTTAAAATGAAAAATTTTGTTCTAAATGAAAAAATGACCCTTCTGGGACAATGTAGATTCGAAAAGTACATTAAATTTCCCATAAAATGACATGTTCCAAATTTTTTACAGTCGAGTAACGGAAAATGGGAGAACTTAAAACTTTTTTAGTGTTTTTTCGATGAAAAATACGTTTTTTTCGGAATTCTGAGTACGCCATCAAATCGGGCGTCTAATTTTACACAAAAGTCCCTTTGACACCAAATTTCTATCTCATCACCGTTTCAGGCTGCAAATTATTGAAAAACACCTTTTTTTTCACATGTTCAAAAATGGAAGGGGTCGTACCGCCCCTCCGTCACGAGATATCGATAAACGGACCTCGTATTCGTGATCAGGGACAAAAGTTATCCCTTAGGACAAAGTTTCACGCAAATCGAAGAGGGGTCGGGGCAACTGCTGTGTGAGTTGGCGGAGAATTACCCGTATAGGATGTGCTTCATTTTGAAGATTTTAGCAGTCTTTAAAAAACTTGAATCAAGAGGCAAAAAAAAGTTTTTGACTGAAATTGTGATTTTCATTCAAAAACATGTAAAATCGATTGTCAACGGATTTATTTTATTTTATTCTGTACACAGAAAAAAAAAATCAATTCTCGTAATCGTTAATTAAGTTCACGAATGTGAGAACCACGAAGGAATTTATTCATGAGTATGGTTCATTTGCACTATAAACGTGAATATATTCCTTCGTGGTTCTCGCATTCGTGAATTTAATTCACGATTTTGAGAATTCATTTTTTTCCATGTAAGTAAGTCTGATTTTACCTATTGAAATATCAATGATTCTTGGTCTTGGAGATTTAAGCGATTAAAATGGCATTAAAAATAGCACAAATATCCCAACAATTTAATTTTATTCAAATTCTAACGACAAATCAGCAACTTCAAACTAATCATGTCACCAAACTGCTGCTAAACATTCCAAGCAAAATCCTTTGTGTCTCCAACCAACTAACCAAAACTTTGTTCAACCCAGCCCGCTCCGCTCGGCATTTATTAGTATTCATCTGGAGTGTTGAGCTAGGTTGGATTGGTTGGTTAGAAGCTACTAAATTATTCCCGACATAAATTGAAGCAACAACACCAGCACGAGCAAGTGCATCTCCACCAGTCAGAGTGCGCTCATGCTCATACATAATTTGGCAGGCACTCTGGCGGTGGAGTCCTCGTCGTGAGCTCCGGTGTTCGTGCGCTAGATTCCAATCGTGCCAAGTGTCGTGTCACACAAACACACACACGCTAGTTCATTAGGCGAACCAATGCCGATGCTGCCACCACCCACTTAAGCTCATTTGCATAATTAATAGACATTTAATTACAATAATAACAAAATTTATGGTAAATTTAAACCATTTTCACACCCTTTAATTCGTAATTTATTATCCGCCTGAGTGACAGCTCGGTTTCCCGGAATTTATGGGCCGTGTGCGAGCTCAACACAGTGCTGCTAGTGTCGTCCACGGATGGGTTTGCGTTGTGTGGCACTGTCGATGCCGGGTCATTTGTCCTCGGGAAGGAAATAATTTATACCATTGTGGGTCTATAATTTATGCCCATTGTGTGTATGGTGCCTGTGGTGGTTAGGGCCCATTGTAGGAGAACTGCAAATCGTGAAGCAACAATGGAAGTTAAATTGTGCATCCTTGTTTAAAAAAAAACATTGGTTGATAGAAAACTGTTTTTATTACTTCTAGTTCAGTTTTATTTCAAATTTCATAAATATTTGATGATAATGCGTGGTAGAGTGACAGTAAAAAAATAACATTGTGAATATCAGGGGCTGGTTTTTATAGGAAAGAAATGAAACAAATTGGGATTTTAATGAAAAATACTAAGACATTTTAAAAATGTGGTAAAATCCACATATGGATTAAATAAAAACCTTATTTACTGATTGAAGGAACCAAAAAGCCTTAAGCTGAAAATATTGTTTAACATTCCAACGCCCAAGGCTCCAAAAAAGTTGGAACGGTAAATTCAACTCAATGGTTCTCGTGCATAACTGAACCAATCAAGATGATTCTTCTTTCCAGTGATTTGTTAGGATGTCTAGATAATTCTAGAACTTTGCAGAGCTTAATTTGATCAAATCTGTAATTTCTGCGATCAAAAACATCGTTCCAAGCAAAGAGAGTTGGTATTGATGAAGTTTTACTAAAATGCGTGCAATTTTAAGATTTTTTATGTTTTTTGGACCTCAAACTTCAATGCCCGTCTTACCCCACTTCCCTTTGTCGTAGAGGGCTCATATTTGGCATGAGTTTATCTCATGTATACACAGAAAAAAAAGTGTAAAATTACACATCACTGAATCGATGTTATTAACGTAAAAGAGCATAATGTAAAATTGAAATCCAACTTAAAGTGTTGAATCGCACATAAAGAGGGTTCATGTAAAATTAAATCGAACGTAAATCATGTTTCTCATTTAAATGGAGATTATTTTTTGCCATTTCACAACTTTTGAATTCAGAAAAGCATGTAAATTCTTACTCGATGTAAAATTTGCGCTACGTAAATGTTAAAGGCATATACATTTTCATCAAAACATTTGCTGTTCTTGTCAGTGACAGGTCAACATTATTGACGATTGTGGAGAACTGTGCGGATGTGTTTTGAAGAGATTTTTTTTGTTTGATTGTCAAATGCTCTGGACTCAGGTGTATGTTTTGTAAACAAAGGAGTTAAGGACAATATTTAGTTACGGCTGTAACCGGGAGGTAAAAACAATCAACACAGCAAATACTGTTGTAAACAAAACATTATTGGCCTTCCGGAGGTCTTTGACGTCAGCAGCAATGAGTCCGCAATCTCTTCCAAACCGGAGCTGGCAACTTCTGGCTTGGAAGGAATACGTTAGGCCTTCCGGTTATGTTGCAGTGGGTGAAACCGGTAAACAATCTTTCATAGCAAACTAATATTAACTTACAAAATAATAAAGTTCTTTTCGTCTCATGCAGCTTCTCCAGCAGTTTTGCCATTCCTGGCGATCACACGGTTGACTTCCGGGTGTATTTCGGCGGCCGTTGTGGCGAAAAGTTCATCTTAAACAGCGTTCAGGCATCTCCGTCTGCGGTCGGGCAGCTCCGTCTGGTCGTAGGTTCAACGCAGTTTTGCCATTCGAGCTGGTAACAGGAGATGTCACCCGGTTGACTTCCGGGTGCATTTTGGAGGCCTTTGTGATGCAAAATTCATCTTAAACAGCACGGTTGGGCAGCCCGCCTGGTCGCAGGATCAATGGCGTATTCCTCCAGGTTGTTAGCGCTGACCGGCCGGAAGAGCTCTCGCGCTCAATCTACGTGAACAGGTGGTGCAGCCGCGCCCGGAACGGTTTTCCTGCTGGTGATGCCCACTCTCTGGATTTTTCGTTGATCCTAACTCAGCGTTACGATTCCGTTACATCGAGTTTCTTCTGGCTGCTGGATATGAACAGGATCTGACCATCGAAGAAACTGATCGTCTCACATTTTTCAATCAGTATTGTATTAAAAATTACCTTTTTCTATAGTTTGCCTTCGGTTTGAGAGAAGCATCTTGTTCAAAGTTCGGCTTTTTTTTTTTAAAAAAACGTTGTTTAAAACTATGCGAAGGAAATATTTGAAAAAAAATGCAAAATTTAATCTTAACCATGACAGATCAAAAGCAAAAGTTTGTTGACAACTTACACTTCGAAGAAAAAATAGTGAAAAAAGGTTGAACTAGAATTCAACATGCAGTAGTACCTCTAGATATTCATATTCAAAGCAAGACTTACCTATTTTAGTTCGTCTACTGAAAAATGATTTCGAATAAAAATGTTTTTAGATACCAAATAAATCTCAAAGCATTCACTTTTTCCGATTTTAATTGCTCATATGTGTAGCTAATATTTTGGTTACGTTTTAAAACATTTTTGAAACAAACATTTAAAAGTTTTGTTTCCTCGAAGACCAATATTTCATATATACTTGTTTTTTTAATATGGTCGCCAAAGGTCAAATAAACTTTTTTTTTTGCTTTTTGGGTGTTGGGTGGGTGTTATTGAATATCCCTTTAATCAAGGCGTTTTTTTTTTGCCACCGGTTTTCACCAATGGCTCTTACGTCCTTTTGAAAACTAATCAGATAAATTTGATTGACCGTGTACAATTCTACCATTTCTCTTGCAGCGTGCACATTTTGTTTTGATTCCTTTCGTCTTCTTCTTTTGCATTATTTAGTGCGCCGCCTGCTGCGATTTTTGGCGAGTGAATAAAATATGATTTTGTTGGAGTGATATCAACAGTTCTAGATAGTCCAGATTAGATAAAGACCCGGCACCGGCGTTTTGGAGATTTCCGGAAGACGAAGTTCGATGGCCTGGTGAGGATTTGACAAGAGTTTGAAAATTTGTTTAGTTTTAGTTGTTTAGTTTAATATAAATAAGAGTTTGAGTTATTTTTCCTTGTTGCTACAGATGCTATTCGGATGAAGCCTTCAAACGACGAGTTAATTGGCCAAAGATTTTCCTGCAGGTATGCATCTGAGTTCGTTTTTATTTAAATGTGTTATTCTTTATGATTTTCTTTAAATTTAACAGTAAGTGAATCGACCTGATGCGGTCTCCAGCGCCACCGCTAACATGCCGCGCAACACCTGAAAAACGCAGTCCAAGATTGTGCCCTGCAACCTGGCGTTCTGGCGAAACGAAACCTATCCCGTTCTGTTTCCTATCGAGAGTCGTCATCGACGGAACGCTTGGCTTGGCCTGGATGGACACGAACATGCGTAACGTGATTTCCACACGTGGGTGATTTCGCACGAGGAGCAAAATCGATCATACAGGTGAGTGACCATTCTGTTGAGACGAATCGACTGACTCGCAGGACTGCTTCGCCATCGGCATGCTGTCCGAGTGCTTCAGCTTCTAAAGGTGTTCACCGCTAAGATGACCGACAAGCTGCGAATCTTCGGTCGTGCGTGTAGGATCGCAACAACGATAAGATAGTCCTCAACGGCAACGTGTGCTTGAACAAGTTACTTGCAAATTAAGCAGATATATAATTTTAACTCTTTCTGTTTCCAGGCACATAGTGAAAATATTGGCCTCGCTTTGGCGGAGTCCGGAATCACCACCAACAGTCTGCCTTTGTTCAATACCTGCTCCTGCGGACTCTGAAAAGATCCAGGCCGTATTCCGCCGCCTGAACGCCATCTACCGCTAGGGTACCTGATACCGCTGCTGAGTGCTGATCGTCGACCTGCAGGTGCAACATAGCTGTGATGGTAAGATCAAGATTGAATTCTTCGAATTCTTTTACTTGAACTTATTTCTTTCAGAGTGTCCCGATTTGGTGTTCAACTTTGTCAAGCAGATTAGCAAGGACTTTCCGGAAAAGTTTTCCGATGTGGTGCGTAGCGACGCGTTACGCGTGCTCCTGGGGCACGAACTGTACGTGTCCTATATCAACCCTCACTTGCAAAACTGCGTGCTCCACGTAGAGCTCAAGATCGTTTAGGTTTAAAAAAAACCGTATTGCTAGAATCACCTTCTGTCAGACTTTGTTATGGTCGAGAAAAGCATAAGCTCCAGTAATCTTTTTTTCTTTAAATGTGTTCAAACGATTCTTTAATATTAATCTTTTGTGAATTCCGTTTGATCATTTAAATCATATCTCGTTTAAATACTAATTCAATGCTCCGTTGAATCTGTTTTCTGTTGTAATTTTCAAACACTTTCTTTGCTGAGCAGATCTGTTTTTGAGATTTTAAATATTTCAAACCTGATCAAATAAAATTTCAAAAGCATGTCTTTCTGAGCAACAATTTACGAAAACGTTTGAAATTTACATCGGATTCTAGATTCAGCGGAGCTAAAAAATTTTTTGCTTTTTGGTAAATTTACGTTATTTTCATCGGAAATTTACACGATTTCCAGAAAAAATTCCCTTGTTGATTTACATTGGATGAAACGTAAATTTCCAATGAATTTGATGTAAATTCGCATCATTAATGACGTGCACTTTTGGTACATCATTAATGATGTAAATTTACCGGATTTTTTTTTTCTGTGTAGATAAACAAACGCTGAAAGTTTCATCTAAATCGGAGCACCTCGATACGACCTCTATAACAAACCGAGCAATATTTACAAAAACTGCCTCTTAAACACGCAACTAACATTCCAATTGGCACTTTTTTCCTCACTAAAACTCAAATATCTCGGCTCTGGAGTGTCGAAATTGGATTTTGTCAGAGGGAAAAATGTTCGCCATGAAATTTCCTACAAGCTGCAGGAAAAATAGGCTACCCTAAATTAAATGAACATTAATAATGTTCGCATTTTTTCGAAACTTTTTTCAGAAATTATTTCAGAAAAATTTGAAAAAATGCGATTTTTTTCGACACAAATCCGCCTGAGAGAGTACAAAAACTTTAATTTTGGTCCAATATTCTTATTCTATGGACAAAAACCTATCGTTTGAAGATAATACACACCTGATTGAAACAGTTTTTGTATTGATTCCAAGCGATTTTAGAAAATTTGTTCAAAAAAGTGACTTTTTTCAGTAAATCGACTAGGGGGTGCGAGAAAGTATTTTATTATTTTTTCTTGTCTAAGAAAACATTGTTCCTAGCATCATAATCTATCATTTAAGAAGTGAGCACCTGAAATTCCTCGTCATGACCTCAAAATGAGACAGGCTATTCTCCATAGAAATGAGTCCTCAGATCATTTTGCTTCAGGCGCATGGTGCTTTAAGTTCGATTAATGAACGGAATTCCGATACTGTTTTTATCAAAAGATTTATTAAATGTTTGGCTATGTTACGTAAACATCTTGAAAAAAAATTAGTTTGTATTTTATACTGTTTGCTCTTTGCTACCGAACTTCAGATCAACAAATATGGTTTTCAATTTATCTTTATGTGGATTCAATTACGTTTTTCAAATGTCTTAGTATTTTTTATCAAAAGCCCAAAAAACGCAGCTAGCAAAAACAGATTCAGCTCTACCAAAAATATATTTGCGCGTTTTGCTAAAATAGCTTTTAAAAATCGAGTAGATGAGTAGGATTTTTTAACAAAATAGTTTTTTTCATCAAAATGCGTGAAAACGAGATAGGAGAAAAAACCGAAATACGTTTATAAGCTTTGAAAACAATCAGCGATTGGTTGCACCGGAAGCAAAGCAAGATCGCCCCAGCAGCTGGACACCGAGTTGCGGTTGAGGACAAAACGCAAAGGCCAGCAGAGCCAACCAAGACCCCTACGCAATCCCCCTTCCCTTCCCACGCCTTGTCTTTAACATCAATCCCTTCCCTACTAACCCCGAGTAGGCCGCGGGTAACCGGCTCCCCTCCCACTAACATTTACACACAAGATCCTCTGTAATTATTAAGTCAAATGTAATTACAAAAGCCGACTCGGTCCTAACCAGGTCCCAGTACCAAAAAGGACCTAATAAAAATAATTTTATGAAAAAAAAAAAAAAACAATCAGCGATGGAATAATTATCATCAATAGAAAATCTCTGGACGTTCATCAAGAGAAAAAATCCGAAGGGAGCATGGCTCTCCTCTCGAAAGATCGGTTAACAAGAATCTAAAAAAAACATCATCTTGATTATTCGGTGGAACATCTTTTTCACTAATGCACTTGCAAGTGTAACGTCACACGTCGAAAATGGCCTGTCTCATTTTGTAGTTGGCCAATGTGTGTAAACAAAGTGAAATAAATATTATTAAGTGGTGCTGATAAGGAAATTCACAAAAAAAACATCAGCAGATTGATTTTTTTAGAGAATTTCGGGAGCGATTTTCTTTTGCGTGATTTGCCGCCTCTCTCTTTTGCGAGTGAAGAAAGTTCGCAAGCGAAATTGATTTGTTCGCAATTATTCCTTCCATCCCTGAAATTCAAAATTTTCGAACAAATAGAATCACAAAATGTTTTATATATATTAATCAAAGGTTATGCATCAATCTAAAATTTTCAAAATTAATAAACTTGTTTAAAAAAAATCCTGAGCAATTATGATTTTTACCGATCGATGGTAAAAAATTAAAATTAGTACAAAGTTTGTTAAAAATATAAAAATATGCGATAAACGATGCATCATAATTTTCTTTAAATCGATTTACAAGTTTCAACCAAAATTTAATTTATTGTGGTCAATATCTGGCATGAAGAAATTTAAAAAAAATATTCAGATTAGGAGATTTTTTTATCTTATTTGATTTAAAAATCTTCCAAATCATTTGAAACAAACGTACCAATAAGGCGTCATCCATAAAGTATGTCACGCTCTAGGGGGGAGGGGGGTCTGATAAAGTGTGACATTGCGTGTTGTAAGTATAGGAAAAGCGTGACAAAGGGGGGGAGGGGGGGGGGGTAAATTTTGGCTGATTTTAGAGTGACGTACTTTATGGATGAAACCTAATTTATGGTAATTCAAAGATCAATATTTCCCTTAGTATATTGCATAGTTGAATTATCACAGATAACACTTTTTTGTGCTCTGTAGTAAATAATGAAGCAATGCCAGTTTGAAGATTACCAATTGATACATTTTTTTATGCATCAATGAAAAAATAATTATTTTTAAGGTTTAAGTAACTTTTTTAAAAACATGAAAATAATTACAATTAAACATATGTTAAAGCATTCAATGTAAAAATGTGATAAAAGTAATGTTTAAAAGTTGCAGGCATTGTTGTTAACAATTTCAATAACGTTATACTATTGCAAGAATGGTGTGACAACGACATTTCAGACATGTTGAATTTTGTTTCAACGAGAGAAAATAATTTTATTTATTTTATCGAAGTCAAAGGAAAGGTGAAATATTCTAAATATTTTCAATCAATAATAAAAGTTTATTAACGAAATTTTTAATTTATTTTGTTTGCAATGATTCTTCATTGCCCCCGGAATTTCTAAGAAAATTTTGAAGGGGTGGAACAAAAACTAGAAATGGGATAATTTAAAACAAATCTGAACAGGAACTTAAAACAAATTACTGGAAATATACATTTAACATACTGTGGAAACATCAGTCCTGTAGGATAAAAAAAAGTGCTTCATGAAATATATTATTTATTTAACTCAGAAATTCAATTGAAATGATTGCTTATCAATTAACTTAGCACTTTATTTCTAACAAGCACAAATAGAATAAAAATTTTAGTAGTTTATTTTTTTTACAAATTCACTAAGCAAAAATATCACAACTTTTTTTCCAATCTTCTAATCACACCAAAGTAACGAAATCTTTTCTTTTTCCACCAACCAAAGCACAAACACATACTCTATGCTGGCTGGCTATGTGCCTCGATTTCCACGTGGTTGCACACGACACTTCTCACGCTCACTCACAGTGCTACTCACAACGACGACGACGACGACGTCAGCGCACAGGCGTTGAAATGTGGGAGGAGCTCCAGCCCAAAACGCCCCAACGTTTTACTTATTTATATGTGTTGCTGCACACTGCTTCTCGTTGGAAGGAGAGAAGGCTGAAGCAAGGACCAGCTTGGCGTAAGGGGAGGAATGTTAGGTTGGAGGCATTCTCGGGAGACCCTCTTGGGGACCCTCTGCCCGGGAAAGATAGCAAAGAATGAGAATGAGTTTGCTGCGGATTCTTTTTTTTTTGCTTTGTTTTTCATGTTGGCTGTTGGTTTTGAGGGCGATGTCGTCGTTTTTATAGTGGTAAAGTTTTTCCATATACAGGAAGATAAAAGAACGCTCTGTCAATGTTGTAAACTTTTAGTACAAGCTCATGTTTTTGATGACGTTTTTTTTTTTTTTTTCATTCTATTAAAATCGTGCAATGTTAACAAGAGCCTTGAGTGAATTGAATTTTTCAATATTACAGTAGCAAACAAATCACATGAGAATAGTTTACTCAACAGCAGCCTGAACGAAATAATGCTCAACATTTATGTGGAATAAACTGAATAATGTTTAGACCAAATAATCTTTTATTAACCATGTTTCATATTTGAAAAACAAAAATTAGAGAAAGTTTTTTCAACAGTGCATTAAACGTTGTGTGTTGTGCAAATTCTTGTGCTTTTTTTTTTCATTACTTTTTTCATGTTGTTCTGCTTCCGTGTTTTTGAGTTTTTCCTTGACGTATCAGTTTAAAATACATATTAAAGGAACGAAATAATGACTAAAGATAACCAAAAAAGGTGCACTTAAGGTAACATTTCCTGAACCACTTTTATTATGGAAAAATGTTTATCTCACTCGGCAGTTTTGTTAATACCTGCAAAATAGTTTTTTTCCTATTTTTTTTTTGGTCTTAGGGTGATTCCTGTCGCGTCAGGGCGGTTCAAAGATGACATTTTTTTTGATAATCATTGTCAAACGCCGTTTAAACTGAACTCATGCGGATTTTTCCTTGAAAGCCAATTTTATCACTTTTCTTGTACAAACCGGATAACTTAAGTTGGTTGAAACAATGTCAAGTTGTTTTTGGAAATATGTGTTTTTTTTTTGCAAAATCACCATAATTGCCATTTTAAAGCACACCCTGACGTGCCTGGAACCACCCAATTACCTAACAAAAATTATGTATAAAACTACTTTGGGTAGAGAATCCCGAAGATTTGAAGCCGATCCGAGCACCTTAGAGTTTGGCCATGCCGTTTGCCTAGAAAATTGTTGTAAGTCGCTTAGCAGAATTTTGTAAGATGTTCAATAATTTGTAAACGTGTTTTTTTCCCTGCAATTATAATAAAATTAAAATCCAACACAGGGTTTTGATTTGTCATCCTGAGAATAATTTAAGTAATAGTAGGACGAAAACCTACAGAAATTTACAATTTGCAACTTTTCTATACAAATATTGTTGTAACTTTTCAGAGATTTGATGAAATAGCATGTTTATTCTACAAATTTATTCTGGATGTAATTAGCTTCAAATCTACGCAAACAGTTTTGATGAAAACGAATAAAGTTGATGTTTCCAGATAAATTTGGAAAAAAAACAGGTAAACAAACTGTTTTGCAGGTATTAACAACACTGCCGAGTGAGATAAACATTTTTCCATAATAAAAGTGGTTCAGGAAATGTTACCTTAAGTGCACCTTTTTTGGTTATCTTTAGTCATTATTTCGTTCCTTTTATATGTATTTCAAACTGATATGTCAAGGAAAAACTCAAAAACACGGAAGCAGAACTTTATGTTATGTTTAAAAATGGGATCTGTTACAAAATTTGCCATAAAACATGTAATTTAGTTGCAAAAAAACGAAAAAAGGTTTATTATTTTTCGAAAACGCTTTCGCTCCAACTTGGTGTCTATGGAAGAAAAGTGGGAAATTGTCCGCTCTTGATAATGGTAATGGTAAAATTTGAATCAAAGGGTGCATTCAGCCTGATATTCGAAGAAAATTTGATTTTTGGCTGTTTTTTGATCGAAAATGAAAGTTTCGGCTTTTGGAAATATTGTCATTGAAAAGAGCGCACGATTTTCGTTAAAACACACTTTCGATCGATTTTTTGAAAATCTGCTTCCAAAGATATGATTTTTTCAAATTAAACGTAATTACCAATAATTTAAAACAAAAAGAATTCCTAAAACTCAAACGCCATTGTGAATTACTAAACTGAGTGCACAGGAGTTTTTGATTTGAGTAGGACAAACGATCCAGCAAGTTTCATTAAGATCGGAAATGGTCCGGTTCAAAATCGTATTTTTATGGTCGATTTCGCGTGGAAACCGTCTTTTCAAAATATTCCTATTTTTAAACATGTGTATAAGGGTAGGTCACTTAATGTCCAAATGCGTCTTTCAAAAAAGTGTTTTGCAATGGTGTTAAAAAATGTTACTCAGGTAATCCCATAAGGTGGTTGGTGCCTTCCTCACACTAAGTTTTGATAGGGTTGTCAGATTTTCAACACAGTAAAAAAAATATGGCAATATAACATCTGGGAAGCGGTACATTTTTTATGTCAAAGAAATTGCATAATTTTACCTCTGAAAATGTGTAATTTTACCACTTATCTGGTGTAATGTCACTTTTTCAAACTAAGCTTAGGTAAAATTACATCATAAAAGAAGTAATATTCAACCGAATCGGTTCAGCCGATATAATCGAGTGACATTTTTTGATCAACATCCCAACACACACACACAGACATTTGCTCTGATTTTGGTCCTGATTCGATATGTATACGTGAAGCTGGGTCTGGGATGTCAAATATGAAGTTTATTTTTCTAGTGATTTTATAGCCTTTCCTCAGTAAGATGAGTATTGTTGTTATCGTAAAAACCAGGGCTATCAACTACTGTGTGTGTGTGTGTTTTTTTTTAAAATTTTAACCTAAAATGAATAGATTACGTCAAATCGCCCAGTAGTTAATATTCAACCTTCCAAAATAACACATTCCAATTTTACATAGCTTTTTACTGTGTATTCCCTAAACATATAGTTTCCAAGAAACTGCAATATGTATAACCTTTACCAAGAGTTTATAAAGGAATAAATCACTAGGTAAAATTAAATGCTTTCCAATAAAGTTCCTAAAGCCCCCTTTTCACCTTCTGCCGAAAGCAACCTTTCACCAGATCCATTGAAGGATGACCCTGGATCGAGCCAACAAACCTTTCAAAACATACATTTCTCCCAACATCTTAAGAAAAGGGGTTTTCCTCTGGAGTTGAAATTTATGAACCTGCTTTAAAGGGGAGACTACCTTTTTAACAGCAGTCTTCTGAAATTCCATTACGCAACAGTCATATGAATTCAGGAGAGAGAGGGGAGAGGGGGGAGTTTTCCGATTTTCCCAGCACTTCCGAAACTCGCGCAAAATTCGAAGGGCGGAAAACTGGACCACAAAATCGTTGTGCGGGGAAACAAAGCTCACGTGCTCACGTGTACTGTCCTTGCTGTTCCGTACACACACTCGCATGCAAACAAACAAACGCAAAATTGAAGCCGGGGCTCGTATTTTTTTATTCACTTAAAATACACAAAATTTGGAGTTCCTCTGGGATATTTACGTCCGCAAATACTCACATGCACAAACCCTAGAAAAAAAAGACGAAGGACGACGAAAAAAAAACGAGCTGACTGCGGATGCGAATTATGGCTGGAATAAAATTTAATATGGTTACAAATTTCGGTTGATATTCATTCGTATTCATAACCTCCGGTACTGGAACGGATTGGGACATCAGGCCCGGGCGGAATCCGATTTTGGCCGTCGTCCCTTCCGACGGAACTTCCTTTTTTTTCTTTTGGGGGGTGGCCCGGCCGAGGTCGGTCGCATGAATAATGGAGCATCAGTGAGGTATAAATCAAATATCAAACAGTATAATTGATTTGTTTGCATACAGCCATGCATGCGAGCGTGTGTGTTCATTCAAATTTGCAAATACTTCACACACACATACACAAAGAGAAACATTTTAGGGAGGATTTGGGCGGAATTTGTGGGTTTTGTTATCGAAAGGTGTTTGTTTGTGGGGGAAGCTTTGTAACCGAGATCGTAATTGGTGCTTGGAGAATTCCAAAATTGGATTATGCAGGTTTTGGGGGGATGAACTTATATTTTCGAATCATTTTTTTAATTTAAGGTGAAGCCGTTGATCATTTTCGAAGAAATTTGATCATCACTATAAAATATTCTGTATTAAATTCAATTTAACGAATTTCAGCATCAAAATGAATCAGCATGTGCCGGTTGTTGCCATCCTGAAGCCACTGAAGGAATTTTTAATCTAAATCAATTGTGCTTCAAAATTTATATAATTTTATGGCACAGTCATTGACGTCCTAGTTGGCAATCATTGATTAATAACGATTTCCATAACTTTACAAGGAATGGGATAATCGTTACCAAAAGGAATGAGCATGTGTAGGGCACTATTCTAAACAACTTGTTGAAGGAATTTTGTCAAAATATTGAAAGTGACGCAAAATTTATATCTTTGAGCGAAAAATCATGACAATGATGGAAGTCTTCACGTTAAGTACACTCAGGCATGTTCTGCCTTTTCTATTGTGCTATCTTTTCTATTGTTAAAGTTATAGAAATAATATGGATTAAAATTTTGATTTTTAATTTCTTCTCCGACTTCAGGAATAATTGTTTGAACATGGTCGCAAATTTATTATTAAGTCGGAAATTTTTTTTTTTTTTTTTTAAGTTTCATTTTTAACCACATGATCACCCCTAGTTCTGGCTCGATGCCGCCATCACGCGACCGTGTGCTCCGTTTGTTTGTCAACAAAGCTACAGCTGGATGGTGAGACGAAGTGAGAGGGGGAGAGATTTTGACATTTTTATGCCCGCATCTGGGCCGCCGCCTATTTCGTTGGTTGTTGAGCCGACGGTCGTTTCCAACGACCGAGTCCAGCAAGGTACTGATCGTACAATAAGGTTTGTCTTAAGGTAATAATTTTTAAAACATGTACTTGACTAGGCCACACAAGGTACATATACTATATCTGAAAATATTTTTTTTTTCAATAGCGCTTAAAAAATAGATGCGTTAAACATCCTTTTATTTGATTTAAATCTGATTTTTTATGACTATCAAAGTAACCCCTTGATAGTCGTACACAAAAAAAAATAATTCCGAATGTTACATCATTTATGATGTAACACTTTTGCACGTCATTAAACATTTAAATTTAAATGCAATTTGATGTAAATTTGCAACAAATTATACGTAAAAACATGATTTTACGTGTGATTCAACCGTTTACGTCGAATCTCATATTTACATCAACTTAGTTGACATGTGATTCATTTCCGTGTCGAGTAAATAAACATATTTTTTTCTGTGTAGTTTTTCATGTTAAAATCAGATTTATTTAATTTTATTTTTGCAATTCCGTCGTGAAACTACTTACTTTTCCTGTCATTCTTGAACGACGAAATAGCCTACTTTTCTGTACCAAAAATAACAGAATCGAATAGCAACACTTTTCAAAATAAATGCTGAAAAGTTCTACTTTTCAGCACTGAAATGGGTGCTGAAAAGTTGAACTTTTCAGCACTTGTTTCGAAAAGTAACACTTTTCAACATTTTTTTGATTTAAACGATTTATTGACAAAATACATGAAAATTTGACTTAAAATTTCACTCAATGGGTGTTTTTCGGAATTGCAAAAAATGTTGTATGGAACTCGTTGCAAAACTTGATTTTTTCAGCACTCTTCGTATTTATCCAACTCGGTGAACCTCGTTGGATAAATGTACGACTCGTGCTGAAAAAATCCTCTTTTTGCAACTTGTTGCATAAACTACTATTTTACGTCAGATATACCATGACTATGGTTGCTAATATAGTTTTCAAGGAAAATAAACAATTATATTTAGTTTTTTAACAAAATACATATTAATTTTAGGTAAAATTGTTTTAAAGTTTACTCTACTGAAAATGCCTATAAACCTGAAGATTGATTTGAATTATGTTTCAAAAACACATAATATTTATTATTTGCAAACTAATTTTACCTGCTCCTAGTGGAAAATTGTCCAAAGAATCCGAAAATATTTTCCTTTTTTTGATTTGAACTAATTGTTGATGAGAAAATCGTGACACTTAGACAATAGAGCAATTCTCTACCAAACCCGTAAATGGATTTTCTTTGTATTTTTTTATTTGGCTCAAACTTTGTGGGGGCCTTCCCTATGACCAAATAAGCTATTTTGCGTCATTGGTTCACCCATACAAGTCTCCTTACAATTTTGGCTGCTGTCCATACAAAAATGGTATGTAAATAAGCAAACAGCTGTAACTTTTGAGTGAATTTTCTGATCAATTTGGTGTCTTCGGCAAAGTTGTAGGTATTGTTGAGGATTTTTGAGAAAAAATATAGGTACACGGATTTTTTTTTGCAGATTTTTTAATCAACTTTTTTTCACTAAAACTCAATTTCCCAAAATATGTATTTTTTTTATTTTCGAAATTTTTTGATATGTTTCAGGGGACAAAAATCCGCAACTTTTGAGCCATAGAGAAACATGGTCAAAAAATCTGCCACCGAGTTATGAATTTTTGAAAAATAGTGATTTTTGTAAAAAGTCGAAGTTTCATGCAAAAACAAGTTTGACATTATTTTTTAATGCAAAATTGAATTTGCAATCGAAAAGTACTTTACAAATTTTTTGTTAAAGGGCTCCGTTTTCAAGAAATAGCCACCGAAAGTTTGATTTTAGCAAAATATCTGCAGTTTTTCAATTTTTAAAAATAGTGACCATAAGTGACCACTTCTAAACATTTTTTTTTTTTGAAAAGTTCAGAAAATTTGCTATAAAATTGTCTAAGAGACATTGAAGATTGGACCTCGGGTTGCTGAGATAGAGCCGCTTTAAGAAAAAGAAACACGAAAATTGGAGTTTTCTAAGTCTCACCAAAATAACCCACCATTTTCTAATGACGATATCTCAGCAACTAATGGTCCGATTATCAATGTGAATGCATGAAACATTCGTGAAATTTTCCGATTTTATCGAAAAAAATATTTTGAAAATTTTTAAATCAAGACTAGCATTTTAAATGGGCGTAATATTCAATGTTTGGCCCAGTTGTTTTGCAATCATTAGTTTTCAAAATATCCAAGTATCGAAGAGATTTATTTTCGCTAAAAGAAACTTTATGCCGTGCTGTACATTGGAATTCCACAAAATTTTTAAATATGTTTGATCGTTCAGCCATGCTAAATATGATTTTAAACGCAGGAAAATGCATTTCCAATTGTTTTCAGTTGGTTGGTTTCCTTTAATATTTTGAAGTTTTTTGAAAAAAAAAATGTTTTTTGCTCTCTAAATTTTTTGGACCAATTTTGAAGGGAGGGGGGACATAAACTATGAAAAAGATTTGAAACAGCCTTATCAAATTATTTGTTGTAAATTTCCTTCAAAATATTACTCTACGATTTGTTTTAATTGTTTTTAATGCATTATTTACATATAACATATATGTCTTTACTATTGTCATTTTACTTAACAAAATAAATGTAGAAGAATATAAAATGAACATATCTAAGTTGAAGAACAAAAATCAAGTTAGCATAACAGTTCGAATTTTAGAAATTGTTGTTCTGCGAAAAAGTTTTTTCCTCTTTCATTGTGATTTTTAATTATTTTCGGTAGTTTTTTGTTAATAGCCAAGGCTAGTTACAAAACATAATATTATTTTTCAAAACATTGGAAAAAACGAGCAGAATATTTAAAACTTCTGGAATTTTTTTAAATTATTCACTTTGTTTAGAGGCGAAAATTTGACTTCGGCTTAATTCTGATGCAGTTTTACTTAAAGTCATTTCAATTTTGTATAAAAACTGAATAATTCCAGAACATCATTATTTTCAGGCTTTTTGATACAGATGCCAACTTACCTGTTTTTTTTCACTCTCAACCCCTTTTGCTAAAAATTTACTGACGCCTTCATTATACTTTAATGCAGGTTAATTCCCAAAACCAAGGCACATTTTCACGTTCCAGGTGAGCAACCCTCAATGAGCACAATGAAAAGTCTGCACCCATCCGTGAGTAGCAAGGGCAATTTTTTTAAACAAAACCGGAACGAAAAAAGTGAGGTAATTGTTAAAGGTAAAAAAGGTTTTTTTTTTGTGGAAAAAGAGAGTTAGAATGGAATGAGAGAGTGTTCTGTTAATTTTTATTTATTAATTAGATTAACGATGGAATTTGGTAGGAAATAAAAACTGCATAAGTTGAAATGAAATCCTCCATCGTAATTCTCAAATCTCACATGTAATAAAGTTGAAAGGTCTGCAAAAATATGTCATCATTTCTCCAACTCTAACACAATTTCCGATCCTTTCGGGAACCACACCGAGAGGAGGTGGCATTTTTTACAACTCAATTCACAGCCTAAGGTACAGAAATGAAGCACGAACAGAAAAAAACACTCCCATCGCGGGGCGACTACAAAACATGCGACTCCATGTTTAATGCAAGTGTACACATAAATTTCTAATCTCCTGAGAAATGTTGCAGAATGGATGGTGGAAACTGGTGTGCGAGAGAGTGTGTAAATTTTCACGAGCTGCAAATCGCTTCATATTCTATAATTTAAAAAAAGCAGCAGCGAGAAGTGAAAAAAAAAATGTGTCCACCCTCTGAGGTGATAGGGTGGGCTAAGTTGGGTAAAATTTAAGCTTTACTAAGCAAAAATTGTAAAAACAATCTCATGAATTCTTGTTCAACTTTTTTTTTTGCTCTTTTAAAATAATTCTAATTTTTCATGTTTTGATATTTTTTTATTTGAAATTTTAAACAATTAAACAAACTACCAAAAAGCCTTGATTAAAACTTAACACCCATTCCCCCTTTCCATTCAGCTCCGCGAAAGAATGGAAAACCATAAACAAATGTCGTCCTGTTTCTTTTTCCCAAATACACAGTACGTTTCACGGTGCTTCTGCTGCTGGTGCATAGAGAGTCGTCGTTGTGTAAATTGATTTTTTTTTCTCGCGCTCCACGGTGAACAACTGTATTTTTTTTTTGCTCTCTTTTTGCAATTTTCCACGCCGGTGTGTCTTTGGCCACTAGGGAGTGGAAGAGGGTGGAAATTCTGTTGCTTTTCCGCGCAGAAGGAAAACAATGGAGAGGAGGTTGGTTTTTCTTCTTTTTTTTCTGTGGTTCGTGTTTGCTCGCTGGAAAGGTGATTGTGACTTATTGTGATTATTTAAATTATTGTAATTGCGCCGAGGGGCGTGTGTAAGACCAGGATTATGCGTTATTCATGTGTGTAAATATTTATGCGAGTGGTTTTCGGTAAATTTGAGGTAAGTTAAACAAGCTTTAAATCGGAAAAGCAAGAAAGTTTAATATTAACATGCAGATGCAGAGAAAAGTGATTTTTCATTTAGTTGCTAGAGGTATGAATTGGGTTTTTTTAAATATCTAATAAATTGCGTTGAAAGACTCAATTCCAGAAACCAATCCACAAAATGTGATATTAAAATTTTAAACAAACATTTCAAAATTACATCTTTTATTACACACTTTCATCTAACTAATACTGCTTTTGCCGGATCATCTTCGCGTTCATCAATAATCTCCGCCGTAACCGGTTCTCCCCCTGCTTCGCCGCCACCCGCTTCCCGTTCCTTTTCTCGCATCGCGTCCTCGACGTTGAGCTTCAAGCCGACCAGTTCCCGGGCGTCCAGCGCTTCTTCGGTGGCCGAATTCCAGGGCTGTTGCGTCGAGTCCGCAAACAGCATGTACAGGATTCCTCCGACGATGAGCATCCCGGCCGTTATGAGGAACACGTACTCCCACTGTTTGACCGTTTGCTGGAAGATTTAAATAGGTTGAATTAGAGATCTTGATCAAGATTGAAGCAAGAAATTATTACATTTCCCAGCGTGAGAATTCCCACGATGATCGGTGACACGAATCCCGGAATAACTCCGATCATCCCGCTGATTCCGAGCAGAATCCCGGCGTACTTTGGACTCATGTCCACGATGTTGGCCAGCGGTCCCGTGGAAACGGCACCGTGCGCCATCGTGGCCAACGTAAGGAACAAAATGGCGGCCGTTGAGTGGCATCCACTGTAGGCTAGTCCAAGGACGAAGATTCCATTCAGGACACAGCACGAGGCACCTCCCATCTTCCTTACGTTTGTCCTGGACATCAGATTATTCCGTAGCAGGTAGTCTCCCATCATGGAGAAGAAGTACGCAAATATCATACGACAGAGATGGGGGATACCCGAAAGTAGTCCTGTCATCTTGATATCCCATCCGTGAATGTAGTTGAAGTAGCTCGGAGCTTGCGTCATCACCGTGAAAAGTCCCCAAATACCGGCCCATTGCGCTATCACCGTCATCCACATGGCCTTCGAAAGCATCATCTCCTTCCACGGAGTTGCTTCGTGACGATCTTGCTCCTTGGACTTTTCCGTTATGCCCAGCGAACTCTCGATGTACTCGCGTTCCTTCGGATGAATCCGGGGATGTTCCGCCGGAGAATCGTACACCAGAACAACCCACGCCAAATACCAAATTGTTCCAAAGATCCCGCAGAAGTGGAACACGTACTCCCACGAGGTCCACGAGATTATGTACCCGAACAGGGGGAAGTTCAAAGCCACGCCAACCGAACTACCCAAGTAGGCTGTGATGAACTTGCTTCGCTCGTTCGGTGGGATCCACTGACCGGCCATGTGATGCATAGCAGGCCATGCTACTCCCTGAAAAAAAACCAAAATCAATCATCTTAAAAATCTACCCAACAATTCTCCAAAACCTACGCAAATCACACCCTGAACGACCCGCAAAAAGATCAGTATCCGAATATCCCAGTACGAAGCAAGTGGCATCAGGAAGCACATCCAACAGCCGATGGCGTTGGCCACCCCGAATACCATCTTGGTGCCGTACTTGCGGGCCAGCACGCCACCCGGGATCTGCGTGACCCAGTGCAGCCAGAAGAACGCCCCCAGCACCAGGCCCTGCTCGTACTCGTTCCACTCGAAGCCGTCCTCCTTGGTGTCGAGCTGGAATTAAATAAAAACTTGTTATTACAAAACAGTTTTTACAAAATCATAATACATTTGTTAACCCTCTAAACTGCTCATGTTCGCATAAATGTCCCATATGCAAAAACAGCAAGCTGAGCAAAACGCTAGACAAGTTTGTTCTAAGCCCCAAAAAAAATGTTTTTGGGAAAACTTGACTTCGCTTGTTCTATGTTTTTGTTGTCCCATTTTTAGTATTTTAATTTCCATTTATCATGTTAAATATATGTTTGTTTCTGATGGTATTTCACCTGTTTCACCTGCCTGATAACTAGGGTTAGTGAATTTTCACGATTTCGCGGACAGAGTAAAATTCATGAAATTCCACAATTTCCATGAAATCACGTGAAATTTCAGGATTTTCTGAAATCATTGCCAAACATTTAAAAAAAAAAACAAATATTTTATCCACAAAGGTTTTCAATGTGAATTTGGCAAAAAATATGTTATAGTTATATTTTCATTGAAAAAAATAGTATTGTATTTCGATTATTTTAGCAATTTAAATTAAATTTGTCATTTTTAAGCATTTTCCAAGTTTTGAACTTTAAGACCACAGATTGAATGTATATTCGTAGAATTCCGGGATTTTTTTAGAAGACTTTATTGATATTTTGTAATTATTTGTTACTTGAAAAGTATAGAAAGCATTTAAGTATAATTTCTGCTTCAATTTAAATTAATACAATTAAGTAAATCCTGAAATTTAGTTTTCAGTATCATTTAGTGTTACCAGACGTACTCTATTAAGAGTACATGTACACTTTTTGAGCACACTGGAAGCACTCTGGAATCTATTTTTAATTGATATCAAATATTGTTGGTTTATATTCATATGCACTCAATTCATGGTATTTTCAAAATTATTTTGAATATCAGTGAATATTCCATGAACAGTTCAGCAAAGAGTTTTTTCGTCGTTCATTCAAACTAGGTTTATTTAAGTTTAAATTACTTGGGCTTTAAATATTATTTTAATGATTAAAAAACAGCAATTTTCTGAAACTACAATTTCTTAAACCCGTAAAATTTCCACAATACTTGATGGTCCAGTGGAACTGGAAGTTTTCAGCTTGAAAAATCATTTAGCTCATATGCTCAATATATAATTAAATTTACAAAAATCTTTCCGGTTGTTTAACATAAGATTTTATAGGGGTTTTTTTCCGTGAAATTTCCGCGAAATTTTGTGTTTTTCCCCGTGAAAATTGCATTTTTTTAAACGTGAAAATCACTAAGCCTATGATTTCGTAGACGGCGTGAAATTCGTAAAAATTATCAATTTTCTTAAATCATGTTTGTTTTTCACAATAACAAAATGATAAATATTTCATCCATACAGATTATTTAAGTAAATTTTATTAGTTTTCAATTGAAAAGCTTGATATGAAACATTTGAAGAATTGTTCAGATTTTTCAGTGTTTTTAGAAACTTACTAAGTTTAGTAATATTTTCATTCGCTGTAATAACAATTTTACTGCTATTTTATTTGAAAGGTATAGTTTCAAAAGAAATTAAAAGAATCATGATTTGTTTTATCTATATATTAGAGTGTAACAAAAATGACTTTTTGGCGGGCATTCAAGGGTTTGTTCCGGTGGGCATACTAAGCCCAAATCCAAAATTTGAGCTTGATTGGACGTAACAGGAGCTGGCGCTCCGGCCTTCAATTTTAAATGGGATTTAACCCGTAAAAAAAGATTTTTTCAAAAATGTCACTTTTTGAGGCATTTTGGCCACTGAAGCGTTTATTTTCAACATCATTGGCGTGTAGGCCAGATCCTTGCGCATCTTTTAGTATATATAACATTGAAATTTGGAGCACTCTGGAGCTCGGTACAGACCTTCAAAGTTTGGCATTTTTTCGAAAAATCGGCCCCGGCAAAATCAAATGGCGTCTAGGGCGTCGCGAGGCGCGACGCATATCTTTTTTGCCGGGACCGATTTTTCGAAAAAATGCCAAACTTTGAAGGTCTGTACCGAGCTCCAGGGTACTCCAAATTTCAATGTTATATATACCAAAAGATGCGCAAGGATCTGGCCTACACGCCAATGATGTTGAAAATAAACGCTTCAGTGGCCAAAATGCCTCAAAAAGTGACATTTTTGAAAAAATCTTTTTTTACGGGTTAAATCCCATTTAAAATTGAAGGCCGGAGCGCCAGCTCCTGTTACGTCCAATCAAGCTCATATTTTGGATTTGGGCTTAGTATGCCCACCGGAACAAACCCTTGAATGCTCGCCAAAAAGTCATTTTTGTTACATCCTACTATATATATAAAAAATTTCGACGGTTTTGTTCGAACGCCAATCAATTCATCACGGAACGTCGGATCGAGGTGCTCTTTGTTGCATTGGGTTCGTATAAGTCCAAGGAAGGTTCTTACGCCAAAAAGTTACAACTTTGGCCACTCTGGAACCGATTTCGGAAATTCTGCAGATTGTATGTGAAAAGTTACGTAAAGTCAAGTTTTGATAACAGGAAGCTGAAATAGCAATAAATTAAAAAACGTCAACAATCGAAAAAAGGCAGAACGAAGTTTGTCGGGTAAGGCTTGTTAAAAATAAAATGAAAGCTTTGAAATCAACTTTTAAAAATTGAACAGATTTTTTCTGAGTCCTGTTGAATGTTGGGTGGATAATTCACGTGAAAGTTTAAAAAATACTACTTTTTTTGTTTTTGTTTTCATTTTGTATAAATAACTTGACTTCGTTACAAATATTTTTTTTTTCTTCTGATTTAAAATTTAAATTTTGAAAAGGGACATAAAAACCTTTAAAAACCTTTTTTTTTGCGAAATATCGCAAAAAAATCAAATTATTTCAATTATTATTTTTGTTGGACAAGATTGTTAAAATTGTTTTGATATGAAATTCAATAAAATGAAGCAAATCAGCGAAAACTTTTTAACTTTATAAGTCGAATATAAAAAAAGCAGTTCAATAAATGAGAATACGCATGCCCTACATTTTATTTCAAAATATATTTAGAGCCCATCCATAAACTAGGTGGAATCTTTTTTGAAAATTAGGAGATTTTTTTTGTGTCACGTTCAAATTTATGAAAGATTTTTTTGTTTATTCCACGAAATTTGCGTGAAATTTGGTGTTAAAACATTGAGGGCCCAGTGAAATTTATAATTTTCGAGCGTGAAAAATCACTATGCCTAGTCATCTCGATTTACAAAAATTTGCTTCCGCAAAATATCTCAAAACGTTTAAGATATAAGTAACTGATTAACTCGACTTCAAAATTCATAAACCTTATCAATAAGAAGTGCACTGCCGTTCTACGCATAATTTTCCCATGTTTTCCCAAAGTGGAACTGAGAAAAACGCAATTAAAAATTTTCGATCGATTTCTGTGTTTCAACGCATAGTTGTCCCGTGGGTTCCTATTCGCCCTATGTGTCCCTAATCGCCCCAGTTAGCAATTTATCACCCTTATTTGTGATAATCTTGCTATACAACTGGTAAACAAGACATAATGCTTAGTAAAACTGATGATTCCGTGTCAGAAAATACTTGGTGGGACAATTATGCGTAGAAGTTTAACGATGGGACAAACAAACTTGGTGTTGTTTTTAATAAGTTTCCGAACAAAGTACCAGATTTTATGTGTGTTTCTTAAAGTACACATCAAACTAAACTTAAAAATGTCATAAAGTCAAATTCGTCCAAAACTGACATGGGACAATTATGCGTAGAACGGCAGTGCAGTAGAGGAAACATTTACAGGAGAAAAATGAGTTCCCAAAATCGTGAACAAGCGTTCATGAATTTGGGAACCACGAAAACTTGCTCACTATTTTGGGAACTAATTTTTCTTCGTGTACCCAAAGTTGTTGATTTCGAACATTATCTGTTAGTGACCAAATGACGCCCATAAATCATCGAGCATCATAACAATTTGGTTTAATTACACCGTGAAATTATGTGTTGATAATTGTCCACGGTTCGTTCTGATTCCACTTCATCGTGACCTGAACTTTCTTTCATTTTACAGTCAAGTACAACTGTTTTCTACAAACATTTCCATTTTGTCTACGTGACGGACCGTTCTGACCTGATAAGAGGAAGAGAGCAGATACTGCTGTTCATCAGCAGCAGCAGCATCCCGGTGGCCGTAAATCAGTTGTCACAGATAACACCCATACAAAACACACAGCAACACGAACATCTTACAGTGCGAGATTGTTGTTTGTTGTGGTTGTTTCTGGGATGATTGTTTTGCGATTTATCGCGAGAAATTAAATAATTCAAACAAAACATATCATAAACATGTCACGCGAGTACTCTTTGAGTGGCATTGTTTGTTGAGTGAATGTGTGAGTGGCACATACCGTCGTGTGGCGGGGTCATGGCCAACTGATCGGTTGAAATGATGGAAACGCATGGTTCTTAAAGTTTTTGTTATCGATTTAAGAGCGAGTTTTTCACCAATGTGTAACAGGTCGTATCGAGGTGCTCCGATTTGGATGAAACTTTCAGCTTTTGATTGTCTATACATGAGATGAACTCATGCCAAATATGAGCCCTCTACGACAAAGGGAAGAGGGGTAAAACGGGCATTGGCTAACGTGAAATTTTTCGAGGATTCCGAATATGACAAAATTGAGACCAAAAAGTGCCGCTATGGGAGCCTACAGGGCAAAAACTAACTTTGTAAAAAGTTTGTTATAGAAAAATCGAAAAACTATGAGAAAAACTGCGATTGGCCAAAAAGTTATTACCGTAGGCTTATAGTCCATGAAATTACCTATCTTTTGACCAATGGAAGTATGGGTGTTGGAGGCTGTTGCAAAAAGATATTATGGTTTTAAAAAATCAATTTTTAACAGTAATTTGCAAAAGCTATGAGAAAAAGTTGAACCAATCCTGGATGTCTATGGCTCATTTTGAAGTGCTTCAAAAAACCTTTCGAATGCATCTATGAGAGTTGAAAATGATGAAGTTTTATTGAAATGCGAGCAATTTTAAGATTTTTTTATGTTTTTTGGACCTCAAACTTCAATGCCCGTTTTACCCCACTTCCCTTTGTCGTAGAGGGCTCATATTTGGCATGAGTTCATCTCATGCATAGACAAACACACGCTGAAAGTTTCATCCAAATCGGAGCACCTCGATACGACCTCTAGAACAAACCGAGCAATATTTACAAATACTGCCTCTTAAACTAAGATTAAAACCAAGCTGAAACTGAAAACTCATAGGGTAATGTATCTGGTCACTTTTTTCATTTTAATGCAAAAACAAATATTGACAAGACAATTTTTTTTTCGATGGATATACTATGGTCTCCTTGTAACGAGCTGTCAAGTAGGACATTTTCTATCCAGAAGGGCCACTAAGTTGATTATTTTAAATTGATTTAAAAATCCATTTTTTTGCAGTCGTACAAAGGGTACTCAGAAAAGTTAGCTTTATCGTTTTGAACAATAAAATCGCAAATTTATGCTTAATTTGAGACCACAAATGGCTTTTTTAAATTATGAAAATTCAATTTGTTCCAAACACAAATGCAACTTATTGCTGGAGAAAAAATCCAAACCTCTCTTTACCCTCAAGCTCCCATCTACCCCGGGATTCGAACCTTTGGATTGTGAGTCAAACTGCCAACCTGGATAGTTTTCGATTGGTTTCACGAGTTTTTTCAAAGAAAATTTCAATTAAGCTTAATAATTTTTTTACCATCCCATTTTGTTGGGAAATTTTGAAGGGAGGGGGACACAAACTGGCAAAAAGTGCAATGGCTTTAAAAAATACTCTACCTTCAACAACTTCAGCAGCCACTTTTCAGGTGACTGAACTTTCGGCTCACTTTGCAGCAACGCCATGGCAGAGCTTTTAGCCAGATCCTCAGCTATAAAGTCCGACCTGTTCCGTTCAACATAGCACGCGTACACTTTACGCTGAACTCGATCTACGCTAGTTCCATTGGCAATCTCCTCAGAACTTGCTGAACTGCTTTTCCTGCCAGCCTGTTTGACCATCGTCACGATCGTGATGTTCATGTTGATCCGGATCATGTAGTTCACCGCGAATCCCACAAACACTAAGTACCATAATACTGTCCTGGCGTACACTTTCGGTTCCTTTCCCATTTTTGAAGCGGTTTAATTTCCTCCAATTTCTCTTCACTAAATTCAAATTAAGTCTCTAATTAAGTCACTTGCACGCTAATACCACGGTTGACCTGGAACTCATCGGGTTCCACGCTCGCACTCGAGCTCGTTCTCGAGCTTCTTCCTGGCCTAGATCCGATCGTCGACTGGCGTCCGGACCGGCTCAACGTGCGCCTGATACGCGCCGAACCTCAACCTCATAGTACTACAATTAAAGCTGATTCTTCTTAATACCTCGGAGCGAGTGTCGGAGCGTGTTCTCTTCTAGACGGCTTAGACTGCAGTAGCAGCTCAAGTCAGACAAGTAGTGATAAAGCCAAGTTCTTCTCCCTTTTTTCGTTCATATAAATTTCAACGGACAATCAGAGCAAATACCGGCCGCGATCGCGTGTGTACTACAGCTCCACTCTGAAGTGTGTCTTCCAACGTAACGACCCGCGGAGCGATAGAAGAGAGTGCCACTAATCTGTTTACTTTTCTTCACTTAGTGGACAGTTAGTGGTTTATGAGGCGCTATAATTTTGAGTGGCTTCTCTGTTGCTATTTTTTTAGACGAGATTGTGGCAAAATTATAGTGAACAACATTTTTACAAAACTTTATTTATGTCTTTTGCTTGAAAGCGATAAAATTATCGAGACTCGATAACGATAACGATAATTCTATCGTTATTTTGATAATGGAACATAACTCATTTTCAAAATCATTTGAAAATCGACTTAATTCAACAAAATCATTTAAAATTTTCAATGCAACATATTTTTTGTTTTTTTTTTTTGAAAACTTAGACAGAATTTAAAAACTCATAATTGTTGACAAAACACCGTATTTTTCGAATGTACTCAAATTTTCATAATTTGCAATATGGGTAACAAACGAGGCGAATTTTTGTATGCTCTTTCACTTCATTAGAGTTTTTTTAAATACTAAAATTTTCACAAAATATCGTATTTTTTCGAAAATACTCAAAATTTACAATATGGGTATCAATATGCTATCTCACTTCATTAAAGTTTTTTTTAAATACCTAAATTTTCACAAAATACAAAAAAAAATTCGAATATACTCAAAAAAAAATTGCAATGTGTGTATCAAACGAAGCGAAATATGTGATACATTTTCACAGTTTTATAGTTTGTTTGAAAAATACGAAATTTCCACAAAATATCGTTTTTTTAAACACTCACATTTTTACAAAATACTGTATTTTCGAAAACACGCAAATTTTCAAAATTCGCAAAGAAAGCGGAATTTAGAATGCATTTTCACCTGATTTTTTTTGCACATCACAAATTTTTTCACAAATTATCGTAAGTTTTTGAAAATACAGTCCGGACTCAAAAAATTTCACTTCGGATAATCGAATCACGAAAAAACTTTTTTTTTATGTCTATTTTTTTAATTTCTAAGCATAGGTATAACCCCTAAACTACGCTAAAATTATTCAGAATTTTTAAATCCAAAATGGCGGTGATGCAATATTGAAAAAATGCATTTTATTTTTTAAAAGGCAATCAACAACTCAAATTTGACTAAAATGGGGTCGTAGAACTCAAATTTTATGTTAAAAACAAGAAAATGAAAAAATACGAAAAAAAATTTTTGTTCGTGATTCGATTATCCGAAGTCCCATACAAACCTTCGGATAATCGAACTTCGGATAATCGAGGATTCGGATAATCGAGTCTGGACTGTACTAAAATTTCTATAATTGCAATATGTATGGGTATCAAACAAAGCAATATTTAATATGAAGCATACAAAATGTTAATGTATGTTTGAAGCATGCCAATTTTAAAAATTTTAATATTTACGAAAAAAAACGGTATTTTGTTAAAATTTCAGAATTTTCTAAAAAACTTAATGCACAGCATTCAAAATTTCGCTTCGTTTGATATCCATATTGCTTATTTAAAAAAATTGAGTGCGTTTGAAAAAGATGGTATTTTGTGGAAATTCTAGTATTTTCAAAAAATCATTTATGAGGTGGAAAAGCATACAAAATTTCACTTCGTTTGATACCCATATTAAGTTTCTATAAATTTTCGACAAAAAACGGTATTTTGGTAAAATTTTAGTAAAGCCGTTGCAAATATTTAGTTTATTTGTGTTTTTTTGACTTTGGTCAGAGTTGAGGGACATAAACTTCAAAAAATATTTGCAACGGCCTAATTGTAAAAAAAAACTCTCATGAAGTCAAAAAGCATGCAATATTTCGCTTTGTTTGATACCCATAGAGCAAATTATGAAAATTTGAGTATTTTCGATAAAATACGGTGTTTGAACAAGTTTGAGTATTTATGCTTTGAAACTTACTACATTAAAAAAAAAATCTTGATGAAAACATAGAAAAATTAAAAACGATTTGATTGTTATCGTCGATTATCGACGGTAAGAGTATCGTCGATAGAATTATCGAAATAACGATAACGATAAATTATCGTTACCGTCCCGACGATAACGATAACCATCATCGTTATCGTTTAACGATAATTTTATCGATTAACAACCTTGGATTTTATGTTTTGAATTTACGTGAATAGTGAACACCCTAACACAAGATGACTCTGACTTTACAGTTGTCCCGTGAAAGTTGAGTCTTGTTCCGGTTTGAAAGCAATCACACTTGATTTTTTGATAGATTGTTGTGAGGCTTCATTGAGATGCGTGGAACGGTAATAGTATTACGGTGGAGACGCTTGGTTAATTGTGTCAATAAATCAATTTTAATCAAATAATGTATTTCTCTTAAAAGTTAATAATTATTTTTGACATGATAAAAGTTAAAATATTATTGTTTTGAAGCTTTTATGTTAATAATCTTTTGCAAAAGTCATTCCAAGTGCATTTTGAAAAACAAACAAGCATACAATATTTCTTTTATACATATGCAACACAATCGATGGGCATAATGCACGAACACACACGTCCATGTATAATAAATGTACCGTAAGTGGACGTCCGTAACTCTCCACCGGAAGTGTTGGTGCTCACCGCAACTTCTAAGGAAAATTCCTCCGTCTCAAGAGTTGGTTGTTGCTGCACCCTTACAGTGTCTTGCCCCCTTCCCTTTCAGATATATCTCCGAATTCCTTTTTGCGATATAACAAAACATAACACACACACACACACACATCCCGACACTGACTGATAAAATATTCAAATGCAGTAAAAGACACTTTTATACCTATCATACGTTGCGGAAATTTATGTTTATTTGATTTCAATACATTTCCCAGCGTTTCGAGTCGAGCTATCTGATCCCAATCGATTGCTCCGGAGTTCACCTCACCGCGGAAGAGGCTTAGAATGTCACCTCCTGGAAAGGAAAGGAAATCCCAACGCAGTTTGGCGCGTCCCGCAGATACCGCATAAATAACGCGTAAATTCGCGAATTCCTAGTGTCGTTACGAATCAGCATCAAATTCCCACGTGGGTAGGGTTTCCACTTACTTTCTTCCGCAGAAATTCAAGGAAAAAAGTGATAAAATTGAAATTGGATCAGCAGGCGCGATAAAGAGTGTCTTTATGTTGTGGGGCATCAAAGAAGGCCGAATGGGGGAAAAGGTATTATCACTACACGCTCGAAATTTCCTTTCCGTACAAACATTCGAACATGTACGGTGAAGGAATAAAAGGATTCCGGAACGACTGTTTGATTGGCTGTCAAATGGTGCTTCCGTTTTATCTGACATAGTGCCATCGACAGTGGAATCGGAACACACTCAGGGAAACCGGAATGGCCTCATAACCATTCTGGAGTTTACTACTTTCAAATGAAGCACGCAGTGAGTGCAATTCAAAAGGATAACAATTCACTTTACGATTTGTCACTTGTTGATTGGAGAAAATGAAAGCGTTGATTTGTCCTAATTTAACAGCATTTTGATTTTGAAAAACAACCAAGGACGGAATCCCTAACCTGCCTCAGAATTTTCCTTAATTATGGAATTTTATCCACTATTATATTTTTCTTGTATTGTATTATAATACACTATAATTTGAATTTTAGCCATATCCTAGAAGTCATTTTGGGCATATTTTGTGTTAATATTTTTAAATTTTATGAAATTACTCATGATTTAGAACAAGATTGCGCCATAAACTCAAAAGTGATGCTAGTTACACAAAGTTCTAAATTTTAATTTGATCAATCGTTTTCAGTTTACCGATCGTTCAGCAGTTTAAATATCTGTGAAATATTACCAGATTTGGTAAAAAAAAACTGAAAAAAATGATACACGGTAAAACATTTTTTTGGTGATTTTTTATTTAACTTTTTGTCACTAAAACTTGATTTGCAAAAAACACAATTTTTATTTTTTATTATTTTTTGATATGTTTTAGAGGACATAAAATGCCAACTTTTCAGAAATTTACAGAATGGGCAAAAAATCTTTGACCGAGTTTTGAGTTTTTTAACCAATACTATTTTTTCAAAAAATCGAAATATTGGTCGCAATAATTTTTCAACTTAATTTTTTAATATTAAATCAAATTTGCAATCAAAAAGTACTTTAGTGAAATTTTGATAAAGTGTACCGTTTTCAAGTTAAAGCCATTTTTATGTAACTTTTTTGAAAATATTCGCAGTTTTTCATATTTTTTTAATTGGTGCGCATGTTTGCCCACTTTTGAAAAAAATATTTTTGAAAAGCTGAGAAAATTCTCTATATTTTGCGATTTTGAACTTTGTTAAAACGACCTGAGATATTGCCATGCAAGTGTTTAACAACAGGAAAATTGATGTTTTGTAAGTCTCACTCAAACGACCCCCTCATTTTCTGACGTTAATATCTCAGCAACTGATGGTCCGATTTACAATGTTAAAATATGAAACAATCGTGAAATTTTCCGATCCTTTCAAAAAAAATAATTTCAAAATTTTTAAACCAAGACTAACATTTTAAAAGGGTGTAATATTGAATATTTGATCTACAACATATCAAAAAATTAAAAAAAAACTAAAAATAGTGTTTTTTTTGCAAATCAAGTTAAAGTGACAAAAAGTGAAATAAAAAATCACAATTTTTTTACCGTGTATCATTTTTTTCAGTGTAGTCCATATTCATACCTACAACTTTGCCCAAGACACCAAATCGATCAAAAAAAAACATTTTTCAATGGACAGCTGCCAAATTTGTATGGAAAATTATATGGACAATTATATGGATGCAAAATGGCTTTTTTGGGCATACCGAAGGCACCAAAAAAGTTTCAGTCGGATTAAAAAATACAAAAAAAACGAATGACCGAAATCTGAGAGAACTGCTCTTTTTGGCATTTTTGTTTATTTGAATGAAACGTTGTCCATGAGTTCCCTATGTCGAAAGAAGCCCTTTTGCATCCTTATTTTTTCCATACAAGGCTCCATATAATTTTGCGAGATGACCATACAAAATGAGCATGTCGTCGTTGTCGTGCTATCTTGTCGCACGTCGTTTTTGGACGTCCCGAGAAAAACACGTCCTAACATTTGACCTTTAATAAACAAAAACGAAAGCACGCAACGTAAACAATAGCAATCAAGTTTTGTTTGGCTAACCATTCTGAGCATTGTCTCGAAGTTTTGGTTGCTGGAGTTCCGAATTTTAATTATAAATATTTACGGTATTCGAACATGTACGTGTGTCGACCGCGTTCTGTCTTGAAATCACAAATCAGTGGTTGCACTTGCAGCAATTGGCAGGGTGTGTCAAAATAGCATGACAAGATTGAAACTGCTTTCATATGAAGAGTGACAACAATGCACGAAGTTTTCTCGGTTTAAATTGAATATCTCAAGATTGAAATCAAATTTTGGGGTTCTATGAAGGTCAAAAGGTTAAGCATCAAGAACAAAAATCTGTAGAGGTAAATTCTTTCATTTGAAGCTTTTTTCTTATTTTGAGAATATGTATTTTTGTGAGTTAATTTCTCGAGTGTAACAATGTTGAACATAATATTTTGCAGTCGATGGTGTCGATGCCACCAGTTTGTGGAGCTCATCTGTCGGTTATCTGGATTTATTTTGATGTTTAGAAAACATATTGCTTTTCAAATGAAAAAATCAGAACAACAACTTAGAAATCTGATTTGAAACATGCTAGAACTATACTTCATATGTTTTGCAACTTTTCGACAAAAAGACGAAGCTCAAAAAAGGAGGTACTTAAAATTAAAACACATATTCCTTCAAAAAGAACATTTCCCAGAAACTCCCACGAGAAACATTTATTTGCTTTGTAATGTAAGTAAATGAATCTTGTGGATCACCCACAACAAGCCAACCCTTTTCCCTTTCCATTACTTCCACATGCTTGTTCCAAACTTCTCTCATCCCCAAACTCCACATGCTTAGAAAATCTACCTGTTTTATTTCTAGTTTCGAGTGCCCTTTTAGAGAGCAAAAAGCATTTTCAAAGCAAACCTTATCACAACTTGCGCAAATATGACCCTGTACTCTTTTTTTCTTTCAAAGAGCAGATAGAGCGCGCTTCTTCAAATGTCCCTTAACCATCGTGGTTGTCCCTTTTTTCTCGGGCGAGTTGATAATTTATCAGATGACACATGGGCTCCGCGTTGTAACTGGTAAAGTTTTTTCCTTCCTGGTCAAATTGGTACGGGTAGAGAGGACACAAAACATACATCACCCCTTTTTATGCTTTGGTGCAGAGTGCAAACTTTGTAACTTGTTGTTGCTGCTAAACTCTACTTTTAGACGACGACGACGACTGGGAAGCTGTTTGTCAAAGTTTTTGAATAATTGATGGGAAATTTGAAACGTTTTGGATGTTTCGAGTGCGGGAATTTGTTTGGCCAACATTTTAGGATTCGACAGGTATCTAATGTGGAACTGATAAAATGACAAATTTACGACTTGGATAAACTTTTGGGACTGTTTGGTCTTAGCCCTTTTTGGATGAAGACTGTTTGTGGAAAATATATGTAATTCTAATCAAATTCTAACCTATTCTAACAATTTGGAAATAAAATCAGAGCATAGAAAAATAAAAAAAAAATGTCAAAATCCAAATTTATGACATTTGAAAATTCAATACCATAAAAAAATAAAAGTAAACAAATCAAAAAGGAAAATTAAAAACTTAAAACATAAAAACATAAAACATAAAAATTCTGAATATCCTTAGGGTAGTTTAGCGGTCATACTTAAGCTCGATAACCATAAATAAGAAGACGATAAAAAAAATTCGATACGATTATCCGAAGATTCGATTATCCAATGTGAATTGAATCCCAAATGAAATTTTGGCGAGAATTTTGAAAAGTCGAATACAGACTGTACTTTTTTTATGACATTTTCAAGTTTTATGATTAAGAGTTTATTTTTTTTGTATTTATAAACTTTTATTCAACTAATTATCATTTTATTTTTTTGAATTTCAGTGATCCAGATTTAAAAAAAATGGGTTTCTGAATTTCTGGTTTTGTTTTAATATATTCTAGATTCTGATTTTTTTTATTTTTGATTCCTGCCATCCAGCATTTCTGAATTTTAGATTTGAAAATTTTATTATGTGTTTTCTCATGGACTTTTGAACATTTGAATATTGATATTTTTTATATTTATTAATTTAGAAAATCGTAAATTTAAAAAAAATAACGCTTTTATATTTTTTTAATTTAGCATTTTTTGAATTTTTGTTTTTATTAACTCTTGGTCAAGTATCCCAAGTAGCACTCATAACTTGTCGTCTGTTGAATAATAGTTAGACAGCTGTTTTTGATCAACATACGAGAAAAAATTTCAACGTTAGTTAAATAACAGTTTGTTTCACTACTTGTATAACTGACTTATGTAACTCTTGAGATTTGTGCCACACAAGTGTTAAAACACAGTCAACTTCACTCTTTTCCAACTTTAACACACAACATAGGGAATATGCACTCGCTCCTAACTCCATCCAATTTGCTGATTTTCACTATTTAAACAATTTATTTTGGAACAATTTTGATAGAAACTTGCTTGCTCACTTCCTATTGAGCTATTTATCACTTTATTTCACTTGAAAACACTTTTTATGAGCTGTAATTGAACGTCAAAGTGCTGATATGCCAAGATGCTGTTCCCTCATCTGCAATGTAAAATGAAAACAATGAAAACAGTTTGTTGAATAAAAACAATATTGCACTGTTTGTTTCACTACTTATCTAACATTGTCATGTGATGGCATCTTATAAAAAATGGGCGTGGCCAACCATTCTATAAATAACCTTAGGTTTTCTCGCTTTGTTACACAAATGTTATCGGAGAATAGATTATATAACTGATGCTCAACATACATATTCAACTTGACATTGCGTGTTGTTAGGTGGTGTAAATTTGTACATGAGGAATTTAGAGTTTCAAAAATGTTTATGTATTGAAGATTGCAATAGTTTTGATTGTTGACCGATTTATTTGTGAACATATCGCTGGTAAAAGCTACAAAAATTATCAGCTTATAGAGTTTATGATAGAGAAAACAACAAATCAAAACCATACTGATTTTCAATATTACTCCGTAGTACGGTAATCGAAATGACAGTTGAAACGGTTTGTTATAACAAAGTTATATAGTGGAGTTATAAAAACTGATTTGAAACAAACTTATATAACTTCAATTCCAATGACAGCCTTCGTTGGAGTTAAGTTCTTTAGCTAACAAAACAGACAGCAGCCTTCTTATTGACGCTTGGGCCAGCTTGTTTACTATGAAGCCCCGTGGAGAGATGTGGAAGCGCGCCTGGACCTGCCGTGGAGATAACAACAAATCGTCGAAGTCATCGGATCGAATCTTGGGACAGAGGTAGTTCATCAAAAAAGGAAAATCTAAAAGTTCGCCAGGCAGGGAATTTCACGCAAATCACATGCGCACCATGATTGTTTTTCTTTTTTTAAATTCAATTACGAATTATTTTAAATAAATCTGGCAGAAACAAGCGTACTTTTTTATTGGCTTCGTCGTTGATTGAAATTCTAATAAGAAACGTTTGTTTACATGTAAGTTAGTCGACGGTTAGATAGCTGTTTTCAATCTAACTTTCTTTTCCAGTGTGCGCTTTGATTTGACAGCACAGCCGTAAACCACGCCCCTTTTTTTCGTTGAATCTCTTGTTAGATGGCACAGTGTTGTCAAATACATTTGTACAACTTACTCTGATAACTTGCATCTTTTTCTGGCAAGTTATACAACAAAAAAAAGTGCGCTTTTTCCAGTTCAGAGGAGTTGTAGAACAAGTTGTGGTAACGAGGCGAATTGGTTATACAACCAGTTAGGAAATACGTTTATCTGACAAAGTGTGTTACTTGGGTAATTGATTATCATTTTAATTTTTTGAATTTCAATGATCTAGATATTTAGAATTTTAGGATTCCTGAATTTCTGATTTTGTTTGAATATATTCTGGATTTTGAAATATTTTATTTTAGGATTTTTAGTTTCTGCATTCCAGAATTTATGAGTTTTTGAATTTAAATTTTTTGTTTTGTATGCACTTTTGAATTTTTTAATATTTATTTTTTTAATGTACGGAGTTACAATTCAAATTAAATAAGTATAAAAAAATAAATTTAGAATAATTTTTTACATTTTTTATTTTGCGATTATTGAGTTTTTCTTTTGAATTTAGGGTTTTAGAACTCCAGAACTCAATATTTTTGTTTTAAATTTTAGTTTTTATTAACTCTTGGTGTAATATTTAATTAGGTAATTGTCATTTTATTTTTTTTTTACTTTCAATGATCTACCCCCCCCCCCCCCCTTCCTTCAAAATCGGTCCGAAAAATCAGGGGGCAAAAACATTTTTTTTCAAGAAACTTCAATTTTTTTTAGGAAATAGAAGTCTAACCAACTGAAAACAAAAGAAATGCATTTTCAGCACCGCAAAAAAAAATTCGTCGAAAAAAAACAAATCTCTTTAATACTTTCATATTTTTAAAACTAACGATTGCAAAACAACTGGGCAGGTGTAAAATGCACTTTAAAACACTTTTTGCATTCTAATGTTGCGATTATGACTTGTTATTTCAATTTTTGTATTTTTTTTACCCCCCCTCGACTCCGACCAGAGTCGAGGGACATAAACTTCAAAAAATATTTGCAACGGCCTTAATATTTAATTTTTGAAATTTCTTATTTTAAAAATTTTTGATTTTTAAATTTCTGCATCCCACAATTTCTGAATCTTTGAATTTCAAATTTTTATAACTACTTTTTTTTTACTTATGGTTTTTTGATATTTTGAATATTGATTTTTTTGCCTTCCTCACCTTACTGAGGAAAGGCTATAAAATCACTTGGAAATTAAACTTCTTAATTTGACGTCCTAGACCCACCTTCACGTATACCTATCAACTCAGAATCAAATTCTGAGCAAATGTCTGTGTGTGTGGTGGGATGTTGATAAAAAAAATGTCACTCGATTATCTCGACATTGGCTGAACCGATTTTGTCCGTTTTGGCGTCATTCGATCCGTCTTGGGGTCCCATAAGTCGCTATTGAAAATTATACAGTTTAGTTAAGTACTTCAAAAGTTATGCTAAAAAAAAGATTTTAACAAAAGTCCGGAAGATTGCTTCAGAATTTTCAGAAAGGTATTTTAAAGACCTTTCCAACGCGTCCAAGACAATGAAGATCTGACAAATCTATCAAAAGTTATAAGCACTTAAGTGTTATTTATACGCTTTTTGGAGGCCGGATCTCAGATATGTTGATCTAAACGTTGTCCGGATCTCTCATGCGACCTATCGTTGGATAGGTATTCAAAAGAGCTTTCCAACGCTTCCAAAACATTGAAGATCTGACAACCCTATCAAAAGTTATAAGCACTTAAGTGTTATTTACGCACTTTTTTGCATTTAAATGTGAGGAAGGCGCCAACCACCTAAGGGTGGATTATGTAACTTTTATTTTGTAAATTTAGAAATTTAAAAAGAAATTTTGGATAATTCTTGACATTTTTTGATGTTACATATTTTTATTTTTTTGTTTTGCATTAACTCTCAAACTTGTTGGTTTTTATTTTTATTTTTGTATCTATTAACTTTTGATTTTTTATTAATTATCATTTTGTATTTTAGAATTTCAATCACTTAGATGTTATTTTTTTGTGTATATTTAATTTTTAAAATTTAGGAATTTTGAATCCCTGCATTCCAGAATTTCAAAATTAAAAAAATTAAAGCCTATTTTTACTTGTGGGCTTTTGAACTTCTGAATATATTTTTTTTTATTTTCAGAGTTCTTTTTTTTTATTTTGTTAATATGCAATTTTTGAATTATAATTAACGAATTTTTACACATTTAGAATAAAAAATAGAATTCTTGAACTCTTGAACATTAGAATTTAAACATTTTTGAACTCTAGAATGTTAGAATTTTAGTGCAATCGAATTTAAAATTTGTGAGTTCTCCAATTTTAGATTTTTTGAAATCATCAATTTGTGAATGTTATCTTCCCTCTAATTTGCTAACATTCTGCCTTTCGAGAACGTCAAACTCGAGTTTTGCCTGCTTTCCAAAGCTCCGTACTATTCTAAAGAAGAAATTTCTTTCATTAAACAAGAACATCACATAACTTATTTTAACAGTGTTATTATTCTTGCAATTGTGTTCAATTTTGTACCTTACGTCTACTACTTTCGTCATTATTCGTCAACCCTGCATCCTCTCGCATCACCGCTTCCTCATTGCGGCCACATTAACCGTCCGCGTCACACCCGACATGCCGTCCACAAACTTGGTCCGGAACAGGACGTTCGCGTTGTTGAACATACCATCTTTCAACGAGACGATCACAAACTGCGAGTTGGTAAAGTGCGCCTTCAGCATGTTGCCAATGTTCTGCGTGTGGGAGAGGTCGAGGGCGGCGTCCACCTCGTCCAGGATGTAAAGGGGGGCGGGTTTGTACTTCAACATGGCAAGGATGAGCGAGAGGGCTACGAGGGAGCGTTGGCCACCGCTGAGCTCGGTGAGCGATTCTTTCCACATGCCGTTGAAGCCGACCTTGACTTCGAGCCCCTTCATGAAGTTGACGCCGTCGGGGGGGACGAGCTGGGCTTGGGTGCCGGGCAGGAGGGTGCTGAAGATGGAGCCGAAGTTTTCGTTGACTTCCGTCCAGGCTACTTTGAGTTGCTTCTTTTTTTCTTCGTCCAGGTCGGTGATGATCTTTTGGATCTTTTTCTTGTCGTCTTCGACGACCTGTTTGCGTCGCATCACCTCTTTGTACTGCTCTTCTTCGCGCTCGAGCAGAACCATCGCCTTTTGGTTGATGTTCCGGCTCATCTTCTCCTTGGAGTCTTGCAGCTTGTTCAGCTTGCGACCTGCTTCCTGGGGGTCTTCCTTGTTGTAGTCGTACCGGGTGTTCTTAACGCCGAAGAACTCCTTGTCCTCGGTGATCCAGGGATACTTTTCTTCCAGTCCGGAGATCTTGTTGTACCCGTCTTTGTTGTCATTGCGAACCTTTTGAATTTCGTTCTCCTTCTTCTTGATCTCAAGCTCCAACTCTTCGTTCTGCTTCAGCAGCTTGTCCCTGTGGTGATACTTGGCCTTCAGCTCCTTGTTCTGGCTGTTGATCTTGTCCTTGTGTTCCTTGATCTTCTGTTTAACCGCCTGCACGGCCGCCACCATCGCTTCACTGCTCTCACTCACGCTGTTCAACTTCTCCTGCAGCTCCGCGATCGTCTCCTCCAGCTTGGTCGCCTGCTCGCGCGCACTCGCAATACCCTTCTGCAGCTCCTCGATCTCCAGCTTCAACGTCTCGAAGCCTTGCTCGTGCTTCTTCCAGTTTTTGCGACTTTCCTCACTCTTTTTCTTTGCTCGCTTCAGCTCGTCCTCCGCCGATTTGAGCTCCCGCTCGCGATATCCCTTGCTGTCGGCGATCTTCGCCGTCAGGTCCTTCACCTTGGCGTTGGCCGCGGTTTGCGTCTGCCGCGCATCGACCATCGTTTGCTGGAGGGTTTCTGAAATTAATTAGGCGTCAGTTAGCACCAACTCTACGATCACTCCCAACTCAATCAACTTACCAACTTTCTGCTTGAGATCCTCAATCTCCTGCTGGGCCTGCTGGAACTTGGTCTGCGCTAGCCGAGCCTGCAGCGTCTTCAGCTCGTACTGCATCAGATCCAGCTGCTCTTTTAGCTGGCCGAACCGCGCGGCGACGCGCTCCAGTTTGCTAATCTCCGCGCAAACCTGCTGATACTCTTGCTCCTTCTGGGCTAGCGCGCGCTGAATCTGGTTAATTTCCTCAACCTCCAGCAGCACCGCTCCTCCCTTCGGCTTAGCACCACCGGACAGCGTACCGCTAGGATCAACCACATCTCCGTCCAGCGTCACCGAGCGGCACATGATCTGTCGATGGTAGGTGACCTGCTTCGCCACGTTCATGTCCTCCGCCAGGAACGACCCACCAAACACGAACTTCATCGCCGGTTCAATCTCCCGGTCGTACTCCACGCAGGACAGCGACGTTACGGCGCGACCCTTTCCAACCAGACTGTCCGCCACCCGCACCGTGTTCGTATCGATCGACCTTCCGGAAATCTTGTTCAACGGAATCATCGTCGTACGCGTCTGCAGTTGACCCTTCTGCAGCAGCTTCTTGCCGGTCGAGTCGCTGTCCACGACCACGCTGTACAAACTGCCTCCGGCAGCGGTTCCCAACCCCAGCGCGTACTTCCGATCGCGAACGCTAATCAACTTGGCGACCATCCCCTTCACCGACGATCGATCAAAGTTCGGTTCCGGATCCCGGTACTGAAACTCCCACCGGTAAGCATTCTTCCTATCCAACTCCCCTCGCAGATTGCGAATCTCGTGCGTCAACTGCTGCTTGCGCTCCTGCAACTGCTCAATCGATCCCTCCTCATAGTCAATCTTCTGCAGTTCCGCCTCCAACGCCCTAATCTGCCCCTCCGTCTTCGTCAACTTCTTCTTGTCCTCCGTATAAGCGGCATCGCTCGAGTTCGCGTCCCGTTCCTTCTCCTTCAACAGCTGCTGACAGTGCTTCAACTCCATCTCACTCTGCTTGATCGCCGTCGCCGACTCCGCCGCCTTCTGCTTCGCCGCCATCAACTGATCCTGCAACGTCGCCGCCTCTCCATCCTCATTCGTCGACAAACCCGCACTCACCGCCTCGAACCTCTTCTGCGCATCGGCAAACGCCTTCGCGTCCGCTTCGTCCGCGTCCTTCAAACTCTGAAACATATCCCCCGTCCGCTGCATCTCGCCCTCCTTCTTCCCCAACGCACCCTCGTCATCCTTTATACTCTTCACCAGATTCTTCAACTTCCGCTGCTCCACCCCAATATTGTCCTTCGTACTATTCCGCTCCGCCGCCACCGTCGCCTCCTTCTTACTCTCCCCACTCAGCTCAGCCTCCAACTCCGCCAACACCCCGCCCCCCTCATTGTCAATCTTTTCCTGCAGCTCCTTCGCCCCCACCTCAATCTCCTTGCACTCCCCAACATTCCCCTCAATCTTCTTCCGGTTGGCCTCGATCGTGTCGTTCAACGTGGCGATCGACTTCTCCGAGTTCTCCACCGCCTTCACAAACTGCAGATACTTGTGCGAGACGTACAGCCGCGTCAGGTACTCAATGTCCCGGCACACCTTCTGGTACTCGATGTAGTGGGCGCGCTCCTTGCGCAGCTTCTCCAGCTTCGGTTCGATTTCCTCGCGGAGGACCTGTAAATGGGATTACATGAAATGAAGGTCAATGTTAGGAAATTGATAATACAATTATTTTGTTCAGTTCAGTTCGGAGGCATTACAAATTCCACGCATTTTAGGAATTTTACAAACCGTACGAATTTTAAAAATTTTAATAATTTAATAAATTTTACGAATTCAACTTTGAGAATCTCAAGAACTTTAAAAAATACGAAAGTTAAAAATTGTGCGATTTTTTTCAATTTTACGAACTTCACTAATTTTACGATTTTAAAGAATTTTACAAACATTACAATATTAACAATTGTAACAAAAATATCAATTATAAAAATTCAAGAAATTTAAAAAAAATGACAATTTTACAAACTTTACAAATTTTAAGAACTTTACAAATTTGTATAAAAAAAAAACAAATTTTAAAAATTATTAAAGATTTTGCAAAGTTGAAAAAAAATCAACTTTACAAATTTTATGAATTTTAGAAATTAAAAGAATTTTGAGAACGATTTTTACAAATTAAAAAAAAAACGAATTTAACGAACTTTACGATTTTAAATAATTATATGATTTTTATAAATTTTATCAAATTACGATTTTTTTAAATAAGAACATTTATTAATTTTGGGAACTTTACAGTTTTTACAAACTTTACGAATTTTACAAATTTTAAAAATTTTACAAACATAACAAATTTAGCAAACTTTAAATAAATTACATATTTTACAGGTTTAACAAACTACTAATTTAACGTTATTTTTGAATTTTACAAGTTTTACAAATCTTACAAATTTTAATAATTTTACAAACTAAAAATTTTTTATTTGTTTTTGCAAATTTTATAAATTTTACAAACTTTACAAATTTTACAAACCACACAAATCCTGCAAATTTTTCATTTTTTTCAAATTTTTAATAATAATTTTAAGAAATTAAGAATTTACCAAATTTAATAACTTTGCGAATTTACCAATTTTGGCAATAATTCAATTTAACGAACCTCACTAAGTTCTTACGATTTTTTAATTTTAAATAAACGAATTTTACAAATTTTAAGTTTTTTTACAAATTTTTTAAAAAATTGATTGTTTTTTTAAGAATTCTATAAATTTTATAAGAATTTTACAAACTTTTCGAATTTTACAACCCGTACAAATCTGCAAATTTTACAAGTTTTTTAATTTTAATCAAAATTAGGAATTTTCCAACTTTTATGCTTTTTTTTATTTTTACGAATTAAGGAACTAACGAACTGCATGAATTTATTAATTTTGGCAATTTAACAAACTTACGAACTTAACGAATTTTATTTATGTTACATATTTTAAGGCTTTTTTTCTCTTATCCTATTTATTTGGCTTCTTGTTAAACAACACATTTTAAGAATTTTACGCGCTTTCCATTTTTTTTTTTAATTTAAAATATTTACGAAATTTTATAAATATCAGAAATTTTACAAACTTTACTTTTACAAATTATACAAATTTACAAATTTTATGATTTGGGTTTTTTAATTTAATAAATTTTAATAATTTTACGATTTTAACGACGAATTTTACAATTCTTAGGTTTTTTTTCATTATACGAATTTAAGAATTTACCAAATTTACGAACTTTACGAATTTGCCAATTTTGGCATTAATTAAATTTTACGAACCTTACCCATTTCTTACGATTTTTGTAATTTAAAAATTTTAAGAATTTTGTAAATTTTACGAATTTTACAGCCTTAACCAATATAGCAATTTTACAAATTGTATGAATTATGAAAAATAATATTTTTTCTTACAAATTTTCAAGATTTTATTTTTTTTATTTTTAAAAGTTTAAGAATTTTACGATTTTTACTTTTTTATATTTTACGAATTTACGAATTGTACAAACTTTTTACAAATATTATAAATTTTAAAAAAATTAAGAATTTTAGGAATTAGGAATTTAGAAAGGAATATTTTTATTGAGGTTTTGCTGCGCGACTGTGTTTCAAATGTAGGTGGCGCCAAAATGAGGTTACTTGCCAAAAATCGTATTTCTTTCTGCTGGATTGAAGAACAAATTCGCTTATTTCTCATGATTCCCTGCATCAATCTAAATGAAACTGGTTGCAAAAGACGAGAAAAAAATTTTGCTTTAAAATGAAATAATGACAATTTTGAGTGCGCAAAAATTTGTGAACTTTTTCTTCAAAAAACTTATTTCAGAACACGAAAAAAATAGTTTCCCCATTTATATCAAAGAAATAAACAGTTACATAGTTGATAACAGATGTGTTAACGTATATTTAACAATTTTTATTGATTTTTGACAGACTTTGTTGCCAAATAGTTCAAATAACTATCTTTTACTAAATTTACAATTTTCTCATAGAAAAATCAAACAAAAAGTGGAAAGTTGTACACCAAATTGTTGGAAATAATTTTTCTCATTCGAATCCGGCATAAGTTTTATAAAAATATTGATTTTGAAGGTACAAACACATTTTTCCGAAAAATCATAGGTTTACGCTATATGTTCATAGGTGGCGACATGTGTCTTTTAGCTTTGCTGCAAATTCTCTATAATTTTGAGAATTTGAAAAATTTGAGTAATAATTTGAATAATTTGAATAACTTGAATGGTTTGAATAATTAGAATAATTTAAATAATTTAAATGTAATTCTAAAGATTTTAAGAATTTAAGATTATGAAGAATTCGAAGAATTTAAAGAATTTTACGAATTTTACAAATTTTAGAAATTAATCGAATTTAAAAAAATGTCATTTCACGAATTTTAATTTTTTTTCAATTGTGTTTCGGAATTTAAAATTATTTGATTGATTTTTTTCCCTTCCTTCCGAGTTTCGTACTCAGCTTTGGAGTCGAGCTCGTGTTTGAGCGTTGTTTTTGCTTTAGATTGGCGTCCGTTTGTTTGCTCTGTTCAAAAACGAAAAACTGTGAGGAAAGGTAATACCTTTCGATACAAGATTCTTACTATTTTTGTAATTTAAAAATATTAAGAATTTTGTAAATTTTAAGATTTTTTTAAATTTTACGAATTTTACAATCTTAACCAATATAGCAAATTTGACTCTTTTGCCAATTTTACAAATTGTATAAATTATGAAAAAAAAAATTCAAGATTTTATTTATTTTTATTTTTAGAAGTTGAACAATTTTACGATTTTTACTTTTTTTATATTTTACGAATTTTACGAACTTTTTACAAATATTATAAATATAAAAAAAAAGAACTTTAGGAATTAGGAATTTAGGAAGGAATATTTTTACAATTTTGAGAATTTTAAAAAATTGAGTAATAATTTGAGTAATTTGAATAATTTGAATAAATTTAATAGCTTGAATAATTTGACTAATTTGAATATTTGAATAAATAGAATAATTAGAATAATTCGACGCCAACATTTCAAAAAGCATCATGTACAAACCATGCGTTTTGAGAAAAACGCATTTGAATGTTGAGCATCCATTTTCAATTCCCATTTTAATATAAAAGAAAAATAAGATGTTCTAATGATAACAAACGATGAAAAACGTTACTTTTATTGATACTTGATCATCCAAATTCAATAAAACATCAGTTCCGTAATTTTATTTGAGAAAAACAAACATAATTTCTTTTGAAATCACCAACGTCTATATCACCCTGCTGTCATTGAAGGGGACGCTTTGTTATGATTCGTTTTTCTTCGCCGAATGTACATGGCGCTTTGTTCATGTTGCTTTTTTTTCGTCACGAGATTCATGTAGTCTTTTGTTTGACAGGTTGACAGGGCTATATAAACAGGGACTGCTGATGGCAGAGATTTTGTTTATGTTACTTTATTTAAAATCATGATTATACGGACTTTACTGAAGTAACTTTTGCTCATTTTTGGTGGAGAGGTAGCTTATTAGGAGTACTTTCAGAATATGCAATAACCCAGAAAGTGTCAAAATGTACATGATGCCTTTTGAAATGTTATCGTCGAATTTAAATAATTCTAAGGATTTTTAGAATTTTAGATTATGAAGAATTCGAAGAATTTAAAGAATCTTACAAATTTAAAAAATATTAGGAATTAACAGAATTAAAAAAATTGTATTTTGGTAACAAAAAAAATTCAATTGAGTTTTTAAATTTTCAATTTAAGATTATTTGATTGATTTTTCCCTTCCTTGGATTCGAGCTCGTGTTATGTATCTCCGACTTTTGGGTAGGATTTTTCAGTTGGGCGTGTTTTTGCTTCAAGGCTAGTATGGAGATCGGAAGGAAAGGGGTCAAGAAACAGCTTTACGAATAGCAGAACAAAGGAGAGGGAGCCTTTTTTGGGGCTTTTCTTCATCCTATCTGGCTTGCTTTCACTGCCGCTGCTGCCCATTTGAACTCTTTCTTGACCGGTTCCTTTCGATGTGCATAAACCGCTTTAGATTGGCGTCCGTTTGTTTGCTCTGTTCAGAAACGAAAAACTGTGAGGAAAGGTATCAACTTTCGATACAAGTGCTGAAAAGGTTAACTTCAAATGAGAACTATAATGAACATTTTAGCACTGTTATCTATCATTCATTGGTAATGATGACTAGGCCATTCCGTCACTATTGTAGCAAGGAACTCGTAATGAAAATAAGAGAAATCGCTCCCTTCTATTGTTCTGCCGTTCGTAAAGCTTTTTTGTGTGCTTCCTACCGTGTACAGCTCGTTCAGCTTGGCGTCCTTCTTCTCGATCAGCTTGATCGAGTGCTCGCGCTTGGCCTCGTACACGCTCGTCCCGGCCGCCTCCTCGATCATCGACAGAATCTCCTGCGGCTTCATGTTCAGCACCTTCGTGATGCGGCCCTGCATGATCAGAAAGTTCGGATTGTTCACGTTCAGCTGCACCGAACAGAACAGATCCTGGACCTTCTTGTTCTGGACCGTTTTGCCGTTGATCAGGTATTTGTTCTTGCCGCCGACGACGATTTGGCGCGTAATCGAGATCTCGTTGCACTTTTCGTACCCCAGCGGGCACTGGTCCTTGTCGGTGTTGTCGAACACGAGCGTGACGGTCGCCTTGGTCACCCCGGCCTGGCCACTCTTGTACACCAGCTCCTGGAGGGACGTGGCGCGAACCTGGGACAAAGCGGTAAAAAATTTGTTAGTCTGGAATCTCACAAAGAAAGTCACGCAAAGCACTCACATGAACCAGATTGGAAATTCCCAGCACGAAGCAAATCGAGTCCAGGATGTTGGACTTGCCCGTTCCATTGAGACCGGTGATGGCGTTAAACTCCGGATCGAATCCGTGCACCTCGGTTCGCTTGCCGTACGACTTGAAGCCGTCGATGATGATTGATTTGATGTACATGGCGCGTTGTTGTCTCTATCCGTGTTGTTTACTTTCCACCGGAAATGCACTTCATATTATCCACTTCAACGGCAGGACACAGATATTACGGTGAAAAATTCCGGAATCCGTCCCGCTAGCGGCGTCCTTTTGCTGTTGTTGGCTGTTGCGCTTTTTTGTTGTTTGATTTTGACTTTTTGGAGGGGTTTGACAGGAACGACGGTTGAGAGTTTGCTGCGATGGTGTGCGTGAGAACGGTGGAGGAACTGCTCGAATCAGGGGTTCGGACATTGGGCCAACAAGAAATTAGGTCAAATGATCCTTCTTATTTTTTAGTTATTGATTGTGTTTACCTAAAAAATGTTTATGTTTTAGGTAAATAATAATAAAATTAAAGAAACGAAATAACATCACATATAACATCCCTCAAGCTAGTCGTCCTGAGCAGAAAATTTGTTTTTTATCGAGTCTCTGAAAAATCGGGCAGTTCTGACAGTTCTAGGCACGGAGAAAAACAGTTTGTTTATACGGTCATCTTTACCATTTTGAAAACATTGCAGGCGTACAACTTGTTTCGTGTTTTGAAATAAGTGAAATTGTTTGTAATTTGATACAAATAGTAAAGTTTTCAACGCATCGATAAAGACGAGGAAGACTTCGTGTAATTTTGAAGAACAAAAGTTTGGCAAAATCCCGTGATGAATCTGTAAGTTTTTTCGCCTTAACAAACTACACTGAATGAAATCATTACCCTCATTCCTTACAGTCCATGTGACGATCCCCTGCAGTATTGCCGGTTTTGTTTCACGCAATTCCGCGTGGAACCACTGCTTTCCAGAGGTCAAAAGGATCAGCAACTGGTTAAACAAATCAGTTCCCTCGTCCAGATCGAGCTTGACTCTAACCAGGCAACGACCGCAGCAATTTGCTCCATGTGCCGCCATCAGTTGACGGAGTTCCAGCTATTCCGCGATCGGTGCAAACATCACGATTCCATCGTAAGGGATAAAGTTGAGGGCGATCAATCTAGCCAAAATGATATGTGGTTCGCTGTGGAACCTCTTGGCGATGGCGACGATTCCGACGAAGACGATACTCCGATATCAAATGACGATTCTTTTCGAAGCGTCCCGGTTTCAGAAAAGCAAACAAAGGTAAACTTTTGGCGAGCCATCTCTCGAGATGTTGGCGTGATTCCGGAGCACATTCAACGTGACCTCGAACTGACCGGGTTCTACCGAAATGCGTCCCTCGGAATGATTTCACCAACGACGATCAAGCAGATTGAGCAAGACATGCGCGAGGCGGTTGAGTTTGTGATCTCACAAGGAGCAAACCGCACGGAGGTACTTCGACAGTATTACGGCACAGTTTATTGCAAAAATCCGTCCAAATTCAAATTCTTAGCTGGTGAAGTTCAGACCATCCTTTCGATAACGGCCGCAGTTCAGGAAAATGGCATTACCGAGTATCTCAACAAAGCGAGCCTTTCACAGAAGGTTTCAAGCCGCAAAGAACAGTTAAATGCATCGGGAAAACCGGATAATGCTGACATACTCGCGGAGACACTGGTCGAGAAGATTCAGGACTACTACAAGCAATAGTAAGAGAAATTTATTTTCATTCTATATTCATATAGATTCAAACCGATCAAATTCTTTTAACAGCACTACCGACAGCAGAGAGTTCAAAGCGTTTATTGCCCGATTGCCGCGCCAAAAGGAGATTGACGTGCGTCAAAAGGAGGACGGCTCTATTTTTGCATTCATACACTGTTCCTATTGCAAGAAGCACCTACAAGCTTTCGTAGACAGTCGGTGGAACGTGTGGAGGGTTTACAACTTTGTGAAGCACACCCAGAAGCATTACCGGGTGGAGAACATCAGGACGGCCAAGAGGAAGCGAGCGCAGGGTGGTGGAGAGACTGTGATTGATGAAAGCGACGACATTCATTCATAAAGGGTTTGTTTGCAATTAGATTTACTTGTTTTGCAAAATAAAATAAAAGTTTATGTGAATCTTAATAAATACTATTAAAAAAATATCCAATTTTAATTTTGTTGTTTCGGTAATTAATTTCATTTTGAAAAACTAGAATTAAATTATAATTTGGAAAATATTTTTTTCCGTCCTAATAAATATTCGAGCACTTTCAGCATGCACTTCGACGGTTACATTTCAAAAAGCATTATGTACATTTTGACACTTTCTGGGTTATTGCATATTCTGAAAGTACTCCTAATAAGCTACCTCTCCACCAAAAATGAGCAAAAGTTACTTCAGTAAAGTCTGTTTAATCATGATTTTAAATAAAGTAACATAAACAAAATCTCTGCCATCAGCAGTCCCTGTTTATATAGCCCTGTCAAACTGTCAAACAAAAGACTACATGAACCTCGTGACGAAAAAAAAGCAACATGAACAAAGCGCCATGTACATTCGGCGAAGAAAAACGAATCATAACAAAGCGTCCCCCTCAATGACAGCAGGGTGATATAGACGTTGGTTATTTCAAAAGAAGTTATGTTTGTTTTTCTCATATAAAATTACGGAAATAGTGTTTTATTGAATTTGGATGATCAAGTATCAATAAAAGCAACGTTTTTCATCGTTTGTTATCATTAGAACATCTTATTTTGTTTTTATATTAAAATGGGAATTGAAAATGGATGCTCAACATTCAAATGCGTTTTTCTCAAAACGCATGGTTTGTACATGATGCTTTTTGAAATGTTGGCGTCGACTTCTCGAGTTTGACAGTTATGAGCACGGAGAAAAACGATTTGTTTACGGTCGTCATATCCAGTTACAAAACAGTCGACTTGTTTGTTTAAATAAAACCTTATCTAAGACCTTATCTGGTAATCCATTGATTAACGTGACGAAGACAAAGTCCAAAGTTTTCGAAGACCAAGCAAACGTCCAGTAATGAAGCCGTGAGTAAAATCCGTTTTATGGGAAAACACTGAATCAAATTCACACCTTGATTCCTTGCAGGCCAGCTGACGATCCCTTGCAGTACTGCCGGTTTTGTTTTTCGCAATACCGAGTGGAACCTCTGCTTTCCGGAGGTCCAAAAGACCAACAACTGGTAAAACAAATCCGTTCTCTCGTCCAGATCGAGCTGGACCCGAATCAGGCAGCGACCACTGCCATTTGCTCAAGGTGTCGCCATCAGTTGACGGAGTTCCAGCTATTCCGCGATCGGTGCAGCCACCACGATTCTATCGTACGGGAAAAGGTTGAGGGGAACCAGTCTAGCGAGAACGATATGTGGTACGCCGTGGAACCTTTGGGCGATGGCGAAGATTCTAACGATGACGAGGCTTCCCTGTCGAAAGATGACCCACTGCAGGGCGTTTCTGATGTTGTTTCGAAAAACAAGACAAGAGAAAGCTTTTGGCGAGCCATCTCGCAAGACGTTGGCGTTATTCCAGATCACATCAAACGCACCCTCGAACTGACCGGATTCTATCGGAATGCGTCTCTTGGAATGATCTCGGCTATGACGATCAAACAGATCGAACAGGACATGCGCGATACGGTTGAGCATGTGATCTCCAGTAAGTGCCCAAAGGGAGAGAATATCGTGGAGGTTCTTCGACAGTATTACGGCGCAGTTTATTGCAAAAATCCGTCGAAATTCAAATTCCTGGTTGGTGAAGTGCAAACAATTCTTTCGATTACGGCTGCCGTTCAGGAAAATGGGATAAACGAGTACCTCAGCAAAGCGTGTGTTCCACAGAGGGGTAAACACCGAGACGAACTTTTGATTGCGGCGGATAAACCGGATGACGCTGAAATGCTTGCGGAGAAACTGATCGAAAAGCTTCACGATTATTACAAGCAACAGTAAGAGAATGCTAATTTTATATAACTTCTAGACTAAAACAACCTGTTTCTATCAACAGCTCGACCGAAAGCGAAGAGTTCAGAGCATTTTTCGCTCGTCTTCCGGTCGTGGAAAAGTGCATCGTGCGCCTACGGGAAGACGGAACTATTTTTGGCCTTTTGTACTGCTCGTATTGCAACATCAACCTGCAAGCTGTTGTGGAAGGTAACACGTGGAAAATTTCCAACTTTGTAAAACACTGCCAACAGCATTACCGGGTGGAGTTCAACAAGGCGGCTAAGAGAAAACGACCTCTAGGTGACGGAGATAATGCGACGGATTAGAGAGAAATCGGATTGGCTTGTGCCAAAGTTCAGTTCAATGAGAGTTCAGAAATTCAACAAATAAATAAAACATATTGAAATTACATATTCATTTTTCCATGTAGGTATATTTAATGGGTATTGGCCGATGCACGAAGTGATTTGTTTACCTTTTTTTGGTACCCGCCGCAAACGCAAACAAAACTGCTGCCGGATCTTTTCCGGGAGAGATTCGGAAAATGATCCGGCAGTATTGATTTGACGTTTGCTGAGGGTGCTGAAAAGTTTGGTTATACTCTACTTGCAAAAGACAATAGAGTTATCTACGTGCGCATGTACGTACACGAAAAAGATTGAGGTTAAATTTTGTACCCACCAACAAAACAAATGGGGTGCTAGTGTGCGTGAGCTCGGGCTTAGATAACTCTATGTATGAGCGAACTGTCAAAAATTGCTCGACTGCGGGTGCTCCATTTTGTCCAGCTTTACTGCCGCTCGAAGCTAGTCCGTCTCATATGTAATTTCGTCAATTTTGAGGTAATGATGTAGTTTGGTTCGAAATCTTGTAAACTATCAAAAAAAACCAATAAAATTTAATACTTTGTCGACTCGTACTTTGTTCTAGAAAACCGGAGAAAATCCACTTTTTCGTGAAATTCTAACACGTACCCTTATGGGCGGGACAAATTCGATATGCATTTTTCTCGGCTTGTTGTTTTTACATATGGGACGGACTCGATTAGAGCGGCAGTTACCACAATACTACTAGTATTAAAAAATCATATTTCTAGAGTAAATTTTCAAAAGGTCCTATCTGCAAAATCCTCATTCTGAGAAATTTCACGTCGAAGTTTTGTGGAACATTTTTAAATCCCATTTAAACAAGGTTAAGTATTTTTCAATTCTTAAAACGCCCAAATGTACCTAGCACGATGCTTTTTAAGTGTATTTAACAGGAATAATCAAAAGTCTAGTTTAAACTGATTTCTGAAGCAATTTGTTTCATACGACCTATGAGTGCACATAGGACACGTTTTATAGGTCAAATTTTGCACATAGGACTTAACACATTGGACCAAACTCGTGTAGTATTGCACATTGAACTTTTCAAGATTAAATTTAAATCCTGATTAAAAAATATCAACTTTTTTCAAATAAATATGATCACCCAATCCTCACGCAACGTGTAGGTTACAGCTGATTGATAGCATGAAATGTTTCAATGCTTCCTTTGCGAAAGAGAGAAACCGTTAGGACAGAAAAACAACCAATCAGCGTTCTCGTCCGCATCTGTCAGATAGGTGCTGACAAATCAACCTATCGAGAAATTAAAAGTGAGAGTGTGTGCGTGCAACATGGAGTTAAACTTTTCAAAGAGTCATGGTAACCTTCACAGCATCTTCATAGAAAGTTTAACTCCATGTTGCACACACTCTCACTTTTAATTTCTCGATACGACAATGTAAACATTGTTTGCCTGGGTGCGGATAGAACTCTTAATATTTTTCAAGCTTTTGAATGTTTTTTTTTATATTATTTTCCAATGTGGGGCTTGATTATCGTTGCAGAGTGATTAATTAGAGTTAAGGTGCTGGCCGGAACGAGAAGATGAGCTGGGGACCACTTGGCTTGTTTTATTTAATTTTGTCCGTTGTTATTCTGATTTTTTATATTACCTCGCTTGATTTAAAAAAATATTGTTTTCGAGGGGCGTGACATTAGCCTTAATGTATTAATTTTTCGCATTTAACACATTAAGGAATTAAATTCCTCTTGTCGTTTGACATTTGACAACGTACACCTGCTTTGTTGAAAACATTGGTTTTCTTTGAGTCACTCCGCGCGCTCGACTGTCAGTTTTGTTATGATTGTTTTTTTTTTGTAGCAAACAAAGTTTAATTACCTATCTCATTTCTATAAAGCTGTGGAAAAGGTGCGGACGACGGAGTTTTTAACACCTGTAAATTCCGGAACGATGACCTTTCTGTGGTACACAAATGGTTGGATTTGGAAGAGCGAGTAGTTTCCGTTGAGGCTGGACAATTATCGGGACCAGCTGCGGTTGCGATTGTTTTTTTTGTTCTTTTTATTTATTTCTTAAAACAAAAAAATATTTTTCCGTCTCCAAAAATAATCGAGCACTTTTGACAGTTCAATGCACGGAGAGAAACGGCTTGTTTACAGCCGTCATTTCTTGTTTAAAGCGGTATACGCACTTCGGAAGAAACCGGTCAAGAAAAAAAAATCAAATGGGCAGCAGCGGCAGCTAAAGCAAGCCAGAGAGGGTGAAGAAAAGCCCCAAGAAATCACTCCCTCTCCTTTGTTCTGCTGTTCGTAAAGCCATTTCTTGACCCCTTTCCTTCCGATCAGCGTACTAGCCTTAAAACAGTCGTAGTGCAAATAGAAACTCGTTTCTTTTTTGGTACAAGTGAAATTGTATGTTACCATTATTCAAAATATAATAAAAAGGTGGTCCATTGACAAAGGTGTAGAAAAATACATTAAATTTTGAAAAACCAAGTCAAGTCCAGTGATGAATCCGTAAGTTTTCTCGCTATATCGAAAAACACTGTATCAAATTGACACCTTGATTCCATACAGGCCAACTGACGATCCCTTGCAGTACTGTCGGTTTTGTTTTTCGCAATTCCGAGTGGAACCACTGCTTTCCAATGGTCCAAAGGACGAGCAACTGGTCAACCAAATCAGTTCCCTCATCCAGATCGAGCTGGATCCCAACCAGGCTGCGACCACTGCGATTTGCTCAATGTGTCGCCAACAGTTGGCGGAATTTCAACTGTTCCGCGATCGGTGCACCCACCACGATGCCATCGTACGGCAAAAGATCGATGGCAATCAATGTAGCCAAAATGATCTTTGGTTCGCTGTGGAACCTTTGGGCGATGGTGAAGATTCTGACGGAGGCATCGGTCCACCGACGAAAAATGACCCACTTCAGGATGCTTCTGATGTTGTTTCGAAAAGGAGAACAAGAGACAGCTTTTGGCGAGCCATTTCGCAGGACGTTGGTGTCATTCCAGATCACATCAAACGCGCCCTCGAACTGACCGGATTCTATCGAAATGCGTCACTTGGGATGATCTCGCCTATGACAATCAAACAGATCGAACAGGACATGCGCGATACGGTTGAGTATGTGATTTCCAGTAAGGGTTCACTGGGAGGAAATCGATGGGAGGTTCTCCGACAGTATTACGGCGCAGTTTATTGCAAAATTCCGTCAAAATTCAAATTCCTAGCTGGAGAAGTGCAGACAATCCTTTCGATTACGGCTGCCGTCCAGGAAAATGGGATAAACGAGTATCTCAGCAAAGCATGCGTTACACACAGCCGTAAAGAACGGTTGAATGCGGCGGATAAACCGGATGATGCTGAAACACTAACAGAGAAACTGGCCGATAAGATTCAGGATTACTACAGACAACAGTAAGATAATATCAATTTTATTCTATTTATCGATTAAGACAATACATTTTTATTAATTACCAACAGTGCCAACGATAGTGAAGAGTTTGGAGCATTTTTCGCGAGGCTGCCGGGCGTGGATACGTGCATACATACCATACCAATCAGCATAGGGCTCCGAGGGAAGTCCGTGCTGTGACAAGGAGACGCCTCCATATTTCTCGATCCTGGGCTGTTTGTCTCCAATCTTCTATGTTGCAGATTTTCCGGATATCTCGCCTGACTTGATCACCCCATCGTGCTCGCTGTGCTCCCGGTTTTCGTCCTCTACCGCCTTCCAGTTGATCGCGGTCGAAGATCATTTTAACGGGACTGTCATCGTGCATTCTCGCAACGTGACCAGCCCACCTAAGTCGGCCGACCTTCGCCTCTTGGACGATAGTCGGACCTCCAAGCAAAGCGTGCAGCTCGTGGTTCATGCGCCTACGCCACTCACCGTTAGCAGTCCGCACACCCCCATAGATCGTCCGTAGCACCTTCCGTTCAAAGACTCCAAGGGCACGTTCATCCTCTTTCAGCATAGTCCAAGTTTCGTGGCCGAAGAGGACGACTGGTCTAATGAGGGTCTTGTAGATTGCTAGCTTCGTGCGGCGTCGCACTCGATCGGATGTCAGGGTCTTCCGTACTCCGAAGTATGCACGATTTCCTGCATGAATGCGAGTCTGGATGTTGTTATCGGCCGTCACCAGGGATCCCAAGTACACGAACTCGTCTACCTCCTCCAGCTCGTCACCGTCCACTGCTAGGGGAGTCAGACACGGGGGGCCCCCGTCTTTGGAGCCTCGACCTCTCATGTACTTTGTTTTCGTCGCATTCATCGCCAGTCCAATCTGCATGGCTGCTGCTTTCAGTCCGGTGTAGATTTCCATCACCTTCTCTTGACTTCTCGCTATAATATCGATGTCATCAGCAAAACCAAGCAGTTGAACCGACTTGAAGAATATCGTGCCACTCGTGTCAATGCCCGCTCTTCGTATAACACCTTCTAGGGCGATGTTGAACAGAAGACAAGATAAGCCATCACCCTGTCGTAACCCTCGCCGTGACTCAAAGGGTTCCGATAATTCCCCCGAAACACGCACAAAGCACATTACTCGCTCCATGGTTGCCTTGACCAGCCGTGTCAGTTTGTCCGGAAAACCGTTGTCGTGCATAATCTGCCATAGCTGCTCGCGGTCGACCGTGTCATAGGCTGCCTTGAAGTCAATGAAAATGTGATGTGTGGGCACGTTGTACTCGCGGCATTTCTCAAGGATCTGCCGGAGGCAAAATATTTGGTCCGTGGTGGCTCGCGCGCCCGTGAAGCCCGCTTGGTAGGGCCCCACGAACCTTTTTGCGTGGGGTGATAGCTGACGGCAGAGGATCTGGGAGAGTACTTTATAGGCAGCATTGATAAGAGTTATGCCGCGGTAGTTACAGCAATCCAACTTATCGCCCTTTTTGTAGATGGGGCATATAACCCCCTCCATCCATTGTTCCGGTAGATTTTCCTCATCCCAGATCATAGAAATTACCTTGTGGAGCGCCCTAGCCAGTTTCTCTCCTCCATATTTGAAAAGCTCGCTCGGCAACCGATCTTTACCGGCGGCTCTGTTGTTCTTCAGCTCCTTGATCTCCTTCTTAACCATCCAGAGATCGGGAGCCGGGAACTGGTCATCAGCTCCGGGAGCTCCAAGGTTAACTTCTATGCCGTCTCCGTCTGCTGTTTCGCCGTTGAGGTGTTCATTGAAGTACTGCTTCCACCTGCGTATCGCCTCGTTTCTGTTCACGAGAAGATTTCCCTCTGCGTCCCGGCACTTCTCAGCTCGCGGCACGAAGCCTTTCCGGAACTGGTTTATCTTCCCGTAGAACTTCCGCGTCTCGTTTGCAAGGAACAGCCGCTCCATCTCGTCGCGGTCCCGGTCTTCTTGCTGGCGCTTCTTTATCTTGAAGACCGCGGTTTGTCGTTCCCTTGCCTGTTTGTATCGATCCTCGTCCTCTATCGTACCGGTCTGCAGCTTTCTGTTGAAAGCAGCTTTCTTCTCGTACGATAATCGTTGGCACTCGTCGTCGTACCAATCGTTTTTCCTGACTCGTTCCACCCTACCTAATGAAGTTTCAGCGACACTACCGATGGCTGAGCAGATCATACTCCAGCCATCCTCGAGAGAAGCAGCGCCTAGTTCTTCCTCACTTGGCAGGTTCGCCTCCAGCTGCTGCGCGTAACTATCAGCCACTTCGCTATCCTGCAAACGCTCGACGTTCAGCGGAGGTGTCGGAGGGCTTCGTCGCTGGTAGCAGACCGTCGACAATTTTGAGCGCATGCATGCTCCTACCAGGTAGTGGTCCGAATCGATATTCGCACCGCGATACGTGCGAACGTTCGTTATGTACGAGAAGAATCGTCCGTCGATTAAAACGTGGTCGATTTGATTTTTCGTTCTTCCATTTGGCGATACCCAAGTGGCTTTGTGGATGTCTTTGCGTGGGAAAAAGGTACTTCTTACCACCATTCCGCGGGAGGCTGCAAAGTTGATGCAGCGTTGGCCGTTATTGTTCGTGGCGGTGTGAAGGCTGCAAGGCCCTATCACCGGTCGATACATCACCTCCCTTCCCACCTGAGCGTTAAAATCCCCGATGACGATTTTCACATCTCTTCGTGAGCAGCTGTCATACTCCTTCTCCAGCCGCGCGTAGAATGCTTCTTTCTCTTCTTCGGGTCTTTCTTCGTGTGGGCAGTGGACATTGATGATGCTGTAGTTGAAGAGACGGCCTCTGATCCTCAACTTGCACATCCGGTTACTGATGTGCTTCCAGCCAATCACCCTATCCTTCATCTTACCCATCACAATAAAGCCGGTCCCCAGCTTCTTGTTGTTGGTGCCGCAGCTCTGGTAGAATGTGGCGTTAGTCCTACGACTATCCCAGTCCTTGTTCCCCTGCCAGCAAAGCTCCTGCAGTGCGACAATGTCGAATTTGCGGGGTCGCAATTCGTTCGCCAAAGCGATGTCGCAACCCTCGAACTTCAGCGACCTACAATTCCAGGTACCGAGTCGCCAATCGGTGTCCTCTTTGTACGTGGGCTTGCGCCGTTGGTTCCGGGTCGTCATTCTCCTTGTCCTTCGCGATTCCTACTTTTCAGCAGGCGGCCGGATCGGGGCAGCGCTGCCTAGTCCCGGGGCGTTTTACGCCTGTGAGCTTCCGGGACCTAGCTCCGGTTTTCTCTCGCTACCGTAACGGGGGCTTTTTTTCCCGTGGCCTAACGGTATTCTTCATTTCCGGATCCGTGGATAGGTGCGTCGTGCGCCAAAGGGAGGACGGAACCATTATAGGACTTATGTACTGCTCGTACTGTAACATGCACCTGCAAGTTACTAGGGATGGTAACTCGTGGCGCATTCACAACTTTGTGAAACACTGCCAGCAGCACTACCGGGTGGAGTACCGAACGGTGAAGAAAAAGTGAGCCAAGGATGATCGAAAGCACGCGACGTTTTTTTAGTTTACTGGAAAGTGACTAGTAAATGCGATGCAAAATACATAAATGATTAGGTGATTGACCGAAAACAACTTGTTTTTATCTTTCTTGATTGTAAATGAATGTTTTTAAGACCTTTGAAAACTGGTTGTAATATAAATATTGTTAATTGCTAGTTTTTGTATATAAAATCGACAATCATAATTTTAGTTAAAGGCTAAACTGAAATAACAAGCCATCAATTCATCATATTTATTTAAAAATGGTTGTGAAATATATTATACGACGATAAATCTCTTTGCAATATATGCCGTTGCAAATATTTTTTGAAATTTATGTCCCTCGACTCTGACCAAAGTCGACGGGGGAAAACACATATGAAAATTGAAATTACGAGCCATGGTTTCAATATTTTAATTTAAAAAAAAAACGTGTTTTACAATGCATTATACATGTGTCCAGTTGTTTTTCCATCATTAGTTTCCAAAATATCTAAGTACTGTCCAAAATTTTATTTTTAATCAAAACATTTTTAAACAAGCCCAAACATAACAAAGCGATCCACTTTAACGACCCCCGGGACTTTTGTGGGCTCTGTTGCATGTTTCTGCTCATTTCTAGGTGTCCGAAGGTTATGTGTGGTGAGTCACCCAAAACCTCTTTACGCAAATGGACCGACGTTTTACTTCTCCATTCGATCAACGTTGTCAAAATATGTTATGGGATATCTGTATTTTCTTAAAAATAAATCTGTATTTTATCTGTATATATAAACATAAACTTTGAAAAATATTTGCAATGGCCTTATAAAATTCAAAAAAAAAAAATCAAAAACCTCTTAAATAATTTAGTTCTTAAATTCAAAAAAATCAAATTATTCGCTCTACAGCATTGCCTTGGCGTTCTCGATTGCGAGATTCCTACACCGACACCGACGTAACACTCCATGTAAAAAATCTGCTGAAATGTGTCCCAGCACGACTCACCCCAATTACTTCCTTGGAATCACCCCTTGCCGATAAAAATATATTTCGCAACACTGCTCGACCCATTGTTTGCAAACAAAACGTAGTTTATGAATGAATCAGCTGATTTGTGTTTACAAACAAAATAGAATCAGTGTTGCCTTGCAAATACATTTTTCGAAAAACCGTTTGACAGCTCACCGGACTTACCGGAGGGGTGATGCAAAGAAGGGTCATCTTTTTTACTTGAGTGTTACGTCGGTGTCGGTGATTCCTACTCGAAACTAGGTGTCCGAAGGCTTGATTGTTGAGGCAATTGCAAACCTCTTTTTACACCTTAGCTTCCATCCACCCCGGGATTCGAACTGACGACCTTTGGATTGTTAGTCCAACTGCCTACCAGCAACTCCACCGAGACAGGACCCAGGGAGACGACTCCTGCACCTGGACTGAGCTAACGACCTAACCTTTTTTTTAGGTTAGTCCGGGGCCAACATTTACTTCCCGTCCGACGGAAGGCGTGATCAGACAAATCTCGTCTCGAAAAATGCCACCGGGACCTTCTGGGATCAAACCCAGGCCGACTGGGTGAGAGGCAACCACGCTTACCCCTACACCACGGGTCCCGGCAGTTCTAAAATTCCTAAAATTGAAGTTATATTAAATTTAAATATTCGAGATTTTTTTAAATTCTAAATACCTATAATTTTCTAACAATTCTATATTCCATAAAAATTCTGGAATTCCTACAATTTCTGAAATCAAAGTAGCAAAAAAATATCAAAATTTTAATGATTATATAAATTTTTTAGTTCAAAACTATTTAGATTGTTTTACAAACATTTGAATTTTTTGGAATTTTCGCAATTAATGTATTTTAGGAGTTTCAAAACTAAAAAAAAAGTCACTTGTAGAGTTTTAGGAAATCAAGTGATCTTAGGAGTTAAAGAGATTTAAAGAATTGGGTCCTAAAATGAAGCTTAGATTGCTGATATTATTGTTTACAGCGATAAAGCTTATTTTTCAGAGTACAATGACGCTTTGTACGACCACAAAGAGTTTAAAATGGATTTTTAAATCGATTTTGAAAAATTATCCTCGCGGTCTTTCTTGACAGAAAAGCTCTTACTAGACAGCTCGTCCATAGCTCCCCATAGTTGATCCATCGAAAAAATGTTGTTTTGTAATTTTTTTTTGCATTAAAATGAAAAAAAGTGATCAGAAATGGGTTTTAATCAAGGTTTTAATCGTGTTTTTTACCGTTGTACATAAAAATTTACATTGAGCTTTAATACCCAATTTTAGGAATTGCTGAAATTTTAAAACTTTTGATTTTTTACCATTTTTTAAATATTTGAATTAAAAAAACAATTTTTCTAAAATCTTAAATTGTGAAAATGTCTGCCTTTTTTTATTTTTTCAAATTTGAATAGTTACTGGAAACTTACACTGCTAATTCTGATGTTCATTTTTAGTTAAATTTACTGAAAACTGCACTACTGAAATTTTCAGTTAGTTTTTCGTTGAACTTCAGTTAAAATTTGTATGGAGCTGTCAAAGTTTGCTGAAATTTCAGCAAGTTTTCATTTACTGAAAATTTCAGTAGTGTAGATTTCAGTAAATTTTACTGAGTTTTAAACTGAATTTTAATGCGAAATTGTTGTGTAGGTGAATTTCTGGGTGTTTTAGCATTTAAGATGTTTCAGAAATTCAAGAGAAATTTTAGAAACTTTGAAATTCAAGGATTTTTTAAAGTTAACAATAAACGAAGTTCTTCTAAAAAAACAAAATATTTAGAAAAACATAAAAAAATTACATTAAATATGACATCGCTATTTTCTTCAGTGTATCTCACTCATTTGACAAGTTCGAGCAGTTTTTCGAGCAACGTTGTTGTGGTTTGTTTTGCCGGTTTTGCAGCAAAATTTAAATTTGTTTTCAAAATTCAATGAAAAACGCATTAAAGATTATACTTAAAAGTGTATATTTTGATACCAAAAATGAACGGAATTTCCTCGGATTACCCCACGCCGTAAGTACTGTACCAATAAAACTATACAAAATTTGACAAAAATTCCCCTTTCCAGACCCAGCGCAAACCCAACCAAATACTGCCGATTTTGCTACTCACAGTTCCGGATAGCACCGTTGTTCACCGATTCCGCTGACCACAACCAAGCCATCTTGTCCCGCTTCAAATCTCTCGTCCAGATCCGTCTGGACCCGGCCCGAGACGGGGCTAGCGCGATCTGCATCGCGTGCCAGCAAAAACTGACCGAGCTGGAGCTGTTCCGGGACCGGTGCCAAAAGCTGCACGAAGCAGTTCGCCGGTGCCGACCGTTCCCCACGCTGGAGCTTCAGCTCGAGGAGGTTCAGAATGGTGGGTTGAGTTATAGCAACGTGGCCGATTACAGCAGTTTGTGGGTGTCGATTGAACCGTTGGCTCTGGACGATTACGAGCTTAGCCGGGTGGAGGACGACAATTTCGAACCGGAAGAGGAGACTGGCTTGAGCGAAACCTGCAAGAACTTGAAAGCGAAGGAACTGTCCGTCGTGGTGGATCGGAACGACGACAGGAAGAATGTCAGTTTTAATGTAGTCTTTTTTAACGTTTTTTTTATTCTGATTGAGCTTTTAAAATTCCAGAAACGCTTCTGGCAGGTTTTGCAACATGACGTAGATTCGATTCCGGTGCACGTGCGACACGCGCTCGAACTGACCGGACGGTGCCGCGAGGCGTCCCTTGGTTTTATCTCACCATCCACAATCAAACGAATCGAGGAGAGCATGCGACAGTCGGTGCAAATGCTGGCCAGCCAGGAAGAAGCCCGTGGAACCGATCCCAAGCAAGCGATGCTCAAGTACTACGGCGAGACGTACTGGGACCACCCGGAACGGTTCTGCTTTAGCCCGGAGGAAAAGTGCACCATACTGTCCATCGCTTCGGCAATTCAACAAAACGGAATTCGTCACTACTTGAAGGCTGCCAAGCTCAAAGAAAAGGGAGTGCGCGAAAAGGTGGAAAACGGAACCCAGCTAGCCGAACTCCTAGCCACCAAGATCCGCGAGTACTACCAGGCACGGTAAGTTATGTCCCCCTTCCCCAGAAACTTCACCAAACAGTCAAATTCTTCCAGCGACTCCTCCACGCCAACCTTCAAAGCCTTCTTCAAGCAACTGCCGAAAAGCAGACAGTGCCGGGTCTACCGAAGTCCAAACGGAACCATCCAAGCCGCGGTGCGGTGTCCCATCTGCAGCAACGACTGCAAAGTAACGCTAACGGACGGCACCAGCCGCTGGTTCTTTTACAACTACGTGCAGCACTGCGAAAGGCGTCACTACCGGGTGGAGGTGGAGTCGGCTAGTGGTAGGAAAAGTGCTTCCAAGGCTCGGCTTGAGACATCTACGCCAAAGGCGAAACGGAGCCGGACCGAGGGCAGGTTGAGATCGAGGTCAATGTCGCGGGGCTTTAGTGTTTGTGGGGAGGAGGAGGATGATTAGTCAAAACGATGGAAAGATGGATGTTGTTGAATTTGAGGCTAAAAGTGCAAAGATGTATTGATAAGAGAGTTGAAGACTCATGTGTTTAGATAAAAGATATTATTAACATAATTCTGGAGCAACATTTGAAATGGGCGGTGCGCCATTGCTCTTACGGCCTCTAATGACACGCGTTTACCGTCCCCTTGAAATGTTGCTCTAGATTTTAGAAGAAATAAATACTTTTTTTTTATCTTAGAAGGTGTTATCGAAAATTGCAACGTTTGAATAGGAAAATAAAAAAAATTGGAAATATTTTTTTATTTCATGAGATTGTAAATTTTAAAGATGATTTTTTTGAATTTTCAATCAAAGTTACTAAATTCGCAATTCGCAATTTTCAGTGTAAGAACGGGCCTTGACCGATCTTATGCACCAGGTTCCCGACGAACACGCACTGCCCTTACACCTACATCTCACCCTTGCTCTGTGTCAGTACGAGCAGCACGCTAGAACACGCTTCGAGTGCTCGTGCCAGGCATGCACACCTTCTTTTCCGGTTACGCATTTTAACTCGGCCGGGGGTGGTACATTAAGTAGGGTTTGATGTAAGTATAAGCGCCTAACCATTTAAAGTGTGCCTATCAACTTTTATTTAAGCAAAAACTGTTTTATTTTTAGTTTGAATTCAAAAACTAGTTGTTATTCTACTGTGTACTGTTTTCTCCTGAAATCTTCCCTAATGTTGAATCGTGTTAATCTGTTGCTATTTCTTCTGTCGCGGTGTTTTGTTACAATGTTTTGGACCTACACTAAGCATGTTATTCAAAAGTTTACCAAAAGTACAATAGTTATATTTGTGTTAATCCTTTAACCATTCCATAAATTGAGTAAGGGCTCAAACCTCACTTGTTTGAAAAAAGGGTGAAGATTGAAAACAATTGACAGTAAAAGAGAATTTATTTTATAAAAATCAAGTATCAATAGTAAGAGAATGATGAGCGTATTTTGAAGAATAAAAATGAGAAGCTAGATGTATTAGATGTAAAATTAGACAATAATTAATAAATAGAGATACAAAACAAGCTAAGATTATAGTAATAATAATTTATAGGACAGATCAAGCAAAACAATGTAAAAGGTCCAAAGTCAAAAATGTAAACAAAACACATTTTTCCTGCAAACGGTTCTAAGGGTGTTAAACTATCGCTACATATCGAGATAAGTATGAAAAATATGATTTTTCTATGAAAAAACATGTATTTTACCAAAGGCCGATGTCAATGATATTTTGTTTGTATTCAAAATCCTCATAGACCCTTTGGTTCTAAGGGCCAATGTAGAAACTGGGTTGTTTTGTTTTGAAATCGTGTTTGACCCAGGGACAAAAACAATTTGTTTCAAAACAAACACCGAAACAAAGAATGGCCCTTTGTTTTGAATTACTGCGAAACAGCAAGCTTCCGGGACAGAACGGAGTATCGATGCAGTGCGAGGCCACGGGACAGATATCTACTTCCGGCTGTATCGAAAAAGACGATCTGATCAACCCGAGGATCAATCTAGTCAACGTGAACAACGGAATTCACTCCTGAAACTCCTGCCAGCGCTGGCGGGAATAGCATGGCGCGTTCTATTTCTTCATGGCTTCGGGTGAGTGGACAATTTTGAAAGAGCAGATTCCAATACAATAATGAATACAAATTCAAATGTTGTCATTATATCTCTCTTTTAGATCCCAAAACCCAGCAGCACCACAATTCTGACTGTCCCCGTTTCTTCATCTCTTTTACGGTGGAAAACCTGCGGGCGCACGTGAACAACGGGAAACAACCAGATGCCCCGCTTCGGCAGCAACGACGTGCACCAAGTGAACCTAACTCCGCCAACGACTACGCCACGAATAAGCCCAACCGGCGACGTCCGGAACAATCCGAATGGTATCAAGCGCTACGAACGATTACGGTAGTGGCTACATGAGCAAGGCCGACGACACGAGCACCAACACTACGTCGCCGGAACATCGATCCGGAGCGGCGGATGCGTTAGTGTTCGAAACAAGAATATGCTGGCCTCGAACGCGATCATAAACTCAGGTGGCTATGACTGCTCCGACGACGGGTGTTAGCGAAGAACCGATAAAGGCAGCATTTGAGGGAAATCTGCTACCGGAAGCAGCGGCGGTCGGTACAAGCTTGGGTACAAGTCAGCACCGTTGCAGAATCAAACACCGACACGTGTTCTTCGCCTTTTGGTGAACTCAACCGGAGTGCATGGCAACCGCCAAACGCCACCTCGACTGATCCGGACGACTGACAAATCCTCCACGTTCTAACACCATCTGCGACGGCTCCAATCAACGAGTTCATCTTTCCACTTACAGAGATTTATTCAAAATAAATATTCCCAGTATTTCTGGAAAATTCCTACACTCCCTAAAGAAAGGCATCATTATGATTCTAGTCTTTTCTGGTTTGTAAATAAACTCAAAACACGAACCATTTACATAAATTTATTACACAATACAATTTCTTTGCTATTCCATGTCACTAGTTCCGATGAATCTCCCCGTTGATAAGTACATTCGCACTGATTACTCCTTTTCTCCTGGTTGTAGCCGGTCAAGCCGTTGGTGCCATCGACCAGTCGACAGGTTCGACCTTGGGTTCGACGGAGATAGTCATGCGATTTGGCGGCTTGGTCTCCACGTCTCCGAAAACGGAATGCAACAATTGCCTCCGTCGGCATCGTAGGACGTTATTCCTTTCACAAATGTACTCACATTTTTTCCTGGAGCACCTACCGGCCATTATTATCCAAGTTTGTGGGCTTTTTTAGCCATCTAAGTATCACGAACTTTCCTGCAAAATAAGAACTTTATTATTCACTTTAAATCACTAAAAGTTTGAACTTACCATTTGGAATGCAGTAATACTCGACGTACAACAAAAAATGTAATAAAAAAACTCGATATTAACTGTTAAATTAACAAAAACGAGCAAAAATAATTTTTTGATTCAAAAGACCAAACACGAAAGCGTGATTTGTTTTGGATTGGCCTACGAGGCCAAAAAACAAAACAATAACAAAAACAAATCCTGCCGTCGTGTTTGGCCGTTTGACATAAGGCCCAAATGGAAAATGAAACACGCCAATGTTTACAAAGGGTCTAAAACGCAAAAGGCTTAATCTGATCCCGCATATTGATAACTTTTTTTCAGGCCTATGTTATTTTTTCATCAATTTTACAGGAATAATTACATTTTTGCATTAAATTGAATATGGGGATGCATAACACATCTAGTTTCACGCATTTTACTTAAATAATAATCGCATTTGGCCAATTATGTTCGAAATAGGAATTGAAAAACCAACCGCAGATTTCATCCTCGTTTTTCTCAATGTTTTGAAAAATGAGATGGGACGTTTTACAATGTTTTGCTTGAGATAAAGAATTATTCAAATAAATAAATTCGCAATTCGCAATTCGCAATTTTCAGTGTAAGAACGGGCCTTGACCGATCTTATGCACCAGGTTCCCGACGAACACGCACTGCCCTTACACCTACATCTCACCCTTGCTCTGAGTCAGTACGAGCAGCACACTAGAACACGCTTTGAGTGTTCGTGCCAGGCATGCACACCTTCTTTTCCGGTTACGCATTTTAACTCGGCCGGGGGTGGTACATTAAGTAGGGTTTGATGTAAGTATAAGCGCCTAACCATTTATAGTGTGCCTATCAACTTTCATTAAAGCAAAAACTGTTTTATTTTTGTGTGGGCCCATATAGCGCCCCCCTGTCAGTGAACCCCAATATGTGTGTACAGACATCAGCCCCCTGGAATACGCATGTCAACACACACAGCCGTCAGTGCGCGGGCCCAGCCTTCTCAGTTCCTGTGTGGTAGTCAAACGGGCTGGCCGCATCTCGGCCACGTCCGGAATCCCGGCACGTGGGTAACGCAGTCTCCACAATTGGCGAATCCTGCCAGGTTTTATAGTGTTTTCGGTAGCGAGGCGTCGGTCACTGACCAGTAAGTCCTCTTGGAAAAGTGCTCAGTTGGTAACGTTGTGAAAAGGTCACGGGTTGTTTTGGGTGGTTTAAGTGGACGTGTGTGGGAGACGAAAAAAATTGTGGCGGTGGCAATGGTTGCCATGTTGTATTTGACGGGGCCGGCGGTGAGCGGCGGTTGCCATTCATCATGGTTTGATGTTACGTTGTTAGTTATTGTTGGGCGGCAATGAAAAAAAAGCCTTGAACGACAACGAGCCTCTTAAGAAATTTTTTGACATTTTGCTGAGGCAAGGGTGGTACTGAACAACGCCGTCGCACTTCGAGCGAAACAATTCCAATGGGCCAAATGACGAGATTGTATTCAAATATGAAAATGCCCGGTAAGAATGAACCTGCTAGCGGTTTACCCTCAGCATGCAAATTGTTTTGTTCTTTTTTTCCCGCATGGTCGCATCATATGCGGTGTGCGTGTGTTGGTGTAATCTGTTAGGCAGCTTTGATACGGCAAAGAGTTACACGTTCGAAATGTTTTGTATAAACACGTTTTTTTTTCCTTTATTAAAACAAGAAATTTGCGAGTCAAGCTGCTCCAAAATTTAAGTGCCTAGAGCAGGACAATTTTGATTCTTTTATCGGAAGCCCTTTCGGAGGTGATAAGGGTGAGTTAAGCTATAAGCTGTGTGCGCTTGGTAAGGAGCCGGTCAAGAAAAATTTGGAATCGCCGGCAGCGGCAGCGAGGGCAAGCTGGAGAGGGGGAAAAATACCCAAGAAAGCATGTCTGTCTATGTTAATAGAATTGATTATTAAGAGTGGAAATGTAGATACTTTGCGAGGAGTATTATACAAGAAAGGGACTGAAATAATTTCACTGACAGCGAAAGACAACAACGGCTTGTGAGCACTCACTGAATAGGCCCTACCGGCTTGTGACCTCACTGAATAGGCCGCAACGATATGTGAAAAACAACAACGGCTTGTGAGCACTCACTGAATAGGCCCTACCGGCTTGTGACCTCACTGAATAGGCCGCAACGATTTGTGAAAACAGCAACGGCTTGTGAGCACTCACTGAATAGGCCCTACCGGCTTGTGACCTCACTGAATAGGCCGCGACGATTTGTGAAAAAACAACAACGGCTTGTGAGCACTCACTGAATAGGCCCTACCGGCTTGTGACCTCACTGAATAGGCAGCAACGATTTGTGAAAAACAACAACGGCTTGTGAGCACTCACTGAATAGGCCCTACCGGCTTGTGACCTCACTGAATAGGCCGCAACGATTTGTGAAAAACAACAACGGCTTGTGAGCACTCACTGAATAGGCCCTACCGGCTTGTGACCTCACTGAATAGGCCGCAACGATTTGTGAAAACAACAACGGCTTGTGAGCACTCACTGAATAGGCCCTACCGGCTTGTGACCTCACTGAATAGGCCGCAACGATTTGTGAAAAACAACAACGGCTTGTGAGCACTCACTGAATAGGCCCTACCGGCTTGTGACCTCACTGAATAGGCCGCAACGATTTGTGAAAACAGCAACGGCTTGTGAGCACTCACTGAATAGGCCCTACCGGCTTGTGACCTCACTGAATAGGCCGCGACGATTTGTGAAAAAACAACAACGGCTTGTGAGCACTCACTGAATAGGCCCTACCGGCTTGTGACCTCACTGAATAGGCAGCAACGATTTGTGAAAAACAACAACGGCTTGTGAGCACTCACTGAATAGGCCCTACCGGCTTGTGACCTCACTGAATAGGCCGCAACGATTTGTGAAAAACAACAACGGCTTGTGAGCACTCACTGAATAGGCCCTACCGGCTTGTGACCTCACTGAATAGGCCGCAACGATTTGTGAAAACAACAACGGCTTGTGAGCACTCACTGAATAGGCCCTACCGGCTTGTGACCTCACTGAATAGGCCGCAACGATTTGTGAAAAACAACAACGGCTTGTGAGCACTCACTGAATAGGCCCTACCGGCTTGTGACCTCACTGAATAGGCCGCAACGATTTGTGAAAAACAACAACGGCGTGTGAGTACTCACTGAATAGACCTTTCCGGTTTGTGATCTCACTGAATAGTAAACATGCTGAAGGGCCGAAATAAACAAGGGCTTACGAAAAGTCGCTGAAAATCTGGGATTGAAAGGAATTGCTGAGGAGCCAAGATGGTTTTGGCTTGAGGAAACCTGCTGGAAGCTTTAATTTGGTGGTAACGTTTTAATATAGGAGATCTTAAAGGAGTGAATCTTGAACAGCACTTGGAAAACAAACAAAACGGGAAGTGTAAATAGAAGAGAGAATAACAGAAATCATTGAAAAAAAGGGGTAGCAAGTAATGTTGGCGATTTAAGGACTCAAGCAAAAAAAAAAAAATAGATTTCATCATCAACGAAACTTATCTTATGGTTTGTATGGTTTTTCAGAGCGGCTTTCTTATGCGGAGGGTGGTCAAAGTAAGTTTCACTCTCAACCCCAACGGTTTGTTTGTCAGCGAAATGGTGTATGTGCCTAACAAAGCGTAGTAAGCGCATTTTATCCTTTTCCTGAATCCTTGAAGGAGGAGTGCATCTAGTCTTCAGGAAATGTGTGTCAAAAATGAGAAGCAATAGCCGGGACCGTCGGATGGGAAAGTAATTGTTGGCCCCGACCTAGCCTAGAGGTTGGTTCGTTAGCTCAGTTCAGGTAGTCGTCTCCCTGGGAAAAAGGCCTGCCAGTTGGACTCACAATTCAGAGGTCGGCAGTTTAAATCCCGGGTGGAGGAAAACTTAAGTGTAAAAAGAAGTTTGGATTGCGGACATCTAGTTTCGAGTAGGAATCTCGCACCAAGGTGGTGTAGAACGAACAATTTGATTTTTTTTAATGAGAGGCACCAGAGTTGCTGTACTTTTTTCTGGAGAAGGGGGGAGATGTGTGGGCCCATATAGCGCCCCCCTGTCAGTGAACCCCAATATGTGTGTACAGACATCAGCCCCCTGGAATACGCATGTCAACACACACAGCCGTCAGTGCGCGGGCCCAGCCTTCTCAGTTCCTGTGTGGTAGTCAAACGGGCTGGCCGCATCTCGGCCACGTCCGGAATCCCGGCACGTGGGTAACCCAGTCTCCACAATTTTTAGTTTGAATTCAAAAACTAGTTGTTATTTTACTGTTTATTGTTTTCTCCTGAAATCTTTCCTAGTGTTGAGTCGTGTTTTTATGTTGCTATTTCTTTTGTCGCGGTGTTTTGTTACAATTTTTGGTCCTAAGCATTTTAGAAAAGTTTTTCAAAAGTACAATAGTAATATTTGCGTTAATCCTTTAATCATCTCATAAATTGAGTCAGGGCTCGAACCTCACTTGCTTAAGAAAAAGGTGAAGTTTTAAAAGAACGGACACTGAAAGAAATATACTATGTAAAGAATCAATAGTAAAAGAAAGATAGTAATTTATGAAGAAGATAAAGAAATTAACAATAGTTAATAAATAGAGGTAACAAACATGCTTAGATTGTATTGAGGGCAATTTACAGGGAAGATGAGAAATTATTGAAATAGATAAATAAAGAAAAGGCACATGATAAACAAAATTGACATCGCTGCCAAATTAAGGGAAAGCAGACAGTTTGTTGCAGCAGCATCAATTAGTAAAATAGAGTGGAAAAGCGTTGAGAAATAAGAGAATCAAATAAGTAAAATCGAAATCAAATGGAGGATAGTAAACAAAAGCCGTTTAAGAAAATCAGTGAAAAATAAACAGATGATAGATGGTAGCTGGAAATGGAAAGGAGAGAGGAAACCCCGTTCTGCAACGTTCAGGTACATCCACAGCAGTTGACTCAACATACAGCGAATCTAAACAATACCGTCTACAATCACAAATTACTTCCCTTTCCCATATTGACGCGCCCCTTTCTTCTAGCCGTCTCGACTCTGACCCTCGCTGGTCAAAGGTTTACGATCCGTTTCCACAGGCCACCAGCTAGGTCATCATGAAAACCAAGCCAACGTGGAGGTAAGAAAATAGGACACTTGCAAGGAACCAGAGCTATACTGTCCTGATCAAGAAAGATCTAACAGGACTACGGACGTAGTCAGTGACGCTCCTTCCAGGATGTTCCTCGCCTGAGCGTCAACTGAAGAGATATCATCAGAATCATTCGCACTTGGCCTGCAATTATTCAAATAAATAAATTCGCAATAAAATCAAAAAAGATTAGGCGAATGATAAATAGACTTGATATTACTAGTACATTAAGGAAAAGTATATTTTTAAGGAAAAAAAACAAAACAAAGTTTGTTACAGCAGTATCAATTGATAGAAAAGAGTGGAAAAGCTTTGAGAGATAAGAGAATCAAAAGTTAGTAAAATTAAAATCAAATGTTGGATATTAAATAGAAGAATCAGTGAAGAATTGGGAATCAGAAGAGCAAAATAAAAATAGGAGATAGGTGGTAGCTGAGAATTAAGAGAAGAGAAACCCCGTTGTGCGATGTTTCAGGTACATCCACAGTAGTTGACTCAACATACTGCGAATCAAAACAATACCGTCTACAATCACAAATTACTTCCCTTTCCCACATTGTCGCGCCCCTTTCTTTTAGCCGTCTCGACTCTGACCCGCGGTGGTCAAAGGTTTACGATCCGTTTCCACAGGCCACCAGCTAGGTCATCATGAAAACCAAGCCAACGTGGAGGTAAGAAAATAGGACACTCGCAAGGAACCAGAGCTATACTGTTCTGATCAAGATAATTCGGATGATCTAACAGAACTACGGATGTAGTTAGTTACGCTCCTTCCAGGATGTTCCTTGCGGGGACGTCAACCGAAGAGCACGCAACAAGGTCAGTGCCATTGCATGCTCTTGGGTATCAATCCTTGGCCTGCCTCTAAATTTTTGAATTTCAACTCTATACAAAATCAATTCCATGATTTTAAATTTTTTACATTCTAAATTTAAAAATTATAAAACTTTCTAGCTTTTAATTTCTTAATTTCGTATTTGCGTTTTTTTTTTAGTCGCTGTTTTTAAATTTTTCTTGAAGTTTTGAAACAATATTATATTTTATTTGAAACATTTCAAATATCTGATCTTATGATTTTTTTTTTTTTTTTGCAGGACTCAAAATTCAAAATTTAATAAGTTGCCTTTTTGATGGAAAATATAAAAAATAAACGTTGCACAATTTTTTAAATAGTTTTCAATCGAATTTTGTACTTTTTTGTTTAAATAAAGATTTGAATTTTCAACGATCTGTAATTATTTTTTTTTGCTCCCTAATTCTTGTGATTTTTTTGAGGTGGAAAAAAAAATTGCAACGACCTTATTTATTTCATAAATTTGAACTTCAGAATCTAATTTATTTTTGTTGTTTAATCTAGTATTTTTTTTTTGTTTCCAAATTTCCTTATATTCAAATTCTTGCATGAATTTGAAATTTATTTTCGAGATTGTCTTTTTTATTTAAAAATTTTTAAATTTGTTTTGAAGATTATTATTAACTTCATCATTGCAGGCCAAGGGTGCATGATACTGATGATACTCATCGGTTGACACACCTAGGCGAGGAACATCCCGGAAGAGCCCAACTACATCCGTAGTGCTGTTTGGACAAAACTGCATGGCTCTGGTTCCTTGCAAGTGTCCTATTTTCTTACCTCCACGTTGGCTTGGTTTAGTCATCATGATGACAAGGTGTAACCTAGCTGGTGGCCTGTGGAAACGACTCGTAAACCTTTGACCAGCGAGGGTCAGAGTAGAGACGGCTAGAAGAAAGGGGCGCGACAATGTGGGAAAGGAAAGTAATTTGTGATTGTAGACGGTATTGTTTTGATTCGCAGTATGTTGAGTCAACTGCTGTGGATGTACCTGAAACATCACACAACTCTTCATTCTCAGCTACCACCTATCTTCTGTTTGTTTTGTTTCACTGATTTTCTAACGCGGCTTCTGTTTACTATCCTCCATTTGATTTCGATTTTACTCATTTGATTCTATTATTTCTCAACGCTTTTCCACTCTATTTTACCAATTGATGCTGCTGCAAAAAACTGTCTGCTTTCCCTTAATTTGGCAGCGATGTCAATTTTGTTTATCATGTGCCTTTTCTTTATTTATCTATTTGAATAATTTCTCATCTTCCCTGTAAATTGCCCTCAATACAATCTAAGCTTGTTTGTTACCTCTTTTTATTAACTATTGTTAATTTCTATATCTACTTCATAAATTACTATCTTCCTTTTACTATTGATTCTTTACATAGTATATTTTCTTCACTGTCCATTGTTTTGAAACTTCACCTTTTTCTTAAGCAAGTGAGGTTCGAGCCCTTGCTCAATTTATGGAATTATTAAAGGATTAACACAAATATTACTATTGTACTTTTGAAAAACTTTTCTAAAATGCTTAGGACCAAAATATTGTAACACAGCACCGCGACAAAAGAAATAGCAACAGATAAACACGACTCAACAATAGGGAAGATTTCAGGAGAAAACAATACACAGTAAATAACAATTAGTTTTTGAATTCAAACTAAAAATAAAACAGTTTTTGCTTTAATGAAAATTGATAGGCACACGTTGAATGGTTAGGCGCTTATACTTACATCAAACCCTACGTAATGTACCACCCCCGGCCGAGTTAAAATGCGTAACCGGAAAAGAAGGTGTGCATGCCTGGCACGAACACTCAAAGCGTGTTCTAGCGTGCTGCTCGTACTGACTCAGAGCAAGGGTGAGATGTAGGTGTAAGGGCAGTGCGTGTTCGTCGGGAACCTAGTGCATAAGATCGGTCAAGGCCCGTTCTTACACTGAAAATTGCGAATTGCGAATTGCGAAAGATTATTATTAACTTCATCATCCCAGTTTGAAACCCGTAATCTCAAGGAGAAACTTGGTAGCTTGGCAAAATCTTAAATACAGTCCAGACTCGATTATCCGAAGTTCGACTATCCCAAGGTTTGTATGGGATTTCAGATTATCGAACAAAAAAAAGTGTTTTAAAAGTTTTTTTTAGTTTTTTACTTTAAACATCAAATTTGGGTTTTGCGATCCAATTTTAGTCAAATTTACCCAAGGCATTTTTTTTTCAATATTTAATCACCATCATTTCGGTTGTCATTTTGAATTAAAAAAAAGTTTTTTTTCAAATTTAAAAACCAATTAAACATTATATTACCGAATAATGAATAAAACAACACTGCAAAAACCACAAATAAATTTTCTCAAACTTGCGTTTCCAGCTCGGCTTCGCTATTTTCCAAAACCTTATCCGATTGTGGCTGCTGCTGCTTTCGCTCTTTTCCGCTGTTCAAATGGTCAAGTTCCAGCTTGTGCTTCTTATCCACAGCCTAAAAATTTAAGTTTTAATTTTAATTTTCTTTCAATTAATTTCAAATCAAACCCAACTTACGCACTTCCCATCCTCACTCGCGCTTCCTCCCCCTCCGCAGCACAGATCCACCCAATCCGGGAACAGCCGCTGCTTGACGCGCTCGACAAACCCAACCAGATTCGGGTAGTTCAGTATCATCTGGTCACGCAACGGGTACGCCACGTTGCCGGACACGGCCAGAATCGGCGCCAGCACACCAAACGCCACCACGTCCAGAGTGGTCACTGCTTCGGCGAAGCAGAACGGCCTATCGCCGAGAAACTCCGAAATCATTCGGACCGCTTTCAGTCGCTCATCTTCCGGCTGGCCGCGGGACTTTTCGTTACGGGATGCGGATCGCCGAAAGAAGAACTCCAACACTCCGCGGGGCATTGCGGATCGCTTGAGCGCGCGCTTCAGGTCTAGATCGTACGCGCGGAGCAGCTGGCCACGGTTTTCGTTGCACCAGCGTCGATGGGCGGCTCCGAGGGTGTGCTCCACCGTTGAGGCCATGGCGTAGGAGAGGATTTTTTGGTCGGGGGTTAGAGCGTCGTCCAAGTTGCAGTTTAGACGGCGGGAAAGCTTCTCGAGGATGTTGTCGGAGGGACCGAATTCGTCGTCGCCCAGCTCGACCATCGGGAAGCGGCTTCCGGTGAGGACCAGCTTGTGGTTCATGGTTTTAAAGGGGACGTTGGCGGCGCGAAGCCACGTGCAGACGGTGAGGCATTCCGACTGGAAGGAGGGCAGGGCGGCGCACTGGCCCGACTGGTGCAGCAGGACAACGGCGGTGTCGGTGGAAGTGTCCAACGCGGCCACTAGGGGAGGTGCCTCCTCCGATTCCAATCTGGTTCGGAGATTGAGGTTATGTTGTGGGAAAATGCGCTAAAATTTGACAAAGTAACCTTTCAACGGTTTCGGCAAGTTTCGCCACCAGGAGGGCATCGCCGCCGGCCTTCAAATCCAGCAGCGGTTCCGGCGCGGTCGTCGAATCGGTGGCCATTTCTTGCAAAGGGAAGGGTTTCCGGAGCTGCGCTTCTGCAAAAGTGTCTAATTACTGTCTGAAGAAACGATTTTTCGCGGTCGAAGCTTGCTTCGATTGGGGCAAGTTTTTGGACTTTTCACACGCTGATCAAAATTTACTCGAGATTTCGTCAAAACCAAACTTACTCAAAATTATTTTTTGAGACAAATGTCAAGTTCGAGTAAATTTAAATCTAAGATTTAACAAGATTTGGAAAATTTTCGGAGAAGTGACGGAAGTCGCAGTGTTTTTTTGTGTTTATGTTTATTTTAAAATTCTTGTTTTATAATTTTACCAAAGAAAAAAAAATCTACGATTGATGGTACAAAATAAATCGGCAACCTTGATGAAAATCTAGAACGTATTGTTAATTTTTCTGAATGAAAGTTAAACCTCTCTACCGGATGATGATTGATTCGTTATTAGATGCGATTGGATGACTTATTTTTTTTCTGATTGTGATTTTAATGTTAATAAAAAAAAACAGTTACAACAAGTACATCTGGTATTTTTTTTTTACGGGAAGCATCTACTTAAACAGTTTTTTTTTCATCTTTTGATCAGGACACCGCGTTTATTTTTAAAAATATATAGTTTCTAAAGTGTAATCATTTCGTCTCTTTCTCGCAAATCAGAATCGCGTTCACCACTCTCTGTTTTCCACAAAAAAACAACTCTCAAAATATCAAATAAAATGCATTATCTCTTAGTTTTAGGACGCAAAGGCAACTGCGTAAGGAAAAAAAAAACAGACAAAAGTTCCACGAACTTTTTCAACAAAGTTTCACTTAGCAAGACACTCTTTTGATTCTCCGGAACACTTGGTTTTAAACTTGGCAAATTAAATAATTAGTGTCGTTAGATCGAAGAGAAAAGGGAAAGGTGGGGTCAATCTTATGTAAAAAAAACCTTAATTCACCTCAAAACGAGCATTACGAGCTTTCCTATAAACAAATGCAATTTCCTCTCCTAGTTTTCGTTTATTTTCGTTCCTCAAGTTAAATACATATAAATCTCTATTTTAATATAAAGTGTGTGTGTTTGTTTATTAATTGTTTGTTTTTTTGTTTGTTCTTATCGGTCAAATAAAGTAATCCTAAGTGGTTTCATTTGCTTCCTAACATAGAGTTTTTTGTTGTTATGTTAGTGTTGTGCTGCTCGCTCTCTGGATTTCGAGAGCCTCCGAAAAAAGTTAAGTAGCGGTATTTAATAGTTGTTCAAATTTGTTACAGTTTAGCCGTTTGTAATAATGATAAAAACTAGGGGCATGGTTCGTGTCTGCGAGCGTACAGTTTTTAAATGTACTCAGTTTTTTTGCTTCATATATTTTGTAATATATCGATATAATGTAAGAGTTTTGTGGGTTTTGTTTTTTCTCCATCTTGATCATCTTCATCAATGGTGTGTGTGTGTGTGTACAAACTAAATTGCTAACAGGCAGAATATGTGACCAGTTGGGTTCCGCGGTTTAGTTTCACATGATGCGACACTTTTCCTCGCCCTTAGGTTCCCCCTGGAAAGATAGAAAAAAAAAGTTTAGTTATTTATCCGTGTTTTGTGTTGACTGATCGAAGCCGAATCTCATAGCATTGTCGCTTGGTTGGCACGTCGTTTAATGATTTTAACCCTCTACTGCCCATTTTTTCGAAAGTTTTGATTTTTCATGTGGTCATTTTGAGCAACTTTTGCTCCGCGAAAAACTTTACTTCTCTTGTTTTGTGTTTTTCTTGTTTTAATTTCAGTATTTCAATTTGCATTTATCTTCTATAATTACATTTGGCCTTTAAAACTTCTTCATGTTTTTATAGTCACTTTTTCAATTTTTGGCTTGTTTTCACATTTTCGGATATCGACAAATTAAAAGTGAGAGTGTGTGCGTGCAACATGGAGTTAAACTTTTCAAAGTGCCATGGTGAACAAGTGAAACTTCTTACCCTAACATTTTATTAAATTTAATGAGATCGTCTTTCCAAAGCTTTTTGGCGAGAGTTTTGGCGGATTTTTAGATCGAAGCCCACTTAGAGGCGAGGTTGGGTTGTAGAGGGTTAAGGAGGTATGAAACTATGACAAACAAACAAACTCGCACTTTTTAGTGTTTAACAGTGTCAGTGTTGCCAAACTAGCAAGCAAATTCAGGCAAACTGTCAAAAAGTGCGAGTTTGTTTGTCATAGTATAATACCTTCTTTGGATTCTTTTTTTTATTAGGCCGTTGCTAACATGTTGCAAAGCTTATGTCGCCGCCAGAAAAAAAAAATCAAAAAAATAAATATTACAATTTTAATTAAAATGAAAATTTAATCTAATGAAAAAAAAAAATGCCTTTGTGGACCACCAATCAGTGAGGTACTCCTCGATATTAGCTCCTGAAAAGTGCTAAAAAGTGCAAGAATGCCTCACGGCAAGAAAAAGAGGCGGTCCTCACCAGCAGGATCGGCAGATTTGAAGAAGCTAAAGAATGCCGAAGTGCTACCTGCAAAGCCAGGCAGTTTGAGCAAGGACGCTCAGAATTTGTCTGGAAACCAGTTCGCTACCCTCCCTGTGGACGTGAGCGAGAAGGAAGAATTTGAACGACGGGGAAAGTTGCCACCCATTTTTGTGAAAACATCGTCATCGGATTCGGTGCGAAAGTGGCTGACCGGGATGGGATTTCCAAAAAAGTGTCCACGTGGTTTGTGGATGGTCCCTAATGAAAATAATTTAAAATGCATTGTTTATAATATTTGGCATGTTCCGGCTCGTTTAAAATAATTATTTTTCTTTAAATTCCGGTTTACACTACAGCAAAAAGATTTTTTTTAACGTGAATGAATGTCTTCAATACTTAGATATTTTGAAAACTTATTATTGCTTAACAATTGAACTGGTGTAAAATGGGTTAAAACATATTAAAATGATGAAACTAAGGCTTGTAATTTCTACGTTTAACATACATTTTTTTTTAATTGCTGGGGCACAAATTTAAAAAAAGTTGCAACGGTTTAATTAACATTTTGGGTTATTGCCAAGGTTATTACATTTTTGAAAAGAACATAAAGTTTCACCAAAAAAGAAATTTCTCACAGAGCAACTCTCTGAGACTACAGGCAACGGTTTTGCATTTTTGATTTGGATGAATTTTTGATTTGGATGAAAAAATATGTTTATGCAAGGTCAAGTGTGACCATGACTTCTACAGGAATAAAAAAGTTTTTTTTAATGTCCAATAAGCTATTGTCTTTCATACGTTTATAGGACCTAATAAAAAAATGAGAATTTTTGTTGCTTTTACTTGAAAGCGGTACTTTTGGATTGCAAATGTTATTCTACAGACAAAATTGAAGTAAATATGATTTTTTCCCCTTTTTTCAAAGTTTTTGAAAACCATGTTTTTGCGAAAAATTGGCAACGCCAAATTAATTTTGAACCTATTTGTGCCATAGATTTCATTTTTGTCATTTAAAAAAAAGCCAAAAAAGAGAATTTTAAAAAGTGTTTTTTTTTTGCGCAGATTACAAATTTTCTTTAAAGATTAGCTTTTTTTCTAAGGAGTTCTAAGCAATGCCTACAAAAAAATCCGAATCCGTTAAATAGGGTACAGATTTTTGAATTGTTTCATCAAGGCTGTGGAGTCGGAGTTCCCAAACTCTCAGAAGCTTTGGCGTTTATTACAGCTTCTGTAATGTAATATTTTCAACTGAAATCGTTTTTTTTTTTTCAAGAAATTGGCAACACTGCCGATGATCTAACGGCTATTTCCTGCAATTCAATCTTTGGTGTGAAAAGGCAAAATAATAAAAAAATGTGTTATTCAGGACCATATTTTTGGACACCGTTAGCTGTTGTCCTCTTGCTTTACAGCAAGTTAACAAGCCACCATGCCTTTTAAAAATAATGAATTCTTGACAGGAAATACTTGATGGGACAATTATGCGTACACTCGTAACGGGGTAATCCATAAACCACGTGGACACCATCAAATTAAACTTAAAAACTATGATTCATCACCCTACACCTACCTGCTGGTGATACAGCTCCTCTCCGCTGTAAGAACCGAGGAACTCTCGGTGGCGGGACGCGGCAGTGGACACGGTACGCTTGACACGTTCTGACGCGGCAACTTCCTAAAAAGGTTGAGAAAGACAATGGGACATCGTTATCATTCCGTTGACTATTCAAATGGCAGCGCTGAATCTCACCTCTCCCTCCACGTTCAACAGCTGCGTGGTCATGTTGTCACCGCAGAACCACTTCTGGCCCTTCATCACGATCGTGCTCGGGGGTTCGTGCGTGTGGCCCAAATCCGACGACCAAACCGTCACAAACGCTCCCCCGTCAATCTTCAGCGTCCGGTGGAACTTGAACACGGTTTCGTTCGTTCCGACCTTGCGGACCACGGTCCAGCCACCGATTTGCACTTCCTGAAATGGAGAATTACGGATTTGAAGGTCATTCTTATCAAAAGTCGCAGCTCACGTGACTCACCTTGGCCGACTTGTTGTGCAGCTTGACGAACTTGCCCTCCGAGTCCACTTCGGAGATCTCGATGTCTCCCTTGGCCGAGGAAGTGACCGAGTAGTCCGACACGCTGCGTTCGTCCGACTCCTCGAGGACGGTGCGCTTGCGCTTGGCTCCGGCCCGGGTCGGCGTTCCGCGGCGCAGTGCCGACGAGCGACCGGCGCTCGACGAGCTCGTTGTGGACGTCTGGAAGATCGTGGTATGACTGCCCGGGGTGATGTTCAGCCGCACCTCCTCGGACGAAAGCAGCTTGTCGTACGCGGCAATTTCCATGTCCAGTGTGATTTTAATGTCCATGAGGTCTTGGTACTCTTGCAGCTGCAGCGAAATCTCCTTCCGGAGACGTTCGATTTCGTCCTGGAGTTTGCTCTTCTCCGCAGCATGGCGTTGCCGTTCGGCGTTCAGCTGCAGCTCCAGATCGCGTAGTCGCGACTCGTACAGATCGGAGATTTCCTCCCGATTTGCGCGCAGCTGGCCATCGTACTGGTCGCGCAGATCCTGCAGCGTTTGCTGCAGCTTCGCCTCGTACTGTTCGGAGAGGATGCCGTCGATTTCGCTGATTTCGACCTGTCGGCGGGACTTGGTCTCGGTGAGTTCCTGCTGGTGGACCTGGTCCTTGAAGGTGAGCTCCTCGCGCAGGCTTTGGACGGTGTTTTCCAGATCGACGCGGGCCAGCGTTTCCTCTTCGAGATTCTTGCGCAGGGTTTCGAGCTGTTTCTTTAGCCGGGCCACTTCCTTCTCGAGTTCTTTAAGCTCGTCCTGGGCCTTTTTGCGCTCCGACAGGACTGTGTTGTACTTGCCGGCCAGCTCGTTGGCGCGGGATTCCTGGGCACGGGCGTTGCGCTCGCTGTCGGCGGCTTCCTTCGTTTTGCGGTCCAGTCTGAGAATTGAGAAGGAAAATAAACAAATGAGAAAAATTAGTTAAATTTGCATAACGGATCGGTTGGATTTTGAAAGTTCGGCGCAGGGAAGAGATTGGATCATCGTTATAATTTTAGTCTGTTTTGAGTAAATATTTCGTGCATATTTATTGACAGGGTGTCTACTCAATTTATGAAACAATTTATGTTTAAATTTTCAAATCTGATACTTTTTGTAAGCCCTCTTGAAATTTTGGGCCTCATTAAATAGTTTATGCAACTTGTTGCATAAAGAAGATTTTTCAAAACGAGTCGTTCAAATTTATAGTGTTGCATCCTCACTTCAATGTTATTTGCCCACAAGTTAAGTGTCAATCTCCAAAGCATAACAGTCCAGACTCGATTAGCCGAAGGCCTTGGAAAAATTTCACTTCGGATAATCAAAACATCGGATAATCGAATCACACAACTTTTTTTATTGTCTTATTTTGGTTGTCAAGCTTAAGTTTGACACCTAAAACAACTCAAAAGTGATTTAGAATTTTTAAATTCAATCATTAAATTTTGACTAAAATGGGGTTGCAGAACTCAAATTTTATGTTAAAGCAAGGTTTTTTTGATTCTATTGTCCAAATGGGACAAACCTTCGGATAATCGAAACTTCGGATAATCAAGGCTTCGGATGATCGAGTCTGGACTGTATCGAGAAGTATTACTTTACCAAGGTTGATAACGATAAAGTTATCGAGGCTTCATAACAATAACCTATCGTTATAGTTACCGGCGATAATCTCATACCACATTTTTAAAATCTTTCTAAAATCGACTTAATTCAACTACAGTAGTTGTTCGGTAACTGGGCTGCTTTTTAACTGGGCGCTCGATAACTGGGCCGTAGCCCAGTTAAAAAGCAGACAAACGTCAAAAAACCAAAACAAACCGAAATCACCGAGGGGTTAATGGATGCAAAAATCATGTTCAACAAATAAAAAAAAACTATTATGTAATTTCAAGTCACAATTAGAGAAATATGTAAAGTAATCATTGTAATTGAATATAAGTAACTTTTATTTTTATATTTCATCAAAAAATATTATGCATCGGTAGTCCCCTCGTTATTTTTCGTTCAGCCCAGTTAGCGAACAATTACTGTATATCATGTTAAACTTGTCAATGCATTCACTAAAAACATATTTTTTGAAAATATTGTAAGTTTTAAATTATAAATTCTTAAAATTGTTCACAAAATAACGTATTTTTTGAAAATACTCAAATATCTATAATTTGCAGTATTGGTATCAAACGAAGCGAAACTTTGTAGTTTTTTCACTTTTTTATAATTTTTTTTTTTAAATACTAAAATTTTCACATACAGTTCAGACTCGATTATTCGAAACCTCAATTATCCGAATTTTCGATTATCCGGACTTCAGATAATCGAATCACGAAAAAAATCGTTTTTTTTCTATTTCTTGTTTTAAACATCACATCCGAATTTTTACGTAGTTTAGGGGTCATACTTCAGCCCAACAACAAAACAAACCATCCACATTAACGACCCCCGGGTCTTTTGTGGTCTCTATTGCAAGTTTCTGCTCGAACCACCCAAACCTCTTTCTACTCCAAGGAACCTTCCACCCTAGTGTTTGAACTGACGACCTTTGGATTGCGAGTCCAATCGCCGCCAGCGATTCCACCGGAGTAGGCTTGGTTTGGTGTGTTGTTTGTACTTATGACATGGAGACGACTCCTACACCTGGAATGACTTAACGGCCTAGCAACCAAGGCCGGGACCGTCATTTTACTTCCTCATCCGATGGAAGGTTGCAGCAGATGGGAATCGAACCCAGAATCATCCGCTTACAAAGCGGACAGCGTAACCATTCGGCCACGCACTGCCGCACTACTTCAGCCCGACGATCTCAAATAAGACGTCGAGAAAAATATTTTTTTCGTGATTCGATTATCCGAAGTGAATTTCCGAAGGCTTCGGATAATCGAGTGTGGACTGTTATACCATATTTTTTCGAAAATACAAAAATATTCGAAATTTGCAATATGGGTATCAACGAAGCGAAATTTTGTATGCGATTTCACTTTACGGGGAGATGGGGGTAAGACGGCCACCTTAAGGGGGAAGTCTTTTAAAATTAACACTACAGGTTATTTTGATCTTAAATCAGATACATTCTACTAATAGTCCATTATAGAAATGACATTAATTAGTTGGTTTAAAAACAATTTTCAATACTTTTCAGCAATTAAAAAAAAAATTAAAATCGAAATATCTATGAAATACAAGTTTTAAATGTGAAGAAAAATGCTGTTTAACAAATGTTATACTTTGGCTTTGTGAATTTCATATTATTGCGACCCACATTTCTTGAAAAACTATGAACTTTTACCCAATTTAATGCAAATTTACTGGTTTGTGTGTTTCGATTATAATTCAAAATTCTGTAAACAATATTAAATTAGCGACTTTTATTAAAAGTCTGAAAGGATTTCATACTATTCAATGAATTTTGCTATAACCGGCGAACCGGCAGTTAACATCATTTTGATTAAAAATTGATAGTTTTATCGAAAATATGTCACATATGTCTTAAATCGAGCCAAACATTTCATTAGGGCACAAAACCAAAAAGTAAACATTCGGGATTATTCCATTATTCCACTCCATAGTACACTCCCTACATGCCCTCCAAGAATCAGATTGATAGCAAACAATTTCCTATTGAAAAAATCAAAAAAACAAAAGGGCACATAACAATGTTCACTCCAAACCAGAAAAAAAAGTTCAATTGTGCCCTTTTCTTTTTCGTTAGTTTTTCGTGGTTAAGGAACTTTCTATGTTATAAAGTGAACTTTTCATACATTCTTAACACTAATTCTCTTCAAAACAAAGTTTGGTTAACGTTTCACCAAGGGTTTCTGCAGAAAAAAAACTTCGTCGAAATACAATATTGAATACGGCCCGCGGCTGCTGTTCAGTACACTTTTGAAGAATTTTAATGTTTCACATACCTTATCTGCTCCATTCGATCATAAAACTTCACCAATTATCAAAATTTCCACTGAATTCCTCATTATTTCTAACTAAACAAAAGGGCCCATAAACATCATTCAAAACAACAATCCGGTGACAGCGCTTTAGTGCCCTTTTAGTTCTCTTCGAAATTGCATTTAGAAAGGGCCCATTATGAACAGCAGTTGGAAAGCTAAAAGGGCCTAATAACGAGATTTTTTAAAATTATGAGTTTTATTGCGAAAATCAACATAAATTAAGAAGCAGTAAAGCAGAGTTGAGGATAATGGTGTGTTTTATCGAATCATCAGTAAAAATACCATCAGTCATGCTTATTTTTTAAATAGGAATTGAAACAAGTTGTCCATTTTTTGCAAGCGATTTTCTCGAATCGCGGTTTTTGCTTTTGTGCCCTAATGAAATGTTTGGCTCGAAATATGTCTTGACAGTCAAAAATCCTTCAAAAATTTAACCTTTTTCAAATAAAATTTACAAATTACGCGTGGCCGTCTTGCCCCCAAATTACTTATTTTATAAAACATTTTTTTGCAAATAGCTCACCGTATTTTTAAAACTTTTTCGAGGGACATAATCGTGGGGAAAACATCAATTTAACATGAAAAAATATTCAAAGAAAGGATTACATATTGTTAGCTAACAATAATGCTAAAGTTGAAAAATCATAAAAATTACATCCAGTTTCAAGTTGAAAAAATATTTGTTTATTTTGAGCTATTTTATACTTTTTCAAACAATAGGTTTGGCAAAGGTGACTCCATATGCATTATTTAGCATGAGGAACAGTATTGCTAAACATTTTAGTAATATTTATTAGTATGCTTAGTAAAACAGTGGGATGGCCGTCTTACCCCGCCTGGCCGTCTTACTCCCAGCTCCCCTATTAGAGTTTTTGCCTTCCTCACCTCACTGAGGCAAGGCTATAAAATCACTCGAAAATTGAACTTCTTAAATACAGTAAGACCTCTTTTTACGCGGTGCGTTACGTTTTTCTAATTTGTCGATTTCTCTGGAACGACGCAACATTTTTGCAATCTTTTAGAAGCAATTTGTAGGTTTTGTTCAGATCTACAAAACGCTGTTTGAAGCTTGCAAAAATATTGTATGGTTTAAGAGAAATCTACGAAACAAAAAGCGTAACGCCACCGCGTAAAAAGAGGTTTCTCTGTATACCTTCTAGATATACCTTCACGTATACGTATCGACTCAGAATCAAATGTCTGTGTGTAGACATGATTTTTTTTCCACACGATTTTCTCAGAACTGGCTGAACCGATTTTGGCCGGGCCAGCCTCATTCGATTCGTTTTGGGGTCCCATAAGACCCTATTAAAATTTATTCTGTTTAGTAAAGTATTTAAAAAGTTATGCTGAAAAAAAAGATATTTGTATCTACAAAAAAGGGTGATTTTTTGCATAACCTCAAAAGGCCGGGTCTTTTTGTTTACATGCGAGAGTCGCGTAAGGTGCGAAACGCCCGGTTGCCACATTGCTTCAAATGAGAGTCTGCATGTTTTCTGGAAAGTCTGTATCAGGTATATATTTTTTTCATAAACTTATTTTCATTATGACTTTGTAAATATGAGGAAGGCACCAACCACCTAATGGTGGATTAAGAAACGTTTTATTGTTTAGAAACTAAAATTTTCAAATTTTACCGTGTCTTTTTTCGAAAATATTAAAATTTTCATTATTTGTAATATGAATATCAAACACAGAAAAAAAAAATGCTTTGTCACTTTTTTAGAGTTTTTTTTGAAAATAATAAAATTTTCACAAAATAACGTATTTTTCGAAAATACTTCTTTTTTTTTGAAAATACTCAATTTTTAAGATTTGCAATATGAAGCATACAAAATTTTAATGTATGTTTGAAGCATGCAAAATTTCGCATCGTTTGATACGCATATTGCAAATTTTGAAAATTCGAATATTTTCGAAAAAATACGGTATTTTGTAAAAAGTCTTAATATTTAAAAAAAATATAATAAAGTGGAAAAGCATACAAACAATAGATTATCGTTATCGTCCCAAAAATCAGAAAAACAGAAAATTTCAGAAAAAGTTCATGCTTTAAAACATTTAGAATCGAACCAATGGTTTCCGAGATATCGTCAGTTGGAAATTACAAGCTAAACTCATTCCCTTCGATTCGAGTTCTTTGTGAAACTAGTTGTACAATTTTCAATGTCTAGTATCAGAGAGAAAATTGTAGGAAATTTTCTACGCTTTAAAAAAAATAGTGTTCAGAAGTGGCTTTTTTTTTTCAAAAGGTCCTGTAAACCAAATTTGCAATTTTAGCTTTTAGGGTGTTTTCAGAACCACCTGAGTCGAAAAAATCAAAATTTGACCTTTTTTTAAAAAAACTCCAGAAATGTTAAAATTTCCGATTGCTAATGCGATATATATTTTTTTTTCAAGACATTACAACAACCAGATATGGCTCAAAAGAAGTCTTTTTGAGTCCACAAATAACATATCGAAAAAATAAAAAAATAAAAGGTTTTGGGAATACATTTTTTTGTGTGAAAATAGTGAGATAAGGAAACAGGTTATTACAATGTCATTATTTTTTACTGGGTAGTTTTATTTTAATTCACAACTTTGCCGAAGACACCAAACCGATCAGAAAATCCCATCTCAAGATACAGATTCTCATATAGTTTCGTAGCTTTTTTTGTAAGACCATCACGGTACTAGGGAGGATGGGGCGTGCCCCTCTGCCGCGTTCTGTCAGAGCCTGGTACAGCTAGTTATGTCCAGCCCGCAAAATTGTATGGAAACTTGTATGGAAAAACTAATGATGCAAAAATGATTCTTTTTGACAAAGCAAAAAAAACAAATTTTAAAATCGCGAAAAGTAAAACCCAGAGCAAACATTACACTTTTCTGGGTTGTCCACTGTCCAAAAGAAAATTCTCGTCGACATGCCTTTCGAGGAGTAATGATATGTAAACGGGCATCTTAGACTTCCACTATTCTACACATGATTTTTTTTCTTTTCTGATAATTCCTGTCAAGTCGCCACCACGTGTGATTCCCGGCAACGAATCGATTTCGTAGAAAGCGCCGGTTTGTCCATGCGTGTGACATCATCGTCGCGAGATGTCGTCATTTGGAATTAATAACAAGTGACGCTTTCGCGCAAAAGATGCGACTGTTGATTCAATGACTGCGGTCGACAACAATCACCAAAATACGGTTCGACGAGTTAATGCTTTGGGAACCCTACCATCTCATAAATCAAGATTTCCGCACTCACACACTAGCATCTCCCATCCAAAGCGCGCGCTTTTCAATCAACCAACAACGTTGACTCAAGCTAAGTCGCGCGCTCGTCTTCTGGCTTATTTATTCAACGGCGTGTTTTAAAGTTGTACATAACGCCATTATGCTGGTTGAACCCCGCGAGGGGGGAATTCAACTCAACGAGGGTCATGAACGAGCTGGGAATGTTGCACGTGCATACGGGAACAACTTCCCTGCACTCTTCCCTCACTTTTTCGAGTTCGATTCGACGGTTTGATTTTCGTGTGGGTGGCTCGAACCCTCGTCACAAAGTCGTAAAATCGCGCGCTTTTAATGTGGGAGAGTCGAAACTTGTTCAATTTAATCACACGATTGCATTGTGTCGAGTAAGGGGGAAAGTTTTGGACAATTGTGTAAAGTCAAGCTTGACCTCGCGGGCAGAAATCCAATTTGCTTGGCGTGCAATATCTCAATCTCAACTCTGCTCACCCAGATTCAGTGACCCCCACCGGGAGGTAGTTGTTGAGACTTTGCAATTCAGCATCGCCACCACCGCGAGGTTTAGGCCATAATTGCCGGGTTTGGATTTATTTTTAGGTCGCCCTTTCTCCGGCGGGGTCTCGCGCGTCGAGGTGTGGTGAGATGAATGTGCTCTTGCATGGTAAAGAGGAAGAAACTATTTTTCAAGCTGAGGAATCTCTTGAGGTTTGAGTGGCAGACTGCTAGAAAAAAATAAGATTACTTTAATCGTTACGATAGCAACTGTCTAAACATAAACTCAAATTTGACCGTTGGAGGCATCACGATTCATGTTGTTTACGTTGATCTCCGCAAATCTTCACGCACGTTCGCGCAAAATGTTGCAATTCTGCCAGACATTTTCAAACTAGTGTTGGTACACACCATTAAACTTGTACACTCACATCGAGCCAACCAACGATGAATGATAATAAAATAACAGGAGGAAAATTGCCGGCCGGCCGGCCGGTTTCTCTCTTAGCACAATCTCTCGCTCTCTCGCGGTCTCGTCGCGTGTTCTTTCTTGGTAAGGGGTGCTTGCTGGCTGCTGAATCAGCCAACCGACGATGCCGGAGAATCTAAAACCACGAGGATCCAGAGGCCTATAGCTACAGCAACGTAGTGACTTACTGAGAATGTATGTTGTGCAATTGGACTAGCTTCTACTTGATTTTTTTTTTGAAGTGATTTACTTCCCACTCTTGAGATTGATGGTGGTGGTTGTGAAATGAGAACTCAACCGAGCGTTTTGAGTGAAAGTTGGCACGGAAAGTCGTAATATTTTTTTTTCTCTCTGATGTATGGTACAGTCATCCCACATATTCGGAACACCCACAAATTCGGAACACTTTTATGATAATTTGTCAATAGCATGCCAAAAGTAGCTTTTCTGTCGACCCTACTATTTTTAGAACCTTCATTTGGACATTATCTTGCTATTTCACTAGTAAAAGTAATACTTTTTGAACAAAAAACTTCATTCCAAGACTATTTTGTCCAGAGCAGCAAAACACTGCCTCCAAATGGCCTGTTTCATAATTGTGGGATGTTATTGTGCCTCCCACAATTGTGGAACACCTGAATTTAACTGATATTTTCACAAAAAAAGTTATCAAACCATGTATAAAACATCACTAAGCTTGAGTTTCATTGGTTTCAGTGTGTGAAGTCATTATTTGGTAATAAATATGTACTCCTGGAGAGATCCAAAGTTTGTTTACATTCGTAAGAAAAAAGTGTTCCGAATTTGTGGATTTCAAGGGTCAAAGTAATTCTTCAAAAACTTCATATAAAAGTTAAAATTTGCAGATGTTCGATACAGCATTCGAAAGATCGCAAGAAAAGCTTTCAAATGAAGGTAAAAGCGAATCATTAAGTTCAATTATCGATTTGCTATGATTTTTTGAACATTGGCCGATCTGGAAACCGTTCCGAATATGTGGGATGACTGTACCACCTTAACGAAAATAAAAAAAAAATGATCAGTAAAACTTTGCTCGCTAAATCTGAATTTGCCCTTAGAAAAAACTCAAACGGTCAAAATAATATAATAAATAAAGGAATGTTAGTCCGATAATTAGTTGCAGACTCATCAAACACATAGCTTATTGGCGTTTCGATGCCTCCCGAGCAACGATGGTCTTTTCGGTTAACACACAAAAACAATCGTGCACAGTTATTTCAATAAATCTAAAAAAAATATATTTTGCTCCACTATTAACTCGACCAAAACATTAATGCACAATCTGAACGAAACTGTGCCTTCCAATCAATTATGATATATGAAAGGCTTAAAAATCACACAGCAATTAAGCACAAAAAACGCCAATCACACAATACAAATCCAGAGCAACATTTGAAAGGGGCGGTACGACATTGCTCTTACGGCCTTTCGTCCCATTTAAACGCGTGTAATGAAAGGCCGTAAGAGCAATGTCGTACCGCCCCTTTCAAATGTTGCTCCAGAAATGATGCTCAAGACACGAATAATCCTGTAAGCAAAACCGCGTGGCTTCGCCGCCCGCAATCGACTCCACGAACAGCGATGACCGAAATGACAAAAATGACAGAAATTACCAAAATGACCAAAACGACTAAAACGACCAAATGACAAAAGTGACCAAAATGGCCAAAACGACAAAAATGAACAAAATTACGAAAATGACCAAAATGACTAAAACGACCAGGATGGCCAAAATGTCCCAAACGATCAAAATGACAAAAAATACCAAAATGACCAAAACGACCAAAATGGCCAAAACGAAAAAAAAAATAACAAAACGACAAAAATGGCCAAAACGACAAAAATTACACAAATGACAAAAATTGCCAAATGACCAAAACGACTAAAACGACGAAAAAGGCCAAAACGACAAAAAAGATCAAAACGAACAAAATGCCCAGGATGGCCAAAATTACCATAACGATCACAATGGCCAAAATGACCAAATGACAAAAATGACCAAACGACCAAAATGACAAAAATGAACAAAATTACGAAAATGCCCAACATGACTAAAACGACCAGGATGGTCAAAATGACCAAAACGATCAAATTGGCCAAAATGACCAAAAAAAAAAAAAAAAAAGTTAACAAAGCGACAAAAATGACCAAAATAACAAAAATGGCCAAAACGACAAAAGTGACCAAATGACCAAAATGACTAAAACGACCAGGATAGCCAAAATGTCCCATATAATCAAAACGATCGAAATGACAAATTACCAAAATGAACAAAACGACTAAAATGACCAAAAATGACCAAAACGACCAAAATGGCCAAAACGAAAAAAAATTAACAAAACGACAAAAATGGCTAAAACGACAAAAATGACCAAAATGACAAAAATGGCCAAAATGACCAAAACGACTAAAACGGCCAAAGCGACAAAAAAGATCAAATCGATTAAAATGACCAAAATGACTAGGATGACCAAAATTACCATAACGATCACAATGGCCAAAATGACCAAATGACAAAAATGACCAAACGACCAAAATGACAAAAATGAACAAAATTACGAAAATGCCCAACATGACTAAAACGACCAGGATGGTCAAAATGACCAAAACGATCAAATTGGCCAAAATGACCAAAAAAAAAAAGTTAACAAAGCGACAAAAATGACCAAAATAACAAAAATGGCCAAAACGACAAAAGTGACCAAATGACCAAAATGACTAAAACGACCAGGATAGCCAAAATGTCCCATATAATCAAAACGATCGAAATGACAAATTACCAAAATGAACAAAACGACTAAAATGACCAAAAATGACCAAAACGACCAAAATGGCCAAAACGAAAAAAAATTAACAAAACGACAAAAATGGCTAAAACGACAAAAATGACCAAAATGACAAAAATGGCCAAAATGACCAAAACGACTAAAACGGCCAAAGCGACAAAAAAGATCAAATCGATTAAAATGACCAAAATGACTAGGATGACCAAAATTACCATAACGATCACAATGGCCAAAATGACCAAATGACAAAAATGACCAAATGACCAAAATGACAAAAATGAACAAAATTACGAAAATGCCCAACATGACTAAAACGACCAGGATGGTCAAAATGACCAAAACGATCAAATTGGCCAAAATGACCAAAACGGCCAAAACGAAAAAAAAAAGTTAACAAAGCGACAAAAATGACCAAAATAACAAAAATGGCCAAAACGACAAAAGTGACCAAATGACCAAAATGACAATAATGAACAAAATTACGAAAATGCCTAACATGACTGAAACGACCAGGATGGCCAAAATGACCCAAACGATCAAAATGGCCAAAATGACCAAAATGACCAAAACGAAGAAAATGGCCAAAACGACCAAAATGACTAAAACGACCAAAATGGCCAAAACGACAAAAATGACCAAAATGACTAGGATGGCCAAAATGACCAAAACGACCAAAATGATAAAAATGACAAAAGTGACCAAAACGACGAAAATGGTCAAAATGACTAAAACTACCAAAATTACCAAAATGACTAAAACGACGACATTGGCCAAAATGACAAAAATGACAAAAATTACGAAAATGACCAAAATGGCGAAAACGACCAAAACGACAAAAAATAGCCAAAATGACGAAAATGGTCAAAATGACTAAAACTACCAAAATGACCAAAATTACGAAAATGACCAAAATGACCAAAATGACCAAAACGTCCAAAATGGCCAAAACGATAAAAATGATCAAAACGACAAAAATGACTAAAACGACCAAAATGACAAAAATGACCAAAACGACGAAAATGGTCAAAATGACTAAAACTACCAAAATTACCAAAATGACGACAACGACAATGACGACAAAAATGGACAAATGACAAAAATGACCAAAATTACGAAAACGACCAAAATGGCGAAAACGACAAAAATTGTCAAAACGACCAAAACGACGAAAATAGCCAAAATGACCAAAATGACCAAAACGAAGAAAATGGCCAAAACGACCAAAATGACTAAAACGACCAAAATGACTATAACAACAAAAATGACCAAAACGACCAAAATGATGAAAATGGTCAAAATGACTAAAACTACTAAAATTACCAAAACAACCAAAATGACTAAAACGACAAAAAAGGCAAAAATTACCAAAACGACGGAAATGACCAAAATTACAAAAATGACTAGGATGGCCATAATGGCCAAAACGTCCAAAATGGCCAAAACGACCAAAATGACTAAAACGACGAAAATGGCCAAAATGACAAAAATGACCAAAATTACGAAAAAGACCAAAATGGCGAAAACGACCAAAACGACGAAAATTGCCAAAATGACCAAAATGAAGAAAATGGCCAAAACGACCAAAATGACTAAAACGACAAAAAAGGCAAAAATTACCAAAACGACGGAAATGACCAAAATTACAAAAATGACTAGGATGGCCATAATGGCCAAAACGTCCAAAATGGCCAAAACGACCAAAATGACTAAAACGACCAAAATGACCAAAACGACAAAAATGACCAGAATTACGAAAATGACTAAAATGACCAAAATGAAAAAAATGACAAAAATGGTCAAAATGACCAAAATGACCAAAAAGACCAAAACGGCCAAAATGACTTAAATTACCAAAATGAAACTAAAATGGCCAAAATTACTAAAATGACTAAAATGGACAAAATGAACAAAATGACAAAAATTATCAAAATGTCCAAAATGACCGAAATGACTAAAATAACCAAAAAGATCAACATTACCAGGATGGTCACAACGACTGAAACGACCAATGCATTTTTTTAGTCCAGATCTCGAATATTTAAATGAAAATTATGTCCGGAACTATCTTTAAACGATTAAACCTTTCGTTGAATAAGTGTTCGAAAGACCATCCCCCCGATATTTGAAACAGAATGAATGTGAGGAAATTATGCATCAAAGAATCCACCAACACGCAACTTTAAGCATAAATTTATTTCAATTAAATGTTCGCCAGTGCAAATGACTTCCAAAAAAGAGGGGGGAGAAGACAAATATAAATGGAAAAACAAGAGAGAGACCACGATTAAAGATGCGTTACGCCAACTGGCGATAGCAAGGCAATATTCTCTAAACACAAACAGAAAAAAACGAACAAGACTGTTCACGAGGCCAAACACGCTTGACTGATCGTTAAATTTGGGAAATTTGTTTATGATCACCACCAGGCACACAACCAGCAACAGAAACGCTATAAGTTCGTATCAAATATGATGCTCTTGAGTCACTCTCGTACATACAGTGAAGGTTAGATTTTCTGGGCGTGGAATGTTGGTCATCAATCCTAGAAGCCTTCCTCCGACTCTCCAGAACGAATGAGGTCACCGAGCGGAAGCCCAAAAGGGAAGGCGAGGAATTATGGCGTGCTCCGCCATAGACCACACGCCAGACATTTCCATCGTAAAAGGTCGAATCATGCATGCAGTTTAATAGCTGACGATGACGATAAAATCTTGGTGCTTGGACCTTGGGCACGTCTCGCACCCACACAACTCAGTCCACGTTTAGAGGGGATGTTTGTGTTTAGTTTTGAGTAGAGGGAAAATCGATACTTTACAGTGGATTACACGATACCGTTACAGGGTCGAGAGCTTTCCCTGGACGTTTGATGTTCTACCGTGCGACCTCGGAAATACATGTCGGATCATGGAGAATCAAGCGCGCGCGCGCGCGATCGTTGATGTCGATGACGTGATCAACGCAACTCAAACTGGTGCTGAAAATATCCAGATGACATCACATGCCACATGGACCGACGAAGTCGTAAGGTGTTGGAGATACATGCAGATGGTGCGAGTTGAAGAACGGATTTTGTCAACCGAATTCAAGTTTAAGTTACAGGTGTGTAAGGACCTTGAAGGGCTTCAAGTCAGTTTGTTATGCAAACAATTCGCTTTAGATTCAAACTTTGAGATATTGTAAGCAACGGTCAGTCGACCTCCGAGATTGATGCTTGCTGATGATATCATCGCGCGCACTTGATCTTGAAAGTACACACATTTTAATGCGTTCGGTTCGGAATACCTGAAGCAACAACGTGTCGCGTTATCTACTTGGAAGAGACTTGGACGGTTGAGGGTGGTGTGCGTAAGCTAGTAGTAGCGTACAATTCATTCAACAACGCCTCACCGAGTTGTAATTGCTGGAGTTGGGGAAGTAAGGAAGAGGAGAAGCGCTGAGAATGTTTGCACTTGATTTATGATTGAGCAATTAGTTTGTCGATTTGGAGGTCGTCAGGTATAATGGATTATATGATCGGTGGAAGATCAAATACCGAGGCTGATTTTTTTTTGTAAATATTTTAAGAGGTTAAGCTTTGAATGTGGGCTTCTCAAATGTAAAATAAATTTTAATAGTCATTGAATTTTCGAAATTCTGGAATCTGTTCCGATCTTGAGGAAGTGTTAATACTCAAAATTAGCGTGTGGACATCTCTAGCTCAGAAGGATTGCTTGTGTATGATAAACCAAAAAACTGGTTTATGGATCGTCTTATCAGATTTTGAGACATGATAAGAAGATATCTTTGGAATGACTTTTGAACAAGTCGAGTAATAATTTGCAAGTACTCCTGCCGGCCTTCCCTACTTTGGCAAATTTGTTACGTGTGTGATCACACATCACACAAACACAACATTCTATTTCGAAATCCAAGGCGAACGTCACCGTCTGCGGGTGGCTTAGCAGCACGCGGCCACCACCAGTTCAGCCCGGATGACATCACCGTTTGTTTGTACTTGAAAAGCTTGAACGGGGCTCAATCTCAGTCGATCCGTCGACGGACCAAAAATGTGTGAACAGAATATCAAAACATACCATAAAACACAAAAGTAAATAAGCCGAAAGAGGGGGAAAAGTTGGTTCTTTTTTCGGTGGATGTTGTTTATGCATGACGTCACCCGGCCGCCCCATCCGAGGTCGACGCCTCTGCCTTCCTCGACGGGGTTCGGAAGGTGACACAATCCGCGTGGCGCAACCCGCTCAAGAATCCTTACAAAAACAACCGAAAAAAAGGGGTTACATACCGCTTCTTGAGGTCGTCATTCTCCTCCCATATCCGCTTGGCGTCGATCTCGAGCTTGGCCTTCTCGCGGGCCGTCTCGTCCAGCAGCTTGCGGGCGTCGGTCAGTTCGTGCTCGTACATCTGCTTGATGTTGGACACCTCCCGGGTGACGGTCTCCTGCGAGGTGCGCACCTCCAGCGTGAGCCGGGAGTTTTCCTGCTCCAGGTAGCGAACCCGGTCGATGTAGCAGGCCAACCGGTCGTTCAGACCCTGCAGGTCGGTCTTCTCCTGCAGCCGGCTGAGGCGCGTCGGCGACAGCGGACTCTGCGGCCGGCCCTGCTGCACCGGCGTGCTGGCCGACACCGGAATCGGCGTCGATACGCCGGACCTCTTGGACTTTTGCGACATGACGACTGCGGGGGAACCGGTCACACAAACACAACCTCAAAACAGCACAAAAATATTCCTCACAAGGGGGCAGTCACTTCTTGGTCTTCTTACTCCTCTTCAAAATTCCCGCGCCGGGACTTTTTGTTTTCCCAAACCCAAAATCAATACTTTTCCACACGCCAAAAACCACCACTCGATGCTAGGACACTTCTGGCCTAGACTGACGCCAAATTCCACCACTCTCGAATCCGGATTTGCACCGAAATTTCCGCCCAAAAGCCGCGCGAGCAACGCCAAAACTTCAAAACCCACGCCTACTTGCTGCGACCAGAAACTGCTTGAGAAATTTCTCCGACACACACAAACACACACGCACGACGACGGCACGCACACAAATAAAAGTCGTTGAGTAAAATTTGGAGAACGAAAACACGTCCGTTTGTGGCGAGAGCAGGGGACTGATTGAAGGATTTTTGAAAAGCAACGCCGCGACGCGAACGGGTGCTCGAAAAACGTGTTTGACAGTTATGCTGTCAGCGGGCGCGTTCGAGCAGTTTTTACGCACTGAGCAAAAATGGCGGGTGGATTTATGTTTGTAGAAGTTTTGTGTTGGAGTGTCACAGAGTTATGTTACAGTTGTGGTGCGATTTTATGTCAGTGCATTAATTTTTGGTACGTTTAAATTTAATTTTGATTTATTTGTAAAATATTGCAATTTTAACTGAGTATTTAGGTTTATTCAGAGCTATTGCAAGATGAAATGCCTATCAATATTTTGTGAAATGTAATTTGTAACTGGCGGATTTTTTTTAATGAATTTGAAACAGTAAAAAGTGTGAAATGTTTGGAAATCATCAAAAGTAAGTACAATCTTTTGCACATTACTGAAAATCAGCCAATTTCACCTTGACATAAATCTATAAAAGGAAAATACTTTGGAAAATACAGTTTTTGGAATTTCACTTTCTGTGAAAAAAGATTCCGTTAACTAGGCAGAAGTGGGACACACGGGGTAAATCAGAACAGCTATTTAAACTTTGTTTTGACACAATATTTTGATATTTTCGATTGGTTTCAGTTGAAACGGAAACAGATCAACAGAATTTTTAACACGATGTTTCAAGTTGTTTGAGTTTTAGAAATTCAATGTAAATTTATTTATGCTGCGATTTCATGGTTGAATTTTTAAAAGTATTTTTGATACCTCATAATTGAAGTCAACGTTTATTGAATACCGTAATCTGGGGCGAATCGGGACTACAGTCTAAATAGGGACAGCAGTTTTTAGAGCACTTAAAACTTTTAAATTTGGAAATGGGTGTACACATTTTGTTGGTCTGAGTCTGTTCTAACCGAAACCAACCAGAAAAATCAAAATATTGTGCTCCAACATGGTTAAAACGACTGTCCCAATTCGCCCCATGTGTCCCGATTGACCCCAGTTTACGGTATAGCATTTTTGAATCAATATATAATTGACCCAGATATTTACCACCTAATATCCATGCTTGTAACTTGTAATGCTTCCGAATTGTTTGTGAGCTTGGAAGTTTTTGTGTAAATCTCACATTTTATAGAAAATTTTCCTACTCGAGCCATGATTCGCAGATTGATTCGTGAACTCGTTCTACCGGTGCGATCCGTGCCACCAGGACAAAGGCTTCGTTGGGAAGTAGGAAAATATCGTTCGTTGCAACTGCTCCGCTGTAAAGAAATCATTGTTGAAAAATCAACAAACTTTTTCCTTCGAAAAATACAACCCTTACCCCTTTACATGATGCGAATCAGTTCCCATAACTTCGAACCGCAGCTTCGACGGCAATCGACTAGCCAGCCCAATCCCGTCAATGACCTGGTTCGAACTGCCCAAATTCGCCAACGTAATGTACGTATTATACCCGTCCAGCTCCCTGACGATCGCCAGCACGTTATCGTTGACCACCCGTGCCTTCATCGATCCGTGCTGGAAGGTTTTGCTCTCCCTCAACCGCATCATCGCTTTGTACACCTTGAGATGACTTCGCTCGAGTCCTTCCTCCACCTTTACGTTGACACTCTGGTAGTCGGTGGCCACCGGTAGCCACGTGCCAGTTCCGGTGGTGAACCCGGCAAACGCCGAATCGTCCCACTGGAACGGCGTCCGGACCGGATCGCGTGACTTTTCCGCGTACAGAGCTTCGCCGGCGTTGCAAGCCGCAGGATCGACGGTATCCGACCACGAAATAAACACGTCCGTCATGCCGATTTCCTCGCCCTGGTAGGTCACGGTAGCTCCCGGCAAGCTGTGGATGATCATGTTCATCATGTCGATGCGATTCTTGCCGAAGCGGGTTCCGACCCGTGGGCGGTCGTGGTTGCCCATCTGGAAGAAGGGGATCGTTAGAACTGAACAACCTATTTGCAACGCGATACACTTACCACCCAATTTGCTGCATGACCTTCCGGGATGATAGCCATCCAGGACTGAATAGAGGTGACAAAGTCCTGCGCTTTCGAAGCTTTGGTGATGTCCGTAATTAGGCCAAAATTGAACGGCATGTGGGATCCTAATCGACCCGATGTAGAACTGACGTAATACTCGTGAAGAACTTCGAGTGGAGCGTAACCTTCCGTCATGAGGACTCTCGTTTCACCACCGTGAGTCTTCTGGTACGCATCGACCAGTTCTCGCCACTGATAGACCATGTCAACAGTTTCCGGTAGATTTTGCGTGTAGATATGACTGAGGTAATCAAAGTCTTCCTGATCATCGGTTGTTCCACTTGGGAGTTCATCCAGGTACCGACCTTCGGAATTCTTCTCGACCTCAAAAAGAAACGGTACTGCGTCAATACGGAACCCATCGACGCCCTTGTCCAACCAAAAGGTTATCACATCTTTCATCTCTTGCACAACCTTCGAATTGCGATAGTTCAAATCCGGCTGTTCCACAGTGAACTGATGCAGGTAATACTGCCCACGAAGGTTGCTCCACTCCCAGGCCGACCCACGGAATGCCTGAATCCAATTCGTCGGTGGTAGATTCCTCCCCCCATTCGGATTCGGAAGTCCGTCGTCCCACACGTAGTAATCTTCGTACCCGGCCACTTTAGCTTCCGAATCGATAAACCACTGGTGCTTATTGCTCGTATGATTCGGTACAAAGTCCATGATCACCTTCAAACCCAACCGCTTCGCTTCCTTCACCAGATTTTCAAAGTCCGTCATCGTGCCAAACTGCTCGTGAATATCCCGATAGTCCGATATATCGTAGCCAAAATCCACCATCGGACTCTTGTTGATCGGCGACATCCAAAATCCACGTACGCCAATCTCCTTCAGGTAAGGTAACTTGGACGTGATCCCGTTCAAGTCGCCCACTCCATCGCCATCACTGTCCATGAAGGAACGTGGATAAATCTGGTAAAATCCGGCCTTTTCCCACCAGTCTCGGGACGTTAGCTGGGCATCCAGCGAAACCACTAGACCTGTTAGGAGCGCTACTACGACGGATGAGCGGACCATTTTGACCGAAACTTGAACTTGAACGTACTAACAGCGAACCCCGGAATGGGAGCTCATTTTTATAGCGCAATTTTTGGAGTGGTCATCGATGGAAGATAGGAACTTGTTGTGGACACTTCAGAGGGATTAAGTGCAGCGCTGGGGATTTATTTGTTGCAGGAAAAGTATAAACTGCACCTTCTAGATAACGACAGGACCTAGTTTGAACGCAGTATAAATATAAACAAATCATTTAATGGTTGCTGTACTAGTGTACGCAGAAAATTTGATAACTATTTTGGGTTAGGAAACCCCAAACAAACCAAATTTCCGCAAGTTAAGAAATTTAACAAACTACACGGAGAAAAAAGAGTTCCGTAAACTGGGGTCAATCGGGACACATGGGGCGAATTGGGACAGCAGTTTTAACCATGTAGGAGCACAATATTTTGATTTTTCTGGTTGGTTTCGGTTAGAACAGACTCAGGCCAACAAAATGTGTACATCCATTACCAAATTTAAAAGCTTTAAGTGCTCTAAAAACTGCTGTCCCTGTTCAGACTGTAGTCCCGATTCACCCCAGATTACGGTTCCCAAAATCGTGAACAAGCGTTCATGAATTTGTGAACCACGAACAAAGTGTTCAAATGCCATGGTACGTTTTTCAAACGGAATTTGACCACTTTGTTCGTGGTTCCCAATTTCATGAACGCGTGTTCACGATTATGGAACTGCATGTGCATGTCCTTAGTGAATTTAGGATTCTAAAGATTCTAAAGTAAGCGTTTCTGAATTCTAATGCTATAGGAAATCTGTCATCACGGATATAAACCATAACTCTACAATAGAAATAATTTATTTTGGTATAATTTAGATGACATATTTACAATATTATACTTGTTGATGCATTGATTGTTGTAGTTGACTGGTTTAAACACTGCTTTTATTTAAAAAGTTCTAGTACGTTGAGGGATTTGCTCTGCACACGCGGATTCACTTCTCGTTCGATTCTTGCCGTTTTCAGTAAGAATTTGATTTACTATTATTCCACATCTCTATTGTCGACTCAATGAACACACTGTTTGTTTTATTTTCTTCATTATATCAATGGCATTCACATTCACTTTCAACCAAACTGCGGTCGGCGCCTAGATGTAGACCACGTGCGCCCTCACGAGCACGTGGTTCTCCGCAGAACGAGCACGTGGTTAATATCAATCGTTGGAGGTAATGCTGGCGCGTCTTCTTGATCATTCGGGACTCTCTGATGAGGGAGGGGATGATGGTGCTATTCATCGCTGGGTCATCGCTTGCGCCAGAACATTCTGGTTATGCCGGACAGGGCGTACGAAATCCTGGAGTTTTGGGGGAATCGAAACGGGTTAGCTTCGGGGGTTCTCGAAGGGCGATTTCCTTACCATTTCCTCAACCAAGCGGATATTTGGACATTAGATACTTTATTGATTGATAATAAAATCGCTTTAAATTATTTACAAAGTGTTACACAAAAGGTCATGGAATGTTTACACAGTTATAAAAGCAGTTTAACCTGACCCAAGATGTACGCTGGGCTGGTAGCGGGACTCCTCTAAAGCTTGTGCAATTAAATGTTGATACTCGCTGGTATCGGCATCGAGTTGATCCTGAGGGTTGTTGGAACCTCCACCACCCGAAGAAGTGTCCGGAACTGGTCCGGCAGAGCTGTGGTGACTTGCGCTGCAAATACCAAACCATCACCATGAAATTTTGAACTGATTTCCAAATTTGGTAAGCACTCAAAAGCAACTACTACCTAAACTACTTTAGCTATGTATCTACAGAATTAAGCTAGAGACCTAGTCAGCATTAGACAAAAATCTTAACCGTTGCCAGTTGTAAGCTGTGTGAGTTGTGTATATAGAACAAAAAGGGTGGTGCGTTAGTAGAGCATCCCAAAAACGGTTAGAACAGTTTCTTATAGGTTACGTACGAGGAGGAGATCGAGCTGAAGATCCACTCCTTCCAGCCCTTGTTGTTCTCGTCAATCTTGGCCTCGACGTCCTCGCAGAAGTACTTGCGGTCGTGGCTGCGGCCGCTCTTGGCGTCGCACAGTATCCGCTTGCGGCACTCGTAGTCGCAGTCCGGCCGCACCGGCGAGTTCTTCCAGTAGTGTCTGCAAGCAGGGAAGAGTACTTTAGAACATCGCAATAACAAATTCTGTAAAAACTCTACAAATTGCTCTTGAATTCTTCTTGAAAATTAATCTATCATGAATTCAGTGTACCCGGGCAGACGGTCATAACTTAATTAATGCCATTTCAATAACAAATACTATTAAAATAACGGAAAGAGTTATGGAATCTTCTTGAAAAATCAATTTTTGCAAAAAAGTTCAATAACATTTTATGTTATCATAACAACATTCGTTATTGGTCTGAACAACAGGGGAATACCATTTTGGTTATGGAAGAATACCGCCAACTGTTATTGGGATGGTCGGATTAGTTGTTAAAATAACAAAACATAATAAAAAATATTTGTTCGAAGAATAACTAAAAATGTTATTAGTCTGTAATTACAATAACAATCAAATAACAAAAAAAAATCATAACGACGAATAACAAATCTTGTTATAAATAACATGCAATGTTCTTGGCCAAAAATTGTCAAAAATTGTTATTCCCAAGTTATTTCCGTCTGTTCGGGTAATCAAGTCACCACATTCAGTATTATCATTACAAAAATTGTTATTGCAATGAAATAATTTTCGGAATGGAGCACTTCCTTTCCATTGCTTTTTCTACAATGTATTTCTTATGGAGCGAACTGTCAAAAACTGCTCGCCTGCGGGTGCTCCATTGATGAATAACACGAATGGAGCACCGGATTCGAGTGGTAGAAATGACAGTTCTCCCATAAGAAAAAAAATAAAAAAAGCAAAATCTGCTCGAATGGAAATGCTCCATTAAATTTTATGTTATTTCAATGGAGCACCCGCAGTCGAGCAGTTTTTGACAGTTCGCTCCATAAGAAATACATTGTAGAAAAAAGCAAAAACTGCTCGAATGGAAATGCTCCATTGCTTACTTTTTCAAAAGTTCAATGGTGGTTTCAAATCAATGGTGTAAGGGGACTATCTATAAACCACGTGAACACTTTTTTGACATCTCAGACCCCTCCCCCCATGGACAACATTCAAGTTATTTTCTGAACATTTCTTTCAGATTCAGTTATTTTCTGAATTTTTTTTTGAACTGTGTTATTTTATCTACTGACAGACAACCTGAGCATTGGGATTATTTTTTTATATTTAAAAAATCTAGGCCAATAACATTTCCTGTTATTTATAACAAGAATTGTTATTCGTCGTCATGTTTTTTTTTTTTGTTATTTGATTGTTATTGTAATAACAGACTAATAACACTTTAAGTTATTCTTCGAACAAATCTTTGTTATTTTAAGTTGGAGGTATTCTTCCATATCAAAAAAATGTCCAATAACAAATTTTGTTATGATAACATAAACTGTTATAAAACTCTTATGCATGTATGGATTTTTCAAGAAAATTCCATAACACTTTCTTTTATTTGAACAATATTTGTTATTGAAATGGCATGAATTTTGTTATTACCGTCTGCCCGGGTAGTTAAACAGATAGGCCAATCGAAGCTGAAAACCAGTTTTTGTATCTGGTAATTATGTAATTTTCACAGGTAAATTCGAGCATCCCAATAACAAGTTATGTTCTTGAAACAACCAAATTTGAACTTAATTCCTCGACCATCAAGACATGCGGATTACTCACTTGTAGTACAGATCGAACAGCTCCTTGTTGTCGGTCATGTTGTTGACGAGCCCGTCCCAGTCGACGGGACGGAGACCCCGCATCGCGTACGCGGCCCGCGTCGAGTACAGCTTGTACCAGATCGGGTAGTCGTACAGGTTGGCCTCCTTCAGGTTCATGATCCACGACTCGTGGTCGACCACCAGCTGCGGGGGTTCAAATGTGAGAACAGGTTGAAATGTCTTGTATTGGGACGCTTACCCTGGTCGTATCCTCGTGGTCACCGTCGACGTAGTAGATCCGATAGCCCGGGTTCAGATCGTAGTACGGCGTTACGGAGGGTCCAATGTACGCGATGCTGGTAGCTCGACCTAAAAACAACACCAATTACAAGTCTGCCACGAAGAAGCTCACAATATCACTCACTCAAATCGTGCGGATCGTAAAACACCTCAAACTCGTCAAAGTGCGTATGGCCAAAGAACTGCGCCACGATTATGCTCTCGTACCGCGACACGATCTTGTAGTAGTTCCGACTCCAGACCTTCAAGCAGTCCGAATGACCCGGAGGAATGTGCCCTATGACGTGGACCTTTTCGTTCGCAAACTCCGCACTCTGCAGCTCGTAGATGAACCACTGAAGCTCGGTAGCCGGGTCGGTGGAGTTCAACAGCAGCCACCAGTTCTTGTTGTTGCAGTAGTTCATGTTCATCGAGATGATCCGGTAGCCGGGTCGGACTAGCACGGAGTAGAAGGCACCTCGGCGGACGGTGTGGGACACGCTCGCGGGCAGCCACCGTCGCCACTGGACGTCCAGTTCGTCGTACAGCCAAGAGATCGACGAGTCGACCTGTTGGACGTACGGCGGAGGGAAGCTGTTGACGGGTGCGGACTCGTGGTTACCGAGCGCCGGGAAGATCGGGATTCCGGGGAACTTTTCCGACATCTGCTTGACGGTGGCCTTCAGGACGTTCAGGTTCTCCTCCTTGGTTTGGTTCCACACGTCGTGCGGCGGGAGGTCACCGGTCCAGATGATAAAGTCGATGTCGGAGTGGGTTTCCGCGATGTGGTTCAGCATGTGATCGACGGTTCGCTGGGGGGTGTCGCAGTGACGGTAGTCTCCCCACTTGCCGGCGGCGCCGTTCGGGGTTGTTGGACGTCCGTTGGTGAGTCGACAGCAGAGGGGTTCGTTACAGTCCGCGTTGGAACCCTCGGCGTAGTACGGGTCGTAGTGGGTATCGGACAGGTGCAGGACCTTGAACACTGGAGCGGCTTCTTTGGGGAGTGGAAGTTCACGGACTTCGGGTTTTGCGACCGGTGGGAAGTCCACTTCCCATTCGTGGTACGGATTGTAGATGTCACCACAAGCGTCGCCGATGATGAAGCTGCAGATCTCATCGGGACCTATGGTCACCCGCTTGAGTACGTAGATGACCTCAACGCCAAACAGCTGACTGACTCCTTCGCAGACCCGAGGCGATTGGATCTTGAGGTTCACACAGTACTGGTAGATGGTCTTGATGATCTCCTCTTTGCTTTTGCCGGATTTGATGTAGTGTTGGAGGAGACCTGCTCCGGCTTTGCATGCCGTACAAGACACCTGGGACATGACGCTGGTCTCCAACTCGAACGCAACCTGCTGCAGGTTGAAGTACTTGATCGTTTTTGTTAACAGCGGTGGTAGATGGGACTCCTCCTTGTTGTACCCGAACAACGTCCGTCCGGTAGCGTTGTTCTTGATCTCCATCAACCGCTTCAGCAGCTTCTCGTCGTGGTTGTTGGAGTCGATCATCTGGTAACTGGTCGGCGGCAGCTGGTGATCGTTGTGTTGATTCTCCAGCAGCGGATGCACACTCCGCGGCACCGTCTGGATGTTCCAGTTGTCCTCCGGCTGTTGCCACTCAACCTGGGCTCGCCGCTGCTGCGGCCCGGATGAGCTGAACACGAAGGGGTGAGCTGAAAGAGATGAACCTTGTTAAACCTGATCGCACGCGCAGATGCCAGGGTCACTTACAGTGAACAAGTCTGAGCAGTTCCATCAGGAACACCAGAACGATCGGAAAGTAGTACTGACTCATGGTGGCTCGCGCTCGGTACTGATGCTGCGATCATGTGCACGGGGACGACCTCCGCCCGATTCAGCCGACGATCTCCACCACTCCACCTGGAAGACAAAGAGCAAAACAGGAAATTTTAGTACCGTGTGCGTAAGAGATGAAGATCGCGCGGGCACGCTTGCGCTTGAAAGTGAAACCAACCAAACTTGATCAAGTCAACTTAAAAGGAGAAAGACGGCGCGGCACTGATGACGTTGATGATCATCACCGTCGCGCAGGGTCGTCAATCAGGAAGGAAAAGATCCGTAACTATGTTGTCGCGCGCGCGCCGGGAAAGTTCCCGCCCCGAAGGGCACGTAATTGAAGAAAAGTGAGTTTTTCCAGCGAACCGACGACGGCGACCTTAATGCCAAACCGGTCGCGTCAACTGTAACACCACACTGTTTATGGAGATCGCGCCGATTTCTCGGAGGCGGTTTCCTGCTCCGCCAGCTTGCGTAATGGCCGCCGGACCGAACTGTGTCACGCGAGCAGATCTCGGCGTTGATGTCGCTGAGGTAACACCGCCGAATTGCGAGTTGTTCTACGCCGCGATCGCAACAATGAAGCATTGTTGACGGATGAGAAGGTTCTTAATTTCCGGCGATTTCTCGGTAGAATGGCATACATTGTCACCAGCGCAGGTGGCACTCGGCAAAAGGCCAAATAATTCCAAGCCCATTACTCAGCACTTGTTCTGGAGAACGTAAATTGTTAGCTGTGGAATTCTCAACAGGCAATTACGCAACGTTCGTCGCGGTTGACCGTTCATCGTAAAGTGCGACATTCTTGGGAACGCGATCGCGCGTACCGCAAGTTTCGTACGTCTGGCCTCAATTTTGATCTCTCTCAATTTTGTGGATCAATCGGTGAAATTTCGTTCTTCCGGTTGAACTCTTTGGCCGAGAGATCAGAAATCGGTCACCGGATGCCCTTGGGCATCAAGATTTGGCGCCATATTTTAGCGCACAAAAAAACTCGTTTCCTTAAAGCAAACCAAGAAGACTATCCGGACCCGTAAGTGGGTCATCGATTAAGAGACCCTCTTTTTCTGATTGCTTCTTCAAGGGAGAAATATGCTGTGTCTTGTGGACGCGGTGTCGTCGTCGCGGAGTGTGTCATTAGCACGGTTCGTGGTCCGCAGAAAAGGGGTTGTCTTGAAGTCGTTGTTGTTGTTGCAAATATGGCCATCATCATCGTTTTTAGCGTGACACATTTATAAGGGGGGAACATTGAGATATGGGGGAGAAGATGACTTCACGAGAAAGCGAAAACAAGTGTTCTTTACACTATTGTTGGAATTGAAAATATGGCATCACTGTATTATGGGAGCATTTATTCAATAACAAATGGTGTCTTAATTCAATACGGTAGATTCATCCATAAAAAAAAACAAACCAAAAAATATCGCTAGCGAGATTCGATCCCGAAACTTTTGACTCAGCAATGCAGCGCCTTTACAGTATCGACCATCACGACTCTGTAATATGAACTGTGTCAATAACAAAAAAACACAATATTTAGCTGATGTTCTTCCGAGGGCAATTTTTAAAATATAATTAAATATATTCAATTTTTCCAACTGTTTTGAAATAACTTGCAAAGAGAGCCTAAACCAGCAATCCGGTTTATCTCAATCAGTTTCAAGTTCCTTTCAAGACCACTTATCACGAGACACGCCGAGGACTTCACCATGACCTGAACCGGCTCTCGGTACTGGAATTACCTAATCCACGTGCGCACGTCGTCGTCGTCGTCATTCGCAACGGTCAAAAGCGACGCATAAAAAGCACTAATTTCTCCCATCATCAAAAGCTTGGACCCCATTCAGAGGTGTCTGGCAGCTTATTTCGTTTTGCCTCTCCTTTGGGTGGGGTCTGACCAAATCAAGAAATGCAACAACAACAGCAAAAAAAGCAAAGACACCCCTCGACATCCTCCCTCCTCCCTAATTGGGACTGACCACCACCTGGGGGCGTCGCGTCGTCAATAAAAAGTAAAAACTGCGCTTGCAACATCGATTATTCATACTTTTACTTCTCACTTCTCACTTCGGTGAGTGAGCTGTTTTGCATGAGAAGGTATGGAAGTGAGAGGTGTGCGCTGTTGCACTGAATTTGATTTTATGCACAACTTGATCCGAAATTACGTTTTTTTTTTCATTTTACCCCTCTTCTGTTTTTATATGAAATTTTAAATGTTAAACAATTAAAATATCCCATCGTTGTATTTTGAATTTCATTTTTGTTTTTTTTACTTATCACAAGAATTTTGACTATTTTATATACCAAGAGATCCAATGATTTTAACAGAAATCATAACAAAAATTTACAGCTAAAATTACAATATTTTATTTCATGCATCTTCGCCAAATATTTCAACCAAAATAAGCAATTTATTGATTTAAAATCTCTTAGATTTTTTTCAATAAAGATTATATTTTTTCATAGAAATAAAAAGAAAAAAATAATACTTTGTACATTTTAAGATAATCTAATTTAACTGCAGCTAAAGAAACTTCTTAACATGGAATTTTATCAAAATTGAAAATGTCTTATTTGTTAATAACAATTCACATTTTGTTTTATTGACATTTTGTCACATGTTTATTATATACGTTTATTCTATTTTGCATTTTTTTTTATTTTTAAGTCTGTTTTGAACTTGTTAATTAACTGCTTTGTTTTACTAATAGAGTACGCTGCCAAAGAAAAATTGAGTAAATTATCAGAAAATTTAAAAAAATCAAATTATTCGCTCTACAGCATTGCCTTGGCGTTCTCGATTGCGAGATTCCTACTCGAAACTAGGTATCCGAAGGCTTGATGAGGCAATTGCAAACCTCTTTTGGCACCTAAGCTTCCACCCACCCCCGGATTCGAACTGACGACCTTTGGATTGTTAGTCCAACTGTCTACCAGCGACTCCACCGAGACAGGACCCAGGGAGACGACTCCTACACCTGGACTGAGCTAACGACCTAACCTTTTTAGGTTAGTCCGGGGCCAACATTTACTTCCCGTCCGACGGAAGGCGTGATCAGACAAATCTCGTCTCGAGAAATGCCACCGGGGCCTTCTGGGATCGAACCCAGGCCGACTGGGTGAGAGGCAACCACGCTTAACCCTACACCGCGGGTCCCGGCGTTTAAAAAATAATTTTCAAACGAGAGGGATTCACGACTTTTTAAAAAAAAAAACACAAATACCCGACTTTTTCCCGATTTTTGCGGATTTTGACGAATTTCCGACTTTTTCCGACTTTCCCGATTTTCCGATTTGAGTGGCCACCCTGTGTCTGCCTGTGTGGATCAATCGGACCGCGCACTGGACTCACAATCCAGAGGTCGCCGGTTCGAATCCCGAGGCGGACGCAAAAATGCTAAGTGTAAATATAGGTATTCGGTGCCCTCTCCCCGTGCCCATAACTTCACACTTAGCAGACCCGGGAGGCGGAGTCTTGTCGCAAAAAGAACGATACACGCCTGTGGATCCGTTGACGAAACCGCAAGGTTTAAGAGGGCCACATTATAAGGTGTTACGTCGAATCCGTTTTTTTAGTGGCCACCCTGTAAAGCTGGGTACCGTAATCTGGGGCGAATCGGGACTACAGTCTGACAGCAGTTTTTAGAGCACTTAAAGCTTTTAAATTTGGTAATAGATGTACACATTTTGGTGGTATGAGTCTGTTCTAACCGAAACCAACCAGAAAAATCAAAATATTGTGCTCCAACATGGTTAAAACTGCTGTCCCAATTCGCCCCATGTATCCCGATTGACCCCAGTTTACGGTACAATATTTACTCTTTTAAACAATTAAAATAAGTAACTTCGCGGTCCTTCTTGACAGCTAGGATCCTCCCTGACAGCTTGTTCCAAGGGGACCATACTGATCCATCGTAAAATGTTGCATTGTATTTTTTTTGCATTACCATGAAAAAAAAAAGATTATAAATAATTTTTAATCGTGTTATTCTGCCATTGCACATAAAAATTGACATAAGGCTTTACTGTCGCTCTAATCTAGTCCGTCCCATATGTAAAAACAGCAAGCCGAGAAAAACGCAAAGCAAACTTGTCCCGCCCATAAGGTTAAGTGTTGGGATTTCATGAAAAAGTCATATTTGCTGCGATTTTCTGGAATAAACTACTACTTTTATTGGTTTTTCTAATAGTACAGATGATTTTGAAACAAACAGCATCATTTACTCAAAATTAACAAAATTACATATGGGACGGACTTGATTTTAGCGGCAGTTTAGGACCATATTTTTTTCGATTCTATTTTTTTTTCATTTTTTATTTCATCGATACATATTTCATGATTTTTTCTTAATTTTACTTTTTAAATAAATAAAAATCAGTTTCTAATCTAGGCTGTGCAATGTTTATTTAAAGTTTTTTGTCACTCGGCTCTGGAGCGAGGGTACGGAGCTCGGAAGGATCGCGGTCAAGAATAGTTGGGCAGAGCGCGTGTGACGGTGCGTGCGTTTAAGATTCTTGACAAAAAAAAAGATTAAAAAATCAAGTTAATTTTTAAGTTTGTCTTTGACCACATTTCAATTGGATGTATGGGCTTACAGATATAAGCTAATAACATTGCTCATATTGATTAAATTAGCTTAAATCGTCAAAAAACGAGTTTTTTTTTTGAAAAGTGGTCAAAGACAATGTTATGAGAAATTGGGCTTTCCGGTAAAAATATTTTCAAGACTGAAAAATCAAGTCATATTGAAATTTCCAAAAACCATCAGAAAACCTATTTATTCAACATTTTTATTTTTAAAACCGCTGTAACTTCACAACGATTGGACTCAGGACAATGGTCAATATTGAGACTTTTATGTAAAATTGTCTGGAAAATCGACTCTCGTGTTCGGTTTTTGAAAATTTTGATGTGTGAGCACGTTTGAAAAATACAGTTTCAGTAAATAATTTTTGTATTTTTTTGGGTGAGTTGCTCCATCCTGCATTTTTGGTGAGTTTTTTTTGCAAAATCTTAAGCTATTTTCACAAAAAAATTGAACGAATAAAAATCGTGGTTTCACCTTCAAATTTGACTTTTAAACTCAAAAATTAAAAAAATCATAAAAGTGGCGTGTTTTTTTCTTTCAGTGTATTTTTTTTCGAAAACCCGTCAAATTTCCTACAAGTTTGTTTTGGACCACAGCAATATTAAAATTACGAAATACAAAAATATTTGAAACACTTACGCCCTTCTCAAATGTCATTTTCGAGTGGAACTGGCTCCATATACACAAACATTGCTTATATAAGCGTAGGATAACATGTCTATAAAGTTTCATTGAAATCGGAGAGGGTCATTGACATGGAATTGCTCCAAAATTAAAAACGTAAAAATAAAAATGTATATAAATAATGGATTCAAAAACTCAAAAAATACAAAAATATGAATACCTAAACACACCTCCGTGTACGCACGAGAGCAAGCAGCAGTCAAGTGCTCAGTGCTCCATCGTTTTTTCGATTTTTTTCGCCGTAGTTTACCGTGATTAGCCGCGAGTTTGCTCCTGCAGCATGCCAAAAGCCGGCCGTGGCCGTGGCAGTTCGAAAAACCCGCGAAGTTCGTCTACCGGCCGTGTGCAAAAAGGTAAACAAACCAACGCCGTGTCGGCCGCCATCGCGCAAAGGAGCGTGAGCGCAGATGGAATCGACAAAAAGTTACTACATCCCGGGTATGTTCCGAGATCACCAGTGCGAACCCGTTCCGGTACTTCCGGTGCCACGACCAGTGGCACATCAACATCCGCCAACATCCCCATCAGGAACGAGTTCCAGATGCTGAGTGACGACGAAGAAAACAACAACACCGACGGTAGCAGCACTACCGACGACGACGACGATGACGGGCGTGCACGGAAAAAAGTGTCGACGCCAAAAAAGAACAATTCTCCAAAGGAACGTAGACCACCTCCAATTTTTGTTTTGGACACGTTGGCGGACGATATTGACGAGTTGCTGGAAGGCCTCGGATATTGTCTGAAAATCGGTAAGTCGTCAGTGCAAGTTTACACATTTGACGAAAAGAACTTCGACCTGGTTGTGGAGAAATTGAAGCGTCAAAACTTCAAGTTTTACACATTCGACCCCGTGCAGAAGACTGCCGTTAAGGTCGTTTTGCAGGGGTACCAAGACCGCCCGATCTCCGACCTCAAGAAGGACCTCTCGGGTGCTGGAATAACGCCGCGTGACATAAAAGTGCTCTCGCGGAAGACAACAGTCACAGGTACACACACATTGTACCTGTTGTACTTCGACCGCGGCACCGTCAAAATTCAAGACCTGCGGCGAACTAAGGCGTTGGACGGGTTTTGGGTAAACTGGCGGTTCTACTCAAAGAACCCGTCGGACGCAGCACAATGCCACCGTTGCCAGAAATTCGGCCACGGCTCGCGGAACTGCAACCTCCCGCCCCGCTGTGTGAAGTGCGGTGAATCACACCTCTCTGAGGCGTGTGCACTGCCGTGCAAAGTGGACTTGGGGGACAAGGCAGAGCAAACGAAGGCGCGCATCAAGTGCGCCAACTGCGGAGGTAACCATACCAGCAACTACCGTGGATGCAGCGCACGGAAAAACTACCTCGAGGAGCAGGAAAAGAGGAAGAAGAAAGCAGCAGCGTCCCACCCTCCTCAGCGAAGTACGAGCGAAACCGTGCCGGCAGCTGGTCATCGTACGGTTCCAGCGAACAACTCAGCGTTCCCTCCTGGATGGGGGCGATCGTTCGCCAGCGTGGTCGCTGCCGGCAGTGGCAATACGGCCCAGCAAGAAGTTACCGGAGAAGATCTCTTTACCCTGCCAGAGTTCTTTGCTCTCGCAGGGGAGATGATGACGCGGTTTCGGACCTGCCGTAACAAGGCGGAGCAATTCCTGGCCCTTGGGGAGCTGATGATCAAGCACATCTATAAAGGATAAAAAACTGTGATCTAGTTCTAAGCTTTTTCTATTTCTATCCCCTTTCCCTTGCAATTTTAGTAAGTTTTTTTTTATTTTTTTCTTACTCTTGGTGACACCTTTATTTACAAGCAATAACTGTTCCAAAATGGATTATGATGTAACACACAGCTGTAAGGAACTCCAAAACTCTGTTATGTACCTCAAAAGAACTTATTGTATCTTGATTATTCACCAATAAAACCGAATTGAGTTGAATTAATTTACAGAAAATCTGGTAATTTTGGAGCATTTTCAAAGTCATACTCTTGGTAAGAGACCATAATTTTGAGAAAAATAAAAATTTTGTGATTCGATTTTCCGGAGTGTTTAGATATTGGCAAGGCCTTTGAATAATCTAGTACGAATTTTATTTAAAGTTTTAAAATCCCCAGATCTCCGAATTTTAAAATTCTAGATTTTTTGTTACTATAAATTTTTGCGTTTGAAATTTTGAATGAATGATTTTTGGATTTCGGTACTTTTTGTTTCTTAAGATTTTTATCTTCAAAATTCCGATTTTGAAATTCATTACATATTTATTTATTTTTATGTTATAAAATGTTATAATATAGAAGTTACTCAAGAATAACAAATATTTTTCTATCAATCTCATGTGTGAACTAGTGATACTCGTTTGGTTTTACATTTATTTCTTAAGCATTATGATTTTTTTTTATAAAGTGATCCGTCACACACTTCCTCGAAATAGCAATAACGAAACGCCAGCGAAAATGGTCGGTTTGGGCAAATTTCAGTTGATGGCTGGAATGACAACATCCAACACAGACAAATGGATGCAGGATATTTTGATCCAGAAATGGTATTCAAAATTTGAGTTGTAACTATTTTAACAAATTTCAGAATCTTGGGAAAAATACAAAGTAAGATGATTTTAGAGTTCTTCGTCCAATATCTCATGAAAATAATCATGGATCGTCATCGAACCGCGACAATTCGTCGGCCTTGAGTCAATCCGTACCGCATGCAACAGCTTAAACCTGAATTTAAAATGAGAAAAGTTTGAAATTTCAACAATGTCTGCATGAATTTCGTAGGTGTTAGGTTCAAAACCTTTTATTTATTTGTGATTCATAATCAGAGGGGGTGAAATTTGTTGTAATTTATGGAAGTTTCCAAAATGTTTTCATTTGACCTGGTTTCAAATTGACGTTAATAAATCTTCACTTTTACACTACAATGTAGTTTCTCGCGAGGTGTAGATTTTATATTTTTAAGTTCGTTAAAACAAACCCTCAATTAACCTTCAAATGCAGCAAATGATTCCCGTATATGCAAAGCATATTTTGGGCAAGAGTGCTTCAACAATGGTTTCGCGCCTGCCATCAAGAGCCGATTAGGTTTAAGTCACGCGATTTGTCCTACACCATTGTAACCGAGTGATGTGTGTACAATCCGGCAACATTTCCAACAGGAAAACTGTTATTTGTGCAGCTCCGACTAATATCAGCCACCACACCAGCAGAGGAGTTTTGCGCGCTAATGGTTAATGGGAGGTTCGTGTCTTGGTAAAAGAGGTAGAGGCAATTAAAATCGCTGCTTCACAGTCGAGTCTCAAACGCGAGCCAGAGTGGACGTGTATCGCACGTCCGTGCAATTCTTCACTTTCTATTGTGAGCCGGTACGACCCAAGGTCGTCATTACTCGTGTTCAAGATGTCAAATTATCGGAAGAACTCACTGGTAATCGATTTCAACGTATTGCCAGTTTCTCCTGATATGGACAAAATAAGAAGATTTCTTACCAAGGACCTGGAACTTGATTTCTCGGCTGTACGCACCTTACAGTGGAATATCTCCAAGAACCAGGTAATCATCGAAGCTACAACACCTAAGCTTGCTTGGAGTGTTGCAAAAAGCCACAACGTTAAGCACTTCATGATCCACCAAAACCAAAAGTACCTGATCCCCATTTTTGTGGAGAACGGTGCCACGGAGGTAAAGGTGCACGATTTGCCTCCTCAAATGCCAAACCACCTGATAGCAGCACATCTTCAACAATATGGCGATGTGCTATCAATCCGGGACGAAGTCTGGAGGGATTTTTTCCCCGGAACTCCGAACGGAGTAAGGGTGGTGCGGATGAGAATCAATAAACCAATTCCATCATTTGAGACCATCGAAAAGGAAACGGCGTACATTTTGTACAGCCACCAAACAAAAACATGCCGCCATTGCTCCCGCAAACTACACACCGGACAAAAATGCTACGAAACGAAAATCCAAAAGAATACCGTCACCGACAATAACGAACGAGATACAGAACAACAAAAGAAGCTGACCGCGAAGCCACGTGGTTCAGCAACAATGGAAGAAAGTGAAAACAAAAAACCAACACCCATCGACACAATCAACGATCACAAAATTCCACAGCAAACACCGAACGATCCCAGAAGACAAACAACTGAAGACGACACACCAGATCTGGACTTCAGCCATCCCGAGAAGAAGAAAATAAAGAAATTCAGTGTTAAATCGTTAAAACCTGGCCCAAAAATGTGTAAATCATAAGAAGCCAAATAAATATTTAAGGAAAAAAAAAAAAAAATAAAATCGCTGCTTGAAAACTGTTGCTAGCTTTGTTGTGGTGGCTTTAGTAAAGGCGCTGCTTCAGTGACTTAAGGTATGTGTGTTTTTAAAATGCATTTCTTCCGATGCCGACGTCGTATACTGTTTTGTCACGAAAACGTGATTGATTTAAACTGCCGGTTGGAACCGTTTAAACTCAATGTCATGACGGTCGTTGTTGTTACCAATCTATTTAAGATTACTTTTGCTCACTATTATATAGTGAACAGCATTAAACATTTATAGAAGCTTAGCTGCAGTCAGTTCTCCAAAATTTCCCCATTCTTCAGTGAGAAAGAAAAAAATCTTGGCCTACAATCGATTTGATAGATTTTCCAATCAACATAATCCTATCATCCGTCAGCCTAATTCAACCTCTCGCAATTAGTTGCATCCGCGGATTCAACTTCCTCAAACCTCAAATAAAAACACGTCTGTCTGTCCAGTAACAAAAACTGTGTTATTGCTTGACGCTTACCAGCTAATTTGGCCGAAAAGAGCCCTTGAGGCGTTTTCGGTCGCACTCCAGACCCGGTCCTGACCACGTAACTCTCTGAGCTCCAATGGGGGGTTCGGCGTGCTGCCGTTACGGTGAACAGCAAAATTAGTGGCTAGACAAATACGAAATTAAACGAGTGGCATCGATTTTTTCAAGTTTTGCCAATTGCTGTTATATAAGTCGAATGTACCTTAACAGTTGACATTCAGCTTTTTATTATATTTTTCCATGATTTGTGAACATTTTACTCGATAAAAGTCCTATTGTTAGCCTAATCACACTTTCACCGTCGTTTAGCATCACTTCCGGGGGCCTGTTGCGGGAATATTTATCTCTCAATTGTTTGGTTCTGTCCAACAACGGCCTGTGTTGTCAGCAACTCTGATGGGCGTTAAGTGCCACAAGCAGACTCCGGGCCAGGAGGATCAAGGAGCTTAAAATATGGGTGAAAGTTTGCGCCAGACTTGAGCCTCTCTATCTCTCTCGAGTGAGGTGAGTCTCCACTGCTGAGTGATGTGATGAAATCCGTCAAAATGTAGTGCTTTTGTTGCTAAAGATGAATAACTTAAAGCTGTCTGGAGATAAGTTTGAAAGTAAAAACATCTGGAAAGATTTGCGGAGGTGAGTTTAAGCAACACTGTAACACTGTTATTTCCTACATTTTAAATAACTGATTAAATAATACCACGTGATGCACGAATCCATAAGTATCACTGCAATAATTCTAGCTGTGAATCATAGGCTTGTTTATGATCTGGCAAGGTGTACAATGCTGTGATTATAGCGAGTTAGATTAAATGCAATAGCGTTGCATCTGAATGTCAACAAGCTGTAATCGCGAACGTCACTCATTGCAATCTTGTTTTGCTAGAATAGCGGCATGGGCAGCCGGTAAGATGGACAGTACTTTATACAGTCTAGACTCGATTATTCGAAAGCATTGGAAAATGTTCACTTCGGATAATCAAATCACGAAAAAAATATTGTCGAGCTTAAGTATGACCCCTAAACTATGCTAAAGTCATTTAGAAATTTATAATCCAAAATGGCGGTCAATATGACGTTGAAGAAACATTGAAAAAACGCATTTTTTAATAGATCTGATAGACCAGGCTGCCGTTTTACGGCGATATGATGTATACGCCATTGGGGTGATTTTGCTGTAGACACGATTTTCTGTTTTTTTTTTCATATTTTCAATTTAAAATGACTAATTTAAGGTCTGCTCTGTAGAAACTGATAAAAAGTACATTAAAAATGTGGCCCCTACAAAATTTCTTGTTTTTTTCTCTACGATTTTAAACCACAAACATCATTTGGCCGAAAAAATAGCAATAAAAAATCACTACTTTTACTTCCCAATGATGTATGTATACATTGCTTGATCAAAGCTGGCTATATTGAATGCAAGTTGAACATCAGAACTCAAACAAGATTGCATGCAAGATTAGCAAGCGCAGTTGAAATAGAATCTAAAAATACCTCGCTATAAATAGCCTGGACGACTGATAGAATTCATCCAATAAGAGATGAGAAGAATTGAAAGCACTCCCATTAGAAATGAGAACACACGAAGAATTCGAACAACAATGCAAACGGTCGTTACCACTCGCCTAGGGTGGCTCCTCAGACCATTCACCTTCCCAAAAACCGTCCAACTCCAAGCGAAACTTACTTGAGGATACCGTGGAGATTTTCCCTTAATACTCTTAAAAAAGTGGAGCATCAACACTTCCCGTCTTCCAATTCCCTTTCCTTGTCCCTGGTGCGCGGTGGAGATGGGAGCGGCCGGCAATGGACGGCTGCCATGGTGGTGAGAATCTGGTTCAGGTGGAATTGGTTCTATTCCCAATTATCGATTCCTAGGCAACTTGGGCTTAGACAATCATCACATCACATGGCGAAAATCCAGTCTGCAATCCGCTAAAATCACCGTCTCCTAGCGAAGCGAAGCTATTTTGACAGCTGAGCGGATCCCTTATTGCATTGTCCACGTGGATACTTTAAGGGGGAGGGGGAGGGTATTAGGGAGCGTTCTTTTATTACGTAACGCAGTTGGGGGGAGGGGGGTTGGATGCCGTGTTACGCTCCATACATTTTTTTTTTTAAATTTGTATGGAAATTTTGTCACGAGGGGGAGGAGGGGGTCTAAAAATCCGATTTTTTGCGTTACGCAATAAAAGAACGCTCCCTTAGCGATTGTCTACGCTCCATAAACACATTTTTTGCATGAACAATTGTCCGCAAGGGAGGTGGGTGGGTTTAGAATTTTCAAAAAAGTATATACGTGGATGTGGATAAGGTGTCATCCATTAAGTACGTCACATTGAAATCAGCCAAAATTTACTCCACCCCCCTTTGTCACGATTTCCCTATGTTTTTAACACGCAATGTCACGCTTACTCAAAACCCCCCTCTTCCCACAGAACGTGACGTACTTTATGGATGACGCCTATTGGACGTCCTCTTAAGAATTAAATCAAAATAATGTAATAAAATATTGCCAAGTCTTGACTTGGTTTCAAAACCTTAAATCAACATTTAAACAGAATTGAATTTTACTTCTAGCAATTCTCAATGTATACATACATCATGATGAATAAAATTGGCGTATACATCATTGTTTGTTTGCTTAATAAAATGGGCCCCAGAGCAGTTTTTTGAAAAATTCTTTCGTCAGGAGGTAGCTTTTAAGATTCTTTATCAGACTGTACAATAAAATTGAAAATGTCCAAAATGGCGTATACATCATATCGCCATAAAACGGCAGAGGGGTGCCCAACCTTTTGGCCCTGCGGGCCAGATCTGATGTTTCTGAAGCAGTGGCCGAAACTAATATTTGATAAAAGTTGAAGAAGTTAACACATTTTTGTTTAATTATAAAAAATAAATAAAAGAACTAGTGTTGCAAATAAGATTCCTAAATCTTGATTTTATGAATGAAAAACAAGGATAACATTCAAAAATGAGTTTATTTGAGTTATTCTAATTTTTGTTTGTTTAATAGTATAGTTGTTGTTTTTAACGATTGCAAATTTTTATTAAAAAAAACTTTCAAATTTCAATGGTCGTTGCAATTTTTGAAGTTTAATTTCCTCAACACCAAGATATAAAAAATCAATGAGACATGATAAAATTTATTCAAACGAAATTTGGATTCAAATATCCCTTTTTAAAAACAAACTTTTTTTTGCGTTTTTGTGCACCTTTATTCAAATATTTTAAAAAAAATTTTAAAATGATTTTAAACACAAGCTAAATTTAAAAAGTCCACAAAAAAAATATGCATCAATTCGTTATTTTCCAAAATCAAGGTTTATGCAAAAATATATTTTTGCTCTCTTATTTCATGCCCCATTGAGACATTATTTTTATATTTTTAAAATATTGGCAGCGATCTAGCTTTTGCTAGACTTATTTATTTAAGCTAGCTTTTGCTTACTTATTTATTTAAAAATATAGAAAATAGAAAAAAAAAACTTCGATTTGAAGTAAACACAGTAAAAACCGAAAGAAACTTAATTGTAGTGTCTTTTTGTACATTTTTGGACAACAATCCAAGTTTTTTCATAAATTTCACAATTTTTGCGAAATGGATTATTTTGTTTTCTTGCAAAATTTTTCAGTTTGGAAATATCGATGTAGAAATTATAAGAATTTAATTCAAACATAAAAAATTTTGTTATAATATTACAAAATTTGGTCTTAAGATTATTTTTTTGATTCAGACAATCAATTTATTTATTTAATATTTTATGAACAGCCTTAAGGGCCGGTCATAGAATTATTTTGAAAAGCCGTCGCGGGCCGGATGAAATGGCTTCAAGGGTCGGAAACGGCCCACGGGCCGGACGATGGGCAGGCCTGTGATAGGCAATCAAATCAAATAATATGGGGTAACAGAACTCGAATGTAATCTTAAAAACAAGAAAAAGTAAAAACCAAAATAGAAAAAACAAAACATTTTTTTTATCGTGATTCGATTATTTGAAGTCCTGTACAAACCTACGGATAATCGAACCTCGGATAATCGAAACTTCGGAAACTTCGAGTCTAGACTGTATATAATACGACAGCTATGAGTGCAATTCGTATATATATATATTGGCTATAAGGGCACCGTATAAGGGTGGCTAAAAAATCAAAACTTTGACTATTTTCGCAAAAACCATAGAAGAATTGTGATTATTTTGTCCTTTAGGGAAAATTAATGTGTAGCTTGAAAAAAATATAGCAAAACTTTTGAAAAGGTCGTATAAAAACATAAAATGTCATTTTGGCGGTGTCTGAGCCAAAGGGTCTTTGTTTGAACATATTTTTATCGAACCTCCGAAAATATCGCGTTACAGAGTGAAAAACTTAAGGTAAATGTATCTTGAAAACGATTTTTCTGATAAACTTGATGTATTCTGCAAAGTCTAGAAAAATAATGTTTTCTCCTATTTAAAAGTGCAATTATGCAAAACATTTAAAAATTATTTTTTTGAAGTTTTTTTAAGTTCTTATTTTTTACATGTTTTACACGACCAAAATACAATTTTCTGTGCTATAACACAAGGTAAAAATTCTTTTTAAATTGCTAAATTGCTGAAAAAAACTGAATTTGGAATAATTTTGATGATCATTGATGATTTTTAAGATGTTAGAACAACTTAGAATTGCCTTTTGCTATTATCTTGACACTTTTTAACCTGCAAAGATTTGTTTGATAGATTAAAGATTCGGCCCAATTTTTGTCAAATTTGCAGATTATCACTATATGCATAAATTTTTTTGCAAGACTTCTAATATAAACTTGTTTTCTCATTTCCAACTAAGTTGTTAATTAGTTTAAATCTGTTGAAAACTTTTTAGAATGTGTAATAGAGCATTAAAATTAGAGGTGGGCAAAAAAGGGCGAGCAGCTCAAAGAGCCGGTTCCCTAAAAAGAGCGAACAAACCATTGCTCACAAAAAAAGAGCCGCGGTTCTTTTTGATACTCCGGTCTTTTGAAAGAATCGTTTCAAGATGGAATGAGTTTTTAACTTGTTTCTATTTTTTTTGTTTATACATATAATTTATTGAATTTCCAAAAAAAATTAGTGTTAAATTTGTTTCTGAGAAATTTAAATAAAATTTCAAATATTTCATTGATTGTAAAAAAGTTGTTCCACGTACTTTTAGCATAAAAAACGGCAGGTTAAAGAGGGGCTATTTCCCGACATTTTGAGAGCTGAATCGTCACTTTTCGTTGAGGTGTCTTTTCCAAAGGTGAATGATTTTCTAAACAAAATAGAAAAAAAGCTTTTCATTGTACAACTAGCCAACGAGATTTGATAAAAAATTAATTCTTCTTGCCCGATTGAACTTAAAAATTTATAGAATTCAGAATCAGAATGTGAAAAAGAGCTCGCAGAATATTTTTTCCAAATTAAATATCAGCATTTCGTCAGATGTGTGCTATCTTGTGACATAGACCATTTTGGTCGAAAATGAGTTAATGATGACATTTTGCTATACTTTACAAACACTACAAGATGCTTTAACCCGTATTAGGAAACTCGCTTCCGTTTCCCGGATATCGCAATACACACTTGTGACATAGACCAATTTATCATCAAAATTTGTGCACACTTGTAACACGTCATACATGGTGTTGGAAAATGTGGAAATTTTTTCTTGTTTTTCACAAATTTATGTACACACATACTTTCTAAAGGCAATGCAACCTTTTGTTTATAAAAATATACTGATTAAGTCGATTAAACCATTGATTTGAGATTATTTTAGTTTGTATGGGAATTATATGCACACTTGTGACACGTAGTACAATTTTACTTTCGAAACACACTTGTGACACGTGCTTTTCAGATTTTTGTTTACATTATTTACTGTATCTTTTAACTGATGTAAAAAAATTAGTTGAAACTTGGAACGTTTGTTAAGCGATAGTATACGAACTGATTGCTTCAAAAAGTTTGGCTCTACCATTCAAAGTTTTGAAAATATTAATCATCAAACTTTAAAAATCGATTTTCTCGAAAAGTATTAAATGGTCGTTGTCACAAGATAGCACACAACTGAAGATTTGTTCAATTTTGGCAGAAATAAGCGCAATTTCGTAAAACGAATAGCAATTCTCTCACGTGTAGGTTTGAGTAGAAATCTTGAAGTAGAAACCACCAACAACTATAGTTTCCAACCGCATCTTCTCGTTTTTTTTTATTTTCAAAAAATCTATAAAAGTCTAGTAAACGAATTTAAAAAATCGCACCATTCTTAAAAATAGCTTTTTCATACTTTTTTTTAAAAAGAGCGGAAGAGCCGCTCTTTTTAATGAGTAAACGAAAATGAGCGGCTCCTGAAAAAGAGCGGTTTTACTCACCTCTAATTAAAATACTAATATACCAACATTAGGTGACTGGTGAAAACACATGCTTTTCTCTTATGTAGCATGCTTTTGAAAACAAACAAATTAATCATTTTGGATTTTTTCTATAATCTGATGATAAAAATGTTTTCATAATTCTAAAAGACCAAGCCTTACATTTAAACAGTTTTAAATAAAGTTGTTCAAGTCAAATATTTAAATTCAGCATACGGCTCTTGATTTTTCATCTAACGGTAAATTTCAAGTACAGGTGATCGAACCAGAAGCCAGAGCTTCAATTGCCCAAGTCGCTGAACCCCGCACTAAAAGCCCTTCCAGTTCATTGAAGTGCATTCTCAACAGACTTTGAACAAAAACAAATGTAAACAAACGTATCTCAAGCTCCACAAAAAAAGGTTCAACGTCCCTACGTCCAAGTATCATAGCCGGTAAAGCACCCATCCAAGAATAGCGGAAGAACCGTCTATCTGTCGAAGCCGCCGCCGCCGTCAACAGTTCGTAAAAGTTCATCTGTCGCCTTCTGTTTAGCTTGGCTGCGGCGCTTTTTACGACCAGATGATTTATACGTCTTTTGGCCTTTCTTCCTTGCATTGTATCGCGTCCGGTCCTGTATCTCGTCGTCGACTCGTTTGTTTACATTTTCGGCACGTTCTAAGCTCGCACCAGCTTCCCACGTGTTCCCGCGGTCACACCTCCAACTTCCACCGAACAAGTGCGAGCTGAACCTTTTGAAAGTTCCTTAACCTCAAAGCTCGCTCGGGTTGTGTGGACTACCGGTTTTGTTGCGGTGGCGCCGCGAGGGGAGGAGACACCAGACACGTGGCCAACCTTTCCTCGTTCCGGAATTCAGAGTCGCCGCCACACGCCACATTAAAAGGGAAAGTTGAACCGTATATAATAGAGTGCGGGGGTGTGGATTAGATTGACGATCTTCCTCCCCCATCCAGTGTCTAAGCCTGACCTAGATTTATCGCCACGGTCGGAGAAATGCGCGGACGTAATAGCGGTGGAAAGCATGCCAGCAGCGGTGCGGCCACGACCGAGCTGACCTAGGCCAACTCGAGGCCGTTTTGGCGGATTTATAGCAGTCTGTGTGAAAGCGTTTTAGTGGCGCTTTAGACAGGTTGTAAAGAAAGCGCCAACAGATGGCGCACAGCTTTAGTATACCTTGGGGCGTAATCGTCGTATGAAGGAGAGGTAATCTTGTTTTGATTGGAATGGCTTATTTTAGATTGGAAATACAACTCACCTGGCGAGATAATTTTAGTGTCCACGAGGTTCCGATACTGCGAACAGGTTCTCCGCTAAGCTCTGCACGGAACAGGAGTGTAATCCTATTACAACGGTACGTCCTTGGCTCGCGAACTCATTGTTGATGGACAGGTTTTCCTTTGCGTCTTCCGAAATGCCACGTTTTACGAGTGCTTTAGAAAGTTTTGCTGCAAAAATTTACACTTGAAATTAACCTCAACTGGAAAAGGTTGAATATTTTGGCGCGTTACGTGGAGTTGTTTGGGGGAGATTTGGCGATGCGTACGAGACGGTGCTAAAACTGCTTGGTTTATCAATTCGAAAGTGAAGGTGTGACATCGCGAAGCTACTTTTCATTGTAGATGAGTGTGAATCATCCCAAAATTTGTGGTTATGTATTCAAGTTTGAGCCTAAATGAATTCCTAACGGATTTTTGTTTGTCTCATCAAAATAAAAAGTCTTGGTGGTGAACAGACCTCATAGACAATCTGTTTTTATTTTATTTTGCTGAAAAACAGCACAGTTTGTGATAAAAACTTCCTGTTTATGGAAGGTCAAGATGATATGCTGCAGTTGTTTATTTTGCACTCTGAGATAAGAACAGTTATTTAGAACAATTTATTCTGGAAAAAGAGGCAGCGAATGACAAATATTGTTAAAGCTGCCTGAAATAAATTAACCACCACCACCATTCTTGAAATTGCCACTAACATTACGTACAATCTGTGTGAACATTGTAGCTGGTCGTCAACGTTTGACCTTTCAAGGCAGAACGTAATCAAAACATGCTCAGGCAGAGAAAGAAATGCAATTGCGTCAATGGTTGCGTATTTTAAGATTTCCTGTTGTTGTTTTACTGATCCCAATATTACGATTAAAATCTATAAGAAATTATAAATATTTTAATGAAGCATCTCTTCAATTAATTCTTCCTAAAGAAAAAACAATTAAAATAGTTTTCAAACAGAACAGCGTATACTATTCGGAAACAATTAGCTTCTGAGAACACCGCTTGATGTTCGGAATGCTCTTAGCAATGTTGAAACACAAACGTTTTATACTGGCGTCAGATCAGCTGAGTTCAAGTTGAACAACTTAAGCGTTACGGAGTGAGGTACAATTTCCTGGAACAAACAGCTAGTAATTCTTCACACATGGTGGTTTGAGTAATTGCAGCAAAAAAAAAGATGTTTATCAAAACCATTTCTGCAGATCATCGGTGGGATTTCAAGCAAAAGGGTTGATGTCCATATGGGAGTTGAATAACTTTGGCGCGTAATTATGCAAAAATTGCGTCATTGAATATGAGGAGCTTGATGAGGAGTGTGAAAAAGGGGTGTGAAAAGCCCGTTACATCGTCTCTGGGGTGTTAAAGCTTCGTTTACTTTTGTTTTACGGTAGAAATTTTGAAATATTTTTGCATTTTTGGAATTTGAACAACCATTTTTTTTAGTCGAAGATGCGGCGAGACTAAAAATAATTTAGATTTCCGAGCAGGACCCATTTTCTTCTGTTATTTTTCCAAAGGAAAGGGAAGTTATTTTCCAGATTTTCACATATTGTATTTTTGTATTGAGTTTATAAAAATTATTGTCCATACAATTCTATTAATAAAAAAAAGTTTTTTTTCAGTTTATTAAACACATGTATAGAATTCTATAGAATCAGGGGGCAAAAATTACGTTAACGTTTAACGGAATAAAATATAAATTTATTGACATTTTGAAAAAAATAAATAAAGTTTTAATTTTTTAAAGTGTAAATAAACATGTTTTTCAGATATAAGATTCCAAGTCTGCAATTTTTCAACATATATATTTTATCTAATTAAGTCCACCTGAATAGATCAATCGGATCACGCGCTAGACTAATAATCCAGAGGTTGCTTCGAATCCAATGGCGGACGCCAAAAATTCAAAGTAAAATCAGAGCCTCTGACCTTGTAGTAAAACAAAAGGCAAAAAAGGTTGCAACATATATTTTTACAACGATTTGTTTTCGAAATATATAAGATCTGAAGGAAAAGAAAATTACTGCTGTGCTGGACGGGCAAGTTCGTGAAAATTAAAATTATTAGCAACGGTATTATATTAATCAAATAATAATAAATAATTATTTAGGATTGATTTATAAATACAGTTTCCTGATCTGAGATTTTATAATACCGAAGGATTATAACCTTCAGCCTATTAGTATAAATTATAAACTATATTTGTTCAATTATAATTCAAACCTAAGCCTTTGAAAGTTGTTATTTTTATTAAATATATTTTTCAACAATTTAGCTTTTTTGTTTTTTTTTATAACAAAATATTATAATTTGACCGTAATTAACAAAATTTTGGTTACAACATTTTACCTCTTTGTACTTTATCGAAATTACTATCGTGAAAAGGTCATAAAATATAAAAAAAACACTTTTTAATAAGTTAGGTGAATTGATGAAAAAGTACTTTTCGCAAAGTTGTTATATGCTTTTTCCGTTTATGCTGAGTCTTATGCAAAAGTGCAAAACAGAGAGCAAAATGCATACAAATTATTGCACCACATGCAACACCCTAACACGGGGAGCCACCCACCTCTCTCTTTACTCATGTTCAACAGTTTATGTGTTGGGGCGTCGTAAATTCATATCTTTGCGATTTTGATCAAAACAAGCTCGCCGAGCCGCACACACACACATTGGCCAATTCAAAAGTGGCGGCGGCGGCGGCGTCTCCATTCGAGGTGAAAGTAATTCCACAAACACACACACACACCACACAATGGCTTTGCCTTACTTCGGATCGGGTCCAGGCCATTTCTCTTTCATTCCATTGACGGGAGGTGTGTGTGGACGCGGCGCGAAACTGGGCGAACCGAGCGATTTTGAATACTCTTTTTTAAGGTTTCGGGTTGAAAATAGGGGCGGTGGACCTATTTTGGGCCTAAATTTTTCTATAAGACGAATATGTATCCATTAGGGCGAAGAAAGGTGCAATTTCCTCTCAATTGATGTACCCATAACTGATTTGGGAAAAATAAATAAGGCTGAAGATGGCTGGGCGAAGCCGGATGTTGATTATCATTAATCGACCGAACAGTTTGTCAACCGGTAACTAATTTCCGGTCCTCTCTGTTGCATGATCACCAACCAGCAGTGTTTGTGATGTGATCTTCTTTAGAGGTCGGTCACGCAACGGGGATTTTTTGCACACTCCAAACGTAGTAAGGCCGCCATCGCGTCGCTTGACCATTGATGGGGACCCGGTTTTGTGGTGGTGGTGGCTCCGTCATCGACGCATTACCCAATAGGTGCTGTTGAACAGCTGGTTTTGGTCGGGCTTGAGTCGCTGATTTACTTTCAGCAATCTTCGTTGCACGATCGCGATCGCGTTGAAGTTGCTGGCATATGCGTTCGGCTGCACTCATTTGCAACATCGTGTGTTATTGCGAGCCATTATTGATATATTTTCTGAATTTTATTTTAAATATTGTTTTTTGGAATACTTCTAGAAGGTATTTAACAAATCAATCTTTTTTTTGATCTAGATTACTACCAATGCGCCATGGGTTTTTTTACATAGGACCATTTGAAAATGTAAGCGACAAATATTATTTTTGCTGTTTTTCTCTACAATAAAAGTAATAAAAATTATACATTTTCATTGAACCGAAAATCCCACAATCGAATGTCTTGAATATACTTTGTGATGGAATCGTTAAAAGCAAATCGTCGACAAATCTCTTCACTTTTTTAATTTTTACTTTTCATAAAATTTGAGTAATTAATTGCAGGATAAATTTTATTTTTTTATTTTTGCTGCCATCTTGGATTTAAACTTCAAAATCACTTCTGGAGTTTTTTTAAAAGGTCCTGTAAACCAAATTCTCAATTTTTGCTTTTTGGGTGGTTCTAAAAACACCCAAAAAGCAAAAATTGAAAATTTGGTTTACAGAACCTTGAGTCAGGGCACGGGATTGAAACTCATCTGAAAAACCTGTATCATTTTCTCATTCGAAACAGTGGCTCCACGTGGTGGTAGCTGCCTTGTTTATTACACTGTGAAATTATCCATGGTCAATCCAAGGAACCAGAAGGTAACAACAGAAATGTCCGTCCAAAATGGGTGCTGCAAAAAAACTTATTATTTTTAACAAATTTTCGAACAAATCAGCAACGAATTACAAGTTTGACAGTCGAACTACACTTAAAAGTTGGTTTTGTTATTTGTTTTTGCAAAACCGCATATTTTTAACGAAAGTGTCAAAAATATTCGTAATCACCTTTTGCCTCTTGGTGCTGCTTTGTGTTAGTATGTGTGTGGTCTATGTTTGCGGACGTGCACGCAGAACACAGAACAGTAAGAACTAGTGAAAATGCTTAACTTTCTTCTGATACAAGTCGCCATATTGAAATTGCTTGAAGATTCATAGCCGTGGTCAGGGGTATTCAAAAACAACCAAAAAGCAAAAAAAAAATGAAAATTTGGTTTATAGGACCTTTTTTTTAAAAAAAAACTCCAGACTTTAAGGTCGTAGAAGGTGTCTTTCAATTTTGGAACAATGACTGTCAATGATGGTTCTGAATACAGGGTCCAGAAATAGTAAATTGCAGTTAAAAAATAATCACGATGTGTAAAATGCTTCTACAAACAACACAAGAAAACTATTTTTTGTTTGAAATATTTTGAATCAAGATGTTTCTCTAAAACAAATGTTTTAGAAAACAGAATGTTTTTCTAAAACAAACATGGCCGCCAAATGGCCGATCTGAAATGATACCTTCCAGAGCTTTAAAACATTTTTTGGATCATATTTGACTCGAAACATGATAAAAAAAATCAAATAGGGCTAGTGCACGTGGTCTGCAATGTCAGCAGTCCAAAACTGAGTCGAATATAATGATTTGACTAAAATTGAAGGAAATGGGTTTTTATTTATATATTTTTTTTATTTTAGGTGCTATCTCGTTCATTTTGTTTTTGTATTTTTTGAATTTGTTCAAATTACAAGTATCCATACAATTTTACCAACTGTCCACACAAAAATCTATATCTTATGACGGAATTTCTGATCGATAAGGCGTCTTCGGCAAATTTGTAGGTGTTGATACGGGATATTCAGAAAAAAGGAACACAGTAAAATAGCGTATTTTTATTCAAGTTATACTTTTGACCCTATTTTTATTTTTTAAAGTTCTGTCGCTGACTAAAATTTTGAACATGAAATCAAATTTGCAATCGAAAATTAGTTTTCAGAAATTTCACTGTTTACGAAATATTGTTTGATCGAGTTAAACATTGAATTAAACTATTAATTTGAAGTTCTTCAATTATTCAAACGGAATGTATTTGTTTTTCTTTTGTGAATGTTATTTTTCGAATTTTCAATCAAAAAATTCTTTTAATATCCTTTGCTTTTTGAAAAAATATGTTTAAGCTTTTTTTTACAATTATTTATTTGTTATTCTTTACCATAATTTTGGCAGTCGTTTCATTTGAAAAAGTATTTTTTATCGCTGCACATTCTCTTTTTGGGATGGTTGTTCTAAATTTACAGGATTCCGAGTTACATTTTTTTGAATATAAATCGAAAAAATTACGGAATTAAATAGCTTGAAAAATAAGGCGATGAGCTATAGGTTATCCGAAGGCCTCGTTAAAAAATTCACTTCGGCTAACCAATCACGATTTGTTTTAAATTGTCTTGTTTTTAATTGTTGAACTCTGTAGTTTTTTTTTTGAAAGGTCCAATAAACCAAATTTCCAGTTTTTTTTTTTGCTTTTTGGGTGTTTTTGAAACCACCTTGAGTCAGGGGTATTAAAAACACCCAAAAAGCAAAAATTAAAAGTTTGGTTTATTGGACCTTAAAAAAAAACTCCGTAACTTGAATATCGACGTCGTCGTGCTATCTTGTCGCACCCGCCATTTTGACGTTCCGAGAAAAACGCGTTTTAATGTTTGACCTTGAATATTCAAAAACGAGAGCACGCAATGTAAACTATAACAAACACGTTTTGTTTGGCTCACCATTCTGTGCATTGTCCCAAAGTTTGGTTGAAGTTGGTTGCTGGAGTCCCGAGTTATAATTACAAATGTTTACGGTAGTCTAGCTTGTACGTGCGACAAACGCATCCTGACTTTCCTGGCCTGAAATCCCTTTGGCCTTTTGTCGCACTTGCATCAATTTTCATGGAGTGACAAGATAGCACGACAAGATTGAAACTACTTTCATATGTAAAGTGACAAAAATGCACGGAGTTTTTTCGGTTTTTGTTGAATATCTCAGGATTGAAATCGAATTTTGGGGATCTGTGAAGGTCAAAAGGTGAGGCATTGTGAGCTGCACAAAATGGCGTTCTTAACTCAATTTGGCCCAAAATGCACGTACGACAAGTTAGCACGATGGCGACGATATGACCCTCTTATAGAAGTGATTTAGAATGTTTAAATCCAAGATGGCGGCTAAAATTGCGGTGTTGAAAAACTGAAAAAATGTATTTGGTATGCTAAAAGGTAACCAAAAATTCACAGAACTACACACTCTTGAACTCGGATTGTAGTAATTTAAAAGGAGCAGTCCTTACTCTACATGTATAAATAAAGAATTGAAATTTTTGTTTTTTTTTTTGATTTGACTAAAATGAGGTCCCAGAACTCGAATTAATAAAAATACGAAATAATCATTTTTTTGTTCAAGATTCGATTGTCCGAAGTCCTACAAATACAACAAATACAAAACTTCGGATAATAGTCGAGTCTGGACTGTACATGTTTAGGTACTAAAAGTTGCGATCATAGAATTTTTCGAGTGAACCAATTTGTTTAATAATGGTTTCTGTTCACAAAATATTTAAGCAAACTAATGACTAAATTTTATGACACAAAACCTTCCATATTTCAATATTATTGCATCGTTCTAGAAATATTTAATAGGCTGAATAATATACATTTCATTGAAACTTTATATTTTATTGCTTTCCCAAAAAGGGATTTTTGAAAAAATAATCAATACTTGGCGATGAATTTTCAGAAGATTTTTTTTTATTATGCCACTCAAAATTGATTTATTTTATGTCATTGACCTCGAATTCGACAAAAAAAATACAAGTAAATAATTAATATAAATCATAATCATGTGGCTAAACTTTCCAGAAACAAAACTGTTGTTTTTTACGTATCCATTAGAAACAAAGATCTGATATTTATTTGATGCAAACATTGAAAACTGAGCATCCAAATCCGTGACGCAAAAAAGCCTTCATCAAGAGCAGACACCCCGCACTAAATCACACGTCCATTTACTGCAATTGCAATTCTACACCACATGAGACCGTCATTCGTCACATCACACTGCAAACTTCACAACAACTCCACGCGCGAAGGACAACTATGAAACACTTTGTCTCCGTCTTCGTCATTCAGAAGTGGTTTTGGCCGGTAGTCAATTAGCATTCAGTGACGGTACTCCCCAGCCCAGATACCGTCGAGTCACCTCTCCGAATCTAGGTCGGATTGTGTGGAGTTATGTTTTTTTTGAGGTGTTGGACATTTTTAAACACATTTTTCGAAACTAAAAGTTGGTTTTCCCTTCGATCGATCGAGGAGAAACCACTCGACTTGTGCAGACTTGTTGTTATCTTTCACCGAAAACTCTCAGCTTCAATAAGCTCGTTTTTTCTTAATTATTCAACTCTCTAGTCCACATGCACAAACACACACACAACTTCTCCTAAGGAGTTTCGTTAGCCTGCGCACTTCACTGCTTCACTTGCTAAAATTTGCCTTTATCTTCTCTCTTTCGTTTCGATCGTTTCAACTTTTGTTGTTGTTGTTGTTGCTACAGTTGTTGGCATTTTGCGAACCATTTCGAAACGGTTTCCATCGATTCACTTTTCCGTGGAGGATCTTAGCAAGGGGGGTCCGTCTTCCTGCTACCCCTTGATTATGTTTTCCTTTTTTTACGTTACCACGATCGCGATCAGGTAAAGTTGTTAATTTTCTTTTTTTTCACTGGTTTTTACCACCCGCGGGTCTTCGCCACACGTGTCGGCAATCACGCGGTATGTGTTTTGCAATTAACCGCGCTGAATTATTCGGTTTGGTTATGGGAAAATTGCCCACCTAAGGCGCGGAACGATCGCGGATTTGCTGGAAGAACTCGAGGGATCAATGGCACCTTCGAACACACCATCACTTGGTAGCATGACTTGCGTGGACTGACCGCAGATAACACCCCGACGGACGGACCTTAAACGCTCTCTTTGTTTACACCGCTGGTCAAGACTAGATTCTACACCATCACTAGCCCGCAGAGATCACGACGAGTTTCGCAACGGCCAACGATCGCGAGTTCAATTATCACTATCGCGGGCTAGGTCAACCACTTTGCGTACCACCACTTCTCCGTACGACGCAAGACTAGGACCAGGTTCAACACTCTTGTTTCGTCCACGCCAATTCTTCAACCCTGCACAGTAGCAGCCGTCGCGGAACACCGTCTAGCGCGAGCGATACCGGATTACCAGGTCATCTCTCTGCGCCGACGAGCTGTCCGAGATCCGCTGCGACTTGTTTCACCCAACCAACCTCTGAAGAGAAGACTGCTCCCGATTTCCACCTTTCTCCACGCAGTAATCCACACTGATCACAAGCCGTCTAGACGAAACCGCCTGTTCCGGGTCACTTGCCAGTTGACCACCAGGAAGCTCGCAACCGCGATACGGAATCAAAAATAGAGCAGCACGCGCGCGGTCAACACGACAGAGTTAGAGGGGGAGAAAAAACGAAGACGACGTCCGGTTGGTACCGCGGCCAACACTCGACTGGCGGCGAGCAGTGATCGTCCCTAGGGCCTGGAGTCGCGTATCAACGGTCAGCGGTGCTGAAGAGCGGTTTGAAGAACCGGCGCGGTTCGAAGAGATGGAGAGCGCGAGAGAAAGATCGCGACTCGGGAGAAGAGAGGAATGTGGGGGTGATCAAATCAAAATTGAAAATTGTTTTTAGTTTTTAGTTTTTAGTTTTTAGTTTTTAGTGTTTAGTTTTTAGTTTTTAGTTTTTAGTTTTTAGTTTTTAGTTTTTAGTTTTTAGTTTTTAGTTTTTAGTTTTTAGTTTTTAGTTTTTAGTTTTTAGTTTTTAGTTTTTAGTTTTTAGTTTTTAGTTTTTAGTTTTTAGTTTTTAGTTTTTAGTTTTTTGTTTTTTGTTTTTTGTTTTTTGTTTTTGGTTTTTAGTTTTTAGTTTTTAGTTTTTAGTTTTTTTTATCATCCCTAGCCATTTTCACCATATCGAGACAGTTTGCTTGCCAGCATTCAGGCGTTTTCATTTAGTTCAATGATTTTCTTTCTTATCTCACTGAAACGAGCTTGCTTTCACAGTAACACAAAGTTTGATATTTTTGAAAATTATTGCACTTTTCATCACAACTAACAAACGCTCACGACACTAATCCCCGAAGAATATCCCACCCCGATGGGATGTCCGCTTGGCACTTGCCGCGCAGCATTGCTTCCGAACCTCCTCCTTTGGTTTCCAACCCCTGGTCTTCATCCGGTCCAAACTCCTTCTGCAAGGATCCACCCAAAACCGTACGCACAGCGTCTTGCAGAATATGCTAAACTTGATGGTCTCACTCAGGAACGTGTAGATCAACGGGTTGAGCACACAGTTGGCCATGGCCATGATCCCGAAGGTGTAGTGCAGAACCCAGTGCGAGTTGGTGTTGGCAACTCCGTGCAGCTTGACCAGCAGGTAGACCCACATCGGGAGTCGACAACAGAAGAACACCGCTATGATGAACACGATGGCCTTGAACATGCGGAGTTGGCGCCGTTTTCGGTCCTTGGTTGCTGGGCTGGTGTGGGTTGATGGTCGTGGTGGGAGTGGGGGCGGTGGAGGTGGTTCCCGGGGTGGAGAGTTAACGTCCAGGCAGTTGATGCAGGTACACTTTTGGGAGGTGTGACGACCTATTGGGATTGTGGAGCTGATGTTGGTCGTGGTGGTGGTTTTGCGATCTCCGGAGGTGTCCGTTGGTGAGGGTTTCTTGGATTTCTTGGGGAGGTTGGCCAGAGTTTGGATCGGGTTACGACGGGTCCAGATTTCTTTGGCTATTACGGAGTTGAGCCACAGGAAGGACAGTAGTGCTGGCAGGAAGATCACCGTGAACACGATTCCAAAGTAGTAGCCGTTCTTGGTCTTATCCGTGGCGCACATTTCAGCCATAAAGTATCCGGTGATAACTTTCGGATGTGCTGGATCAGCTAGCAGGACGACCACGTTGTAAATCTCGTAGAGCGTTAGCATCGGGGTAGATATACCAGCTGCGAGGCCCCAGATCAGTATCGAGCAGATGATGCAAAAGATTCCACTTGGTTCCCAAATTCCTTTAGTCAGTCGTACAACGGCCATGTAGCGATCGAGAGCGATCGCTACCAGGGTAATGCTGTTGACCAGGACGGCCATAGTTTGGAAGAATGGTGCCAAGTTGCATGCCACTTCTCCCAATGTCTGAAAATTTAATCATTTTAGCAATCTTGATTGAATAAACAGCAACATTTCAACCTACCCACAACGAGTTGTACTCCGTGTTGAACTGCGACAAGTACACGATCGAGGTCACGGTCACGAAGCAAATGTCACTCAAGGCCAGCGTCAGCAGACAAACCCGGAACAGATGCCGTTGCTTCCGGCGAACGTTCGTAATAACCGTCAGCAGGTTCCCGAAAATCGCCAACACCCCGACCAAGATAACAACCACGGTGAACACGGTGCGCTGCTGCGTAGTAAGATTCTTCAGCGATTGCTCCCAATAGCCGACCAGGTTCGTGTCGCGACTCATCGGTTCCTGCAGGTCCTGGTGCGTTCCGGCGGTAAAGTTGGACGCCGTCAGCCACTGGTACACGTGGGGAGCGATTTCCAGGGACATTATCCTTGGAATTGTGGGTTATCCACGTGGCACCATATTGCGAGTTTGACGAAGTTAGTTACACACACTCCCAGACACGTGGGTTGACGTTCGTGGTGGAGGACGCGCGCGAATGAAATTTACGACCAGGATTGGCTATCGTTTTTATAGGTTTTGGTTGATTGACGGGAAATCGGCTTTTCGTCGTTATCAATTGCTTGGAAAAGTCGCGATGATAAAGAATGGGATATTTCCCGGGAATTCAAGGTTTTGTCAAAAAACAAAAGTTTTCAAAAAATAATTAGATGCAAAACGTTTTGTTTTTCTTTCGCTCGTGTTATTTTTTTTTTTAATTTTTCATCTTAATTAACGACGAAAAAATACGTGTTTTTTGAACCTGCGATTAGCAAAGAAGCGAGTTAGACGTGCGTCCCTGACACACCAAAAAAATTGCTAAAAAGTGCAAAAAAAAATGCGAAGCGCTACCTGCAAGGCCAGGCAGTTTGAGCAAGGACGCTCAAAATTCGTCTGGAAACCAGTTCGCTACCCCCTTGTGGACGTGAGTGAGTAGATTTTTGTGAAAACATCGTCATCGGATTCGGTGCGAAAGTGGCTGACCGGGTTGATCAAATCTGGTGCTTTACGAGTTTCCATTCGCTTGTGCGCTGATGGACTCAAAGTTCTGCCTGGCAGGATTACAACTACGTTCGGGATTTCTTGAACAACACAAAGATTGAATACTACAGCCATGACGATCCAGGTAAACGCCCCATGAAACAGGTCCTCCGAGGCCTGTAAGACATGGATGTGAGTGTGCTGAAAGAAGAGCTCAAAACTCTTAAGTTGAACGTGATTGAAGTCTTCAAGATGACGAGACATAACAAGGACATCAAGTATCGTGATCAACTGTACCTGGTTCATCTCGAGAAAGGATCGACAACGCCGTCTGAGCTGAAGGCAGTTCGGGCAGTTTTCAACATCATCGTGACTTGGGAACGTTATCGTCCAGTGCACCGTGACATGACGCAATGTTCGAACTGCTTGCGGTTTGGACATGGTGGAAGGAACTGTTTCGTCAAGAGTCGTTGTGCAACCTGCGGAGACAATCAACGAGAACATCGAAGCCAAATGCTTCAATTGTGGTGGCGACCATTCGACCAAGAATCGAAGCTGCCCAAAACGTGCTGAGTTTGTAAAAATTCGGCAGCAAGCGACGACGAGGCACCAACCAAATCGTCGCAAAACACCACCAACTTTCACGGACGTGGATTTTCCTGCTTTGGCGTCACCTGGAGCCAAATTCCAAATCTGCAACCATTGCCGTTGAATCAGCGGCAAAAAGTTGCAGAGAATACAACACCTCCAGGCTTCAGTCAGCAACCGAGGGAAAACCAACCAGCATCAACGGATGAAGGCAGTAGTGACCTGTTTTCACCACAAGAACTTTTGAACATTTTCATAGAGATGACAACAACACTGCGTGGTTGCAAATATCGTGCGAAACAAGTAAGAACGCTTGGAGGATTTATCTTAAAATACAGTTCAAAGTTTACTCGTTCCAATGATTTTGAATTTTTCAATTAATTTACTTTTTTTGTTTTAAGTTAGGATTAGTTGTTAAAGTTATTTTTTTCTTTTTTATCCAAATGTATTCGATTCAATGCAAAAATGTAAAACAATTTGAAGTAAATAAATGAATGTGAACAGTTAAAAATAAAACGAAAAATACAACAAAGATGAAGAGTGTTTAGCCATACCACTTAGAATGTAAAGGAAATGTAATTATTATAAGAAAGTGTTTTTAATAATTTGCAACCTGAAATCGTGATGGTAAGGATATCTTGTGTCAAAGATAATTTCATATAGGCGTCGATTATCTGTAGTTTCGAATCACGATCATTTTTTTTCCTTTTTTTCTTTTTTTAGTTTTAAACATCAAATTCGAGTTCTGTGACCCCATTTTAGCCAAATAGTCAATAGTTGATTGCCTATTAAATAATAAAATGCATTTATTCTATATTTCGTCACCGCCATATAAGCCGCCATTTGGGATTTAAACATTTTTAATCACTCTAGCGTAGTTTAGGGGTCATACTTATTAAGCTCGACAATATAAAATTATACGAAAAAAATACATCAATAGTTTAAAAAATTTCTGCCACACTTACAAGAGAAAATATGTGTTGTAAATTCTATTAAGAATTGATTGATAAGAATTGCAATGAATTGATTAGACAAATTTGAGCAAATAGAATATTACTGATACAATTTAATAAAAAAAAATCCTGGTTTAAATGTTGGACCAAAAACTATCACGAAATGTATAATAACAGTGATGCTTCAGGCAAAATTAAAAATTAATACAAGAATTTATAATACCTGGACCGTGGTGTAGGGGTAAGCGTGATTGCCTCTCACCCAGTTGGCCTGGGTTCGATCCCAGAAGGTCCCGGTGGCAAATTTTGTTTGAGAGATTTGTCTGATCACGCCTTCCGTCGGATGGGGAAGTAAATGTTGGCCCCGGTCTAACCTAGAGGTTAGGTCGATAGCTCAGTCCAGGTGTAGGAGTCTTCTCCCTGGGTCCTGTCCCGGTGGAGTCGCTGATAGGCAGTTGGACTCTCAATCCAAAGGTCGTCAGTTCGAATCCCGGGGTGGATGGAAGCTTAGGTGTAAAAAGAGGTTTGCAATTGCCTCAACAATCAAGCCTTCGGACACCTAGTTTCGAGTAGGAATCCCGTAATCGGGAACGCCAAGGCAATGCTGTAGAGCGAATAATTTGATTTTTTGATAATTTTATGATATCTGAGAATCTATTTTTTCTATTTATATTTTCCGATTTGTAGTATAATACTTTGGAAGGCCCTGCAAAAGATAATTGGATTCTGTTTTTTTTAATTTTAGTTTTAAATTTTTGCGATTTGTAGTCACAAATTATTGCCTATGGTTTTTAAATATCTAAGAGTTTATAGCTTTTTTTTCTCATCGTTTTTTATAGTATTCAAATTTGTATCAAAAAATACTTAAGATATATTTTTTGGTAAAAATGTAAGAATTTATGAATTTGTCAAGTTATAGGTACATATTTTTACGATTTTTGATCAAAGGTATTTTTTGCATCATTCTCCGATTTGTGGTCACAAATAAATAATAAGCATTTTTAATACGTTCTTACTACCTATAGTTAGTTACCAATCAATTTTATTTGATTTGCTTTCTGATTTTCTGGGAAATTTCATTAGAAATATTCTTAATTGTAAACATTTAAGCTCAGAGTTTTTTTTTATTTCTTGAAACAATTGAATAACCATAATTTCAATTCAATTGTTTTATAAATGTTTTCGTTTGCGTCGAACTAACTTGAAAAATGTTTTTAAAACAAGTTCACGCCATAGTGTTAAAATTTGAATGCAAATAATTTAAGTATTGACCAAAAATTGTTTTTTTTTTCGCCAAGAAAAAACTTTTTGCGGTACTGTACATCGGAATTTTACAAAAACTCAAAATATATTTAATCGAGTCAAACAAGTTCCATGAAAAAAATGTGCCCTCAATTTTTCCGGACATGAAAAAACTACTCAAATATCATCTACAATTAGTCTTGTGATTCATTTATCCCAATTTCCCGGGGAAAATCCGCAAACCACCACCAGAAGCTCCCGGAATTTTCCGCTATCTGAAAAACAACTGTTTTGTTAGATAAGCTTATCGCGACTGCTCGCTTATAACACGTTGTCCGATTGCTGGTGTGCTTGAACTGTGTCGTCGATGTTCGTGTCTGAAACCCCCAGATAAGCCACCTTTAGATACAACTTGTTTCGGGTCGTGCGTAATTAATTGTGGTAGTCCAAATCGATTAAACTATACAATACCAAAGACGGGGTTGGTTCAATTAAGAACTGTGTGTGTGCTTGTTTATTTCTGTATAAATTCTTAGAATAGAATAATTACATGTATAAAATATCAATTGAATAAATATTCTTCCGGAGAATAGAAGTAATTGGCGCTCATAAAACGAATATATAAGCCAGAAAGGGGGGTTCGTCTCCACATTTCTGTTGGATGACTTACTCTTACTGTCTAAAACTGTTTAACACTAAATGTTGCGTTGCGTTTAGCATGTGTAATCTTTTTCCTTAACATCTACTATACAGAACATAAGAAATGAAAAATAAAACTGGGTAAAGCTCTCTACAAAATGTTGCGTTTGTTGCGCCTGTCGTTACATGTGTCTCTGTCTATGGTTAAGCTCTGCTGCCGAAAGAAGGACCAACTCTGGAAGCTGCGAAAGTGTATCCTTCCGGTTTTTTGTCATAAATTTTACAACATTTCTGCACTGTCTTCATACTTAGCGGGGCTGCTGAACGTCGGGACATCCCTAATTTATTAAAGCAATACAAATTTTATTTCACTTTCACTGCTTTTCCTGCTGCCGAGTGCGTTACAAATCCGCAGGAGATAAATCTTCTTTCAGTGTCGTCGCTGTCGTCTAGCATGGAACCGAAAAATTTAACTGCCAATAAACGCCTCTCAAGTGTGTGCGCGTGTGCGTGTATGTGTGCTCTCTGTAAGTGTGTGTGCGCGCGCTTGGAACGGGAAAGCTTCATAAATCAACATATCCCATATCCTTTTGCTTTCTATATAGGAACAAGTGTCTGCCCCGGGTTTGAGCCGGTGCCAAATCAATTAACGGCGGAGTTTTCCTCTAGCGTTGATCCTCCTCCTGGTCGCGATTCCTCTTGAGTCGGTTGTTCCGCCTCTCCTGGGGCAGTGGCTTATGGTGCGAAGAAGCGCCTCCCTTCAAGTGGCCCCTCGGCTGCTGCTGTTGCTTCTTGGCAAACGGACCGGTTCGGAGCTGTTGCGACTTGCCCGAGGGTTGCTGCGCGCTTTCCCGGCAGTAAGGATGCGTTTTGACGCGGGCCGAGCGGTACGGGAGACTTCCGCCTGAGCCACCGAGGCTGGCCGTCACGAAGATCAGATAGTAGTGGGCCGGGGCCAGGTTGCTGATGGACATGGACATGGGGACGGGTTCGGTGTGGTTGCTGTGAAAAAACGAAGATTTTAAATTTGCTTTTTAATATTGTTTTTGTAATTATTCGTAATGAAAACTCACGCTTGATCCGAAAAGATGCAGTGCGTCTGCTGCAGCTGCGGATGCTGGTAGATATCCCGATTCTCCAGCTCACAGTACGATGGCATCTTGACGTTGCTGTAGTGCTGGTGCTTCGTGTGCTGCTTGAAGATGTACGTGCAGTATCTGCGAATACGAAGAACTTGAAATTTTAAAAGAAATTTTGAATGCTAACTCCAATCGTACCTGATCTTCCTCTTGTCCGGCGAACTGTACCATGCGATCGTCGTAGCGTGACAAGTCCTCAACTGGGTCACCTCAACCACTGTCGTATTATCCGGCAGCTGTGGCATGTTCAGGAACTCGTCCTTTGTACTGGCCACGATCTGTATCCGGTTCGTGCGGTAGTGTTCGTCCGCTTCGGTGATCTGGATCTGATAGCGTTCTCCTGGTACAGCGTGTTCAATGGTGATGACCCGTGGGTAGTACACGTCTATGATTGGTTTGATGGCTTGTCGCTTCTTGCGGAATATCTCCACGTTGACGGTTCCAATGCACGGCGTTACCATGAGTTTAAGCGTTGTGTTTTTAGGTGACTTCTTAGGTATCTTAAAGCTGAACAAAGCCAAGCCTCCCAACGTGGAGAGCTTTCCAACGGCAAGTTTACCCTCGATCAGCTGCGTTGGACGAGTCCTGTTGACGTGGATCATCGTAGCACCAAGGAGGTAGGACAGGTTCTGCTTGTGAGTGTGTATTGCAAAGACTTCCAAGAAGTAGGTGGTATTTGGTTTCAGTCCCTTGATCATCTGCTTCGTTCGTGAGCTCGTACAAGCGATCGTAGTCTGGACATCCTGAGGAATCTTCTTCTCTTCCTCAACGGACATTCGGTGAAGAATCTCAAACGTAGACATGCCGCAACGTGACCCAAACGCGGAGTTTGCCAGCGCCTGGCAGAGTGTCCGCTGAGGTCGATCCCGGCTGACCACCAGGCAGTAGTGCATGGCGTGGATGTCGAACTTGCTCTTTTCCCACTTGACCAGAAACTGCTGCCGTCGGGGATGCTGGTGGAATTTGATAGGCGAGAGTGTACGGTTCAGCATTGGCCACAGGTCGACGAGACTTCGCGTGTTGTAGTAGATCTCCGCCGTGCAACCTTTCGATTCCACCCAAACGTGGTAGATTCCACGAGTCGCGCATGACAGCTCGAACGAGCTGTGGTTGAGCGCGTTGTAAGTTCCGAGAATTTCTGCGGGAGAATCTTCGTTTCAGATTTCGGTAATCGCTGGTTGAAGCCTTACTCACCCGTTTCGTTGAAGACGACCGTCCAACGAATTTCCCCTACCGCGGAGGGCCTGCAGGATGGCGTGACCACGATGGAAAGTGGATCCGTTTCCGCAAGATGTATCACATATCTGCAAAGAAAATTAGGGAGAAAGAGAAAAACAATCAGTGCTGTGCTTTATCTAATTTATACAGTTTTAATTACGGTGATTTGTCATTTTTATAGTTTGGGGGGTTTTTCCCCCTCGGTTCGCCGAAATCTCGTGTCTGCCAGATTCGACGAGGAAAAGTGCAGACAATTTATCATACAGATCGCAATTGTCGTAAAGACGATTTTATTTGTTTTTCTCCTCCCGCGATAGTTCCTCATATGAATGTGGTCTGGCGTGGACAAGTTCGATGTTCGATGCTTTTCCAGGAGGAGGAGGACCCTTTATGGCAACCCAGACCTTGGCAAAAATGGGAGAATTTATGGATCAAATTTAAATTATTTATTTCAGCGTGGTTGTTCAATAGAACATTTTGGTTCGCCTTCGGCGAGCTCGGACGTGTCTTCTTTTCCGGATTTTCAAACCCATTTTCTTGGGTTCTTTAAGCTTGAGACGAACGAGAGTGGAGTTCCATCGAGAAGAAATCTTTGATCCAACATCTCTAGCTCGCTGGCAACTTGTCAAAAGTTCGCAGAGGAAAGCTACGCAACTGACCACAATTCCCATCATGAAGGTCGAGAACGCACTCTGCATGTGATCCAACGTGAGGACGATTTCGTTGGGAGGTACCTCCAGGTCGTCATCTTCATCTGGTGATATAATATCTTGGATTTTATGAAGAATCGTAACGTTGAAGATAAAGTCCTGAAACAGCTTCCCCGTAATGCCCATATCGTTCAAGTTGGAAATAATCCGATTGAACTTTGGAAGCAACGGGAATCCCTTCTCCATGATCATTTCGATCTGCGTAGCAAACACGTCTTTCGTCAATCCGTGCACCTCCCCGTAATAGTGACTGTTCCGAACGTATGCGCGGCTCGCCAGAATAACACGCCTTCCTTTGGCGACCGCTCGCATGTTGGCCTCCGACGGTTGAAACTCGTCCGAGTTGCTGTACCTCGCGGAAACTCGCAGATCGTCTTCATCGGCGTTCTCAAACCAGTCCTCGTACTCCATGCGACCTCCGATCGGGGTGGTCATGTTGAGGATCTCTTCGATTGTGTCGATTTGGTGCTCTCTGGGAGGGGAAGTGAACACGTTGATGAGCTGAGACGTATAGATTGTGGTGACGTTAATAGAGTAGAGAGCTAGTGCCACGAAAAAGATTCGCAGCGAGTTGCTGTTAGGTCTATTGTTGGTAGAGATTCCCAGGAATACACACCACGTGTTCAAGATACAGGTGGAGAAACACTTGTGCGGTCTTAGTTCTGGAAGAGCTGTACCTAACAGGAACCACGTAAGCGAGCATACAAACAAGACCAGCGCAAACAATTCCCACGTGGAGATCTCGAAGATGTCCAGCAGTACCTTCCATCGACTTTGAAGACCTGCGGTCTGCACGAACCAGGTGTAGTAATCCTGCAGATACAAAGTAGTAGCAGCAAAATCTGCATGCACGTCATAGTCCGGATAGAACGCCCCAGCTATCAAGTCGCACTCATCATCGCGCATCAACCCTAGCAAATCCGACCAGGTAACTCCGTCATCTTCAAGTTCACCCCGCTCCATCGTACTGCATGAAACATTGACGTTAAACTTCATCGATTCTTGCAGCAGGTGCATGATCTGAATCTCCAACCCCGTCTCACACCCAGCATTGATAAACGGTGCCGCTTCCCTCGTGCAGAACAAAAACGTACACGACTCCATCTCCGGCGGAACCTTTGACATCCTGATCATCTCCATAGCCAACGCCTCGTTCCTAAACGTCCCATTCTGTACCATCGCAATCTTCAACGTCTTCATCCGGCCACAATCCATCCTCGTGCCGTGGTACGGATCACCCGTGTACACAGCATAGCTCATCATGTCGATGGCAAAGGCCACCAGAACGTTCACCGAGTGATGTTTGATAAACATGAAATTCAACGCCTCCAGCGCAAACCGATCGTCCAGGTCTCGGTTGTTGGGGTTATTGTACAGCACCACGTACTTCCCCCGCGGGTTAAAGGCGTACGCCAGGCTTATGTAGGACATTGCCCGCTCCAGTTTCTCGAACTCGTCCACCACAATTACGTAGTAATCTATAAGCTTGTAATCGATGAACGCCTGCTTGCGGATGCTGCTCCGCGGAAGCTTGTCCGACATCATCTTCAGCTGAAAGTGTTGAGTTTTCCGCCCGTCAAGATCCTCGTGATAGCCCGTGTGATGGTTCTGCAGGAATCCCAGCTCAATCTCCCGCGACGGTGAACTCAGGTTATGCAGATGAAACACCACAATGTTCTGGATCTGTACGGATTCCGTGGGGTAAAAGTACGCTCCGGTGAGCAATTCCAGACAGTTTATGCCGGCTTGGATCGCCGTTGGGCCACGTTCGTTCTTGGTACGGACGTAGACGATTCCGTCGGTTGTGGGACCGAGGGCTGCGAATCCGACCAGGAATATTAAGCGTGGCCACTGCATTGCGGAGCTTTTTCTGAACTGAACTGATTCGTGATGCGGTTTGGTGCATGATGCGATGAATTAGTCGAATTAGGTGGTTAGGGTGAGCAAAGTTTGTCGTTTTTTGTGTAACATCAATTAGTTCAGTGAAATTTTATAGAAAGCTTGATTTTGTATTCCTTTGAAAACTATACTACTGTTATTGTTTAAATTTAGTACTAGAAATTTATTAATTAAGATTTTTAAAAGAGATTTTGCTATGCAATTTTCAAATAAATTGCAATGCAACCTTTAAACCGTTCCTGTTTTTGCATTAATTCATAACAAACTGGTGAGGTAAAACGTAAAAAAATATAAAAAATTAAATAACAGGCCATGATATTAAAATTTTTAATAAAAAGGAGTTTTAATATGCATTTTACACCTGCCTTGTTGTATTGCAATCATTACTTCATTTCTGTGCAACGGAATTTCACAAAAATTTAAAATATTTTTGATCGATCCCAGATATGCTAAATATCAAATTTGCAATCAAAAAGTTTTTTACGGATTTTTTGATAAAGCGCACCGTTTTTAAGATTATGCCATTGAAATTTGAAATTCATGATTGTCCATACCATTAAAAAAAATTGAAATGTTAAAAAAAAATCCAATAAAATTGCCTAAGCGACATTGCATTTTATTTTCTAGTACCTACCGATATCTCAGATGGTCCTATTTTCAATGTTAATAAATTAAACAATTGTGAAACTATCTGATCATTTCGAAAAAAATATTTTTTAAATTTTGAAATCGAGACAAATATTTTAAAAAGGTAAAATATTCAATATTATGCCCATTTGAAATGTTAAAGCTGATATCAAATATTTCAAAAAAATTTTTTTCGAAAGATCAGAAAATTTCAAAAATAAAAAATAAATATTCTGGTAATAATTGATTATTTGCAAAAAAAAGTTAATTTAAAAATCGGCAGAAAAAGTATTTTTTCCTGAATAGGCCTACAACCAACAACTTTGCCGAAGCCACAAAATCGATCAGAAAATTCCTTCAAAAGTTACAGATTTTCGAATATGTACGGAGCGTTCTTTTATTGAGTAACGCAGTAGGGGGGGGGGGGGGGGGGGTTCGGAGGTCGTTTTACGCTCCATACAAAATTTTCATAATTTGTATGGATGTTTTGTTACGAGAGGGGGGGGGGAAGGGGTATAAAAATCCGATTTATTGCGTAACGTAATAAAAGAACGCTCTCTTACGTACCATTTTTGTATAAAAAAAACTTCCAAAATTGTAGGAAGACTTGTATGGGTGAACCAATAACACAGAATTGCATCCTTGGTCATAGGGACAACCCCCACAAAGTCTTATAAAAAATAACATAAAATAAAAATTGTCGAAATCGGACGATTTCGTAGAGAATTGCTCATGTTCACATTTTGTTTATGTTAATTGATTTGATGATTGCAAATGACCTCTTTTTCGATGTAAGTTTACTCATAAATATGTGAAAAACACATAGAAAGATGTAAATTTATACATTTTTAGAGGAACAACTTTTTCTGACAAAAAGTTTGTCAACATTCGTCGACGAAATATTTTCCATGTTTGTTTTCTTCTGTGGTAAAATAAAAATAAAAATAATAAAAGTGATGCTGTTTCTAACGTATTATTAGCATGCTTAAAAATCCCTTAGTGATAACAGTGATAAACTGAATTTAAAAAAAATGACAAGAGTAAGTTATTTCCACATTGCGTATGCTTTTTCAGTTTGTTATTGAGGAGTCAACCAAGATTTTTTTTTGATGTTTTAGATGTTTTCCTTTTATAAATAATACCTATATTTATACAAAAAACACAAAAAAAAACATTGTAATTTTCACAGATACGCGCCAGAAAATATGTGTTATTAGCATCTTTTTATGTGTGATATCGCTTTTTTCCTCATAAATTGAAGTAAAGTTACATCTTATAAGAGGTAATATTCAACCATAAAATTTTCAACCATTAAAATTTAAACTTGTTTAAATTGTTGAGGTAAACTTTTGTAATGTGCCCTAAATATTTATAAATTAAAATCGATATTTATCCAGATGTAACTACCCTAACAAACCTCTGCGATCAGCGTTAAATTAGGTTAAGTTCGTGCATGTCATATCATGTTCAACAAGTGTAAATATTTGTCTAGTGACGAACAAAACGACACCACGTAACACTAAATCCTGCCTAATGAGGCACGCAAGTTCCGTTTTAATCTAGCCATTATAGAACAAAGCCTTTTTTGAATAAATAATAAAAATTAAAATTCTTCTCCCCACACAATGAGGAGGAAGAAAAAAAAAATGAAATGCACTCAAACAAACAAACATCTGCGAAACAAGCGGGAAAGTGTGTGCAAACAGCGTCATTTATCTCTGCCGGGGATGTCCTAGCAAGAGAGAAAGCAAACGCAAGTGACTCACCCTAGATGATGCATCTTTCTCTTCCTGTTCAAAGGACAAAACTATTACTTGTGAGAAAAGTGTTCTTTTTTTGCAATTTTTACATTGTAAAGCATCACTTTTTTGCTGCACAGTTATGTCAACCAAAATTATGTTACTTCGAAACACAGAAAAAAAAACTATTTTTTTAGCAGAGATATTTGTTGTTGAAAAGCATAGTCAGTATTTTTATTAGCTTTCTACAGTGCACAATTTTCAAGTGCAACATTGTTTCCTCCTTAGGTGCTTTTTTTTCCTGGGAGAAGCAAAATGCACTTGCAACGCTCAACTTGTTTGTCCTTTCGTCTTTGCTACTTACTTACTTACTTTCAAGGCAAAAGACGAACAAGAAGAAGACGTTGTTGATGATGGCCGGCAAAGTTTCGTTCTGAATAAATAGAGCACTTTCGCCTCCCTCGCAGCCAATATCTATATTTACTTGACGGATTCTCCGACGACGACGGTGACGTTGGCGACAGAGTCTCTTTGGAGCAGGAATTACTGTCCCGTGGACAGTTTCCGTTCGTCTGGAAGTCTAAACTTATAGGAGTAATTTTGTCAAAAATTACGCGTGTGTATTTTTCACAGTTGGAATGAAAACTCTTGGCTCAACTATCGTTTCTAATGTAATCTTTGGGACGATCTCGATAATGACACAAAATGTGGTCTAATCAAAACAGGTTGATTACGTCCACCTTATTTGAGTAATTTTAAGCCTTTGATTTGAATCATTTCAATAATGTTTATAAATGTTTAGACATTTTGTATTTTTTATTGCTAAGCCGAACTATATTCATAATTTATTCATTAGACTTTTGTTGCAATTTTTGCCATGTTTAGAATTTTATCTCATCATTATTCGAAATTAAATTCTAAAAAAACGGAACCTTTTTTTTGTCAAGCAGCTTTTAAATTTAATGATGAATAATTTTCTATCTCAAATGTCCAAAGAACCTCCAGTGAACGGTCCCACCAACCAAGGGCAGTTACTAGCAGCCAGTATCGGTAGTAAGTGCACTTTACTTGCCACCACAACCCAGTATCGAGTTACTTTCCCGTTTAAACACAGAGTTTTTTTTCTTTCTCCATGCTTCCAGCATGATGTTCTTCTGTTTGCTCATTCGATTACTTTTTTTTGTGTTACTTCTCTGAGCTTTCCTGATGACGATGGTGGAAAAGTGTGGAAATTGAGGAAGGGCGAGGTTGTCGTTACTGCGGTGTGGAAGTTTAGTGGGAAACTGTTAAGCTATTTTGGCAGGAGAGGAAGTGACAGAGAAACATTTGCGTTCTTGTTTTTTTGCTGTTGATAATTTCCTGTCGACGCTGTGTTGTCGTTTCCAGTTAAGTAAGTGATTTGAGCTTTGTTCTGCAAGTCCAGGAACGCTTTGGATTGCGCCAACGGTATTTTAAAGCAGTAATTTTATATTTGAAATTGAATTTGAACTTAAATCAAAAAAGTTACAAACAATGCATTTGCATAAATCTAAAATTTTGCATTACAAAATCCTGTTAAAAAAACTACTTACATTAAAGAATAACAAACATCAACCAAACATTCCCAGTCAGCATTCAACACAGTCAAATGGCACTGCTGCAGTACGGCAAACGCAAATTTGTTTGACATGCTAATCAGGCAACGGAAAATGACTTTCCATGCTGTCCAAATGGAGTCCTGCGCTTCCGTCCAGCTACTGGCCGTAGCATGTGAATTATATTGTTGTGAGGCCACGTGCCACTGCCACCAGCAGTCCAAGGCAGTAACGATCTGTGGTTGGAGAACGGCAAATGGTCACACCGTTGATTGGGAGAAGAATAATCGATAGATTTTAATTCGAAATGTTTTTAAATTCTTAAAAAAAAACAATTAAAAATGTTTTCTTATTAAAATCCCTAATGTAAAATATATTTTTTTAATTATCACGCATAACTATCAATTGGTCTTGTATTATCTTGGAAAATTAATTTAATTTAATTTAGTTTCATCTTATTTATTTTTTTAAATTGTTTCATTAATTGTTAAAATGATGGCTTCCAGCAAAAAAAAGTCATGTATTAATGCCCTAATATTTTGTATGAGTTATGGAAAATTCAAAAAATACTTCTTCGTCTCCTTTAATTTACTTTGACTTATTAAATTAAAAACACTAAATTTCAATTTGGAAGCAATTTTTTCTTAAATAATTTTATCTATATTATGATATAAGGTAAATTATCTATTTTTAAAACTTTTCAAAGGTTAACCTCGATTTTAAAATTTTAAAATTATTTTTAATCTAAAGATAATGAAAATTTCAAAAGTTTCAATTTTTAACATTATGAAACAATAGTTTCCGAGATATCGTCTCTTGACAATTACAAGATAATTAGGTGACATACTCATTTTCATCGGTTTGAAGTCTTTGCGAGGCTAATTGCCTGATTGTAATCTCAGACTTTAAAAAAATATTTTTTCGGGGGTGATGTATTTTTTTTAAATTCATAAAAACGAAAAAACTCGAAAAAAATACCAAAAGTGGCTTTAAATTGAGAAAGTATTTTTCGATTGCAAATTGATTTTGCTTCAAAAATGATTTAAAAAATGTGTAAATTTTTTTATATTTTCTAAAAATTAATATTTTTTTAAGCATATCTCCTTAACTCTCTACCGCCGAAATTTTTTTTCGAAATTTTTTATTTTTCCTGTGTTCAGGAGGTCATTTTGAGCAACTTTTGTTCTACGAAAAACTTCACTTCTCTTGTTTTATGTTTTTCTTGTTTTATTTTTAGTATTTTAATTTTCATTTATCTTGTTTAGTTTATGTTTGTTTTTGGTAGTATTTGGCCTATTTAACACCTCCTATCATTTGCCTACATTTCGCCTATCTAATTTTTTCATGTTTTTACAGTCACTTTTTCAATTTTTCGCTTGTTTTTCACATTTATATTGTAAACAAATGCGTAGAGGCATAGTCTGGGACACTACAAAAATTACTGCATACTTATTTTTACTTAAAATATAGGAAATGTTAGTAAAAAACACAGCCAAAGTTGACCCCTAAAAAATGACATTTTTAAAAACATTGGCAAAGTCACATAAAACAAGTAAAACTTCCAACCCTAAAATTTTCTAAAATTTTAAGAGTTCTTCTTTCCAATGCATTTTAAAGATCAAAAATTGGTTGAAAAATGGATTTTTGGCGATTTTTCAGATCGAAGCCCATCTAAAGGCGGGGTTAGGTTGTAGAGGGTTAATCAGATTTTGCACCATCACGAACTATGGCTAAAAAGATGTATTATTCAGACCCCATATTAAAAAAAATGAATATTTAAAAATACGCATTTTGGGAATTCCACTTTTAATTATAAAAGCTAAATAAAAAAAGAAAAGATTTTTTTTGAACCTATTTTTTTACCGAAAAGTTCTAATCATAACCTACAACTTTGCCGAAGTCACTAAATCGATAGGAAAATCCCTTCTCAAGATACAGAATCTCATACATTTATGTACACATTTTGTATGACCAGCCCCTAAAATTGTATGAAGACTTGTATGGAAAAAAAACTTATGATGCAACATCGCTTCTATTGACATAAGGAATGCATGGATAAAGTTTCATCCAAATCAAAAAATACCAAGATTTTTTTTTTGCGATCGTGTCCAATTGTGGGAGGTTGGTCTTTTTTTTTAAATGAGAGCTAAGTCTTAAAAAAATCTCAATTTACATAATAAACTGTTCTAAGTTTCAAATAATTTAAGTAAAATCTTTTTAGATTAATGTCTTTGTTAATTGTGTTTTCTTCTTGTTTTTATTACTAGTTTCAGGTCAATTCTACACCCTACAATCATGATAATTTGCCTATTCGTTGTCTTTTAAAATAATTTTCCAGTAACTTTTTAGATTTTTCGAGTTTTTTTTTACATTTGTTGAAAATAAAATAATATTGTTTTATGTCGAATCAAAATGTTTTAAAACATTATCGGGCCCATTACAAAAAATAACTGCATATTTTGCATTATTTTGATATTAAAAGAAGGGGATATACGTTAAAAATACGGCCAAAGTTGCCCTAAGAAAACAAAATTCAAAGCGTTGGCAAAGTCACATGTAACAAGTAAAGTCATCAATCCAAAAATGTTTAACAAAAAAATAATAGTTTTACTTTTCAATGCTTTTCGAAAATTAAAAATTGTTCATTAAAACTATTTTGGGCAAACTTTTAGAAGAAATAGCCCATCTAGAGGTGGGGTTGGGTCCTTTTAAGATCACATATTAGGATCCTTCAAGATAGTGATTTCCAATTTGGAGTACCTAATTCGAACTAAATTGTTCATTTTTTTTATAGAAAATGAAGACTTCTTTTTCAGGATTAGTAAATTTTGAATATTCATGATAAAAAATGGTTAATTTATCAATGAATGCTAAATTCATCATGACAACATTTTTTTTCAGTAGAAAAAAAGGAAATTTTATTTGTATGACTCTTTTGTCCATTTAAAAATTAGCCCTATAATAATTTTATTGATTTCAGACCTTTTTTTAAATTAAATTCTTCCTTAGTAGCAATAGGTTTAAAATGATGCAAATTAAACTTTTTGGCAACATTTACATTAACGTTGATTTTCTTTATACGATGGATTTATTTGCTCATGAACAAAAATTATATATGATATTAGGATTCTACTTAAACAATATTCCGTAAAACATTACCTTTCAAATTGAAAAAAATGTGCCTTAAAACATTGATTAAATCGTACTTTTAAATCACCTTGCCTAGAAAACTCCAGCTCACGGTAGTATGCAAATTTCTCGCATCATTACAGAACTTGTCGGCGCTTCTAGGAAATTGAATCTATGCGTGCAAACAGCAGAAAATATCTGAAAAACTCCTCACCAAGAGGGAAACAGCAAAAAAAGGTAATTGAATGCGACAATCGATCTGCGAGCACGTCCAGAACGTAAACAGGAAGGCCCAAACTGTCAAATCGTGAATTGAGTCGTTTAATAAAAACGAACAGTTAGAGCCAACGGTTTTTTTTCTCACTCCTCTCCGGATACCGGTTAAGGAGCAAGGGTCATCCTCAAGCGCCGCCGTGGCAGAAATCGTGATATTTTCATCAATTAATTGACTGTATTTACGTTTTCTCATTTGATTTACTGCTCTCGTGGGAACACACTTGTGGTGTGGCTTTGGTCGATGTTTTTATTTATGATGAAAATCTTGCACTCGATGTTTGTGGTTTTATGCCTGACCCAGATATCGAGCGTATCCCTCAGTCAATGAATCTTCAATATCTCTCCCGATTGGTGCGGTGTGCTCACTGTTCTTCATGTATACGAGGAGCCCTCATCACCTCTAACCGAAATCGTTTGTGAACTTGCCGCTACTCCACAGTGAAATGCCCCTTCTGGTGGTAATAAATAATGTCATTCCAGGATTTAATCGACTTGTTCCAAGTGTCACGATTCACTTGTTTTTTTTTTTGTTTGTGATTATTATTGCTTACTTCGAGAGCTCAGCCAAAACTTTATCAAAAATCGATGAGAACTTTTCTGCCACCGCTGCCGGTTTGAACAACGACTGATGAAGAACAATAAAGGCGCGATAAAATTACAAAACAAATAAATTCAATGGCCAAAAGTCGCTCGCGGAAGCATCATCGACTTCATGAAATGAGTGGAACGCGAAGATCGGCACGTTTTGTGCACGCGGGTAGTGAGTGGTCGTAAAAGTTTCTTTTTTCTGAAATTATTGTAACAGGACTCGGACCTCTGTCTGGCGTGTACCACCCTCTAACGGTAGTGGGAATCCGTTTCTTGGGAATTTGTTGTCTGGTGACGTAATGAGCGATGGACGATGAAGGAAAAAAACGGAATCGACGTAACACCTTATAATGTGGCCCTCTTAAACCTTGCGGTTTCGTCAACGGATCCACAGGCGTGTATCGTTCTTTTTGCGACAAGACTCCGCCTCCCGGGTCTCCTAAGTGTGATTCGAACCGGCGACCTCTGGATTTTGAGTCCAGTGCGCGGTCCGATTGATCCACACAGGCAGACAAAGAGATCGAGGAATTTAATCTAAATCGATAGTTTTTGAAACTTAGAAACATTTGCTGTTTAATGTTTTTGCCTTCATTTTATACATAGATTTATTTTTATTGAAAGATAAACTTTATGGTATGAAATGGTATGAGAAGGATTTCGGCACTTATGAAACGTCTGTTGTAGTAAAATAGGACGTGTCACAAGATTGAACACAAAAACGATTTTTTGGTGTCTTCGCTAAAGTTGTAGGTAATGATAACGACTTTTCAGAAAAAGTCTTTATCATTGAAAATTAACTTTTCAATGAAAAATCAAATTTAAAAAATATCTCATGAAAGAAAGCTACGCTGCAATTTTTTGCCCAAGTTTACTACTGTTTTCTTTTTTAGACTTTGTTGAAAAATGTGTAAAAATTAGGTTTTTTTCAGTGTTAAATAATTTGCCTTCAATTTTCAATTAACGAAATCTCGAAAAATACGGAAAAAATGCAACTTTCGTGAAATTTCTTCTCTTATAAATTAAATGAAATAAAGCATTTACTGATTGAATAAGTGTCTTTTTTAAAGTTGCAGTTTTTTTTCATAAATTTATTTCATTCAAAAAAATGTAGCTGCTGATGAGAAAAAAAATAAAAAAAATTTCAATGGTCAAGCCATATTTTCTAAAACTAAGTAATTGGTGTTTTATTCATCATAACAGTTATCCTGCTATCTCCAATCTGCAAAAAAATGAATTTATTTAAAAATTATTTCCTTCTTTTAATTTTTCCAATCTGCTGTCCCTTCATTTGAAATCTGTTAAAAAAAATTAAAAAAAAGCCTTTATATTATTAAAAATGCCTGAATAATCGTTATACAATGTCTTATCAATATTTTTCAATCGATTTAACATGAACATTATTTTTTAAGCAGAAACTATTTTTTACACCCCTGATTTTTTGAAAGGAGATTTTAAAGTGGAAGTGGAGGAGAGGAAACAACAACTTAAAATAAAATACGCATTGGCCTTAAAATAAAAATAGAAAATAGAATAAAAATTAATATTTAAGACTGCCAATAGGGATTTCGGCGACCATTTGAAAATGTCAAAAATAAGTGTTTTTCAATCTTTCAAAAAGTTATTCTTGATTATAACAATTCAAAATTATTTTCATTTAAACGAGCAGAAAATTTTACTATATTTATTAATGTTATCATTTAAATTCCGAAAAGCCAAAAAAAAACTATTTTTTCCTGTCTCTTTGCATAGCCATATCCCAGCAACAAACGGGAGCATCTACAAAAATTAAAAAATCAAAATGTAGGAAGTTTTTCAGCACCACGAAATCATTATTATTTTTTAAATGGGCAATAATTAAAAAATCACCACTATTTTCAAAAAAGTTATTTAAAAATTGCTATAACATGAAAACAATGCATTTTATCAAAATTTCACTAAGGTACTTTCTGATTGCAAATTTTATTTTACATTTAAAAAAGAAGTCAAAATTTGTTTGAATGCATTTTTTGTTTTTGTTTTTTTTTTAATGTTCTGCCTGTTCTGGAATATTATGAAAAGATGACATTTCATGTCATCTATAATTAGGCCGTTGCAAATATTTTTCAAAGTTTATGTCAACCCCTTCAAAATCGGTCCGAGGGCAAAAAATCAGAAGGCATCAACATTTTAATGGAAATGGAAGTCTAATAAACTGAAAACAGTTTAAATTGCACTTTACTGCGCTCTTAATCATATACAGGGTGTTTGGGTTGAAAATATTTAGATTTTTGCTAAAATTTCGATGTACAGTTACGCAAAAAGTTTTTTTTCTCGAATATTTTTTTCGTCGATACTTAGATTTTTTGAACACTAATGATTCCAAAACAACTGCGCATGGTGTAAAATTTCGAAACACTTGCTCCATCAAGATGTTAATACCATGGCTTGTTAATAATTTTTACATTTTTTATTCCCCCTCGGCTTTGGTCAGAGTAAAGAAATAAAAAAGATTTTTTCAGCAAATCAATTCTAATCAACAAAATGTGATTAAAAAAAATCAGCAAAAATAAATTTGTGTGTCATTTTTTCAGTGCAGTCCTCATTTATACCTACAACTTTGCCGAAGTCACCAAATTTATCAAATGGTTCCTTCAAAAGCTACAGATTTTTTTATTTTCTGATTCCATTTTTTTATGGGCAGCTGCCAAATTTGTATGGAAAATGATATGGACAAACTCATGAAACAAAATGGCTGCTTTGGGCATATGAAAGGCACGCAAAAAGTTTCAGCCAGATTGAACCATTTCAAAAACTTTGATTTAAAATAAGCACATTTCGTAGAAATTTGCTCAAAAATCAAGTTTTTGTCACTCGGCCCTGATAAAATATATAATGAAAAACAAAATCAGTTTTGATTGTACAGAGTAAAAAAAATGCGTTGAAATATTCTAAATATTCTTGAAAAGATTACCATTGTGTGTGAATATCACTATAAAAACTCTGCAAGGATTTTATGTTTGAACTGGGGGTGGGTTTCACAATTTTCACCTTCTAAAGAGATTTTTATCCTTACCTAAACAAAATAAAGAAATAAACTTCATAACAATTTTGTAGCTTTTTTAAATTAAATTATTTCATGTTTATTCTTGATTATTCCTAAATCCTTCTACTAACCTCATTCTGACCTCGCTGGCCACCATCAGCACCGGCTTATCGGGACCTAGAATCGTGGCCGGAACCGTGTTGGACCACTCGTCAATGACCGTCCGCCACTGTTGGCTAGTTCGTCCTCCAGCCCCCGACTGTGGCGTCCTCTGCGGCCGGGGACAACCGTGCTGGTGCCTTTCGATGGCTTCATTCTGGAACGTTTTGGCCGAAGTTTGGACCAGGGTGGCAGCTAGGAGCAGAAACAGTGGCAGAACGGCCAAGTGTAGCCTTTGGCGTTTCATATTTTTTGCTGATTTTTTGTTTTCGCTGGAAAGGAACGGAAAAGAAAAATTTGATATTAAGAACATCTCGAGTGACAGCCCCCAACAACTAGGAAGTACTATGATCTGATAAGAATATGAACCGAAAGTGCCAACAAATGTGCGCACTGGCGTGTTTCACGTGGCCCTGGAAAGCGCCACGGGTATTTTCCCAGTGATCGGGTGACATTCGAGGAAATATTTGCAGAAAAATGGTTGTGATAGCGGGAACAATTTAAATAATAAAATTCAAATCACGACTCTAAATTATTAAAATCAAATTAAACTCAAAACCGAGAACAGTGTTATTTTACAAGTTTTTACGATTTATTTAGTCTACAGCAATTTTAATTCAAATCTGTTCTGAAAAACGATTCTTCCACAGTCGCCACAGCACAACCCTTTTATGACGCTGTCACACGCAAATTTGACACCCTGTATAAAGACATTTCCGTGTTTTTTGAATGGCGTTTGCGTTTGACGATTTGTTTGGGCTGTTTCGACTTGAATTTCAAAAACGCTTGGCATCGTCATCGTTCGGTGCCATGTGGCCCAACGTTTGGGGGAATAAAAATCCATTTGAGCCCTTATTTTTGCCGTATCAAATCAGGAAGACAAAACACGCGCTCGGTCGACATTTATATGCTCTGGCACTTGGGTTCTAACTGTCCCCACACACATGATATGGAGGCGCCTAGTGGGCCAGTCGGTTTGAAATATCACGCCAAACAGGCAGGCAGAGCGGTAGTGTATAAATAAAAATTGATGCGGATTTTTATTGGGTATGGCTTGGGATCTTGTTTTGGCTTGTTTTGATTAATTACTCATCGATCAATAGAATGAAGCCATTGCAGAAAACAAAGATTAAAAAAAAAATCTACGAAAATGTTAAACCTACCAAAAAATGCTAATGGCACCAGTTGATTGAATAGGAATACCTACAACATAAATATTTTGAAACTCCACTTGTTTTAAAGTTGATTGGACAGAAGTCATAAGTAGGACAAACTTAAGTTAAAAATATTGACAAGACTAATATTTGGCACTAGATATCTTTCCCGACGAGGTGAATTGCGGGGTGAATCGAAATTGAAAATCATTCGCATAAACGTTCAAATATTCGCCTAATTCCTCATCAATATTCCTTGACAATTTTTTTATTTTATTTTATTTGAATGACTTTATAATATTTTATTCTACATTTTATGACTAAACTAGAATTTCCCAAGAAAAAAAAATGTTTTGTCCAAAATATACATTTTTTGCTTTAAAGTTTAGGATGGCGCATAATTTGGTACAGGAGTCATACGTTTTACAAACAAAAATGAAAAAAAGTAAAATATTGTCAAACAAACTGTCAAAAATCATGTTAAGATATAAAATAAAATTTGCAGTTGAGACTTTACACTTTTTTTCGGCTGGTACTAATTTCAATTAAAGTTTTGTATCCCCCCTTTCAAAGTCGGTCTGAAAAATCTGGGGGCAAAACATTTTATTTTTCAAAAAACTTCAAAATTTCAATGAAAATTTAAGTGCAGTTAGCTGCAATCAATTGAAAATGCATTCCCTTGCGTTTAGAATCATTTTTAGCATGTTTGGGTCTATTAAAAAAATCAAAATTTTCGATGAACAGTACCGCTAATTTTTTTTGTTTTCATCAAATCTAACATTTTTTGAAAACTAATGATTGCAAAACATCTGAACTAGTGTAAATTACATTTTAAAACACTTGTTTCATTCAAATGTTTAGACTATGGCTTGTTTTTTGAATATTTATATTTTGTTATTTTGAGTTGAAAAAGGCTTATAATATGACACTGAGAAAAAGTCAGGCAAAATTTAAATGAAAACTGCTGGAATTCTTGTCATCTTTTTGAAAATAAACATTTTTTGAAAAAAAAATTTCACCCTGGTATACTCATAATTTAAAAACGGTACACTTTATCAAGAAAATTTTCATTTTCTTGAAAAAAAATCATTTTTAAACGCCAATTTAATTTTACATCTAATCATGAGTTTTGGAATTTTGGCTATGGCACTATTAAATTTTTTTCTAGCTTGAAAATTTAAATTTATTTCAAGGTACAAAATTTGAATACCAATCGAGAATAATTCTTCACTTTCTTTGATGAATTGCACTGTTTTCTGATTATAGGCAAAAATGTTCAGTTTTTTGCAATATAAAACTATTTAATTAAGAACAAACACCCCTGCAATTTTATTTTTTGATTTTTGATGGAAAAATTTACATTTTTCTAGACTCTAGAATTTATTGTGCTTCGGATTGCTGATATACAGTCTTTTTAAGTTTAAATTTTAGAAAGCAGAGTGAAATTTAAAAATGGACTTTATAAGTGCTCTAAGCTCATTTAAGTCATTAGTCTTGATTTTAACACCTTCCTATATTTTCATCGGAAAGAGCAGAAAATAGTTTGAATTGTTTCATTTTAAAAATTAAAGTTTTAAATTTTTAATTCAAGACATATATTTCAAAAAAGTCACAAATTCAAAATAATGACTTTTTATTTTGTTAGCCTTCATTAAAAAAATAAATATATATTTTTTAAGAGATGGGTAATTCTCTACCAACTCACACGAAATCGGGAAAAGTTGCCCCGACCCCTCTTCGTTTTGCGTGAAACTTTGTCCTAAGAGGTAACTTTTGTCCCTGATCACGAATTCGAGGTCCGTTTTTTGATATCTCGTGACGGAGGTGCGGTACGACCCCTTCCATTTTTGAACATGCGAAAAAAGAGGTGTTTTTCAATAATTTGCAGCCTGAAACGGTGATGAGATAGAAATTTGGTGTCAAAGGGACTTTTTTGTAAAATTAGACGCCCGATTTGATGGCGTACTCAGAATTCCGAAAAAACGTATTTTTCATCGAAAAAAACACTAAAAAAGTTTTAAAATTCTCCCATTTTCCGTTACTCGACTGTAAAAATTTTTGGAACATGTCATTTTATGGGAAATTTAATGTACTTTTCGAATCTACATTGTCCCAGGAGGGTCATTTTTTCATTTAGAACAAAATTTTTCATTTTAAAATTTCGTGTTTTTTCTAACTTTGCAGGGTTATTTTTTAGAGTGTAATAATGTTTTACAAAGTTGTAGAGCAGACAATTACAAAAATTTTGATATATAGACATAAGGGGTTTGCTTATAAACATCACAAGTTATCGCGATTTTACGAAAAAAAGTTTTGAAAAAGTTACTTTTTGCGTTTCTTTTTGTTTCGTTGTCCGTGTCTGTCGCGGGTGACCATAAACGGCCATGATCGATGACGACCAACTTTTTCAAAACTTTTTTTCGTAAAATCGCGATAACTCGTGATGTTTATCAGCAAACCCCTTATGTCTATATATCAAAAAATTTTTAATTGTCTGCTCTACAACTTTGTAGAACATTGTTACACTCCAAAAAATAACCCTGCAAAGTTAGAAAAAACACGAAATTTTAAAATGAAAAATTTTGTTCTAAATGAAAAAATGACCCTTCTGGGACAATGTAGATTCGAAAAGTACATTAAATTTCCCATAAAATGACATGTTCCAAAATTTTTTACAGTCGAGTAACGGAAAATGGGAGAATTTTTAAAACTTTTTTAGTGTTTTTTTCGATGAAAAATACGTTTTTCGGAATTCTGAGTACGCCATCAAATCGGGCGTCTAATTTTACATAAAAGTCCCTTTGACACCAAATTTCTATCTCATCACCGTTTCAGGCTGCAAATTATTGAAAAACACCTCTTTTTTCGCATGTTCAAAAATGGAAGGGGTCGTACCGCCCCTCCGTCACGAGATATCAAAAAACGGACCTCGGATTCGTGATCAGGGACAAAAGTTACCCCTTAGGACAAAGTTTCACGCAAATCGAAGAGGGGTCGGGGCAACTGCTGTGTGAGTTGGCGGAGAATTACCCAGATCAGTTTTATTTTGAGACCTTTTTGAGACATTGAGACCAATAACAGCTGAGATATTTTCCTTAGAAAATGGACGGCTGTATACTTTAAAAACTTCAATTTTAAATTTCAATTTTGTTTCTTTTCCTTTTATTCGATGTTTCTCAGCAACCAGAGGTTTAATCTTAAATGATTGATACTATTTTTTAAAATAGTTTTTTTTTATCTCGAAAACAGCGCTTTTTATACAAATTTCAATAACATTTCAATTTTCTTTTTTGAAAAACACGTTTAAAAAAAATCATTAACTGTTGCTAATATTTTCCAATATTTTGCCCCCCTTCAAAACCGGCCCAAAAAATCAAGACAAAACATATTTTTCACCAAACTTCAAAATTTTGAGTAAATTCTGAGTGCAATCAGCTACAATCAATTTAAAATACATTCCTCTGTGTTTTTAATAATTTTTAACATGTTTTAGTTCGCTTGAAAGTATATTAAGTTTGAGTTTTGAGTACAGTACCGCAAAAAGGTCAGTGAAGAAATTAGTTTTTTTGTAATCTTAGATTATTTTAAAAACAAATGATTGCAAACCCACTGTACTGATGTATAATTAATTTTCAAAGCATTTTGTCATTAAAATGTTTAAATTTTAAGTTGCAATTTTTTATATTATTATATATTTTTAACTATTCTCATCTATACCTTCAACTTTTTGGAATACACTAAATCGATTTAGGTGAAAAATGTGGGCATTTCAAAATGTAGTTTGCAGAGGCTATATGCTTTATAAAATATGTTTGAATTGCATTGAAAAAAAAGGAGATTTTATTTTCGATTTAAAACAATTTCTTTTGTAAACAAAAAACTTTGCCGAATTGATTATAAAAAGCTGCCAAAAATACATTTTCAACATATTTTCGATTCTTCAAAAACACTTCCGGGTTGGACCTGCCAATTTTCAGCAATGTTTTTAAAAATTACAGTTTCAGGTGTCAACTTTAAATATGTAAGAGTATCCGGTCATGTGGTATAAAATAAGGCAAAAATAAAAATAAAACTAATAAAAAATGGGCTTCGAAGTTTGATAAAATCATTAAATTATAAATTGATTAAAAGAAACAATATTCAGAATGTTATTAAAAAATGCAAAATAGTAGTACTATTATAGTACATTTCTCCTCAAAAATACAGTAAATCACCCTACAATTAATACCAACTTTTCTTAGCATGATCGAAACATGATCGCATCGCACATTTACTCACTTGTTTAATGTTTTGCTCCCCGAGGGCAGTGCAAATCGAGAATCAATTCCACCACACACTAATGTCGCCGTCGTCTCGGTCTCCTTCGTCTTTCCGTCCCCTCAGCGGTGAATCGATTAATCACTCGACAATTAATCGCACACACAAATCGGTCGTGCACCGCGGCGAAGAAAATTACCGCGCGCAATCTCACTTTCCCGCGTGTGTGTGTGTGACACTTTTAGTTTTCCTCGCGAGCCGACGGCAGTTCGCACGTTCGCAAATTAGGCGAATCCTTCTGCTGCCGTCTCTCCATCGTCGTCGTCGTCGTTTTCACCAACATCACCGTCCTCATCAGAGTGTCATGTGCTTTTGCAGCACTGGTCGGTTTTATTACTCGCACACTGCACTTGCATCGCGGGCGCGAGCACAATTTGACGGATTTGACAGTTTTTCCTCCGCGTCTTCTTCTTCCGTCTTGATCACATGCCAGCAAACATCAGCCACTATTACATGGTTCGGTTAAACGCGGAGCTACAGACGCTAGTAGTGAGCTGGGGATAATTATGATGATTAATTACCAAACTAGACCTGCTCGGGGAAAAGGTTCAGGATAGTTTAGGCCGTAATTTGTGTAGTACTTGATATAGATTAATTACGAATTATGTTTCGCAAGTAACAGTGTGACATTACTTGAAATTAGCTTGATAAACATGTTTTCATCCGATTTTTATTTTATTTTTAAAACAAGTATCGAAGGACGCAACGAAACCATTCATGGAAAACCGTCCGAAAATAATACCAGTTCCTTGAAATTTCCAGAGATAATTTTGCTTATATCCTAATCGTGTCACAGTTGGAGCTTTTGGAGGAACTGCTCTACTGAAAATGTTATAATTAGAGAAAAAAAAATCCAAGGTCAATTTGATTGTCAACGTCATTTGTGTATGAGTGTGTTTCAATGTTTCATAGACGTTCAAAGCATACAATTTTGAATGAAATGTCATGACATTATAATAAACAATATCAATGTTTTAAATTAAATAGTAAACAGATCGTAATTTTACAGAATCCTTTTAAACTTGTTTCAAAAGTAACTGGCATAAACCATGAAAAAAATTATGATAGGCTATAAATATTGATTTCGATACTTTTTATTTATTTCCTCAATTACTTGTTTTTTTGTCATATTTTGTTCCTTTAAGTCCCATTTTTAATGCGGTAAATATTATTTCATTTTAGTACAGCCCAGACTCAATTATCTGAAGGCCCTGGCAAAATTTCAACTCGGATAATCATAACTTCGGATAGTCGAATCAGATTTGTTTTGTCATTATTTTATTTATGATTGTCGAGGTTAAGTATGACCCCTAAACTACTCAAAAGTGATTAAGATTTTTTAAATCCAAGATGGCGGCCAGATTGGCTGTGATGAAATATTGAAAAAATGATTTTTTTTCATTCAATTGGCAATCAATCATCTAAATTTGATGTTAAAAATAAGAAAATAAAAAAATGCGCCAAAATTTTTTTTTCCTAATTTGATTATCCGAAGTTCCATACAAACCTTCGGAGAAGGACATTCGATTTTTTTTTTCAGCAGCATAATTTCGGGAGGATGTTTGGGACCCCAAATGGGACTTTAAAAAATATGTTTCCTATTGAATCTATCATATTTTCTAATTATTCATTCATCCCCATTCCATTCCATTTCCATGCTGAAATTTTTATGCGCCATTCTCATATGTCTATTTTTATTTTTGATCTAAGTTGAGAATTGTTTACTGTAGCATAAAAAGTAGTTTTTCTCGCATAAGGGTTTATACTTCTAGAAAATAATCATGGCACTTGCCCGGTTTTAAAATATTCCTTTTTTGTAATTTTGTTATGTATAAGGGGTTAAGATATTTTATTTTACTTTTTTACTATACATTAATTCAATTTAAGAATATTAAATAAAAAAATTGTTGACACTTAATTTTCCAAAATATGTTTTGCGGTTTTTGAACATATATAAAAAAAAACAACATAAAAGTGCTCATAACTTGAGCACGGAGAATTTGATCAAAAAATGCTCGGACCCGAATGACTCTTGAGTTAAGTGGTCCTTAAAGGCAAATAAATAAATAAAAAATCAAAAAATGTGTGGTCTCATTTTCGATTGCAAATTTGATTTTGAATTTAGAAATGAATTTAAAATTCTGGTTTGACATGGGCCATATTATCTTTTTTTGCAAAAACATTTTTTTTCAAAAGATTATTGCTTGGAGCCGGATTTTGCATCATCTTAAACTCTGTTGCAAAAAAAGACCTTTTTAGTTCCCCTAGACATATAAAAAAATCTCGAATGTTTAAGAATTTCAGTAATCCAACTGTCAGTGGATGCGAAAAAAGTGTAATAAAAAAAACGGAAATTTTGGTGTACCCATTTTTCACAGTACTAAACATAACCTACAACTTTGGCGAAGATACGAAATCGATCAAAAATGCCTTCTCAAAATACAAATTTTCGAAAATTCTCATACCAAATTTGTTTGACCGGTCGCAAAATTAAATTTAAATAATTAAAGTTTTTAATTCAATTCAATTAATCGCCAATATTGATTGTGAAATGTAAAGAATTTTTGTAAAGTCATTATTTGGTCAATATGGATAATTTTTCGCAATATTTCCACAAACTCTAAGTGTCATTTGAACACGTGTGTTGCAAATTTTAAATACAACTTTAGCAATCAAAAATCATTCTACCGAAGAAGTTTTAACAATCAAATGTATAATAATGTTCAAAATTTTTTTACGGCGCTCATGTTCCTAAAAAAAGTGTAAAGGTATTTCACTGTTTGAATTTCAACTGATATTTATGTAATTTTCAAATTAAATAAATTCTTAATAAATGTCAAGATTGACTTGAAAATAATAACACTTTATCTATCTAACATACACAACATCATATTGAACGATGTTTGTTTTTGTCCAACCCAAATTCATTTCACTTTTTAAAATGCCAATATCAAAATTCTTTGAAACACCTCTTCTTCTTTTCAGAATAAGTCTTAAACTGTCATTAAACATATTCCATCCTCAAAACAAAATCTCAGCTGACGTCCCTGACAAGTGATTTGCGGCAATTATTCGCCAACATGATTGCACCCAGATCAGCTTCTCCTAATCCGTAACAGACCACACATCCCCCAAAAATTCGAAAGCCGGTCACGATTAGCCGATTTGCCGCGCGCTATCTATTTTAATTACGCCGAATCGTAAACACACACACAGCACAACACACATCACTTCACATCGCCACGGCACATGATCTTCTTCGCACGCATTTTCCCCGTATGCATTTTCCGGCCGGTTTTCCGAATGTTATGTTTTTCCTTGTTTTCTTCGCCGGTTTGACTGCCGGCTATGCGCCGCCCCGCGCGTGAAATTCAACGCGTGCCGACGCGCTCTCAAGACGACACACAACACAACGTCAAAGGTCAACCTGTCACAGCCACAGCTGATTCACCAGAACTCGCGGTCGGCAACGGTTCCCCGCTCAAAAGGCAGCATGACTAACTCCACATGCATGCGTGGTCGTCACCACGTGTCGTCTACCCGCGACTTGGATATCCTTGCTGCAAGTGCACACAAAATCTCGCGAAGCTTGTCCTTAACGCAAGTGGTGGTGGTACCTTAAGCAAGCTGCGAGCCAACTCGAAGGGCTCGTCGCAATTCACGTCTTGCCGGCGCGGCGTCCGAAGATAAACTAATTCCTACTGTAGCATAAATATGTCTCGATGGTGGCCACCACATCGCTACCGACCGACCGTCGTCGTTCAGTTCGAAGAAGACGAGAATCAACGAGTAGGGACATCAGCCAGCGAGTGGATATGTTGTTGTGTTGCAGGCTGTCGAAGAGCCGGTTCGTGCAACATGTCGCGCGACGAAAAGGGTGTCGCGTCGGTGTGGTGCATCCTGAGTGGCATTTTTATGCATTTTTGTCGTACCGCGGCAATTGAGGGTGGTGTGCAGCATAGAATTATGCGAAGGTATGCCGGGCATGTGTGTGTGTGTGTGCGTGTTTGTGTTGTGTTATTGATCGCGGAGATTGTTGTCCTCTGAATCGATGATCGGTGGGGCTATACCTAATAATTGTTGACATTATATTGCGCAAATTTGCATACTTGTTTGCTTTATCTTTCTTTTTTCTTGAATAAAACGACAGCGTTTTAAATGCATTGATATCACGAGATAGAATTAATGCGATGGGTAGAATTTCTGACTTGAATATTGAAAAATCAAAACAAACCGATTCTATAAAAAAAAATATGTTTTTTACAATTTTAAATTTTAAGACAGAATTTTTGAAATTACTACTAATATTTCAAACGGTCTTAAATTGTGTCATTGGGCCTTCTGAAATGTTAGACGTGATTTTAAAATTCGAAAACATCATATGAATAATAAATCTAAGTTTTGAATCACTTTTGAATCTTAAAACTCTAAAAATATATTTTGAATAAATGACTTAAAATCCAGATAAACAAAAATGATTTGTGGACAATAAAGGACAATTAAATGAATATTTGGAAAAAGTGTATCAATTTGTTAAACCAATGCAACCACTACAGATCAATAATAATAATAAAAAATATTTTTTTGCAATTTCGTCGTGAAACTTCTTTCTGTCATGCGCGAGCTACGAAACGGCCTGCTTTTCTCGACCAAAAATAACAGAATGGGAAATAATACCGTTTAATAAGTGCGGAAAAGTTGATCTTTTCAACACTTGTATCGAAAAGTAAAATTTCTAATATCTGTGTTTGTTTTGAACGGTAAATTAACACATGAACACATGAATGTTTGACATAAAGTTCAATTCAAAAAGGGTTTTTAGGAATTGCAAAAAATGTTGCAAAACTTGATTATTTTTCAGCAAAATATCCTTATTTATGACTCGTGCTAAAAAAATCCTCTTTTTGCAACTGGTTGCATAAACTACCATTGAAAAAAACTGGCTATTCAAATAAACTATTAAAAATCAAATAAAAAAAAATGTTGTTTCAAACTCATGCCAATTTTTAAAATGCCTTCTTTATTTTTTGAAAATTGACTGTGGCCGATGCTAATATTTTTTTCAGTTTATGTCAGTTGACTCTTGCCAAAGTCGAAGAGGAGTGGAGAACAAAAAAAATAGTAAAAATGAAATTACATGCCATGTTTTCAATATTTGAATGAAAAAGGGTAGTACACGGATTAGTCAATTTAGATTGCACTTATATATTCTTTAAAACTTTGAACCATTTTATCAAGATTATTATTTTTGGTTTATAACGTTGTTTCAATCTAATCTAATCTAACCCTATCGTAGCCAGTCTTTCGAGGGCATCCTGGAAAATGCCTTAGGCTGATTAACGCCTAGCATCCTCTTGTCATTACTAACATTTGCATTGCCCCATTGCATTAGATTGCTTCGAAACATCACAAACGTTAAAGCGACCAGGCCAACTGTGTAAAGTTAACCGCAAAGATGATTCGTTGAATTGGATTGAGTTTGTACACGAATGTTCAAACAGCAACACATTTCTGAATCAACAGGAGAGGAAGAATCGTGGGGATCCCCCGCTCACGTTCCTGTTTGATTTGGCAATTTATCGTTGGGAGCACCATGCTTAAAAGTTTTGGTGCTCCGGGACCCTCTAGGACGGGACACTGTAATTCCAATTGGTTGATAACGTTGTTTCAAAACGTATTCTATCTTACCCTTTTTAAAAACGAAAATTTAATTGTTCAATAACTGATATATGTACCTCCGAAGTTTGTGGTGATTTGTCATTAAGTTTTTTTTTCGTTAGAAATTACCAAGTGATTTCTAAAGGGAATTTCGGACAAATTTATTCAAGATTGGCTTTAAAACGTTGTGCAAAGAAAATACATAATCTTTCATCATAATTGAGTAGATTTAATGTTGATTTTTTTTTATTTAATTTTAAATTGTTGATATTACTCCAAAGATAATTTATGAACTTATTGATTTTTTTACAAATTTGTTTTTCTGAGAGGGATTTCGGACCAATATTGTCAAGATCATTATTTTGGTTTCAACATCTGGGGCAAATCCGGACAGCTGTTTCACCATCTTTTTGCACATATTTTTTTGAATATTTAATTGGGCTGTTTTTTTGTTTTTTTATTTACACTGTAGTTATGATATAACTCAGTTTTTTTATTACCTTCGGTATGCCCCCTTTTGAATTAAGCTGGGTTATGCTTTTTAAACAACTTTTCAAATATGATTAAAAATTAATGTTTGACGATTTGTTAGATTTAAGCTCGTCTAGAAGCGTGATTGAGTTGCATTTTAAATTTAAAATTAAATTTGTCTTTTCATTTTATTTTTTTTTAATTAACTATAATTTTAATCATATTTCCTTTTTCTTATTTAGTCGTATAAGTTTCCGGAAATTTTTCATTCCAAAAAACTAATAAATAGTTCTTTTTAAATTTACTCAAAATTTTAATCAAATTGCATTTTTTTTTATTTTTGAACCATATAACTTCCTGGACAACTAGAAAACATAAATGGATGTTTTGCAAACTTTTGGTTTCACCACAGAAATATAACGACGAAAAATCTATTTTTCACAGATAACATTTTATTTCTATGTTTTTGTCCTTCCTTCTTCCAAAATATTTAAAACAATAAGAGTTCTAAAAAATTGGCAAAAATGGAAATTTTATTAAATAAAACTTGTCAAATCAATAGAAGACTATTCCGAATACATTGTACAACACTTATTCACGCACTTTAAATTAAATTAAGGCTTTCCAATTTTTTAACAACTTTTTTTTGGACCACAGACTGGTACAAAAAGTAAAAATATATCTGTGTATTTTTTCATAAATTCATTGATATTTTGCAAGTTTTTGATAGAAACATAACTGTAACGATGTTATTAAACATTTTGTGAAAGGTACCTTTTGTTATTTTTTTTTTTGTAAATCATGCTTGACATTTGAATATTTTTACCAAATGTGTCTAACTTATTTAAATTTAACTCACACAGTTTCACAGAATAATCGTTTTTGAAAATAGTTCTTTTTGGAAATATTATTATTATAAAAAATGACATCAGTTTTTTCCGGTATTTTCAAAAATATTTTTTTTAATTTAGAGGAAAAGGAAATATTTGACTGCTTAAATATAATGTGGAAGGAAGGGAAGAGTTTTATTATTTTTAAATATATTTACTTTTTAAGATAATTTTAAGTCAGTTGTTATAGTTTTCAAATGTATTTTGTTTGCAAAATGTTGGAAAAAACATCTACCATAAAGGTCTAAGGAAGTGATTTTTTGAGGATCGTAAAAAAATATTAAAATTTGTTATACCTATGAAGCGTGCAGCCGGCTAAGTCCAAGGCACTTCGACTGGATATTTCGGATCAAACACTTTCACTCTCTTTCACTGTCTCATTTACTGACTGCCTTTATTTGATTTCAGCTTGGGTTTTTATACTAAATCTAGTTATTTATTTAATTATTTAATATCTTATATTTTTACCCCCACTCTAGTTTTTGATGTTGCATAATATATCCGTCCTTTTTGGTTTCACTCCAAAAATTCTTCCTCTAACTTATATAATATATTTTTGTCTCATTTACAACCCCCACTCCAACCTGTATTTTTCTTGATATAATGAAAAGTTTCCTTAATTCCCAGAATTCTACAATATATAACTCTCTTTTTTTCTTATTTTATTTATTTTTCCCCCCACTCTAAAAATCCTTCCAAGTTATACATAATATCCTGGCCTATTTTATTTCTCTCACTCTTAAAATCCTAATATAAATGTTCTATTTCTTTCCACCGCGCTCTAATTCTCAGATTTTTCTCAGAAATTAGTCGCAGTCCTTTTATGACTTAACCCATAGATAATGTAATCTTTATTTATTTTCCAGTCGTGCCTGTCCTTTTTTCACAGATATTGTTATTTGTTTGTTTCTCGTCGGGCACCTTTCTGCGCGTGCCACTTAAGTGGGTCATAAAAGTGTTGTCGGGTTTTCCCGTCCTACGCTCCTAATTGATTTTTATTTGTCTTCCTTTTTCTTACAACTCTCCTGATTCGCCTTTTTCCTAATATTTTCGTTTTTAACAGAGAAAATCTACTGTGAATTTTTCTGGTAAGGCGAGGGTCGCTTCATATCCCCACACTTACGAGCTAGATGTTCGTCTGCTAAAGACGATCATCTACTGTCAGCTATATGTTGGAAATTGGTTAGACTTAATATTTAACTTAATTTTGATTGTTATTACAATTGATTCTGTTCGATGATGATGATTATTAATTGATGATCTCGCTGATGTTGTGGCTGATGAAAAAACTATCAACCTTGATGTTGATGTTGTGGCTGATGAAAAAACTATCAACCTTGATGTTGATGTTGTGGCTGATGAAAAAACTATCAACCTTGATGTTGATGTTGTGGCTGATGACGTTCCTCCGTGTTGAAAAAACAAATTATATTGTTGTCATATCCACTCTTCAATATCAATCTTACGGTTTAAAATAATCAAGTCATTGCTTGGTTTTCAGTGAAAATGATTCTTGCCAACTTAATCTGATACCATTCTGTCTATGTCGTTTCTTTTCCAGCATATTTGAAGAAATTGTGTGGAGATTTGCGTCAATCCTTTATGTGTGAATACACTGTGCTATCCATTCAGTTGTTTTTAATTTGTAGCGAATTGCAGTTCCATTCATTTGTTTTGATCAGCATTAAAATGTGATTATGCGGTTTCATCCAATTGTAACGAGTAGCGATTGTATAGTATCCAATTGTTTTGATCTATATCTGATGTTCAGATCATGTTTCATCCTTCGTCTCATGAGTTAATCGTTCATAAAGTATTCGGTTCCATTCACATTTATTTTGATTGAACAGATATATCTTTCCTCCACACAAAGTTATTGCTGCACTGCTGCCATCGATTTTTCAATTATCAGATTATCAATCCATTTGAATCAAGTTTCACCTTTCACCTCACAAATCCTATCATACCTCAACCGTTTTCGATTAATTGTTAGAGCTCGAGGAACTTCTGCGATGCTTGTTGATCTTGATGTCCCATTGGTGAACTCCGGAATCTTAATTTAATAAGTGTAGTGTTTGTGTATGTGGGTTTATAATTTAACGTGTATTTGTTTTTTTTTTTTCACTTAATTTTAAAACATTTTACGATCTTTTAAATTGTATTGTTGCATTGTATTGATTTTTCTTATCATTATTATTATTATTAATTACTATGCCCAGTTGAATATTTTACCTTTTTTTAAATGTGTAAAGTAAATCTTCCCCAGTTCCTGATGGGAATACCCGTGAAGAGTATCGGAGCCGGCATTTACAAAGCGGATTCAGTGGCAGTTTTTCACTCAACTAATGTTAACATGGCGACCTATGATGTCGTGATAAGGTCCAGTTTGTGACGATACACTACCTTCCCTTTACTAAGCAATCGAATCCAGAAGGGAAAAGATCACCAGTTGTGTTGGTCCGAGCCGGGATTTGAACCCCGATCTACCGCTTACGAGGCTCGGTCATTAATGTGCTATAATATATATTCCTTTCTTGTCATGGCTAAAAAAAATAAAAAAAATAATTATTATTACAAGGAGAGTAGCCTACCTAAGATTTCGCTTGCGGAATCATCCTCCTCTCTCTCTTTTTATGCTGGAAATAGGTCGTTAACGCTGGTTTTTGTATATTTACTAATTATTCTGGAACTACCTTCTATATAATAAAAAAAATATGAAAATTATAATTTTGTTTGTGGATATGTCGAACCATTTATCATACTTAAAACATTCTTTTACACATTTATTCTGGTCTGCAGTACCTTGTCCATAATACACACTCATTCATTCATTGATTCATTCAGTTCGCATCTCATTTTTGTTATTTTTTTTTTTATATATTTTTTTTTAATTTGATTTTCTTGAGCTCTTTTTTATGTTATCCTATTACGGCGCCAAATAATTTATTTTTAATTTTAATTACTTGAACGATAATTATATAAGTTCCTAGGAAAAATGATGATATTTCCGAAAATATTGAAATTCCTTTCATAATCGCTTTCAATAGTCTTATTAATTCATGATCCATTATTGGCGATGCTAATAAGGAATCGAATTTAAACCCTTGGTGACTGGGATTTTGCCCTGCCAAGGTTCTATACATTATCGTTGCTGCAATTCTGCCAGCGTTTTGTCCGAAAATCATGTTTCTCATTTTGTTTATACTTTCAGGATTATAAATGCCAGTTTCTATCAAATTTGGAATTGCTTCATAATTCCAATCTGTTACTAAGTCAGAAGTTAGTATAATTGGATTGTATGTTTCTCTTAATCTACTATCTACAGTGTACCAACGACCTCCTAAAACATATTTTACCGGTAATAACGGACTACAATCTATTTCGGTTCCCTTGTCTTGAATATGTCATGTATTTTCATTAATTTCATTCACACTTTAATATAATATCTTGTACTTTTCCATAGTTATTAGAGTGCACTCTTTTTTTTTCTTTGAATATTTGTTTTTTTTTTATACCACGTGGATTTTCAAAATTGTTAATTCATGCTATTATTCCATGCATTTAGTTTACATTTCTGTGATTTGATTAGTAAATAGCATTTATATTTATTAATGTTTTAGTTTAGTTAAGGCGCTTCAAATACTTTCCTCTAATGTTTTAATCGCATGCAATCTATGACTATTTTAATCATTATAAGTTTAGCTATTTCTATGTTAATTATGATTCATGCATCCATATTAACTTATAACATTTATTTATCTATTTTAGTCATTAAACTTTTTCAACCTATTATTATGAATCTTCTCTAATTTATTACCATTTTTAATTACTGTTGTTTGCTCACTTGGCAAATCCACCACTTCATAAGGACCTCTCCATAAGCTTTGTAATTTTTTTCCGACACCTGATGGAATAGTTTCAACTATAACTAGATCTCCATACCAGGGTTGCCATTCTCTCGCATTTTTGTCATAAATTTCTTTTCTTTTGTGTTTTGAAGCCAATACATTTTGTACAGCTTTGTCGTGAATATTTTTAAAATTTACTTTCATCTCTGTAACATAATCATCGTAATTTAGTTCTGTCTCCGTAACATTGTAGACTGAATTCGGAATTCTAGCTTGTCTACCATATAATAATTCAAAAGGTGAATATCCAGTAGATGAGTTTACTGTGGTATTAAATTGAAACGTGAAAAATGGTAATAACTGATCCCATGTTTGAGGATTTCCTGCAATGTAATTTCGTAAGAACGTTTTAAGTTCTCTATTTGAACGTTCAACTAAATTTGCCTGTGGATGATAGGCACTTGTATTAATTTTCTTGATTTTTAATATTTTGCAAGTATGTTTTAATAAATTACTCATAAAATTAGCTCCTTGGTCTGTTACGACTTCTGCTGGAGCACCAAATCGACAAATGAAATGCTCTACAAAAGCTCTTGCCACTGTCGTGCTTTCTTGATCCGGTAAAGGAGCAACTACTAAAAATCTCGTAAGATCGTCTTGAATGACTAATCCATACCGATTATTGTCTTCGGATATAGTTAAAATTACTATATCCATATAAATTTTCTGAAAAGGTTCTGTCGATGTTGTCGTAATTTTCATTGGAATTTTGTGTTTTGGCCAAATTTTATTTTTTTGACATAATTCACATTGCTTTACATAATTTTCAACTTCTCGACGCACATTATCCCATGTGAAAAGAGGACTAATACGTTGAAGCATTCTTCTTCCACCTACATGACCTCCTAATGGTGAATCATGAAATTCTTTTAACACCGTATCTCTGTCTTCCATTTTAACAAACATTCTAGTGTCATTTGATGCATATAATGTGAATATTTTGTTATATTTTCCAGCTATAAATCTTAAAATGTTTACATCTGGATTGTGTTGCAAATTTCTAAACGAAACAATTTGTATGTTTCGAACTGATTTTATGAAAACAGGACAATTTTCAAAACTTTTTACTAATCCATTGAAAAGTTCTTCAATGTTTGTTACTGATTTAACTGAGCCATTGATAATTAAACCATACATTTTGTGTTCCGGAATGGATAAAATATTATCATACAAGTAATCTTTCATACCATGTGGTAGGTCAACTAATTGAGATAATTCTTTAAATGCTGTTTTACTATTTAGTATTACGAATGTGGCATCTGCATCACTTTCGTTTAGCATTGTTTTTGTAAATTTAAGTAATTTAAAATCAATTTCATCCTTATTTTGAGCATCGAAGAAGTCGTCCAAAGAATACTTTTTCCATGAATCATCTTCCTTTTCATTTCCAATATCGATTGTTTGTAATACGTCGATAGTTTCATTTAAATCCTCTTCATTTTGCGAGATATCATTTGTTATATCTATGTTGATATCATCTATAATTAGATTTTTCGAATTTCCAATTTGGTTTGATGAATCCTTTTGTTGACGTTTCTGTTGTCTGGTCACGACAGCAATTAAATTATTTTCTGAATTAATTTCCTCAACATCTTCATGTTTAATGCGAGAAAGAAAATCTGCAACAACATTTTCTTTGCCTTGTTTGTATCTAATGTCACACCCAATTCCTTGAATTTTTAATCTTAATTTTGAAAGAGTTGGTGAGGTTTCTTTTAATCTCCAAATTGCAATTAATGGTCTATGGTCAGTATAGACAATAAACTGTTGATTAAAAATATAGTGTTTAAAATACTCAATAGCCCATACAATAGCAAGTAATTCTTTTTCAATTGTATAATATTTCTTTTCAGAAATACTTAATGCTCTACTGGCGTATGCAATTGGATTGTCATTTGTTTTGGCATTTGATAATACTGCCCCTACAGCATAATCACTAGCATCTGTAGTAATCACAAATGTATCATTATAATTTGGACAAACTAAAATTGGTTCTGTCATCAAGCATTGTTTTAAATCATGAAATGCTTTTTCACAATCCTCTGACCATTTGAATTTGACATCCTTTTTTAGTAAATTATTTAAATGTTTTCGTTTATCTGCCATATTTGGTATGAATTTTCCGTAAAAGTTAACTGTTCCAAGAAATGAACGAACATCTTTTATGTTTTGAGGACGTTTTAAATTTTTAATAATATTTATATTATCTTCCGTTGGTCTAATTCCATGTTTGTCAATAGTATGACCCAAATATTTAATTTGTGTCTTCAAAATGCTACATTTGGACGGCTCCACTTTCAAATTATGACGACTTAAAGCATTTAAAATTTTGAACAGATTATCGTTATGTTCTTTTATGGTATTTCCAAATATAATAATGTCATCCAGATAGACAAAAGCCTTCACTGGTTGAATTTCAAAAAGAATAATATTCATTAGCTTTTGAAAAGTTGCCGGACTGTTTTTGAGACCCATAGGCATTCTTAAAAATTCATAATGTCCCTTCCAAGTAGAAAATGCAGTTTTAGCCGCATCTTTTGGATGAATGAGTATTTGATAAAATCCTGATTTTAAATCAATCGAAGAAAAATATTGAGCATCACCAATGTTATCCAGAATCTCGTTTATTAATGGAATCGGAAAAACAAATGGTTTCGTTATAAGATTTAATGCTCTAAAATCAACCACGATTCTGTATTTTTTCTTGCCATCAGCTCCCACTTTCTTCGGGATGCACAGTACAGGAGCATTCCAAGGACTTTTGCTAGGTTGAATAATTCCTAATTTAAGCATTTCTTCGATCTGTTCGTCAATATGAGTTTTCGTAGATTCTGGCATTCTATATTGCCGTTTATTAATTGGTATGTTTGTTGTTGTTTCGATTTCGTGAATTGCTGCATTTGTAAAAGTCAATTCATCGCCCTCGAGGAAAAATAATTTATTGAATTTTCGAATCATGAAAACTATGGCGTCATGATTTTCATTATTTAGATGTTTTAAATTAATTGTTTCTAAAAGTTTTTTTTTAATCTTTCTTCGCCGCATACATATTTGAACTTTTTATATTCAATGACGTCACAATCTTTGTCAATATCCAAGTTTAATTCCTTGGGAATGCATAATTCATCATCAAAATTACTTTGAGGTGAATTATGTATTTCATACGTTAGAGCATTATTTTCACAATAAGCTATAATATTTGCGTTTTCTTCATTCCCGTCATTTTCATCGTCACTTGAAGTAGATATCTCTTCACAATTAATATCTGCAAGATTCTCCTCATTTTTGTTATAATGATTATTAAAATATAATCTTGGTTTTTGTAAAACAATGAAATTAAAATTTTTATCAATGAAAAGAGTGTGTCTCTTCAAGAATTCTGCACCAATAATTCCCGGTACAGGTAAATTCTTCATAACATAAAATTTTGTACTGAAAATTGTGTTACCAATCAACAATTCGATTATAACTGAACCCATTGTTTCATTACACGTATTATTGATGCCAGTTAAAGAAATATTATCTTTAAAATTGACATGAGAATAACCTATTTTATTTAAAACATTGCTTCTTATTATATTAACACTTGCACCTGTGTCAAGCAAGTAGTGAATAAAATTAAACGGGTTTTGTTTTGAAGCAATTCTTAATCTAAATTGTAGAAAAGGAGTTAAAATTATTTTGAGAATTTCGTGAGGGGGGTTATAAAATTCTCTTTGCTCTCTTAAACTATCATTATTCCAATTATTATTCCGATTATAATTCCGTCTCCTAAAACGATTTCGAGCTCGGAATTCAGAGCGTCTATTAAATTTTCCATTTTGCCGGGTATTTCGGACGCCAAATCTATCGAAAACCCCAAAAATTAGTTTTTTCGTTGTGGATAATATGTTTTAGAATTATTAGACATATTATTCTGTTGAGAGCTATTTTCTCTATTAGCGTTAAAATTTTGGTTCGGTCGATTGTTTGAATGATTTTGGTTAAAATCATGATGTTGTTGTTGATGCCGGAATCTATTATTTTCCTGCGTAACATTTCTGTTATCATTATTCCTGTGGTAATTTTGGTGATAATTATTTCGAAAAACTGGTGCACTATTCGCTAAATTACCGTTATTATTATTATTGTAGTGTTTACATTGGCTTCTGAAGTTGGTTTTCACAGTTGGTGTCTGTATGTTCATTTTCTGTACGTGTTTCTGAAGATCTTCAAATTCTTCATCACTGACGTAATGATGTTCGAGAGTATTCAAAAATTGCCTAAAATCTGTTTCCACAATATTTCTCGCAGTGCGCTGTAATTCAATGTTGTTTAAACCCGCAATGAAATGAAGTTTAAAATTTTTCATAACTAAACTGTTCTTATTGAAGTCTTCTACGGACTCTAAGTCTGCAAGAATTTCCAATGCTCTGTTTTTGTATGACTTAAATTTCTCAAATTGCTTTTGTGAGATTGTACCAATTGTTTTGAAAATATTTACCGATGATTTTTTTACACTGAATTCTTCAATCATATTCTGTTCAACCTTTTCCCATGGTAAATTTGAAATTGAATTTGCAAAAAATTTTGCTCTACCTTTTAATTTCAGTTTTATTACATTGATCAAAGGGGTATGAGACACTCCTTTTGGCATTTTACTGTAAAAATAATTAATTTGATCAATAAATGAAGTTAAATCTTCTGCATGTCCAAAGAAATCTGGAATGCAATTAATTGCTGAATCCATTGGAAATTCGTAAGAATTTGGATTTTTAGGGTTCTTATGAATTTTTAAACTGACGGGAATAATTTTTAAATTTTCTACCTCGCCATATTTCTCCTCATCATCAGAAACTATAATTAGTTTTTTAGCAAAAACTTCAAGAGCTTCTTGAAGATTTTTGTGATCTTCTTTGAACCCATTGTTAATTTTGTTGAACTCTATAGGTTGAAGAGTATCCCTTGAAGCAATTAATAGTTGCTTATAATTTTCAACAGCTTCTGCTATTTCTGTTGTCTTCTGTTCGATTTCTTCTTTAGATTTGGGAGTAGCTTCCAATAAATTTGCTATTTCCAACGAAAAATAGTTGTCCAATTTATTTAATTCTTCCATCGTGATTAAGGGAAGGAAATTTGTCTTACTTTTAAAAAAGTAAATTATTTTCTGCAGACTCTCAGGCTGTTTCCTTAAATTAGAGAAATCCACAAGTTTTTTTTTAAGTTTAGAGTTGGTCAGAAAAACTCTAAGTCCCCAATAAAAAAGGTGTTAGTAAAAATATGGAAAAAAATGGTACTTACCAAATTATCATTTTAAGATTCCTGTGACACTTCTAACACTTTACTTTTCTATTACAAAACTTTTCTAACTGGTTAAGCCAGCAGAAATGACGTTCCAGTTTCAGAGTGAAACTTTCCGCTTGTCACCACTTTGAAGCGTGCAGCCGGCTAAGTCCAAGGCACTTCGACTGGATATTTCGGATCAAACACTTTCACTCTCTTTCACTGTCTCATTTACTGACTGCCTTTATTTGATTTCAGCTTGGGTTTTTATACTAAATCTAGTTATTTATTTAATTATTTAATATCTTATATTTTTACCCCCACTCTAGTTTTTGATGTTGCATAATATATCCGTCCTTTTTGGTTTCACTCCAAAAATTCTTCCTCTAACTTATATAATATATTTTTGTCTCATTTACAACCCCCACTCCAACCTGTATTTTTCTTGATATAATGAAAAGTTTCCTTAATTCCCAGAATTCTACAATATATAACTCTCTTTTTTTCTTATTTTATTTATTTTTCCCCCCACTCTAAAAATCCTTCCAAGTTATACATAATATCCTGGCCTATTTTATTTCTCTCACTCTTAAAATCCTAATATAAATGTTCTATTTCTTTCCACCGCGCTCTAATTCTCAGATTTTTCTCAGAAATTAGTCGCAGTCCTTTTATGACTTAACCCATAGATAATGTAATCTTTATTTATTTTCCAGTCGTGCCTGTCCTTTTTTCACAGATATTGTTATTTGTTTGTTTCTCGTCGGGCACCTTTCTGCGCGTGCCACTTAAGTGGGTCATAAAAGTGTTGTCGGGTTTTCCCGTCCTACGCTCCTAATTGATTTTTATTTGTCTTCCTTTTTCTTACAACTCTCCTGATTCGCCTTTTTCCTAATATTTTCGTTTTTAACAGAGAAAATCTACTGTGAATTTTTCTGGTAAGGCGAGGGTCGCTTCACCTAAACCTGCTTAAGATCATCCAAAACGCAGAATAAATAAAAAAAATGCCGAGAAATTCTTAAACACAATTTTAAAAACAAGGTCCAAGCATTTATTTTCATTAAAAATTTGAACATTTTTGCAATCTTATCATGCAATCAACCAAATGAAAACGGAAACTTCATTATCCTTCCATTGCAAAGCTTCCTAAACGCTATGATGTCTGATAATGAGGCCGAAACTCTATAGGGGCACCAAATCCGTGCCATATCCCTGTAGAGTACCCACTTATACTCAGGCGGAGAATGACAAATTTGAAAAAAAAAACATATCACAAAAAACGCCATTCGCTGTGTTATTATTGCCTCCTTTTTTGTTGTTGTTTTGCGGTTCCGGCAGTTTTTCCGATTTCAATTAGAATTACCCTTCCGCCGCCTTAGCAGGCTGTGATTTGCTTTTGGTCAGCTGAAAGCCGACCACTTCTTTAGAGTAGTTTGCCAAAGTGGCATAAATATCAAAATTTTGATGTTAAAAATTTGAATGAAATTCTAAACCGATTCCTTAACCTTTGAAAAAAATGTTTACGTCACTAAGTGAGATTTTAACAGTTTTGAAAAAGGAGCATGCAAGAGGGGCTAATAAAACAACCCCCACTTCGACTCCTGCTGCAGGTCATATATGCAAATCGTTGACCACTGTTTGGCGTGATACGAATCTGTTAGGGTGGTTCTTCAAACTCTGATTTATTTGGACTTGAACAAATAACAGTTTTGAGTTATTGATGTTACTACATTCCATAAGTTCTTCACAATGTACAATTTTTTTATTTGTAGTTATTTGTATTGTTTCGAACCACCCTGAGCCTCGTGGCGGAGTTTCCAATCCGAGATTGACTCATCCAGAATGCACTTATAACTTGGCAGGGCGACCCGGCCGGCCGCCCATCTGGCCGTCGGTATTGGCCACCGTGCGGTCAAGCGAGACACCCCCACTTCAATTGCCGCGCGCAAATAGAGACATCATCGGAAAGCCGCTTCCAGTCATTTTAGAACACCGCCGCGTGGTCGTGCAATGTTGTCGCATGTGCATTTTTTTTTGGTAAGGTTGAGTTGATGATGCTTTTTTGTACAGCTTTTGATGATTCGAATTTTTCCTTTGAAGATCCATAAAACTCGATTTAAAATCTTAGATTAAAGATTAAAACCATGCATCACGAGTTCATTTTGCCACACGTCATACAAAAAAATTGACTGATTACAAGGTTGTATTTTGGTCAGCTGGAGAAACTGTGTTTGTCACTGTTAAGATGCTTTGTTTTTTTATGATGCAAGTTGACGTGTGACAAGATAGCACAATTACAGCTTTTTGATTTTTTGCTGACCACGGTAGCAAAAAGGAGGGGGACTCTATTTAAATATTGTGATCGATAAGTGTACACAAACATCAATATGCTCGTTTAAGGTATGCACTTTCGTACAAACACCGCCAAGTCATGTTGAACGTTGCCATTTTTATTGACAGCCGCCCACCGCCGAGGGGTGATTTCGGAAATAACCTCCTTCTTTCTCTATTTTGAGGTGAAATAAGTGTCGTGCAGCACGTGGTTTGCATTTTTCACTTTTCACAGAACAAAAATGTAAACATAGACACAGCACATATGCCACTCCAACTTCAGTGCTGGAAGGCATAAATCGAGCTCATTGGAGCGATTAGAGCGAATGCGATGCGGTAAAATCGTCACCTCAGGGGCTTGGACAAGTTGGCACGTGTGGCTGCGAAGCCCGATTGACGTAACGGTTATGAAGTTGAAAAATGGCGCGGAAAAAGGTGATTTCAAAATATATTTTTTTTTTAAATCCTTCAAGATGAAATTTGAGCAACATTGTGTGTACGAATTCTGATGAAATTTACCAACCGAATTGCAATCATTCCTTCGGTCACCGAAGCTCATTCCCAGTCCCAACCAGAATTCGTTCCAGAATAAATGAAGTAATTAACCAGTTCGAAGAATTTGCCCAGCCCTCCAGTATGGATTCCTATGGGAAAGGGAGGAAAAGCCGCCCGATAAAAACTCCAAAAAATAATTGACAATCTTCTCATACACTGCAAACAGTCCGTCCAAGAGTCCATCATCCTTAAAAGGCACTACCTGCAGGATCGTCCATAACGTCCCCCCGAAAAAAAACTTGTCACACCGGCTTGGGACTACCTCCCCGGATAGCTCGTAATGAAAACCACACTTTTGACATAATCAGCCGCCTCCAAACCCCTGCAAAATGCAGCATAATGTCATAAATTAAGGCAAAATTTCAACTAATGCCGCGCGGATCGCCGCGCAAAAAAACGGCCGTTAGCATTCCAGATCGATATGCTACCGAGTCCGGTTGGTCATGTTCCCAGTAGCGCGATGCCCTTTCCGAGCCGGGGTGCAGGTTTGCTCGATTTGGAAGGAATTTTCGCTTTTTCCAGTCCCCGTCTCCAGCGCGCGCGTTGAACGCGAGGTTCGATCTCCGAGCGATTCATCGCGTCCAATAAATTAGTGTTGATGAACAATTTTCATTTTATTGCTCACTATCGGACGTGGCATTGCTTGCATTCTGACACGTACTGCACACATTGATCGGATTCTGGTGCGGATTCTTGGGCTGCGCGAGCGATCTTCTTCGCTGATGGGAAGGCTCTTGACCTTTGGCACAAGTTTTGGATTTCGAGCGAGCTTTCCTGGTTCTGGTTTCCAATCGAAGAAGACGACGACGACGGAGGACTTGCAGACACATCACAGCCGGACACTCATCAATCTCGGTGTCCGGGGAAGATGCTTTCCGAAAATAAGTTCGTCGAGGGAGAATCGATACAGAATGGGGAGAGTGGTGTCAACTAGACTTTTTACATCGAACTTGTTTGAAGGACTGCTTACTGCGAACTACGTTTTTCAAATCTCAGCTATAAAACTATGGACATCATTCTTTGGACCTATACTACGGACCTCTACGGACAGCTTACTTCGGACTACATACTTAGTCCTGAGTGCATATTTTGGACTACATACTTCGGACTACATACATCGGACTACTTACTTCGGACTACATACTTCGGATTGCATACTTTAGACTGCTTACTTTGGACTACTTACTTCGGACTGCATACATCGGACTACTTACTTCGGACTACATACTTCGGACTAGATACTTCAGACTACATACTTCGGACGATATACATCGGACTACATGCTTCGGACTACATAAATCGAACTACTTACATCGGACTACATACATCGGAATACTTATTTCGGGCTATTTACTTCTGACTACATACTTCGGACTACATACATCGGACTACATACATCGGACTACATACTTCGGACTGCATACATCGGACTACTTACGTTTGACTACTTACTTCGGACTGCATACTTCGGACTACATACATCGGATTACTTACTTTGGACTACTTACTTCGGACTACATACATCGGACTACTTACTTCGGACTACATACTTCGGACTACATACTTTAGACTACTTACGTAGGAGTACTTATTTCGGACTACATACTTCGGACTACTTACTTCGGACTACATACATCGGACTACATACATCGGACTACATACATCGGACTACATACTTCGTACTACATACTTCGGACTACATACTTCGGACTGCATACTTTAGACTGCTTACTTCGGACTGCATACTTCGGACTACATACATCGGACTACTTACTTCGGACTACATACTTCGGACTACTTACTTCGGACTACTTACTTCGGACTACTTACGTTGGACTACTTACTTCGGCCTACGTTCTTCGGACTACATACTTCGGATTACATACTTCGGCCTACGTTCTTCGGACTACATACATCGAACTACTTACTTTGGACTACATACTTCAGACTACTTATTTCGGACTACTTACTTCGGACTACATACTTCGGATTACATACTTCGGCCTACGTTCTTCGGACTACTTACTTCGGACAATTTACTTTGGACTACATACATCGAACTAAACATATAACTACTTTTTTCGGACTGCACAATTCGAACTTAGAACTTAGAAATGTTTTCTTTGAACTACATACTACGGACTTCATATTAAAGACTCTGAAATTCATACAGCGGACCCCACACGTCCCTACCTCTTCACAGCCAACTTTCAATCCAACTTTCAAAGCAAAGAGTTGGTCCGTCTCCTGGTCATTGTCTTGCCGCGAGTCCTTTGTGGCTGCTGCTGCTGGGTGGCAGCTACGTGATGTGTATTGTGCTATGCTGGTCAGGATTCCCGCTTCCCCTCTTGAGTATAATTCCGAGGGGGAGAGCACAAACAACACAACTACACCCGGCGATGCCGAAATCGTACGCGGTAGCAATTGATAGTGATCATTTCTCCCCGGACTTCCTTTTTATTATTGCAGGACCGTCTGGCTGGATGTGGTAGGACACATACGAGCCGGGAAAAGGGGGCAGGAAAAAGCGCCATAAGTGAGACAGATTGACCATTTCGGACTCTTTTTTTGTGGGGGATTTCTTTTTTGTTTATTATGAAGAGGGCATTTGCATCACAAAATACGTACTGTTTTGAACTTTTTCGGGGGAAGTTTTTGTGACTCGTTGATTTCTAAGAAAATTCATTTTACTAGTACTGTTTGCGTAACCCAGTCAATTCGAAATGACTCAACATCCACCCGATCTTCTCATATCTGTATCATACCCCCAAATCGGATTGAATTTCTTCTTTTGGGACGAGCCTCCAATCGCTCTTCATCAAACCCAAATCGGGACCTTTTGTTGTTGATGACTTGCCGGTGCACCAGTGGCCGTGGTTTATTTTCTCTTTCCACTTCATCACGCGGAGTCCGCAAGACCTCAGAATCCGCAAGTTGTTTTTGTTTGCGGCACCACGGCTTTCCACCATCATCACCATGTTTGACCGAGCAACCGTTTTTCCCATAACTTGAAAATTGGCGCGCGTATGAGGGTTTGTGGATCATCTGAAGAAGGAGGACGATTTTTGATCGCAGATGTACTTGAGGAGCTCCGTTTTGTAATTTACTTAATGGTTTGAAATTAAATCACAGAACATTACTTGAAAATTTAGAAATTTCACCAACTTCTTTGTATCATAGAGAAGGTAGCATTTCGTTTTTGAAGTTTATCGAATTGTTATTTAAACGCAACAGTTTAAATTTATCATTTATCATTTATCATTTATCATTTATCATTTATCATTTATCATTTATCATTTATCATTTATCATTTATCATTTATCATTTATCATTTATCATGTATCATTTATCATTTATCATTTATCATTTATCATTTATCATTTATCATTTATCATTTATCATTTATCATTTATCATTTATCATTTATCATTTATCATTTATCATTTATCATTTATCATTTATCATTTATCATTTATCATTTATCATTTATCATTTATCATTTATCATTTATCATTTATCATTTATCATTTATCATTTTATCATTTATCATTTATCATTTATCATTTATCATTTATCATTTATCATTTATCATTTATCATTTATCATTTATCATTTATCATTTATCATTTATCATTTATCATTTATCATTTATCATTTATCATTTATCATTTATCATTTATCATTTATCATTTATCATTTATCATTTATCATTTATCATTTATCATTTATCATTTATCATTTATCATTTATCATTTATCATTTATCATTTATCATTTATCATTTATCGTTTATCATTTATCATTTATCATTTATCTTTTTTCATTTATCATTTATCATTTATCATTTATCATTTATCATTTATCATTTATCATTTATCATTTATCATTTATCATTTATCAGTTATCATTTATCATTTATCATTTATCATTTATCATTTATCATTTATCATTTATCATTTATCATTTATCATTTATCATTTATCATTTATCATTTATCATTTATCATTTATCATTTATCATTTATCATTTACCATTTATCATTTATCATTATTTATCATTTATCATTTATCATTTATCATTTATCATTTATCATTTATCATTTATCATTTATCATTTATCATTTATCATTTATCATTTATCATTTATCATTTATCATTTATCATTTATCATTTATCATTTATCATTTATCATTTATCATTTATCATTTATCATTTATCATTTATCATTTATCATTTATCATTTATCATTTATCATTTATCATTTATCATTTATCATTTATCATTTATCATTTATCATTTATCATTTATCATTTATCATTTATCATTTATCATTTATCATTTATCATTTATCATTTATCATTTAAACAAAACTGAAACATCTTTACTTTTTTCCACCGTTACATAAAAACAGACCTTCCCGAAAAAGGAACCGAGTTCCGAATACGGTCAGTGGCCCGTTTTAGCAGTACTTGTTTTTATTTTTAGTTTCGGAACTGTTGATATGCCCGGCCGGCCCTTCTAGAAGCCCCCTTTTTGTATGAGTGACTTACTTGGTTTACTATAAATGCTGCTTGTTGTTGTTGCTGCTGTTGTTTACGTTAACCAATCGCGCATAACTGCATAAATAGTTGACATCGTTGGCAGGTTTTTAAATTTCCCTTACTTTGTTGCACTGGCGAAGCATTGCACCATAGCGGATTGCTTTTATGACAAAAAAGGTTTTGTTAAATTTCTCTTTTTACGTTTTATGTTCTGGAAATTAAGGTTCAACTCATCACGTGTCTAATCCGTATCCTAACGTCATTCTCAGTCGTCTAAAAGTGACACATTGTTTGCAATCTGCAAAGAAAGTTTGTTCTAAATTTGTACTAAAGAGTCGTCTACCAAATATCTTTTATTTTTATGTCAGACAATTGTACAATAAACGCACAATGATGTCCATGACAGCTCTATTCGAGCTCACTTTCACTCAAAAAATCCGTGACGGATTGCCCTTGTCTAGCGCAAATTCGTCATAAAACCAGTTGACAATAAACCATTTTTGATGAGTCTATTAATTCACCCCTCGTAACAAAAAAAGAGACATTTCCCTCATTTCTAACAACTTGCCATCTTATTTCGGGAAAGCAGGACAAAAGCCGTGCCAGCAGCAATCAGCAAGCCCCCCTGGTCGGAACGATTGCACGGAAATGAACTTTTTTGTGGTGAATTTGTTTTTGCCGGCTGGCCGGCATTTCAGGACTGACCGGCCTGGTCTTCCCAGGTTTATGATTCGAATAATAAAATCTGGGACATTGTTATCCAGCCCGGCGGGGCCGCCCTCAAACTCTCACCAAATCTCGATAACAAAAACCAGAAAAAGGGGATAAAAAGACCGGCAGCTACAAAAAGAAAGTCGATAATCTCGGAACACGTCACGGATATATCGCTGCCATAAGACACACAAAACACAAACCCGAGGTACTCCTCCAAGTAAGTGCAGAAGGATTGCACACAAAAAAAATGAGGAGTAAAATAAATTTCATCATTATTGTGCAATCATCCCGGGTCATTACGGGGGCCAATTTATCTTGCTTTTGTTATAAATTTGTGCAATGTTCGCGGCCGAAAGTGATCCATCTTTGGCGAAGCTGAGCAATCGATGGGAGTGAATAAAATGAAATAAAGATAAAAAAGATGGCAACAACTGCTTGAAATCAGTGCATTCAGCTTGAATCAGTGGAATTGGGACAAGTACGAAGTTGTAATGATTCAGTATAATTGCTACATGATTCGTTGATGAATTTCGTTTTGGAACTAAAGAATTGTCGAACGTAACCATTTTGCCGAAGATTTTTTATTTTTTTCCGTGTATAGGAAATCATGTTGAGCAACTTTTTGTTCAACGAAAAACTTAACTTTTCATGTTTTATTTTTAGTTCTTTGCTTTTCTAGTTTTCTATTTATTTAAAAAAAATTGGAATCAAAACTAACATTCATATGTGGGTTTGGCAATATTTGGCCTTTTTGAAATATTTGTCTTGATTCCAAAATTTTCAAAAAAAAAATGTAGATAGGGTCTGAAAATTTCAAAAATGTTAACATTGAAAATTGGACCATAAGTTGCAGAGAGAGTTGGCATTAGAAAAAGAGGAGCTTTTTCGTTGAGACTCTAAAAACTCAAATTTTCCTGTTTTTTTACCGTCATAAATGCTTCTTAGACAAAGTTATAGGAAATTTTCGAAAAAGATATTTCAGAAACTGTCACGTATGGGCACTATTTTAAAAATCGAAAAACTGCAAATTTATGGAAACAATCAAACTTTAATAGCCATATCTCAACAATTGTGCACTCTTTCAAAATTAAGTACCTTTCGATTGCTTTTCAAAGGCTCAAAACTTGCAGGTTTTTGTCTCCTAAAACATAAAAAAAAACATTTAAAAAATAATAGTATAGATTTTAAGATTTTTTTTTAAAAAAGGTTAAAAAAATTGAAATAGTGCACATGTTTGCCCACTTTCAAAAAAACTATTTTTGAAAGGCTGAGGAAATTCTCTATATTTTGCTTTTTTGAACTTTGTTGATACGACCCTTGGTTGCTGAGATATTGCCATGCAAGTGTTTAAAAACAGGAAAATTGATGTTTTCTAAGTCTCACCCAAACAACCCACCGTTTTCTAATGTCGATATCTCAGCAACTAATGGTCCGAATTTAGAGGTCTTCTGAATATAAACTTGCCCCCGGATTGTTGGTGACTTTTTGAAAGGGGGAGGGGTGGGGGTTTAGAGGGTGTTCATCTTTAAAAATATAAATAAACACGATCGTTTTTTTATATATACTGCTATGTTTTTGAGGCCAGATTTTTCTTAAGATCTTTTGTGACCATGAAAGAAAGAATGAAAAAGGATAGAAAACTTGCAAAAGTATTTGAAAAACGATACTTTTCCATTTTGCGAAACTATTAAAATTTTAATTTGAATGAATTTAAAAGTCTCTAAAATATTCCAACAATTTTTAAAAATAAATTAAAAACTTACAAAATATTTAAGAAACAGTATTTATAAAAAGAGAACTGGTAATATTGAAAAAAAAAAATTGAAAAATTCACAAAATCATTACGACAGTCAAGAATAAGTTTTTCTTTAATTAAATAAAAACTTAAAAAATATTTTAGAAGTCAAACTTTTTTTTGGAAGAACAACTCATGTTTGAAAGAATGGAAAAACTCACAAAAATATGTTGACAATCAAGAATAGGTTGTTTTTGTAAATAAAATTAAAACTAAAAAAAATGTTTTAGGAGTCGAACTTTTTTTGGAAGAACAGCTCATGTTTGAAAGAATGGAAAACCTCACAAATGTATTTTGACAATCAAGAATAGGTTGTTTTTAAAAATAAAATAAAAACTTAAAAAATATTTTAGAAGTCGAACTTTTTTTGCAAGAACAGCTCATGTTTGAAAGAATGGAAAAACTTACAAACATATTACGACAAACAAGAAAATCAGACTTGTTTGTAAGAAAATAATGTCCTTTTGACGTTTTGTCCATTCGACCTTTTGTCCACTTTCGACCTTTTGTCCATTCGACCTTATGTCTTTCGACCTTTTGTTGCACATCCGTTCCCACAATGTTTGAGCCAAATCAAAAAATAAAAATGCACAAAAATCGACCGATTTCGTAAATTTATTTTATTCAAAGTTCAAAAAAAAAATTTAAAACAAATTTTGATGAGATTTTTTTTTACTTTCTTTACTTGTGGTGATTTATTAGCTTGAAAAATAATCTTTAAAATTACTTGTTAGAAAATAATTCTACAGTTTTCTTTAAAGCACAACACTCAACTCCGTCACAATAAAATAGAAGTTTATGCAACAAGTTGCAAAAAGAGGATTTTTTCAGCACGAGTCGTACATTTATCCAACGAGGTTCACCGAGTTGGATAAATACGACGAGTGCTGAAAAAATCAAGTTTTGCAACGAGTTCCATACAACATTTTTTGCAATTTCGAAAAACACCCAATGAGTGAAATTTTATGTCAAATTTTCATGTATTTTGTCAATAAATCGTTTGAATAAAAAAAATGTTGAAAAGTGTTACTTTTCGAAACAAGTGCTGAAAAGTTCAACTTTTCAGCACCCATTTCAGTGCTGAAAAGTAGAACTTTTCAGCATTTATTTTGAAAAGTGTTGCTATTCGATTCTGTTATTTTTGGTACAGAAAAGTAGGCTATTTCGTCGTTCAAGAATGACAGGAAAAGTAAGTAGTTTCACGACGGAATTGCAAAAAGCAATTTTCTCATCGTAACAACGATCGTTTCGCGAGCTTTATGAGCCAGTTGTGTGAAGCTCGTAAAGCTTTGCCAAATAGATCCCGGAAAATGTGTAAAATTTGCGACGACGCTTTCCTAATCGTCGCTATAGTGGTGTTGACATCGCCGCCAAAACGCGTCGTAAAGTTGAATGTCTTTTGACGAATTTTCCCTCGTCAAGGAAATCGGGTTGCATATTGAGCGTGGCGCTCCGAATGGGTTCATCCGGATGGTTTATTAGCACTCTGGATCGGGATAACTGCGCTGTCGTGTCGTCAAGTCTGCGGAAATAAACGTCAAGTTTAGATGTTTCAAGCTTTGTCCGCGAGCGGAGTGCCGGGTGATTATGGAGAAAAGTTTTTCCCTTGTTCCACAAGTGTGTCTATAAGACGAAGCTCAAAAGTTATCGCTGTTCCGAAAATGTTTAACGACGATATAAATGTCACGAAACCAGTTATGGTGTCTGAGGAGAAACAACTGCGACATTTGTGGACGACCCCTGCACATAACCTCATGTGTCCGTTTTCATAATCCAATGAAATTGCAAATTGCAAATTGATCACCGGTACGCACATAGATACAGTTGTTTGTGGTCCAAATTTGCATGCAAAATTACACCATTTATCGAATATTTTTGCCCCACCTGAACTCCATCACAGAGGGCGCTACCACACAGTTGTGTCCACCGTGGTCAAACCCCAGCTGGTTAGTGTCCTCGTGCGAGGCAAAAGAGTTGACGCCGTTAACCGTCACCGGTGTGTTCAGCGATGATAAATGACACTCATCAAATCAAGGTGGGAAAGTTATGCTAATTTCACACGCCGGATTTTCCCCACTTCACCCTACGGTGAGGAGGGGTAATTTGACCGGAACGTGGTCATTTTTCTTGGGTATTTTATTGCTCCAGCAGAACCCACCCGTTTCGCGATGCAGCGTTGAAGTGATAAAGAACCATTCATAACTGAGTTTCTTGATAACCTGGTCAAACGAGACCGAGATCGACCTCGCGATCGCCGGATTTTGCAAGATGCACCAAACTACACGGAGAAAAAAGAGTTCCAAAAATCGTGAACAAGCGTTCATGAAATTAGGAACCACGAACAAAGTGTTCAAATTTCATGATACGTTTTTCAAAAGCGTACCATGGAATTGGAACACTTTTTTCGTGGTTCCCATTTTCATGAACGCTTGTTCACGATTTTTGGAACCCATGTTTCTCCGTGTAAGAGGCTTGTTCACATGTTGACAATGTATTTGAAGAGTTTCGCTAATATGGAGTAAGGTTGGGAGTACTAATTTATTCCATAAAATTCATTCCTCTTTAGTGTCAACTGCAAAATTTGTCGTCGGTACATCGTTTAATCCAGCGCTCGCCGACCACTTACACCAGATTCCAGGAAATGATTTAGTTCCCCATCATTTCGTGTTCTGTTTTCAATTTTCAATTTATCGCTGACCAATGCGCTGCGGCGGCGGCCCATATTGGCCCGGCCAAAGCCATCGCCGTCGCCACAAATCTAATTTGAGGAACTACCCATCAGCAAATAAGCTTCTCGATTAGCCGCCAAGAGCAGTTTGGCGCGCGGACTCTTTTTTGATTAGTCAGATTGCCGTTCAATGTCAGGGGGGGCGCAACGACCGCCGCGGATTTCGGTGGAAATCCATCAGGTCCGGAATTTGTTTGTCGGGGTTTTTTTTAAGGAAGAACCGAGAATTGAACCCACGCTGACCTGTTTGACGATCAAAAAAACGCTTGACCTCGCACGTTGCGTAACGGATAATTTATTTCCAATAACATCACTCCGTCGAGTCTTCAACCGAACTCTTTCCCAATCCAATCAGTGGTCATCAGTGTTGCGTGAGGTCCTTCGTATCAATCACATGACGTAGAACGCGGTCTGGTTTTTGTGCGGATTTCGAATGCCCTTCCTCAGCGCTGAACGCAAACCCTTCCCATCCAGATATCAGTCGATCTCCTAAGGAAGGCTACTGCACTTTTTTCGATGCACCACCGCCGATGCATTTGCTAAAGGAGCGAAATGTACAGAAGGAACCGCTAGCTTTGGTCAGTTTGTTGGTTTTTGCTGGTCCTTTCCTTGCTTGTCCCTTTGAGGGTTACCGTCTGCTTCCGTGAGATTGATTTATAACAATTAATATAAAGTTCAGACTCAAAGTTACCCCACTCCACGGTCCATCGGGGTAGATACCACAATACACTTGGATTGCTTTCTACCCCTCTGATATGGTAGGTAGCTACCGTTGTTGGTCGCCGGACCCCGAACCCGGGCCGCATCATCCGTCGTCGTGCATTATTTGACCTCTTTCAGTTTTTTTTTCGTTCGCATCAACCGGGCAGCGAAAATCTCTTCTCACGCCACCGCCGTACTTGCTGTAGCTGTAGGCACCTACTTCAAAGGACACACGGACGGACTCTCCGCGATTTGGGCGCACTGATTTTTTGGTCAATTTTATCTCTTAAAAGCTTCCCCCACGACGACTCCTTTCGGTGATTCAATCAGTTGTTTTTTAGTGCGGCGAAAGATTGGGGTGATCTTTTGAGTACTTTGGGAAAGTAGTTTGAGATAAAATAATTGGGATATTGTGTCAATTCAGTTACAGTAATTGATGAAAGCAACGAGGAAACTGAGTTATGTTTTTCAAAAACTTTTTTTTCATGAAAACCGGGTTTGTTTTAATTTGTATTTTGTTTTATTCGGCTTAAACTTAATTTTTAAACGCATGCAAAAAAAAATGCAAATCACCTTTATCCTCCGGGAAGTCGCGTGTTTTCGCCTTTCTTACAAGTGCCCTTACAAACTGTGTACAAAGTACACGTACGCGACCTCCGGTGGGTTATGAGAAAAGTAATCTAATAGTACATGCTAAATGTATAGTTTTTTTTTGACAAACAAAATAAAGAAATACATGCAAGAATAGTCAAAAATATACCTATTCTTAGAAAAACTATTGCTGGAAATCAACGGAAAAGTAATTGAATATAGCAAAAAAAGACCAAAACGCCGTGAAGTTAAATTTCCTTGAAATTCTTGAAAATACAATGTTCTTTTATTGACTTCGAAATTCGAAAAATTATCAAGTTGTCTTGCTTTCAAAGTATTTATTAAATTGAGAAATTAAAATTTCTTAGGTTTATCTAATAAGCCTTTATTAGGGTACCAACCATTTGTCTGATTTTCAAGATTAATAATGAATTTTAAAATTTTAAGATCCCTTATAAAATATTGTAATGAATTTGAAGAATGGACATATTTCAAACTAATATTAAAAATTTAAAACTGTTTCATACTATTTAAGCTAAATTGTATTATTTATAAAACTTTCAAGCAATCACAAAAGCAATCATAAACATTTTTTTACCAATTTGAAACAATATCAAAAACATTCAAACAATTTAAAAATTTCAAAAAAATTCAAACAATTTTGAACAATTTCAATCAAATGCGAACAATTTTAAACGAAAATAAATGACCAATTTTGTATTTTGATATTATAGCCTTTGGGAGATACAAAAAAATCTTTTTTTAAGTCTGACTCAAAATGACAAAATGTCAATTTTATGTTGCTTAAGACTACCTTCTTAAAAAAATCAAAATATTTTTATTGGACAAATCAGAAAATATTACGAATGTTTCTTTTTTCTTGCATCGTAAATCGTTTCTAATTAGAGCGTCCAATTTCCCGGGGTTACAAATTCTCCGGGAAACGCGAAATTTTCAACCAAATTCCCGGGAAATTTAAAATTTATTGAAATTTACGTAATCTTGGTTCAGATAAATATTTTGAAACAAAATTGAATAGGACAGCGTTATCAAAGCTTAAAATAACTTCTAGGATCAATTGATAGCTTGACTGCATGAACAAAATCATACAACTTCAAGAAAATAGATATATATATATATTTTTAAATTTTGATGATAAGTATTTTTTTTTCAAATTTTTTAAACATTGAGTAAAATGAATCCATACTCAAGAATCCTAACATTTCTTTTAAAATTGCTTCACACTCTCTCAAACTGGTCACTTTGAGAGAGTGTGGGATCAACATTAATACATAATAAATCATTTAGAAATTATGTTTTTCATAACAATTATCTCTTCTAGAACAAGTCATACTGGTTTCAGCAATTAAAAAAGTAATGCTTTGTTTTTTTCTTCAAAATCTAACTTCTTGTGTTTTTTTTTACTCGAAGCAACTTTTTTTTTCAAATATCCAAAACAAGCTTTATAAAAATATATTTGCGAAGTTGTTAATTTTTATTGTTTTTCAGTTTAATAAATGACTTCTCCTAGCACAAAAATATGATTTAAAATATACGATAAATTAACATCATTCCACAATGAGCCTTCAACATTTTTTTAACCAAATCGTAAAAAAAACAGATTAAAGGATTTTTTTTTGAAAATGAAACTATATATGAAATATATTCTTTAAAAAAAATGTATTAGTTTAATTTCATTATGAGAGATCTATTTTCAGTTTTGAATTTGAAATTAATCAGAAATATACCTTCCTTTAGTAAGAAAGGCAAAAAATACATGCCATGAAATTTCCTTACCATCTGATTAATTCAATGTTAACAGTTAATTGAACTTAACTTTCAAAAAATTGCTCAAAAAGTTAAGTAAATGTATACTTTCGCTGGAATTTCGGGAATTCCCGGGAAATTAGAATTTCTTTTTCAAAATTTTCGAGAAACATTTTCAACTATTTCAATACATTTTTCAATGAAAAGGTAGGGTTGGACGTTATTTGGCCAAGAGTTATCTTTATGTGAAATTTTCTGATCTTGAGCAATTCCAGCTCAAATCAGGAATTTTTCTGGTACTTTTGTACCCGACCCTCTCCGATTTCAATGAAACTTTGTAGACATGTTATCCTAGGCCTATATAAGCCGTTTTTGTGTATATGGAACCAATAGTACTCGAAAACAACATTTGAGAAGGGCGTAAGGTATTTAAATATTTTTGTATTTTGTAATTTAAATATCGCTGTGTCTCGAAGCCGTTGCGTCGTATCAAAAAGTGGTCAAAGACAAACTTGTAGGAAATTGGACGGGCTTTCTGAAAAAATACACTGAAACAAAAATACACGCCACATCTATGAGATTTTTTGTTTTTAAAGTCTAAAACTTGAATTTAAAGGTGATGTCACGATTTTTTTTCGTTCAAAATTTTTGAGGGAATAGCCTAAAATGTTATCAAAAGACTGACGAAAAATGCAGGATGGTATGTCTCTCCTAAAAAAATACAAAAATCATTTACTAAAACAGTTTTTTTGAAAAGTGGTCTAAACGTCAAAATTTTTAAAAACCGGTAGTGCCATTCGATTCCCCAGACAATTTTACATGTTAGGGTACCAAAATTTTTGTAATTAAAAGACGCAACTTTTGGTACCATAACATCTATAGGTCATCGCTAAAATTTTAAAGTTATCGCAGTTTTAGTGAAAAAAGTCGTTTTTTTCCCGTTTTCGTCATTTTCCATTTTTGCGCGTGGCGCGTCGAAAAATCTAGTTTTTATTTTCAAAAAATCGTATCTCAGAGTATCGAGAACATAACTTCAAAATTTTTTGATATGTTATGTGAAATTTTCCGAGGAATCCGATAAAAATATTTTCAGACATAGGCTCTTTGGTCCCGAGACCTTCAAAACAGCATTTTATGTTTTCATTCAACCTTTTCAAATGTTAAGCTAGATTTTTTAAACTTCTCACTATTTTTCCCAAATAGCCAAACTAATCACCTTTCTTTTGCGTCTAGGACAGCTATTTTTTGAAAAAAGTGGTTTTTGCGAAAATCGACGAAAATTGCCATTTTTTGAACCACCCTAACACGGCGTAGGTCACCCTAATGGCCAAACAAAAAAATACGGGTCTAATTATTTCGACCAAGGATCCCCCAGAAAAATTTTGAGCTCGATCGGAGAACTTTTTTTTCGAATCATGCTGTTTTCGTGGGGAATTGCTGTTATAATAAAGGCTATAATTTTTACACTTAAAAAAAAGTCCAGGTTTGTTTGTTAAAAACATTTCTAAATCTAAAAAAAAATCAAAATCATGCCTGGGCCTATCAAAATCTTCTGATTCTAATAAAATTACACTAAACATATTCAGAAAGTACTACCAGGAATCAATTAGGCATAGGTCTGATTGATATCCATTCCGCAGCTCCTCCTCCTATGGAGACGCACGATACTCGAACCGTTTGTCAACCTTGCTGGCCCTGCCTGGTTCAGCTGATTCACGCTGTCCTTTGCAGCAACATGATTTTAGCATAATTTAAAAACCGGTCCAACCATTCTGTCCCAACGCTGCTGCAGGTCGCTCAGTAGCACGTGTATGCATGCACCCAACTCCAACTTGAACTCCTTTTTTTCTGCAAAACATTCTTGCCCTGGGGCGTTCTTGTGTCACTGCTGCTACTGCCCTGCAACAACCGCCATGCGTCGGAGACTACCTGAGTATCGCTCGCTTTTCGCGACCTACCACTCTCAATCACAAATCAATTAAGCATTTAGCGCATATTATTACGCTCCTTTATGCGCTGATAAACGAGTTGAGCCTGCACAGAAGTTCAGCGCGACGACTCGTGCAAGAAGGCCACATGCGCTGAGCGATGCAACACCACACACTGCAAGCAATACGTGAGTTGCGCGTCAAGTTTGCCCCAAAGCGCGGTTTCGTCGCGGCGTTGCATCGCATCTGGTCGATTTCCCTGTAATTTTCGTAATTGTTTAATATCTGGGTGCCTCGCGGAGTTCCCTTCCGTCAAACGATATACGGTTGTGTGCATTGGACCTCGCTCCGACCCTGGCAAACTCCCAGCTTGTCCATCAACGGGCGATTCCCCCCGCGCGGTGTGTTCGCTTTCTATATCGTTTTATATCATAATAATAAATCATTTAAATTTTTCGATAATTTTACGACTTTTTGCCACTTTTTGGCATTCCTTGCATAAATTATGTGGCGATCCTTGCCGCCGCCGCCGCCGCCGCAGGGCTAGAATTCAGATTTCACCACATAATTCTCCAGCGTCGGTCGTCCTCCGTATGTGGCCCCGTCCTTAACCAAACCTTCGAGTCCTCCACCTCCTTCCCGCGATAAACTGGAATGTCGTCGTAAATATGGCAGGCATCTTAATGATAGCTACTATCATCATTATCATGGGGAGCTGCCCCCTCTTGTATGATGCTTCTTTTTCCTTTACTTTCCTTGTTTCACGCGCGATGTTTTAACTTATGCTCCTCCAGTGACTACCGCACGCACGCATTCAAGGGTTAGCAGTCGTTAATCTGGGAATTGGAAATTGAAAATTATTCATTCGCTTTGATAGCATTATAAATTGTGTTCAATTTAACAAATTTAATGTTTTTGTATTTAAAAAATCGATTTTTTATTCCAATACTTGGAAAAAAATTACGGCCAAATTAACACTGCAGACTTTTTTTAAGTTTGTAAGTAAGGCCGTTGTTACGTGGAAAATGTATTGCAAATTAGGTTCCATCTAAATTTTGAAATTTTTTGTCCCCCTAATTTTTCTGCACAATTTTGAAGGAGGGGCGTTAAAAGGTGACATAATCATTGGAAAAATTGTAACGGCCTAATCATAAAATTTTTAACCCACAAATTTTATTGGTTTGATATTTTTTAAATTTTTTTTTAAATGTTGTATTATAATTACCAACAATTAGAAATCGATCTGCCGAGTTTATTCGGCCGATAATTCTTATTTTTATTTAGGCTGTTGCAAATATTTTTTAAAAGTTTATGCCCATCGACTCTGACCACAGTCGAGGGAAAGATGAAAAAAAAGCTGGTTTCAAAATTTTTATAATATAGGTGTTTCAAAATGCATTGTAAACCTGTCTAGTTGTTATGCATTCATTAGTTTCCAAAATATTTAAGTACCCGTGCAGACGGAAATAACTTGGAAATAATTTTGTTTGATATTTGAAAATACTAGGCCAATAACATTTTATGTTATTTATAATGTTTTTGTTATTGGATTGTTATTGTAATAACAGACTTATAACATTTTTAGTGATTCTTCGAACAAATCTTTGTTATTATTTTTTTGTTATTTCTACAACTAATCCGCTCATCTCAAAAACAGTTGGAGATATTCTTCCATAACAAATTATTCCATAACAAATTATTCCAAAGTTTTTTTTGGCTTTCTACCAATATCAGACCAATAACAAATTTTGTTATGATAACATAAACTGTTATTAAACTCTTACGCAAAAATTGATTTTTCAGGAAGGTTATATAACACTTTCTGTTATTTTAACATTATTTGTTATTGAAATGGCATGAATTGTGTTATTACCGTCTGCTCGGGTATGTATTGACGATTCCTTTTTTTGCGAACTTGAAATACATTGAAACATTTCAAAAACTCAAATTATTTTTAAATTAACTAAAACATATTAAATATGACTATAAATGTAAGGGAATGTATTTTCATTTGTATTCAGCTGATTGAACTAAAAATTACATTGAAATAAAAACATTGTTTTTTGCTCACTGATTTTTGGGAATAATTGGGAGGACGACATAAACTTGAATAAATATTTTCAACGACCTTAAAGATTATAAAATGCTTCGTTTTATAATTATTATATATTTTTAAAATAAACTGTCGTTAATAAACTTTCTTATTATAAATAACATTTCTTGACTTCATGTCAAAAAAATAATACTACGCCCTTTCGAAATGTTAACCAGACCCATTCTTTCGTGACGGGACAACGTTTGTACGCATATGTTTTCAGTATTTTGCTGATAACTTTAAAATCTGCGGGAAAAGGTACCAATATTTATACAAATTTGGAAAGTACATTAAATTTCCAATAAGATTCACTCTAGCAAATATTTAAAAACACAAAGTTTGAGTCAAGTGAGATACATATGTAGCGTGACGGGACAACATCGTACAATTGGATCATTTTGATTTTTATACACAAAAGTGAAGAACTCTGCTCTCCTAGTAAGTTTTTGGAAAAACCCTTTTCTACAGTTGTTTCTAAAATGAAAAACGAAGATTTTGCTTCCTAGACCACCCAATTTCGTCAAATTTTGTTGATTTGACAGGTACTTCTTTTCGTGACGGGACAACGCAGATATTTTGCAAAAGAGGGTTTTGCTCGCGTTGTCCCGTCACGAAATGAAGCAATTGTGAAAATCTCTACTGACTAGTCAACTTTAACTAATTTAGGGTCGCTGAGCTCGAATATGACTCCTAGAATACTCCAAAATATTCAGGGAATGTGCAATCCAAGATGGCAGCCAATATGGCGGTGCTAGAATATTCGATATTTTATAATGAAATGTTACCGGCAATGAGCAGGTCAAATTCAACAAAGGGTTGCTGAACTCGAATATGAGCCCTAGAATATTCCAAAATACTCAGGGAATGTGAAATCCAAGATGGCAGCCAATATGGCGAAGCTAGAAAATTTGATTTTTTTTTCAGATGTGACAGACATGCAATCAACGGTTCAAATTCAACTAATTTGGGGTCGCTGAACTCGAATATAAGCCATATAATACTCCAAAGTACTCAGGGAATGTGCAATCCAAGATGGCGGCCAATATGGCGAAGCTAGAAAATTGAATTGCATTCCCTGAGTACTTATTTATTTATTTGTCACCGTATTTGGCATTATGCCGCACAGACTGTTCCAAGGACTTTAGAATATTCTAAGGATTATATTCGAGTTCAGAATCCCCAAATTAATTAAATTTGACCTGTTGACTGCCTGTTACATTTCTGTATAAAAATTTCCAATATTCTAGGTTCGCCATCTTGGCCGCCATCTTGGATTGTACATTCCCTGAGTACTTTGGAGTATTATATGGCTCATATTCGAGTTCAGCGACCCCAAATTAGTTAAATTTGACTAGTTGATTGAACTTAAAAATCCTTTTATGGTGGTTTTTCCATTCAGCCGCCATTTTAGACGCCATCTTGAATATCTCGATTCCCTTTGAGTCTCAGGAAAATCAACAGGCAAATTTGGATTCAGGAGGGTCGATTTAGTCTAGATCGATCAAAAACTGGCCTGTTACACGATTTGCCTCTAGACACGACAAATGAGCATCTTTTTTTGAATTCGTGCCTTGACCAAAAAATTGGCGTGACGGGACAACGCAAACTTGCGTCAGTCGTAACTCTGGTTCCTTTTGACCAATTTTCGATTTCTAATAAGCATTTTAAAGGGTTTTTCGAGTACGAAGAGAATCCAAAATATGATGCAAATCCGATTTCAAGAACGATTGCAAATTAAACAATTGTCATTTTTCGTGACGGGACAACGCTTCTATATACCCCCTTTTTAAATGTCCTGTATAATTTTATACCTACAGAATCTGCTTTTGTCAATAAGAGGGCTTATAAAAGAGTCATTTTACTATAAAATTCCGTTTAGAATGATTAAATATCTGAATTCCATCGATTGATTTGAGCAATTATTTAAAAAAGTTGGGAAAATGAAAAATATTCAGCGTTTATACATTTTACAACTTCTGCTCACAGATATGTTTAGAATAAGAACTTTGGTGTGGAAATATGTTTTTTGTGTGGTTCAAATAGTTGGAAAACATGGAAAATTATCAGAACCATCCAAAGTTCTATTTGAAAAAATGACTGCTTGGTAAACAAGTGCTAAGAATCGGTCACCATAATTTTAAAATTTTCAAAAAATGATTAACGAGCAGAACAAAAATATGTAATGGATTTTCGATATCGTAAATTAAAAATTGCCTGGGTTACATTTAGAAAACTTCAAAGTTATTGTTTCTGCATATTTGAGTGGCTATATCTCAGTAACGAGATGACCAATTTTCAATGTTTTTGGACAAATTAAAAGAAAATGTTCTTAGCATTATGTAGCTTTCAACTGTTCTAAAAAGTATACCTATTCAGACTGCAGTCCCAAATCGCCCCAGTTGACGGTACCCTTAAACATATAAAAAATCACGATTGTCTAAAAAACGAATTTTGGAGATTCTCGCGGAGAATTGCTTGTTTGAAAAATTATGTTTTGTATTTGTTTTTATTTGACTGAAATATGGTGAGTACTTTATTTATGAACAAATGAACATGACATTTCAATAACAAATACTGTTAAAATAACAGAAAGTGTTATGGAATCTTCCTGAAAAAAAACATTTTTTCATAAGAGTTTAATAACAGTTTATGTTATCATAACAAAATTTGTTATTGATTATTGGTATTCTAGAGTTTTTTTTATTAGGTCCTATAAATATATGAAAGACAATAGTTTATAGGACCTTTTCAAAAAAAAACTCTGGGATTGAAAATTTTATTAGTCTGTTACTACAATAACAATCCAATAACAGCAAAATCATAACGATGAAAACAAATTTTGTTATAAATAATATAAAATGTTATTGGCCTAGTATTTTCAAATAACAAAATATGTTATTCCCAAGTTATTTCCGTCTGCTCGGGTTTGTCCTTACAAAAATCCTTACGAAAATTCATACCTTGGGAAAGATGTTTTAATCGAGACCAACTCTTGGGTAAAGTTGTAAATGAAAGTTGATGAAAGGTATTCAGGAAAAAAGTTAAACAAGAAAAAATACTCTTTTTTATCCCACTTGACACTCATAAAACGGAATTTTAAAATTAGAAACCATTATAAATAAGCAGTTTTAGATATATTCTTAGATACCCAAAATGTAATTATTAAAAAAAAAGTTAATCTTTTGAGAGTTGCTCAAAATTCATGGTAGTGCTGCTAATTTTTGAAAATAATAGGATTTATCAAAAACTTTGAAAATAAAGTGTAATTTCTTGGACTTTTTTTGTCTAACTTCCCAAGAAAATTTCCAACAAGTCTAATATACATGTTTATTTTTTTTAATAATTTTCGTATACAAAACCAGAACCACAGCACCCTCCCCTAGGCATATAGAAAATTTATGAAGCTTATCACCCCGCTGCATGAATTGGCCACCGGGCGGCAACTGCACGCATGCAGAGCTTGGCCGGCTTCGCCGCAGATTGCCGTACCGTGCCTATCCCTTCTCATCAAGGTATCGGCATCGAAACGAAAACGAACCGAAAAAGTGCCCGCGGACTGGGAATTTTCACTTTCGTTGAAGGGATAAATCGCCCGATGAAGATGAAAATGAAGAAAAAAAAAGTGATGATGATGATGATGGGCAGGTTAAATTGTTGCACGTATTCAAATTGTTGGAGCAGCCAATATTCACGCCCGATAAGATCGATAAATTACGGCCTACAGCAGTTGGAGGATGGATTCCTGGAAAAGTTAACACAGAAACCGGGTCAGGATTTATGTTTTGCTCGCAGCTTTTGCTGTTGACAGGTCGTTTCAGAACGTGAGAATTATGCGCTGTTAAGCGATTTTATGATGTATTATTACAGATATTATGCTGCTACTCGATCTTAACCATCGTCAGAACTTTTAGAAAGATTCATAATTTTAGTAACAAATTTATTAGTCGGAATAAATCTGCGCCAAAGAAGGCCTAACCCTAGTACCAGTTCACGTTCTGCGCCATCAGGGCCTGCTGTTCCTCGTACAGCTTGCGCTGTTGCTCCAAGAAGGCCTTCTGGCGGTCGCGCATGGCCTGCTCCTTGGTGGCAATTTCCGTGAGCTCATCCAGACGGGTGGTTTCCGACTCCAGGCGCTCCTCCTGGGCTTCTAGCAGGTTCTTCAGCTGAACGATGAACTTCTTCTGGGCGTCGACGACGCGCTTCTGCTGGGCGATCTGGTTCTTGGCGTTTTCGACCTTCTTTTTAGCTGGGGCGGCAGTGGCTGGGGCCTTGGCTGCAGCATCCGTGGGGCCATCTGGGGCAGGTGCCGATTGGACGGCCACGATGGCGCAAACGACTAGTGCGGCAAGGAATTTCATGTTGTCGATTGTGGTACTTGGTTCGTTCTACGAGCGTTGGGCTGATGATAGGCCAATTTTATACAGTTCCAAAAATTTAGACACTTTTGGGCGAAAACAATCTCTGCGCATCTTGGAATAAGACGAACAAATACAACTGAGCAAATATTCGTCAAATTTTGCGTCAAGAAAAATGGATTTGCACGTTTGCGTACTAAAGTGTCAATAAAATAGCAGATTCAACCAAGTCATCGTTGTTCAACGAATGTGGCGCTCGTGAGAATCCTTGAACTTGCAAATTAATGTTTTTAAATAAAATTCGCAGTATTATTTTTTTTGTTTTACTAAACCTCAATACTTTGAGTTTTGGACCTTAAAATAAATATTTTTAAAATCAATTTGCCCAAAAATAAATTTCTACATAAACAGATATTTGAATTGCAAAAAAAAACGATGTCCAATCGATAGTAAACGAATAAGACAACATTATAACTGGTTATAAAAAACAAATTGAACGAATAACTTTGCCCCTTATCATGACCGTAATATTTTTTTGTTTATCGGGTTCTTGAATCATTTAACGAAGTGTAAACATGCGGATCTTTACATTGTGGACGGTATAAAAAATACAAATTTTTTCAATAAGAAAAAAATATATCAATAAAATATACAACATAGGTATAACTACCATTTAAATAAAAATTATAAGAATTTAGACTTAATACTAATGTAATATCACATTTATGTTATTGAACAATTTGAAATCTTTAGCTTAAAGATAACTTAGTTTTTTTTAATTTATTACAAGAATTTACAATATTTACTATTTGTCCTACATTTTAAAAAAAATCAAGTTTTTTGACATCTTTATAATATTCTTTTTACTTTTTAAGTAACTTTAATAGATTTTCCCTATACTTTTTAATTTAGTTTTATACATACATCACTAATTATTAAAAAAAAGTTTATAATCAAGATGAAATCAGAAATTTTTAAATACAACTTTCAAGCCTTTAATATAAAATGTTGAAAAAGCTAAAAAGTCAAATTCAACAAAAAATCGAGATTCATCCATTAAATTAAAAAAAAGGTTATCATCAAAGTAATATCAGAGAATATTAAATTGAACTTCAAAGCTTTTAGTAAAAAATGGTTAGAAAAAAATACCAAGTCAAATTCTATAAAAAATATAACAGATTGTATTTTCAGTTTTAAAAAATTCAGTTAAAAAAAATGAATTTAGTTTTTTCGAGTTTTTTTTTAAATTGTTGTTTCAATTTGAATAACACTGAAGAATGTTTTGTTGCTGCCAAAAATGTTACATCATTCATATTAATATTTTAAAGTAGTTGAAAATAAGCGTTTGAAATTATAATTTTCAGTAAACTAAAACAAATGAAATAAAAAATGTAAAAATAGGCGGCTGTAAATATTATAAGAATTTTTCACAAAATACTTAAATAAAAGTTGCACATAATCCTGTAACACATACTCAAATTTAAAAAATTTGCAATATTGGTATCATTTTCACTTTATCTGAGTTTTGAGAATCCTTGTAAAACACGAAAATTTTCACAAAATACCGTAACACACAAAATGCGATAATACTAAAAAAATTAAATGTGCATTATTGGTATCAAACGAAGCGAAATTTTCTATGCATTTTCACTTTACTAGAATGTTTTTCCAATAAGTGCTGAAATTTTCACAAAGTACCGTCTTTTACATAAATTACATAACAAATTTCGCTTTGTTTGATACCATTTTTACTGTTTGCTTTTCTTTTGGAGGCAACCATTGGTCCAATTCCAACGTCTTTAGAGCTAATTTGTTGAAAATTTTATGAACTTTTTGTAAAAAACTTCAGAGATGGTCAAGCTTGGTACATGTTAAAATAGTCTAGTTTAAAAAAAAATATATTTTTTAAGGGATTCACATTAATAACGGAGCACGATATCAAATTTAATATAAAGTAATTTTTGATTGAATGTTTTTTTCACATCTTAAAATAAAGTCAAAAAAGTGTTCTGACTTTTTCCAAGTTTTTCAAAAAAAAAAATCGAAAAATTGGCATAACTGCCAAAAAAAATTTGACAAACATGTGCCATAACTTAGAAGATGCCATTTTTGTCTTATCCAAAAAATAGATTTTCTATAACGGTTATTTTGCGTATTTTTTTAAATGTCGAATTAAAGAAAGGGGATTTTTTTAGAGTGTTACAATTTTTTTGAAAATTTTGAGCAATTTCGTTCGTTCTCAAGATACAATGTTTTGAGTATTTTAATAGCCTTATTCTATGGATAACTGCAAAAATTGAGTGGAATCTTGTATGGATGCACCAATGATGCAATACGTCTTCTTTGGTCATACTTTGTCTGAAGTGACCTTTATCAAAATTTTAAGGTTTTTGGATTGTTTGCAACTTGCTTTTTCATAGCAATTTTTAAGGGTGGAAAGGTTAATATTTGCAATAATCTCATTAGTTTTCAAAAACATTCACTCACCTTTTATAAAATTATAATTTATTATTGAACTTTATCGCAGAAGTTTGCACTTCAATTAAATTTGAAATTTCCTTAAATTTAGAAAAATTTAAAAATTTAGAAAATACAGAATTTTTTGTTTCGCCTACATTTTGTTACTACAACCCTACAAGTAAGGCCAAATCTTCTGACAATTTTGACAGAGATTCTGCAAATGTTTTGTTGAATTTGACAAGTGTTATCCGAGGACTCAGGACTGTTTACAAACATTAAATTGCTATATTTTTATTTTGTGAAATCTGTGGAAGAGCTGGGTTAAGTTAGGCGGTTTGTATCGGAGATGTCGTAGGGAGTCGACTTCCGCTCGCGCGTCCATAAGCCGTCGTAAATTTTACCATCGTCGTCGTCGCCGTCATTCATAGCGTGTTCGATCCTTGCTTTGAGTGTTTTGGTGTTGTTTCATAGACTTTTCGATGTTATCGCCCAGTGAAATTATTTGAAATTGTGTGATTGTGAAAAGTTCCAGTTGTGCATTGTGCTTGAACGACGTGGAGAAGAAAGCCTACATCAGGGCGGTGGCTGAATATCCGGCTCTGGAAAGTGAAGAAATAGTAGCGGCGAGTTTAAACAATCCAAGTACGCTGCAACTTCGATGTCTGCCCCGAGCCCCATCAACATCACTTTGAACGAATATCATCGCGCCGCTGGCGCAGTTCGTAGAGTGAGAATGAGGACAAACTGGGAGAGAACAGCTGATATTTGGTGTGATCAATCCAAAACAACAAATGCATAACAAATATTAACTGCTAAATACGCGCTGGATCCTTGTCCATTTGACAAGGGCTCAGAAGTTTTAAATAACGTTTGAATCCGATCGATGCAAACGTTCTTCAGGGCGGGGCTTGTCGATTCAAGCTGAGGTACCTCGCGCTCGGCTAGCCAGCGTAGAAATGGGTCACCGAAGCTCGGCAGAGCTAACACCCACCAAATGCCTATGTGAGTTATTTGCATGTATAGAATGTAGATCTAAAATACATAGAAACAACTCAATTTGTAAGAAGTGACCGCGTGGTCCCGTTTGGCTGGTTGCACACACACACACACACACACACACACACACACACACACACACACACACACACACACACAGATTCTGCAAATGTTTTGTTACTTTATTTTCTAAATAAAAACTCGACGACAAATGAAGACAACCGTGTTTTTTAATATTTTATTTTATATACAATTTTAATATGAATCTGAATAAAACCAAATTTCATCCCCTCTGTCTTTTTTATAGCAAACAAACTTCCATCTCCCACCATCAGATGCCTCTGCTGCATCTCATTCATAGTCTCTTCCTTCACCGGTCCATTCATCCATTCACGTCAAACAACACAAAACGTTCATTCTTCGCTCTCTGTTTTCATTCAATCGTTCCAGCCGTATACACACTGTTTTGCTCACCAGCTTCTGCCTTTCTCTTCTTACCTTGACTCATTCTGCACGTACTGCTTCACGAGTTCGGATCCCGACTTCACCGTGCTTTGTGTTGTGCTTGTCCGCGGTTTCTGTTTCTGTGCTTACCACACTCGCTGCCCTATTTGCTTCTCTGAACCTTGTGAAAATCGTGCTAAAATGTGATCCGGAACCGGAAATGCTTGATGCGTACCAGTTACTGCATTCGTTCAGTGTTCTTCCGTTGAGGTTTGCGGTCGTTTGGCGTACTTTCTGCACTTCAATAAGGAGTAGTTCTACTGCGTAGCACCTCTTTATTCAGCTGAACCATGGCCTGCAGTTCGCCAGCTGCTGCCCTGCTCAAGTCTCCGCCGACGGCTCTTCAGCTGCTGCTGGAAGAGATCAACTTCCAGCGGACCAAGGAGATGCGGCAGCTGCTGAAAGACGGTAAGAAACCGGTCGGATTTTTTGCATTTGAAAATCTGGCCCACCGGAAAAAGCATGATGGCTGGCGAGTATCGATTTTTCACAATTTGGACTTTTCCTCGTGTGCGAGAGGGGTTGGGGGTTGATGAACGGGAAAATTTCAACCCTGCGTAGAACAGAGGAGTTCGTGTTATCTTCTCGCTCTCTTTATGTTTTTACTTTCTTTTCGCCAGCTGATCTGTATTTACCAGCGAAGGGCACTTTAAAATTCTGCGACGCAGTCATAACAGAGTGCGGAGAGTCTTGTTTCGTGCTTTTAAGAAGCGAAAAACCGGCTGAGGCTGGGCTGGAGGTCGTCAAAGTTGTTTTCATGGTAGAATCTGATATTGTTGCAGAATAGATGTGTGACTGGTTTGTGTGTTTAAGTCGTCGTCGTTGTCATTGCCCTTGCTGCATAGGGGGATGGCGTCGCTATTTTTAGACCACATTTTCCACTTTTGCTCATCGAAACCGACTACTTTATCGACTTCATTTTGCTGGGCGAGATAGGACGCCGTCTATTTTTAGACGATGACACAGCACTTTTACACTCTTGCGCTTAAAAAAACCAGGTGGCAGCACGAAGTAACGCCACGTCCCTATTATTCAGCTTTGCCGGGCCGGCGAAACAATTTGTTCAGTCATCGTGTTCTGGTTGAATTGAAAAAAGCTTATAGTTGAGGGGAAGTACCCGTTTTAAATGAAGCTAGTTGCAGCTGTATTTTACTACTGAATCATGCAGATAGTTCAGCAAAATAAACAAATATTCAGCATTTTAGTACGCTTTGTTATTTCAAAGTGATAAATTTTTCTTATATCATCCTTTGATAAGAAAATTTAAGACTAGGTAACTGGTGGATAAAATGTCATTGGAAATCTCCACACACTTAGATTGTTTAACCAAATTCGATAAAGTTTACCGATAGTTTGCTGAACAGTTCGGTAAATTGAAATTTACCGAATTCGGTAAAAACTTACTGAAATTCGGTAATGAAGTTAATTATTGTTCATCGTACAACCGAATTTCGGTAAAATTTTGTTCATTTTGACAGATGGTTTACCGACCGAGCCTCGTAGCCTGGTGGTAACGCTTCCGCCTCGTAAGCGGTAGATCGGGGTTCAAATCCCAGCTCGGACCAACACAACTGGTGATCTTTTGCTTAGTAAAGGGAAGGTAGTGTATCGTCACAAACTGGACCTTACATGACACCTTAGGAAGGCAACCTATGGAATGTTAACATTAATCTTAACATGTTAGCATTAAGTTGAATGATAAACTGTCACTGAATCCGCTTTGTAAATGCCGGTCCCGATACTCTTCACGGGTGTTCCCCTCAGGAACAGGGAAAGATTTACTTTTTAACCGATCTAAACTTTACCGATTTTTCAACTACCGATTTCGGTAAAAAAAAATAAGTGTGCAAGGTACTGCAAATGTCTCGATATTTATTAAACTGAAGAAAATCTAGCTGGAAGTTGTTGTAAAAATTGCATGTTGTGTTCAGGAAACGTTACATTCAAATTCACTTGAAGTTTACACTTGTTTGGGAAGTTACATTTCAGGGACAATTTAAATGCATTTTAAGCAGCCATGCGAAATGTACAAAAAAAAATCTATACTGTTCAAAGTTGATCTTAGGTACCGTAAACCGGGGTGACTTTGATAGCCGGGTTTGAGATTTTCCCTCAAAATGAAGAGTACAAATTAAAAACGTATGGAATCATACTGACTGTGGAAGAAAAGTGTTCAAAATACCTCGAGAAAAAGTTTTTATAAAATTATGAAAAGTTCAAAAAGTTAGTTAGAGAGAAAATATTGATGAAAAAAATTAAAACTTTTAATATTCTTAAAGTGTCATGATTTTCTCAAAGAAACTAAGTTTGAATCGAAAAACGGAATGTATTTTCGGATTCTTAGGACAATTATCCACTTGGACAAGGACTAGGAGAAGATAAAATGAGCTTGTTAATAATATTTTTTAAAAATCCAAATTTATAGGCATTTTTAAGAAGAACACTTTTCATATTAAATATGAAAACTTTTTAGTTTTGCTTCGAATTTGATAGATAGATTGAAATCCAATATGAATCAAAAAATTAAAATTAAAATTCTGACTTTTCAAATTACCTAAAATGTATACGAATTTCGTTAAAATGTATATAATCTTAGTTAACTAAATAAAAACATTGATTTTTTTTTCTTTAAAACTGTAGCTGCACATAGTGATGGAACATTAAATTTTGTCGAAAAAATAACATTTTAATATTTAAAATCCAATGTTAACAAGAATTCAAAGTCATCCCGGAATTAAAAATAAGAATTTTTAAAGCATCTTTTTTTTAAACTCTATTGATCAAACTTTTTTTCTAAAATTGTGCATGAACCTTGTGTAGCCTACTCCAGTACATGTTTTAAAAATAATAATCTTGAGACAAACCTTACCAGTTGGCAAATCCTCAAAAAATTTAATTTCACCATGGTTTACGGTACTTGAAGTCATTCCTTGTCAGGGAATGTGCAATGAATGTATTGCCCATGAATTATGATAACATTGATTTTTTTCAACAGTTGTATGTATGTATGTATGTATGATCCCCATACCCGCAGGCAACTTGGTCCCGAAACACATGTGAGCGCTAGGTGAACAATTCGATCATCTTTTACTCCATAATCTGTACACCCACGTGCATAAGTTTTTTTGCACGAATTTTAATGCTACAAATACCGGCGCATAGATCAAAATGGTTTCCCGCTTCCCTCCCCAAGCGCCGGAAATTTGTAGCGGGTGTAGGGACACTTCGCATAGACGCCCTTGCTCCCATCACGTCACTGAGGGTATGGAGCGACGAGAAATTAATAAGCATGCCCCCCCAGTCGAACCTTCATTAGAGAAGCAGGCAATCCACAACTCACAGCGAACGACCGAGGGAACACCCTACCGCGTATATAATAAGATTGGCGTGGTATGTCTTCAATGATTTGTAAATATGTCAGAATGAATGAAAGAGTTGCCTGTATTAAAAAGGAAAGGTCTCACCAAACAACGGAGTCTTCAGAAAATTTTCATCTCTTCAATTTTGATGATCATGGAAAAACATTGAAAAGCTTCAATCTTGAGTTGCTCCGATTCTCCGTCCGCAGTATTTTTCCCGCAGTCCCTCCGAGATGTTCCTGTCAGACAGCTCCATGCGCTTGTACACGTTGGCCAGCTTCTACTGGGCCTCCTCAAGGGTCGAGACGATCTTGGACCAGAACTTGATGGCTATCGGCATCCGGCAGAAAGTTGCTCCAAACGCGAACTTAGAAAATCCCCATCCGGCGCAGACGAAGTACTTTCAACGGGCGCGCACCGGGTTCCGCAACATTCACAAACCGCCCGAATAACTAAGTTTTTACTCAAACAGATAGAAAAAACCCAAAAAAAAACTTCAAAATGACGAGAGCAGAAAAATTTGCGTCCAACCTGCCACGCAACCTACTTCGATTTCAACATTGATTTTTTTCAACAGTTCAGCAGTTAATAAACAAAACCGTTCATTAAATTTCGAATCGACTGGTGCAAACTGTTTGTTGTAATAGTTTTCCAGAAATTATAAACTTGCAAAAAAGTATAAAAAATAACAAAATTTAAATGAAAATAGAAGTCTAATAAACTAAAACAATTTCAAATGCATTTTAATGAGTTGATTGTCATTTTTTCGTGTTCATGTTTAACGCCATCTTTTGGCGGAATTTTGAAATTTTTGCTTTTCCCCATACATTTTTTCGAATTTTCCCATACAAACTTCAACGATAAAAAGCGACCCTTAACCCTTAACCGATTTGGCTCAAAATTGGCACAGTTACTTATTTTTACCTAAAGAATCGAGCCAGGGGGTATCTCTTACGATTTTCCAAAATTTTATTTTTTTCTTGTCACCTTAATACACACTTAAATCTTTTTTACCGAATTCGTTAGTTTAAACATCGGTAAAGTTTAGATCGGTAAACTATCTGTCAAAATGAACAAAATATTACCGAAAATCGGTTGCAAGATGAGCAGAAAAGATTGACCGAATTTGGTAATTTTCAGTTTACCGAACTATTCATCACACAGAAAAAAAAGGTTAAATTTCGGAATGTTGAAAATTTGGTAGGTTGAATATTATTTCTTTTTTCAGTAATATTACATAAAAAATGTGTAAAAATGTGAACCTGATACATATTCATCAAAAACTAACCTATGTACAGTCCCACGAAAAGTTTTTTTTTTTGTGAAAAAAAAATCCGTCAATACCTCGATATTTTCAAAACTAATGATTGGAAAGCAACTGTAAGCCTGTAAAATGCATGTTAAAAAACGTTTTTCATCCAAATGTTGAAACCTAGGCTTGTAATTTCAATTTTTATATTTTTTTATTCCCCCCCCCCCCTCGACTTTGGTCGGAGCCGAGGGACATAAACTTCAAAAAATATTTGCAACGGCCTAAGTGTATATTGAAAAAAATCGTCAATACTAAGTAGGTACTTTAAAGCATAATTATTGCAAAAAACAAACTCTCGAAACTAGTTTTTTGATAGAATTTCCAGAGAAAAAATACTTTCCAATGTAGTTTATGAATGGTCTCATGATAAATATTAAAATGTTCTTTTTGAACCCAAAGAACGCATGAAAACAAAATCGTTGAAAGAAATAAAAAAATGGCGAAAGCGTAGACAACTGCTCTCTTATATGATCATTGCCACAGAATAAATCCTTCTATCAAGAACAAAGAAACTTTTAAAATAACATATAAAAGAGATGAATCAACATTCTAAATATATATTCATCGAGGTTATCAAAACCAGTGATCTGCAACAAATTAGTCCATTCATTCTCCCCGTGCTTCCTCATTCAACCGACTTATCTCCGAACCCCCTTTAATCTTCCGCAGACGGTGGCTTCGTCGTGCTGCAGGGCACCACCTACTGGACGGACCTGTTCGTGCGGCACTTTCTGTTCCAAACGGAGAAACGCCACACCATCGACTGCGACGATCTGCTGTTCTTCGTGCGCAAGAAGCACGTCAAGGGCTCGTCCCGGGTCATGCCCAAGTACGAGACGGAGATCGAGGTGTTCCGCAAGGACTCGCGCAAGCTGCCGATCGGCGACCCGGACGTGGACTGGGAGGAAACGGTTTACCTCAACTTGGTGATTCACCAGTTTGACTACACGCTCACGTTGGCCATTTGTACGCGCACGTCGCCGAAGGAGCTGCAGGTGCTGCGGAGACACTCGCAGAAGGTGTACGCGTCGCCGAGCCGCCGGAAGATGGACACCAAGGGCGAGAGCGAGGAGATTACGTACCCGCACATCTGCTTCATGGTGGACAACTTTGACGAGGTGTTTCACGACATTCTGGTGCGGGACGGGGAGATGGTGTGCGTGGAGCTGGTGGCGTCGGATCGGGATGGGAGCGTTCAGGGGGTGATCTTTTTGGGGTCGATTCGGTACGACGCGCTGAAGAAGGTGTACGATGCGAGGGTAAGTTTGGGGTGGAGGGCTTGAGGACTGTTCGTCACTTTGTTATTGTTCAATTTCAGCAATCGAGTCTCAGCACCAAGGTAGCGCAGCGCATGTCCTTCGGACTGTTCAGTTCCGGAGGTCCGTCGACCCGGTGTGAGTTTGTCCGGATGAAGGGACCTCAGGGCAAGGGTCACGCGGAGATGGCCGTGACCAAGCCGAAGGGCTCCGGCGTTGAGACACCAACCAGTGAGCCTGGGTAAGCTTAACGAGTTCAAATCCATCCCGAATATCTTAAAACCTCGTAATTGTTTGTAGCTTCTGCGCCACCGACATGTGGGACTCGGAGTGGGAGGAGGACTGCGACGAGTACTACAACTATCGCCACCAACGAAGACTGAGCGATCCGAGCGCCAACCTGAACAACTTCAGCCGGTACGGGTGGCGCACCAAGAACGCGAACGACTCGTCGTCGTACGGCGGAACGAAGGCCCGCTCGGAGAACGAGGGGCTGGACTGTCTCGCGAACGAGGTGTCCGAGATCGAGGCCGGCGATTTGAGAGATGGTGAGTGTGTTTTAAATGTTTGTGTGTCTGTTGTAAAATTGGTGTTTTTTAGTTGTGGTTGTTTTTGTTTTACTTTTGGTTTCAATCTGCAGAAGTAATGAAAGTGGTTCAAACAATTGTATGAATTCGAGAAGTGATTCAAAACTAAGTCGAATTTACTTCTAAAGCTTCTGAACCATCATTCAAGTATGCACTTCACTCAGGATTCAAAACTGAGCAATTGAGTATCTGAGTGAGTGATTGATTGAATGAGTGAGTGAGTGAGTTAGTGAGTGGATGAATGAATGAATGAGTGAGTGAGTCAATATGTGAGTGAAAGAAAGAGTGAGTGAGTTGATGAATAAGTGAGTGAGTTGATGAATAAGTGAGTGAGTTAGTGAGTGGATGGAATGAATGAGTGAGTGAGTTAATATGTGAGTGAATGAAAGAGTGAGTGAGTTCATGAATGAGTGAGTGAGTTTGTGAGTGAATGAATGAATGAATAAGTGAGTAAGTCAATATCTCAGTGAGTGAGGCATTGAGTGAATGAATGAGTAAGTATGTGAGTGCGGTCATGATTTAGTGAGTGAGTGCTTGAATGAATTAGTGAGTGAGTCAATTACATAGTGAGTAAGTGAGAAAGAAATTAAGGTAAGTGAGTATATGAGTGAGTGAGAGAGTGATTAAGGTAAGTGAGTGAGTGTCTTTTTAAGATCTGATGTTGTAAATTTTGATGAAAATCACTGCAAAGATCTTCTTGTAAACAAAGGATTTTCGATAAACTATATGATTTTATTATCTGGCAACACTGCCATTTCTTGATTAAAAATTCCATATAATTAAAAAATCATGGAATACTTAAATCAAATCTTCTGTCTTATTCAACCATGCACGTTTTGCTTCCCTTTTTAAGTTTGATTTCTGTTTTCATTTTGCACATTTTCGTCAAAAATATATATGTAAAAATTTCGCTTTCGATGTGTATCCTAGTGAACAAACATGCGTATAAAACCCTAATTTGCCTTAGCTTTGAATTTGGACCATCCCAGGGAAGCAGGACGATCTCGCTCAGTTGTATAGCATTGGTTATGAGTTTAAGTTCCTTCTATGTTAGATACTAACATCCCCTCCTAATCTTTCGTTACCTGTCGCTCTAAACCGAAACCGGAAATCTTTTTTCAGTAGACTGTTCAAAAAAATTAAGCAAACCCTTTTCTGGCGCCATTTTTCTTCCGTTTCCTCCCTTTTATCTTGCAAAGAGTTCAGATTTTTCATTTTCTTACTTTTTATTTTCTTCCACTCTCGTGTAGATCGTCCTGTTTCCTCGGTGTCCGATTCGAAGTTGGCCGCCTCGTCCGCTCCGCCCACCCACGGTTCGCTGGGCCGACACTGCGAAGACGCAGCACCGGTCAAGCCCCGGCTCCGGAAGACCAGCAGCGGTAGTCAGGCCGGTTGTTGCAACTGTTTTGGGCCGCGAAAGCGCTGGAGCGATACCGGGTCGGCTCAGATGTCGGACGTATACTACGTTCAGTGTGCCCGTTGCGAGCAGGAAGCGCTGGAGCTGGCCGATTCGCCGGCCTGCTTGAGCAAGGTCACCAAGGGAAGGTCGACGATGAAGCACAGCAGTCTGCTGATCGTGGAGAGTGAGATAGAGTACGGGAGTGGGAAGAAGAAGGGCGGAGGGTCGGACAAGAAGAGTCCCAAGAAGGAAAAGAAGGTGCAATCGCCGCGGAAGAAGAGCGGGAACAATAACAAGAGTGAGAAGGGAGCTCAGGAAGAGGAGTACGAGATAGCAGACGATGCCGTTTCGTTGAACGGAGATCTGGGTGATGACGTGGCCAAGATGGGCATGATGAACGAGCTGGACGCGAATCAGATGATTCGGGTTAACGGGAGGGAAGAGTTTCCGGTGGAGGAAACGAAAACTAAAGCAATTACGCAGCAACAAAAGACCAAGGCAGTCGAACTGCCCAAGGTGCATGGGGAAGGTATCAAGGAGCACCGGGAGAAAAAGTCCAGCAAGACACAGTCTACAGCTTCCAGCACAACTAGCAGCAACAGTAGATTTTCTCTCATTTATCGTAAGACTAGTAATAAGTTATCGCTAAAGAGCAAATATCCCTCCGTGGATAGCAGTACTGAGAATGCTAACGATAAGCCTAACCGTAGAAATAGTACCAGCAGCAGTAGCAACAAGCAAGAAGACGTCAATGGAAACAACAGCGGCACCAAGAGTGATCCCGAACAGGAACCGGAGTCTTCCCCCGAGCAGGACCGGCGTGACAGTGCCAACATAATCGAAGCGTTACGGACGTTACGAGCGAAGAAAGCGTGCTCGACGCTACCCAAAGTCAAGAAACCGACCTACAACAGCTTCTATCTGAGGCCGCACAGTATGAGCGGACGACCGGTGGATCATGTCCCCAAAAAGCGAACGCCGGACGGGACGGACATCTACTACTGGTGTGACTACCACCCCAAGAAGAAAGGTTAACGTTTGCACCCTCTTAGAAATCAGTCAAGACTCCGTGTTACCAGATCTAACCTCGCTTTTTTCTCAATTTTGTTCCACTTCCAGAGCTCGACGACGGCGCGTACAACCCGCTATGGACGACCAAGGGCTTCACGCAGACGTTCCACTTCTGGAAGGAGAACCGGCGCCAGCAGTCGACGCCGCTGAACGCGTTCCTCACCTACGTGACGCTGCCTTGGTGGAGCATAGCGAAGGGTGAGTAGAAGCTCAATCTAACCTCAAATGGTAAACAAAGCCGTATCAAATGTCAAACTTTTGTATGGAGTTTGACATTAGGCGAGGGCAATGTTTACACCTTTTTTAAAAAATTGAGGTTACGTAACCATACTAAACAATAAATTTCTTTTGTTGTCGCAAAATCTTAGACCTTCTGGATCATCGCGAACAGCCAATACTGACGTTCTAATCGCGGGTCGAACATTCCTAAAAACTGCACATCTGGAGCCACTAGAGCAAACATCTCACACACACTCACTCTACTCTCTCCATGTGTCGATAAAACGATACATGGAAAACTATTTTTATACCGTAAACAAATAAACACACACACACACTTCACTACAAAACAAAACTTAATCCAGGAATAAACCGCAAACGAAAACTCAATAAAACCGTACTGAAAGAGGAAGTAGAAGACCGTAAGCTACGTAGTCCGGGGGAAGCCGTTGGTTCTTGTTCCGGAACAATTCCAGATATTTTACCCTTGTCATAACGCGTAGGTTAGGATTACCCAATCTGGAAAGCGTAACATTACTTGAGCTAGTCATTTTCTGTTTTATTTTGCTGGAGGAATTGAACCTCGTGAAACGTTTCCAACCTAGGGAAAGGGGATTTTGGGGCGCTTGCAAAGTGTTGTCACGTAAATAAAGTACACCAGCTGAATGCATGAAATTTATCCTCACTGATGTCTGATGGTACTTACTTTTTCATTCCAACGAAACGGCAAACTTACATCACTCTCATGTAATCTTATGAAATTATTGTTATTTATACAAACAAGTGCAGTCATTAGCTGGTACCTATTATTGGACGTTCTGCAAGAACAATAAGAACAACAACTAATAGCAGGAAACAAATTAAAAATACATAAGCATATGAAAGTATTCGGAGTTCTTTTTAGTGCCACTGGTTATGAAGAAATTGTCCATTTCATTTAATTAATTTAAAAATAACCGTAAAGAACGTGAATTTTAGAATTTTAGAATTTTAGAATTTTAGAATTTTAGAATTTTAGAATTTTAGAATTTTAGAATTTTAGAATTTTAGAATTTTAGAATTTTAGAATTTTAGAATTTTAGAATTTTAGAATTTTAGAATTTTAGAATTTTAGAATTTTAGAATTTTAGAATTTTAGAATTTTAGAATTTTAGAATTTTATAATTTTATAATTTTAAAATTTTAGAATTTTAGAATTTCTGGTAGACAGAACAATCTAACAATCTAATCAATGAAATTTGAAGTAAATTGTTCGACACCCCCTTTCACTGTAACCGCGGCACGGTTGAACTCCTCTCAACGAGCCGATAACGTTCCGATTCTCCAAGATTCGTTCGTTCTGTTGATCTCCAGAGCGCCAGGGCGCCTCGAGTACAATCAGTCCGGAGTCAGAGTCGTCAGTCGTTAATCAGCCGCCGCGTAATTCAGTCGTGTTCGAGCCTCAGTGTTTTAAAAGGAACGAGATCCTCGCCGTTGCGACCTCTTCCATCGGCTGCTGCTGGAACAAGAAGAAGAAAAAGTGTTGATAAGCCCAGCAGATAAGGGATTAAGGCGCAGAACATGCTGGTGTCCCGAGGAGTGGGACTGCTGCTAGTGGCGCTGGCACTAGCGTCCGTAGATCCCGGATGGGCCTGCAGCAAGGTTCCGGTGTTCAACGGGCGCGCTGTGACGAAGGAGAAGAAGGCTGGCGATAACGGATACCGGTTGGCCGTGCGGAACGAACCGAGCGGCTACGAACCGGGCAAGATCTACAACCGTAATGTTTTGTTCGACGTTTTGTAACTCGGGGATAGTTTGTTTGTCTCGCGGGAAACGGCAATTTGCTGAGGTCAAGAATTATCTCCCTTGGACGCGTGTGTGCTTCTTCGTCTGAACGTTATGAGTTTGATGGGCCAGCAGAGAGAAAGCTCGTACAGCGCGCGCAGCATGTGGCTTTAAATACTTGTCTTGTGTACGGTACAAGCTGTGTCTGGCTAATCTCGGTTGATGATAGTTTAATTATTGATGAGTACGCAAAACGTAATGCAACTAGTCCATCGGAGATAAGCCGGCTTAGAATGTAGCGGGTACACAACCGGAAATGGACGTTTCAGAGTTCTATTGGTGCATTGCTTGACGTGCCGTTTCCTGGAGATGTTCAGCGAAGCTGATCTTCTTGAACTCGATCAACATTAATGTCGTTCTCTTCTCCTACAAGTGTTCCTGGTCGGCTCGCGGACTCACGTCAAGCTGCAGCAGTTCACCCACTTTATGCTGACCGCCCAAGCGACCAGTGGAACGGCCAAGAATGCGCGCACCTTTATTGCCGGTCCGAAGCGCGTTGGTCGGTTCCAGCTGTTCAGCGACTCGCTGACCCGCTTCTACGATCACTGCGTCAACACGGTAACGCAAGCCGATGACTTCCCCAAGACGGAGATCCAGGTCATGTGGGTAGCACCGGCAAGCGGATCCGGTTGCGTCAGTCTGTCAGCGATGGTTTTTGAGGGTGAGGATTCCTGGTACTCGGATGATGGAGCTCTGACGAAGGTGCTTTGTGAGATCAAGCCCGATCCGGGCACGGTTCAGGGAGAGTGCTGTGCGTGTGATGAGGCCAAGTATAGCGTAAGTCTGTAGACCTTCTTGAAGACACAATTCTAAAACCATACAATTCCGTAGTTCGTATTCGAGGGAATCTGGTCCAACGAAACGCATCCGAAAGACTTCCCGTTCGCCGTTTGGTTGACGCACTTCTCCGACATCATCGGAGCGTCCCACGATACGAACTTTTCCTTCTGGGGTGAGAATCACATCGCTACCGATGGGTTCCGCTCGCTTGCCGAGTGGGGTTCGGTTCGTCAGCTGGAGCAGGAGTTGCGAGCAAAGGGACCACGCCTACGAACGCTGATCCGAGCCGGTGGACTGTGGTATCCCAGGGTGAACTCGAACACGACGTCGAACTTCCGCGTAGATCGAAAGCATCACAAGGTATCGCTGGCTTCGATGTTTGGACCTTCTCCGGATTGGGTTGTAGGGGTTAGTGGGTTGGATCTTTGCAGTGAGGATTGCACCTGGGTTGAGTCGCTGGATGTCGACCTGTACCCATGGGATGCCGGAACTGACAACGGAATCAGCTACATGTCTGCCAACTCGGAAACCCAGCCAAGAGAGAGGATGCACCGCATCACTACGCTCTACCCGGAAGATCCACGTGCTCCCTTTTACAATCCGAAATCCCGGGAGATGATCCCACTGGCGAGAGTCTACTTCCGGCGCGACAAGGTCATCCACCAAAACTGCGACGACGAGTTTCTCAAATCGCAGACGTTGGAACTGGCGGAGAACACCGAAGAGGTCACGCGACAGGAGTGCGAGACGACCAGCTACAGCTCGTGGACGCCGTGTTCGGTGACCTGCGGCAAAGGAATACGCATGCGAACCAGGGAATACCTGAAACCGGACAAGGCGGCGCAATACCAGTGCAACCGACAACTGATTTCGAAGGAGATGTGCGTTGCGGATGTTCAAGAGTGTCCCAACGAAGGTCAGGAACCTGAGGACAGTTCGGAGGACATCAGAAAGACCGACGCCAACGTGGACGAAGGAGGTGAAGGCGTTGGAGTTTGCAAGACTACCGCCTGGAGCGAATGGTCCGAGTGCTCGGCAAGCTGTGGAATCGGTGTGACCATGAGGACCAGAACTTTTGTGGATCACATGGGTCGCAAGAAGTGTCCCCACATCAGTGTTGGTATGTAGTCCTTGATCTCTCCTTCTATACTTTATTCAATGGGTAATTCTCTACCAACTCACACGAAATCGGGAAAAGTTGCCCCGACCCCTCTTCGATTTGCGTGAAACTTTGTCCTAAGGGGTAACTTTTGTCCCTGATCACGAATCCGAGGTCCGTTTTTTGATATCTCGTGACGGAGGGGCGGTACGACCCCTTCCATTTTTGCACATGCGAAAAAAGAGGTGTTTTTCAATAATTTGCAGCCTGAAACGGTGATGAGATAGAAATTTGGTGTCAAAGCGACTTTTATGTAAAATTAGACGCCCGATTTGATGACGTACTCAGAATTCCGAAAAAACGTATTTTTCATCGAAAAAAACACTAAAAAAGTTTTAAAAATTCTCCCATTTTCCGTTACTCGACTGTAAAAAATTTTGGAACATGTCATTTTATGGGAAATTTAATGTACTTTTCGAATCTACATTGTCCCAGAAGGGTCATTTTTTCATTTAGAACAAAAATTTTCATTTTAAAATTTCGTGTTTTTTCTAACTTTGCAGGGTTATTTTTTAGAGTGTAACAATGTTCTACAAAGTTGTAGAACAGACAATTACAAAAATTTTGATATATAGACATAAGGGGTTTGCTTATAAACATCACAAGTTATCGCGATTTTACGAAAAAAAGTTTTGAAAAAGTTACTTTTTGCGTTTCTCTTTGTTTCGTCGTCCGTGTCTGTCGCGGGTGACCATGAACGGCCATGATCGATGACGACCAACTTTTTCAAAACTTTTTTTCGTAAAATCGTGATAACTTGTGATGTTTATAAGCATACCCCTTATGTATATATATCAAAATTTTTGTAATTGTCTGCTCTACAACTTTGTAGAACACTGTTACACTCTAAAAAATAACCCTGCAAAGTTAGAAAAAACACGAAATTTTAAAATGAAAAATTTTGTTCTAAATGAAAAAATGACCCTTCTGGGACAATGTAGATTCGAAAAGTACATTAAATTTCCCATAAAATGACATGTTCCAAAATTTTTTACAGTCGAGTAACGGAAAATGGGAGAATTTTTAAAACTTTTTTAGTGTTTTTTTCGATGAAAAATACGTTTTTTCGGAATTCTGAGTACACCATCAAATCGGGCGTCTAATTTTACATAAAAGTCGCTTTGACACCAAATTTCTATCTCATCACCGTTTCAGGCTGCAAATTATTGAAAAACACCTCTTTTTTCGCATGTGCAAAAATGGAAGGGGTCGTACCGCCCCTCCGTCACGAGATATCAAAAAACGGACCTCGGATTCGTGATCAGGGACAAAAGTTACCCCTTAGGACAAAGTTTCACGCAAATCGAAGAGGGGTCGGGGCAACTGCTGTGTGAGTTGGCGGAGAATTACCCCAATATCTTAACTATTTCTTCAGTTGAGAAGCAGAAATGTATGCAACCGGAGTGTTCCCTAACCGACGTCGAGGTCCCCGACTCCATGTGCCCCGTAACCACCTGGAGTGACTGGAGTCCGTGCAGCGCCACCTGCGGCAAGGGAGTCAAAATCCGCACCCGTCTGCTCCTGGTTGGCCCAGAGCTGCAGGAAAAGTGCGCCCAGCGGGTGGAGCTGAACCAGCAGCGACCCTGCACGGAGAAGGCCGACTGTCTGTTTGACGTGTTCACCGCCCGGGAGATCTGCTCGCAAGCTTCCGAAACGGGACCGTGCCGGGGCAAGTACCAGCGGTACGCGTACGATTCCGAACGGGACATTTGCGTTCCGTTCTTCTACGGAGGCTGCCGTGGCAACCGGAACAATTTCCTGACCAATGAGGACTGCATGCAGACTTGTCGCGCTGTTAAGGGTTAGTCCGCGCTATATTTTCTCAAGCTCTCCACTCAATTCGCTTTTTCAACCTAGAACAATCAACGAACCGTGACGCCCATCGTCATCCGACAGCGGGACCGCCGCGGCATCAGCGTCAGCAGCAACCGCAGCAATTCCAACATCAGGAAGAGGACGGACTTCCGGTGGATTGCGTGCTGTCCGATTGGACCGAGTGGAGTTCGTGCAGCGTCACCTGTGGAACCGGGAGATCCGAGCGGTACCGCAACGTGCTCGTGCAGGCCAAGAACGGTGGTCAGCCCTGCCCCGGGCGGATTGTGAAGCGGCGGAAGTGCACTGGGCCGCCGTGCGCTTGAGGTGGACGCTGGAGATGCATCCCTTCTCAATACTTGGGAATTTGAGTTTTCCAAGAATATTTTTTCACAAAATTGGGGAGACGTTTCGATTGAAGAAATATAAATAAAATTTTATTAAATATATGTTTTTAGTTTTATTTGATTACGAACTTTTTCCTTGAGATTTAAAAATACCGTACAAAATGCAAAAACAGTTGCAGAAAAATTCCATAGCTTTTTTTTTAAAGAAAAGGTTCTATTAACAAAATATATATATATTTTTTTTTGCTATAGCAATGGTCCAATTTTGTTAAGTTTTCTACAAAAAAACTCTCCAAAGAGTCGAAAAGTCAGAAGATCTGACAACCCTATTTTATTATATGATCAGATATTTATATTTTGTATTCGAATAGTTTTAAGTTCAAATTATAGTTACATAAGTTGATTAAGTAATTATTAAATTGATTACAGTTATTATGATTATTACAAAAAAAAATGTGAAAATCTAGGAATTCGCGTAAAAAACTTTGTATCAATTTTCGTAATTTTGGTCAATTTGGTCATTTTGATAGTTTTCGTCATTTTGGTCAATTTCGTCGTTTTGGTCATTTTCTTTATTTTGGTTATTTTGGCCATTTTGGTCATTTGGATCATTTTCGTCATATTTGTCATTTTGGTCATTTTGGCTATTTTGGTCATTTTGGTTATTTAGTTATTTTGGTCATATTGGTCATTTTGATCATTTTCGTTATTTTGGTCATTTTGGTCATTTCGATCATTTTCGTTATTTTGGTCATTTTGGTCATTTTGGTTATTTTGGTCATTTTGATAATTTTCGTCATTTTGGTAATTTTTCGTCATTTTGATCATTTTAATCATATTGGTAATTTTGATCATTTTCGTTATTTTGATCATTTTGGTCATTTTGGTCGTTTTGATAATTTTCGTCATTTTCGTCATTTTGGTCATTTTGATCATTTTGGTCATTTTTATAATTTTCGTCATTTTGGTCATTTTCGTTATTTTGGTCATTTTGGCCACTTTGGTCATTTTGGTTATTTGGGTCATTTGGGTCATTTGGGTCATTTTAGTCATTTTGGTCATTTTGGTAATTTTCGTCATTTTGGTCATTTTGGCCACTTTGGTCATTTTGGTTATTTGGGTAATTTTAGTCATTTTGGTCATTTTGGTAATTTTCGTCATTTTGGTCATTTTGATAATTTTCGTCATTTTGGTCAATTTTGTCATTTTGGTCATTTTGGGATTTTTTGTCATTTTGGTCATTTTGATCATTTTCATCATTTTGGTCAATTTCGTCATTTTGATCATTTTCATTATTTTTGCATGTTGGTCATTTCGGTCATTGTCGTTATTTTAGTCATTAACGTCATATTGGTCATTTTCGTTATTTTGGTCATTTTGGATATTTTGATCATTTTGGCAATTTTCGTCATTTTGGTCAATTTCGCCATTTTGGTCATTTCGTTATTTTGGTCATTTTGATAAATTTCGTCATTTTGGTCAATTTCGTCATTTTCATTATTTTGGTCATTTTGGTAATTTTGATCATTTTGGTCATTTTGGTCATTTTGGTCATTTTGGTCATTTTGGTCATTTTGGTCATTTTCGTCATTTTCGTTATTTTGGTCATTTTGGTCTTTTTCGTTATTTTGGTCATTTTGATCATTTCCGTTATTTCGGTCATTGTGGCTATTTCGGTCATTTTGATAATTTAATAAGACAACAGCAACAATTCTTTTTTTAAATTCGATTTTCCAAAGTGAAACTTTTCCAAGACGTGTACCGTCATCTGTGGTGAATCGGCACTACAGTCTGAAGTGAGTGTGAAGTCTGAGTGTTTAGAGCACTTAATGGTTTTAACCCGAAACCAACCAGAAAAATCAAAATATTGTGCTCTTACATGGTTAAAACTGCTGTCCCAATTTGCCCCAGTTGACGGTAGCACTTTTTATTTTTTTATACAATGTGGAAACGTATTATTTCATTAATTAAAGTGTATCAGTGATTAAACCGTCAACTGGGGCGAATCAGGAAAACAGTCTGAATAGGGATAAAAGTTTTTAAAGCACTTAAAAGTTTAACATTTTTAAATCGATGTAATTTTTTGTTGATATGTCTGTTCTATCGGAAACCAATTAAAACACCCAAATATTTGAAACAATGATAAATAGCTGTCCCTAAACGCCTCAGATGACGGGTTCAATACATTTTGTAATAGTTTCCTGCTAAAGCGGTATCCAGCTTTTTAAGCGAAAATGGCGTTCGAATGGTGAACGCCCGAAATGTCAAAATCACGCAGTGGTACCAACATTACGAATAAAGTGTGCCATGGCCCATGGCATGACAGCCGCATTTTTTTGTAATGTTGGTGCTACTGCGCGATTTTGACATTTCGGACGTTCAACATTCGAACGCCATCTTCGCTTAAAAACCTGGATACGCATCTCGGAAGGAACCGGTCAAGAAAAAAATCAAATGGGCAGCAGCGGCAGCGCAAGCAAGTCAGAGAGGGTGAAGAAAAGCCCCAATAAATCGCTCCCTCTCCTTTGTTCTGCTGTTCGTAAAGCTGTTTCTAGACCCCTTTCCTTCCGATCTGCATACTAACCTTAAATAAGGCACGTGTTTTCAAAAATTCGTTTGAAAATATACATCAATTTATTACAGCATCCTGACGTCACCTTCTTCACCAACACTATCGCATGTGCACAAGGCCAACTAACAGCAAAGGTATGCTATGTGCCATAATCGCGAGAAACGTCAAAACAACGATGAATGAAAAACATGTTCATTCTGCTTTACTAGCACCGAACATCAGTCATTCAGTCAGTCAGACAAAAAAGTCATTCAAGAACCTTCGACCCATCGGAGCGGTACGACTGAATCTACAATACTCTTTCGAGTGCGTGGGGTGTGTTTACAAAAGTGGGGCCTAGCGACCAACTTGAGGGTATCGGAATGGCCAAAGTTTTCGGGAGTGTACGGTTTAAGTAGCTTTTTGGAGGTTCTTTTTGGGCGTTCTTCAGCGATAGTTGAGGGCAAGGCAGGAAAAGTTGGAATTTAGTGATACCATATGTGAGTGTGGTGTGTGCGGGCGTGTAAACTCGGCGGCCCGATAACGTTGTGTAATATATGTTTAGTAGGCAGTCATCGGCTCTTAATACACAAGGGAGTCGGCTGAGTTTTAATTAAGTCGAACAAAGAACGACGACAGATCGAACGATGGAGGAGGACTCGAAACTGCAACCAGACGCACCGTCATCACCGACAGGTACTCAAGATTTTACGATGCAAATAGTCGCAACACGCAACAGAACAAATCACTTTATACCAAATCACTTTTAGATACCGCAATCCAGATTTCACCAGCGGCCGGCGAAGAAGAGGTAGTAGCTGCTGCCGCTACTAATAGCAATGATAAGAGCAAGGTTGAAGACCCTTCAGCTGACGCTGACAGGCTGTACAAATCGGTGTAAGTACAAAAGAATCATCATCCTGGTGGCAGGGCAGTGTCGACAATTGGGCCGCGATAACGACGAATTTTGTCACCCCGTCAGCGCAGAGTGCAGTTTGTCAATCGATTGTTTGATTGGAATTGGAAGGCGTTTCGGTTCATTGAGTTAGCTCGGCGCTTAAATGTTGCTCATTGAAGCCAGGAACAGCAACATGAAGATGAAGAAGCTAGCGACTGAGTATCGTTCTGAGAAGGTAGGCGTATGAGTTGCCTACAGAATACTACAAAAGCATTGGGATGATTGGTCTTTTGTGAGTCAATCTTACGACATGGTTTCTCTTAGTAGAAACCACATTGGCCATGGTTGTTCTCGTAAGATCAGCTGCTGAGAGAACGTTAGGAATATACTTCCAAAATCCACTAAATTAAAATAAATTTTTGTTTGAGGCGTGACGTACTTTATGGATGAGAACCAACAGAGGTCAAAGTCTATTATTGACCCACCTCTAAACTTTTGTCGCATCCGCTGTTGATACCGACCATGCATTTTTTTCAGCCGTGTGTGTTTCAATTCAAGAAAATCTTGAAAAACTTGATTCAGACTGCATCAATCAAAAATGTTTTTTTACAAGTTGTTTGTACACAGAAAAAAATATTTCTGTAAATTTACATTATTTATCATGTACCAAAAGGTATCATGATAAATGATGTATATTTACATTAGGTTCGTTGGAAATTTACATTAGATTCATTGGAAATTTACATTAGTTTTGAAAATTTACATTAGTTTTCGAATTTACATTACTTTTGGAATTTACATTAGTTCAAATCAACTAATTCTGATTAGCCAATGGGAATGAGAAGCTCGACTTGGATTGCAGTAGGAAAAGGGTGTGGCCTATGTTCTATTTTAAAATGAGTGAAGCGGGCAGCAAAAGGAAATTATGATTTTAAAAAATTGTTTCACAGGTAGGGGACGCTTTCTCGTCGACGGCCAAGTGGAATAACGCTGGACTGGAATCGAACGGACGACGGGTAGAATGTTCGGTGTTACTGCTGCTACCCGCTGCCGACTGAGCCATCTTTGCATTTTATAAACGAGCGGTAAAGCATCAACTTGTTCAAGGCGAGGCTCAGGCAGTGGGCCAGCGAAGTATGAGAGCGATAGAAAGAGAGCCAAATATTACTATTTTAAGTTCGGGTAGTTTTGAAGTCAACGTTTGGCAGAAATACATTGGATATATGATTTACATTGAATAGAAATTTACAGGAAGCCGAACACGGGTAGAAATTCATCAGATTTGAGTTTCCATGCTCAACGTTTCCATTAGATTCATGATTTACATTAGATTTAGATTTACATTAGAGTAATTTCCATGACTTTTTACTCTTTACATTATATTTCAACATTACATTGAGTGAGTTTACATAAGAATCAGTAATTACGTGCTGTGTAAATTTACATATTTTTTTCTGTGTAGAGACATTCAAATCCAGAATCATCATTGCTCCATAAGAGAATGATACCATCTACGATCTTAAATCGAATCAGTGAATCAGTGAAGAGACACAAAGCGCACATTCTAACCGAGCCGAGAGAGGGGGAGATAAAAAAAGAGTATAATATTTAGTAGTGACTGGTGTGGTACACACAAAAATAAAAACAAACAACATCCCGAAATTGTGAATATTGTTCATGAGTGTGAGAACCACGAAGGAACTTATTCAAAAGTATGGTGCTAATGCACTGTAATCGTGAATATATTCCTTCGTAGTTCTCAAATTCATGAACAAAATTCACGATTTTTTTAATTGACTTTTGTCCGTGTAGCCAGGGTTGTCAGGTTGCCAGATAAATCTGGCAATGCCAGATTTTTTGAGTGCCACTTTGAAAAAAATATTCCTTATTTCATCCAGAGCTTATCCCTCTACAACCCAACCCGGCCTTTAGACGGGCTTCGATTTAAAAAATCGCCAAAAATCAATTTTTCAACCAATTATTGATCTTTAAAAAGCATTGGAAAGAAGAACTCTTAAAATTTTAGAAAATTTATGGGTTGGAAGTTTTACTTGTTTTAAGTGACTTTGCCAATGTTTTTTAAAAATGTCGTTTTTTAGGGGTCAACTTTGGCTGTATTTTTTGCTAACATTTCCTATATTTTAAGTAAAAATAAGTATGCAGTAATTTTTCTAGTGTCCCACACTATGCCTCTACGCATTTATTTACAATTTAAATAATTATGGTACCATTTCACAACCGAAAATGTGAAAAACAAGCAAAAAATTGAAAAAGTGGATAAAAAAACATGAAAAAATTAGATAGGCAAAATGTAATGATAGGAGGTGATAGAATGTATGTATGTATGTATGTATGATCCCCATACCCGCAGGCAACTTGGTCCTGGAACACATGTGAGCGCTAGGTGAACAATTCGATCATCTTTTACTCCGTAATCTGTACACCCACGTGCATAAGTTTTTTTGCACGAATTTTAGTGCTACAAATACCGGCGCATATAACAAAATGGTTTCCCTTTTCCCTCCCCAAGCGCCGGAAATTTGTAGCGGGTGTAGGGACACTTTGCATAGACGCCCTTGTTCCCATCACGTCACTGAGGGTATGGAGCGACGAGAAATTAATAAGCATGCCCCCCCAGTCGAACCTTCATTAGAGAAGCAGGCAATCCACAACTCACAGCGAACGACCAAGGGAACACCCTACCGCGTATTTAGTAAAATTGGCGTGGTTGGTCTTAAATGGATTGTATGAATGTTAGAGTGAATGAAAGTATATTTTGCTATTTATATAGGAAAGATCTCACCAAATCGGGAAGCTTCAACTCCGGCATCATCGGTCTTGAATCTGACTTGAATCATCTGGGACTTCTGGCCTTGATTTGCTGGACTATCGGAACCGGAACTGGTACATCAAAACAGCAAACAACCTCCTGGTTGCCGGTTAAATCTTGAGGGGCCTCGAGATGAATGCTACCGATCCTGGCTGATAATCTGGTACATCGGGACTGGAACCACAGGATGTTTGAACCGATGTCAATGTAGAGGTGCTGTTTATCCGCCGTTATTTTCCGCAATGGCCACTTCCTGTTCGTCACGAAGATGCTTCACCGTTATGGTTATCACTGGTCAACTACAGATTTACCGGCGAAATATCCGTATTTCTACTAACTTTTTGTTTTTATGATAGAATAGGCCAAAATACTACCAAAAACAAACATAAATTAAACAAGATAAATGCAAATTAAAATACTAAATAAGAAACAAGAAAAACATAAAACAAGAGAAGTAAAGTTTTTCGTAAAACAAATGTTGCTCAAAATGAACTCCTGAACAAGGGAAACATAAAAATGTTCGAAAAAAAAAATTTGGGCAGTAGAGGGTTAACTAAGAAGTGAAAATCTAGAGTTTTTTTTAAATGGTCCAATAAACCAAATTTTCAATTTTTGCTTTTTGGGTGATTTAAGAATCACCTTGAGTCAGAGGTATTGGTTTATTGGACCTTCTCAAAAAAAAATCTGGAAATACTCCATTTTTGAACAAAATTTTGCTTGTTCCTTTGACAAAAGTGGCTTGTCATTTTTTCCAGATTTATTGCTATTCAGACCTGGTAATCCTGCGTGTAGCCTAAATGTTCAGTTATCATTTGTGCTCGCGAGTGAAGGAGAGGATTTTGAGCAACTGGGTCTCAGTCTTATTTTATTACTATAACGAAATAGTTGTAAATTATGATAAAATTACACGCTTGATCAATTCTCTACGAAATCGGCCGATTTCGGCCATTTTTATTTTTTCTATTTTTTTATTATTTGGTTCAAACTTAATAAGGGCCTTCGCAATAACCCAAGCAGCTGTTTTGTTTCATTGGTTCACGCATACAGGTCTCCATACAATTTTGGCAGCAGTCCATACAAAAATAAAACGTAAATATTCGAAAATCTGCAACTTTTGAAAGAATTTTCTGATCAATTTGGTGTCTTTGGTATAGTTGTAGGTACTGTTGAGGAACATTTTTGAAAAAAATAGGTAGGGGAAATATTCCCATTTTAAGCCTAATAAGCGGTCGTTTTTGAATGATGCTAGATAATCTAGATTGTTCCTTGAAATTCACTAAAACCAAGTACCAACGAGTACCAACTTACTGTGAACATTTCTGTTTATTTTCACTTTTATTTAAAGTTATGCTATTCCTTTTACAAGCATTAAAAAAAAATATTTCAAAGATGCATTCTTATCAGTCGAGTGCATTGGGCCACGCCCATTTTTCTATATTCAGCTTAGTTCTTTTTTTCTTCCAGCGCTCTTTTGGGTCTGCTTAGTGCTGCCAAAATTGATGAAACTTCAATCGAATACTCACGAAAAGTAGCATTTATAGCGAAAGTTTCCTGGCAGCACTTGCTCACTCCAACAGGCGCTGCACCAGCATGTTGGTGGTGTTGGTGACCACTCCTCGCTCGGTTTTCTTCAGCCTTCGATTGGAATGGGTAGTCAAAATTCAAACGTCAAATGACTTGGCGCGTTTGTTTTTTTGATGGTGCTTGCTAATTATTTACATTTTTCGGGATTATTTTTCAAGTGAGTGACTAACTAATGTGCAAAAGAACATGTTGCCGGTATTTGGAAGCAATTTTATATCTTAAGCGCTTTGAAATCGTTAACGCAAGTGAAAAGATATTGATGGCGACTTTCGTTGCATGTTGCCGGTATTTGGAAGCAATTTTATATCTTAAGCGCTTTGAAATCGTTAACGCAAGTGAAAAGATATTGATGGCGTTTTCGTTAACCTCTGATCTTGCGTGTGGATGTGTGTGCCACCAAAACGATGAGAAATGGTCTCGCAAAATAGAAATTATGATCAAAAGTGCATTAAATTTGATCTTTTTGGCCAGTAAATGGCATGAATTTGCGTGCTTACTCGAGGCGGTGCTGTTGCTGGTAAGCCCAAATAGTACTGTTGGAGCTTTAATCGAGCATCAAACTCTCCATATGACGAAGATAGGTGTTTGATTAGAAAACGTATATTTCCCCTACAGAGGATTTCATGTATAAATGTTAGTGGGAGGGGATCCGATTTTATAATTTTCTTGTTTAGTATTTTGATTTCCAATTCACTTATTTAGTTCACATTTGTTTCTACCACGTCGTATTTTTACCTTTTGCCTAGTTTTGCTTTTTTTTAAAACTCAAATAAATTATTCATGAATATTTTTTATAGCGTTGTTTAATTATTTTCATATGATCTCTCGCAGTTTTTTTGTAAACCTTTTTGGCTTTCAAAAATGATTTAAATTTCGTTTTTATTATATAATTTTTTAAATTTTCAATTCCCGTTTCCAAATTTGTCGTGCCCATCTCGCGAGATTATCATTATTCAGAGCATGATAACACAATCCCTTTGCTTCTCCTGGAACTGTCCAGCACAAGTGTCTGTGTTTGCTTTTGGATAGTGCGACGGTGAGCATGTAAACACTTTTGGAAACGAGTTTCCAAGAGACAGAGAGAGAGTGAGGGAACAAGTGCTCGCGAGTCGCGAGTTGGTTGAGCTGAGCGATTGGAGCACAATCTCGGCTCATTTAGCTTAGGCTCAGTCTTCGGTTGATCGTGGTCGCGTCGAGTCGAGTTGAATTTGGCTGGTCTTCGTGTCGTGATCAGTGATTGGAGCGAGCTGAAAAAAGTGGCTTTTATAACTGCGTGTGATTCGGCTCAATCTGATTGGTCAATCATAAAAATAGTGCCAATTATTGAATTCCCCACTGGTTTTTGCGCGAAACTTCCTGGCGCAAAAATACCCTCATCAAAGTGTTTTTTGTTTTGTATGATGTTGCATCGATCAAAGTGAAATGAAACGAAAGTGTGTCTGATGAGGTGCAGTCGAGACAACAACGGCAAAAAGAAATGAATTTCCTACGTGGAAAAGCCGGTTCCCCGAACGGATCTCCGACCGGATCCAACGGCGGCGGCGGCAGCTATCACTATGCACTTCTGGTTGATAACAGCAGGTGAATAATCTTCCGCCACTTGAAACTACTTGAGAAGAGAATTGTCATGAAGTGGAGGACACGTTTTGATCGTACGAAATAGTTGGTCCTCGTGGGTTTGGGTTTGGCAGCTGAAACCTTGTGGCCTTGCCTCGCATGCCTTTCTAATGGTCACCGCCGGCCAAAGAAGGCGTTAGAGTCACGATTTATGGTGGCTTGAAGTGATTCGCAGATCACATTTATTAGGAAGAAACAATCTTACCGGTTTAGGCGGTGGCTTATTAGTTTGGTCTGCAGTTCTTGCGGTTTTCTGAGCTACTAACTGGTTCACCTTGATGTTTTGTGTAAAGTTCAAAACTCGGATCAGAACGCGTGAATCAAAAACAAGAAAGAATCAAGTGACAATTTTATAGGTCAATAACTTTTTTTTAGCTTCTAAACGTGTTGCGAGGTATGTATGTCATCCTTTGTGTTATCAAGGTTCGTAATCTTTATTGCTTTTACTACAGCTCCAAACTCAAAAAGATTTGCAAAAGTAAAGTCACGTTTATGGCCCGTAAAATAAAACAAAACAAACAATCGATTATGGCCCTATATTCAAAGAGCCAGAAAACCTCACTTGATTAATTTGCTCCAATTAATCAGTGCTGGCGGTTATTAAGTGTACAAATAATCATCCAAACTGTGATGTGATTTCATTGATTGATTTTTTATATATTATTGAACAGAGGGCACGGCAAAAAATTAAAGGTGGCTCCATATATATAATAATTAATAAACATAAAAAATAATAATACTTGAATCAATCTTTACACATAGACTCGCTAGCTCGAGAAAAAAGAGGAATTGATTGAGAATAAAAATCTAACAGTTAACTTCATTTATGCCAATGGTCGTATCGCTTGCTTGGGGCGAATCCCAGACCTTTACCCATCACAACTACCAACTCCACGCGACACTTACGCATCCTTGTTGTTTAAATTCGATTAAATTTGATCAAACGGTCAGTTTGATCGAGTTCCACAATAAGGTTGGGAAAAGAGCCTGCGGTTTCGCTAACTTTTTCTAAGTAAGTTTAGCATCAACACTTACCGTGCTCCTAATCCTTATTCCTCTCCCGGTGTATGGTTGAGATGGGAGCGGCTGGCAATGGATGGCTTTCATGGTGCTACATGTCCTGTACTGGTAGAATTGGTTTTAATTCCCTCTAATCAATTCCTAAGCAACCTGGGCTGGACAACTATCACACATACATGACGAAATCCAGAAATCCAGGCTAGACTAACATTTAAAAATGTATCTCAGAATCTATTGATCTGATTTTCAATGCAAAATGTTTTCTTTTCAATTCACACAAGATATTTTCAAGTCAACAAAAACTTTGAACGACTAAAACCATATCTCTATTGTTGTCTAGATTTTAGTCCAGATATTTTTTTTATTAAAAAAAATATATGATAACTAAACATTATATTCATTCATCATAGCTCATTTAACTTGACGAAATTCTCTTAAAACAAGAAGTTTGCCAAATCAAAATTTTACAACCAAGAAAAGTGCCCTAATTTTTTTCTTTTTGTTATCCATAATTTAATTTTTTTTAACCTTAGGCCGTTGCAAATCTTTTTCAAAGGTTTTGCCCCCCCCCTTCCCCCTTCATAATTGGTCTGAAAAATCAGGGGGTAAAAAAATATTTTTCCAAAAAACTTCAAAATTTTCATGAAAATAGTAGTCAATCAACTGAAAACAATCTAAAATGCATTTTTCTGCATTGATAATCACATTTAGCATGTTTGGGCTTGTTTTTTGATTTTTATGAAATTTCAATGTAGGGGAGAGTGGGGAGACTTGATCCCCGGGGACACTTGATCCCAAGCCTGTATCTCGTCAGCATGTGGGTAAAACAATTAGCTTTGTTCTAGAAAGTTGTGCGAAATTAACTATAACTCATTGTAGAAAACACAGAAAAAAATTAAAAAATGTTTAGATTGAGTTACACACACTTTTCTGAAACGAGCTGCAAAAAACTTCCAAGAGATCTTTTTTTCTTTGTTTTGATATGTATAGTAAACACTCAAAAATTATTCAAAAAAATATTTTTCATGCATGAATTGTTTGATAAACTTATCAACTCCAAAACCCTTACGCATTTGATGTTAAATTTATCGTCATACTATTTTTACAATCAATTGTTTAAAAAAGTGAGTTTAGGGAGACTTGATCCCTGCATTTTTACAGTCACTGGAATCTGCCTCATGATTAAATAATTGGGCTGGGTTTTCATACATGGTTTCCTTTAGTATAGTTGTACATAACTTACTGCAGTTTGTACCTTTTTTCAAAAATTTTGTAAACAAAAATTTCCAGCTTTTGTTAACATGCTTAATTTTGGTCGAAAAAATAATATTTTAAGTTTTTAAATATTTTACATACTAAACTTGTTATATTTTGAACACAAATGTACAGGTTTTATGTGAAATTGCTGTAACTTATAGAAAATTAAAAATTTGGATGAATAAGAAACATTTTGCTTAAGATTTCTTCAAAATGTTGAAAAGGGAATCAAGTTACCCCTAACATTTTTAAAACGCTTGGCATGATTCGAAGAGTTAATCTGATGAAATACCCTCATTAGCCAAACATAGATGAATGTTTAAGCTTTCAACTCATGCAAAAAGTTTATAGTTTTGTGAGAAATTGACAGAGTTATGTGCGATACAAAAAAAGGGGATCAAGTCTCCCCACTCTCCCCTAAAGCACAGCAAAAAAAAAAATCGCAAAAAAATAAAAATTTTGTCAATACTTAGATATTTTGGAAACTAATGATGGCAAAACAACTGGACAGGTATATAATGCATTTTTAAAAACTTTTTTCATAAAAATGTTGAAACCATGGCTCGTAATTTCAATGTTTATACTTACTGGTAATTTACTGGTAATTTTGTGTAAATTCTATTTTCATAGAAAGTTTTAAGTTTTATTTTTCAAGCTGTTTGCCCTGACTAACACATTTTCTAATAGTTAGGGTTATTCTTTCTGAAATTAATCTGCAATCAATCAATATAAATTTATGTTTAATAGAAGGTCTGTTTTTTCAGCTATGCTTAGATTGATTTAAGGACAAAATAGTAAATCCCCAATTTGCTAAATTTCTCATTTTACAGCAAAAAATCCGATGGTAAAATCGCATGCAAATGCATGCAAGTACAATTTTTGTAAACACAAAACAGTTGCAACCGTCGAGATTCCAACCCAGCACTATCAGTATGGACTGTCGCATTAGCTCGCTCGGCCAGCAGACCGATGAAGTGTGGAAAGGCAAAACGCATATATGTGAGCTTGACATTTGACAGGTTTGCCATACTGATGAGTGTAGTGTAATATTACATAGAATTTCTATAAAATAATGCAAAAACTTTTTTACTATTTTTTTGCTGTTCAGAATATGTATTTTTGACGATCAATTAACAACATTTTTTGAGAGGTAATATAAGCCAAAATCAATTAAGATGGCGGTGGCTACTAAAGTAGAAAAATCGGGAGAATTCGCAGAAATCCATGAAAAATTGGGAAAAGTCAGGAATTTGCATTTTTTTTTTGTCAAAAAGTCGAGAATCCATGAAATATTTTTTTGACAAATATTTTATAACTTTTGAAGAAAATTTTCAAGTTAAGATTCTTTTCATTTTTTTTTAAGTTCGTAAAAAATAAGGTAACAGTAAACTTTAAAAAAAAATCAAAGCTTTTGAAAACCTAATTTTAAATTATAGCCTTATTCAATTCAGGGGTGCTCAAAGTTTTTGGAGGATGGGCCAAATTTGAAGCTCAAATGAGCTTGCGGGCCAAATTTATAATGTAAGATATTTAAAAAATAGTTTATTTCAATTTAAGAAACTAGAAAATAAATTTTTCAGCTGAAGTTTAAAAAAAATATTTTTTCTGCATTTCCGTTAATTAAAACAAAATAAAATAATGTAATAATATATAGAAAACACAAAATTAAAATGTTGAATTTATTATTTTAAATATTTCAAAGAATTGTTTTTTACTGAAGGTACTTGTGTTTTCAATATAAAAATTAAAGTATTTTTATATTTCGAAAATGGTGACAAATATTCTGCATAATTCATGTTACAGCGTAATTTTATCTTTAAATTAAGTAAACAATTCAAGAAATGTTCACTGCACGACAAATATGTTTAACACTCAAACGCTCGGGTAGTCATTTGACCCCTATTTTTTTTCTTAGAAATCCCATAACTTTTGATAGAATTGACCAATTTTGATGCTTTCGGTTGCAAAAGATCCAGATTTGTCTATATTTTGAACTGCCAGATGGGGGAAAAATGTGGTCCATTTTTACCGGAGATATTCCGGATTCTGTTGGGGTACCTCGGCCCTCCTATATGGGTATTTGGCCAATATAATAAAAACTTTTCAACAGAAAAATTTCGGAAATGATGCAAAACTACAAGGCATCATCCTAATACATCATCCTGCAAAAATAATTGACATGGTTAAGTCCTACGGGGCAGCAGAGCCGGTTCCAGTTGGGCAACAATTGACATCAGCTCAGTGAACCGTTTCCGGATAGAACCTGTTCCGGTGCCCGAAGGTCTTCAGCATGTCATGTATCTATGCAGGATGATGTTTTAGGATGATTCCTTGAAGTTTTGCATCATTTTCGATTTTATTCTGTTGAAAAGTTTTTATTATATTGGCCAAATATCCATTTAGGAGGGCCGAGGTACCCCAACAGAATCCGGAATATCTCCGGTAAAAATGGACCACATTTGTCCTCCGTCTGACAGTTGAAAATATAGACAAATCTGGATCTTTTGCACCCGGAAGCATCCAAATTGGTCAAATCTATCAAAAGTTATGAGATTTTTAAGAAAAAAAATAGGGGTCAAATGACTACCCGAGCGTTTGAGTGTTAAAGCAAGTTTCTCTTCAATAATGTTGCAATTAATAGAGGGGAACTGCATAAATTATCATTTAACTGGATGTTATAGAGAAAACAAATATTTTAAAATATTCATAACTCAACAAATCATAGACAAAAAAAACTAAAAATTAAAAAAAATGTCGCGAATTCCTAGATTTTTTTTTGCTTGTTTATTAGAAGCTTTTAAAATGAACCTTCAGTGTTTTGTTTTTTTAATTCAAAAATTCGGCTGGGAAATGTAATATAAAAATTACCGTCTTATTGAATTATCATATATGAGTAAAAATTCATATCAATTCAGTTAAGAAACTAAAAATTGATATCGTTTTCAGTTGATTGCACTTCTTATTTCCTTTTTAGGCTTACAAAAAATCTTGTTATGATGCGACAAAAAAATTATAAATGTCTTCAGCAAATCTTCAGCGTTTTTTTTTTATAATTTTCTAAACATGGAGATTTGAAAATTGAAATCTGTATTAACCTATTTGCAACGAATTTTTGTTTAAAAAAATAACTTCAGATCTACAGTTCTGGCATGTAATTTTCCTTCATTTATTTCCCTTAACCCCGACAAAGATCGATTTCCTGATAAGAGCTGCATCGAATAACGAATCAACAAACCAACTGCTGGTGAAAAACAACACGCACAGACGAGACAGACAAACATTCACGAGTCGGTTGTATCGTGTATCTCCCGTAAACCCCAAGTTCAATATAGCAAAAGCTTGTCCAGACATCCAACCCTTGAACGATTTAACCACAAGCTCCACAACAACTTGCTCACTTCCAAAGCATGGCATTGGCATGTGCCATGTTCATTCGGTTTCAGGTTGTAGTATTTGTTGCGCTTGTATTTGTGAGGTTGAGTCGCTAGTACACATTTATGAATGAATTTAGTAACATTCTTTAAATTAACGTTTAAGTTAATTTTGACTGATGTTTTTGATTGATTGATTTTTTGACTTTTTTGTTTTATTAGGCTATTTCAAAACCTTTTCTCCAAAGTGTATAATACTACTCAGACAACGCCGCCACAAGTGTATTGAACGCGCCAAGCTTGCGGACATTTCTTTCTCCTACAAAATAGCTGCAACTCACACAATACGCTCCACCAACACAGCCGAAATAGTAAAGCCAAGTGTGTGGAAGGCAGCTTTGCGTTGCGCGCGTATGCAGGCCCGAAACCAGTTATTCGCAATCGCCAGGTCCGCGCGGAACTCTCGCGTAGTGCGGCTCGTACTCGAGTTCAGTTCCAGTGAATGTCTCCGTACTGTTGTTGAGCTGAATCAAGCTTGGAAGGCCGATCCAGTTCGGAACGGCCTGTTCGACCTTGCATCACTATTGGTGGTGTGAAGAATCAAGAGAATTCACACATGTGACCTCATCTGCGTCCGAGCTCTCAACAGTTCACGAAGTTCTGCTCTCAACAACCTCAAGTGTTTCAAAGACCCTGGGAAGACCTAGATTCGTGAATGCTGGAAGTGTTGAGCAACTCCACCGCCAACTCCGAAGTCGTGCGAATTTACCGTGACGTTGTGACGTAGTCTAGAGGTGGTGCACTCTTAAGCTCTAGCGGTTCAAGCGAAGTTGGATGTGGAGGAAAATGAAAGCTGCAGCTTGGAAGGAGTTGTAACATGTCGTTCAAGTCGCGGACTCCATCGTAGAAACAACAGCTGCTGCAGGAGACAACGAAACTAGTTACGAAATGTGGAGCAATTTTAGGTAAAAACGATCAAGCTAACCCTACCACACGTTTTAAGCGTTGACTTAAAATAAGCCACTTAAAATCAAGCTTTCTCTCGTTTTGGACACATCGCTATGCCCTGCGAAGCTGTGTGCAGACCAGTTTGGTTCATGGTTTGTTGACGTTGTTGTTGTTGTGGCAAACGTAACGATTTTGGTCGATATGGCTTTAGCCCAGGAATAAAATCGTGATTTGCACACCAATTAGGGGAAATATACCCATTTTAATCACACTAAGCCGTTCGACCAATTCTCATCACTTTTGCCGTTTTCGCTATTAAACCAACATTTTCAGATGTATCAACAATGAAGAGTTGCTTGCTCACTTTTATTTGAGCTATTTATTACTTAGGAACAGTCAAAAACACTTTATTTAAGCTGTAATTCATGATCAAAGTGCTGATAGGCCGATAATAGAAATAGGCTGAGAAAGGGTATAGTTCCCCTAGTCGGTTTTTTTTTGTTGCGATTTGTTCTAAGTAAACGAGGAAGCTTGGGACAAAGTGATTCATGCGTGAAGGTTCTGCTTAAAGTGGAGGGAACTTAGCACGCGAAGGCGCGAGCAGCCAAGATAAGATAAAATTAGCGGAATCAAAACACGTTTTTGTTTGCAGGTAAATTTGAAATCGAATTTGAATTTCAAAAATATAAACTTTGAATTTTGAACACAGTTTATTTTTTGGGGGTGACTATGGGTCAAAAAACGATACACCTCTCGTAATTACTTAATAACAAAAACAATTTAAATAACATCGAAAATCTTCCAACGTAGATTTGTTCTTAGATAGTTTACTAACATTTTCCCAAAATATTGTGGATTTTGATGAACACTACCTTAAATGCCAATAGTTTGAAAATTGACCCAATCTCACCCCTTAGAGGGGGTGACATTGGGTCAAATGAAACTAAAATGATGCTCAAATACAACGATATGGTAAAAACAAGTCATCCAACAGTGTTTCTTGTTCGAGGGAATCGTATTGACATGCTACAATGTTTGAACTGGAGATTTTCAAACATTTGGGTAGTTTTTGAGCAATCCCAACAAAAATTTTAGAAAAAGGATTTTTCAAGAGGTCATTTTTGGCCAAAAACGTACCTCAATTTTAGACTGCTGTCAAAATAACAGGATTTGCTCTAGGAACGAGATTTTTTCAGTGAAGTCATCTTAAGATGTCCCCTACAAAACCCTTTTAACAGAATTCAGTTTAATTGAGAAGAAACTGAGAAATGGTGAAATCCTTAAAAAATCACTTTGACCCAATCTCACCCCCACCTACGGTACTAAAAAACTAGTCAAACAAAATAAACCAATTCATTTAAAAAATCCGATCTTCCAATAAACAAAACACAAAATAGTAGTTTATGCAACAAGTTGCAACACAAAGATATTTTTTCAGCACGGGTCGTACAACGAAGTTTACCGAGTTGGGTAAATACGACGGGTGCCGAAAAAATCAATTTTCGCAACGTGTTGAATTATTATTATTATTTTTTTTTGCAATTCCAGCAAACACACTTTTAATTTGTTTTTTTTTTATGAATACACTTTGGCGTCAAGTTAAAATAAAAATCCAAACAAACAGGTAAACTTTTTGAAACAAGTACTAATAATTTTAATTTTTTAGCACTGTTATTTTTAGCGATGCCAGGAAACTTAAATAATTTCTTAACGGAATCGCGAAAAAATATTTTGTCTTATATTGGGTCTTTGATCTCAAATATGACCCCAAAAATGTTTGTTTTTGTGATTTCGAAATTTTTAACTTTCTAAACAAATTAAAAAAATGATTCCTTTTTTAATTTGCAATCAAGGTTACAATTTACAGTCGATGTTGCGATTATTCGAAGGTTTGTTTGGAACTTCAAATAATCGAATCACGAATTTTTTTTTTCGCTTTTTTTTATTTTCGTACTTTTAACAAATAAAAATTTTGTGAACCCATTTTAGTCAAATTTAAGTGGTTGATTGCCTATTAAATTTAAAATGCATTTTTTCAATATTTCATCACCGCCATTTTTGCCGCCATCTTGGATTTAAAAATTCTAAATCACTTTAGAGTAGTTTTAAAAAGGACTGTATAATGTTATTGTGGTTCGATAATAATAGTAATAATAAGGCCGTTGCAAATTCAATTTCAAGTTTTTGTCTCCACTCTAGTTGTGTTAAGAAATCAAAGGGAAAACAAAATACTCCCGCAAATTAAAATTAAAAAAAAAATAAATCGGTGAAAAACTATTTCTAAAACACCGTGAAACTTTTTTTGTATTTCTTGTGAAACAGTCCACTTTAATGTTTTAATAAATGTTAATTTTTTTTTTACCAAAAATCGGAAAAAAATATCATACATTTATGGATTGTTTTCACCATTTACAATAATGTTTTTAGCATTATACTTTTTATATCAACATTTTTTTTAAATTTGCATTGACATTCAAATGAAAACATTTTCAAAAAATAAAAATAAAACACCTTTATTTTCGAAAATGAAATTTTCTTTCCAATATAGGTATCGAACGAGGCGAGATTTTGTATAAATTTCACTACATAAAAGTTTTAGTTTGAAATACTAAAATTTTTGCAAATTACCAAAATTTGCTGAAATTACGCAATTGTTGATTAGCAAACGATGTGAAAATTAGCCCGGAAGCTCAACGAGCTATTACGCTGACGTTTGTACAAACAAATTCAGGCAAACCAGCAAAGCAGGCAAACTGTCAAAAGTGCGAGTTTGTTTGTCGTAGTGTAATAGCTCCTTCACTGTTTAGATTGTAAAATATGTACTTAAATTTTCAAAACCGTATTTTTCGAAACTATTCAAATACTCTACACAGCAAAAAATAAAGTAAATTTGGAAGATTTAATTTTGGAAGGTTGAATATTACCTCTTTTATGATGTAATTTTACCTCAATTTAGACTGAAAAAGTGACATTACACCAGAAAAGTGGTAAAATTACACATTTCCAGAAGTAAAATTACACCTTTTTTCTGACATAAAAGATGTACCCCTTCCCAGATGTAATGTTACCATCATTTTTTTTTTCTGTGTAGTCGATTGTTCACGCCCCATACAAAATAGTTATTTTTTATTTGGATTGAAATACCCGTAAAATTGTCCCCGTGGTTTCTGGTTGATTTAGAAAGAAAAATAATAAAAATATAAAAATAATAAATAATTGCTATTTTTTTTCAAGAATATTCAAATAAACATTATAAAGCTTTGATGTCATTATTGAAGAAAATTAAAAATAAAAAGTAATTGCTTTTAATTAAAAATTAAAATTATATTAAATGTAATGAGTCATGAATTTGAAAAAAACAGGCTATACAAAAAAAACTTTTTATTTAGTTGCCAATTCCTTATTTGAAAACTCAGAATATACTTTGAAAAATACAGTGTTCAAAAAAACTTTATTCGAATCAACTCCAGCTCAAATCTGCTCAGCGCTCAAATACTCCAACTCAACGTTTCCCACCACAGCAACGTACCGCAGCGCTTCCCACGGCTGCCGGTGGGTAAAGTCCGCGTGATGGCTTCCGTTGATCCAGATTCCAAACGCGTTCGGCTTAACCGTAATTTCCACCTCAAAGTTCGCCTCGGTTTCGATCGCGCAGCCCAGCTGCCGTTCCTCCGGACCCCAGCCGTAACCGCCCTCATACGCATTGCACACAATTTCCTCGCAGCCCGGCCGGACACTGATGTGCAGCGGAGTGTCCTCGTCGTCGCTGGGTCCCTCGATCACGTTCTGCAGGTTGACGTCGAACCTGTTGGCGGTAATAACGGGTAAAGCTCAAGGATTACAAGTACAAGCTTTGAGCTGGGAATCCCGCTCAGTTCAGAGAATATTGATTTCTTAGAAGTAGTGAATATCATCTACGACTTCTAGGAATCAAGATTCGATTTTATTAGTTTCATCAGATTAAGTTTAACTTAAATTACTAAAATTGCATGTAGCTTACCTCTCATCGTTCAATTTTCCACGAATAATAATCTTCCAGTTCAAACCCCATCCTTCCGGAAGACATTCGATGAAGGACGGAAGCTACAGGATAGAACAAGGGATAGAAGAATTCCATATATCATTTCACAAGTCAACTTCTATAAAGATACAACTTACCGAATTGGATGCCTCAACGCGAACCATATCCGCCTTCTTTGAACGTCTATCGCAAACTAACGCGAACCGCGGGAGATGTATCTGGGAATCGTGTTTGTTCATGTTCCTGTAGAGTTCTACAGTACTAACATACAATACATTCTATCACCTACACAACTAACGGTCCTTTTGTCAATAAACTAATCATACTAACGTAATCGGATAAGTGTATAGTGCAATGAGTGCATCTTACTCACACTTTCGAGTACATGTGCGTCATGCGTATGGTTAGTAGTGTATAATTGAAACAGGAATATCTCCTCTCTCGGGAAATTCCCGGTCAAAATAGTTTGTATCATTTCAAAGTGGGCAAAAATTTGTTAATCGATAAAACATATTAATCCCCGAGCAGACGGAAATAACATGGGAATAACGTTTTTTGATATTAGAAAACACTAGGTCAATAACATTTTATGTTATTTATAACAGGATTTGTTATTCGTCGTTATGATTTTTTTGTTATTGGATTGTTATTGTAATAACAGACTAATAAAATTTTTAGTTATTCTTCGAACAAATCTTTGTTATTATTTTTTGTTATTTTAACAACTAATCCGATCATCCCAATAACAGTTGGAGTTATTCTTCCATAACAAAAAACGTTATTTCAAAGTTGTTTTGGCTTTCAACCAATATCAGACCAATAACAAATTTTGTTATGATAACATAAACTGTTATTGAATTCTTATGCAAAAATGGATTTTTCAAGAAGAATCCATAAAACTTTCTGTTATTTTAACAATATTTGTTATTGAAATGGCATGAATTTAGTTATTACCGTCTGTTCGGGTTGTTTTTTAATTTCCAGATCTTGAATCTGTCTTAAATATTTAATTTATTAAATTGGATTATTTTGAACTCGACGCTGTCGCACGTCGCTTTTTGACGTTCCGAGAAAACGCGTTTTAATGTTTGACCTTGAATAAACAAAAACGGGATGTAAACAATAACAAACACCTGCAGTTTTGTTTAATTTGGTTGCCGGAGTTCCGAGTTATGGTTACAAATGTTTACGGTAGTCGGGCATGTACGTGTGTCAAACGCGTTCTGACCTGAAATCCCTTGCCCTTTATCGCACTTACATAAATTTTCAGGTTGTGTCAAGATAGCACTACGAAACGCTGGGGAACAGCATCTAATTCCAGCGTGCCTCTAATGTTGCCATATCAGCACTTTGACGTTCAATTACAGCTCACTAAAAGCGTTTTCAACTGAAATCGAGTGACAAATTGCTTTATGGGAAGTGAACAAACAAGTTTCTATAAACAGTTTTAAAATAAGTTGTTTAAATAGTGAAAATCAGCTTATTGGATAGAGTTAGGAGCGAATGTCAAACTAAAAAGTGACCCCGTTCGTTGGACAACAGTTGGTGTCAAACCATCGGGGTTTGAGTGTAGTGCTGATATATTACCTTTCTTTTACTAAACAATGGAATCCAGAAGGGAAACGGTCACCAGTTTTTACTAATTCATGTAATATCGCCTCTTTTGAGTTAAACTAATCAATTTCTCGATAAAGATTTAGTATCGCCCTATATCTCCCTACACCTTATCAACCGGCTATCCTATACCACATCAAGCCCCTGTCCAGCCATCCCAAGCCCAGATTGGACAATTCAAACACTCTGGTGGACTGGCCTGGGCCGGTCAAGATAACGAACCGTCCTCCTTTTTATTGCCATCGAAGCTTACATTCTTATCAAATTAAAAACCGTCGAAATCGTGCAATTCACTCAGTATCAGTCGTGCTACCGGCGCGGTTTGTGCGTTTCGTTCCTCGTGCCTGATCTGAGCTCGTTTTTTTTGGCGGTTTTAATCAAAAGAACAACCAAGAAAGTGATTTAGGAACACCACTTTGCGGAAGAGAATGAATCCTCGCGTGGACGATTACGTCGTCCCGTCAGTCGACGACGATACCGTTCGACTGCTAAGGTGATAACAGGAGATCGCAACAAAGTTTCGGCTTTCTCTCGAAATTTGTTCAATTTTCGGCTGAAACGCTCTTATCTCTTCCTGTACGACGCGTGCGTTGCTCTACATATTCTGCTTCTGGCAGACAATATTCATACCTTGTGGGGTTGTCGTTATCGGTTGTTGAATGCTAGATTAGACACGTTTGGAGTGGATGCCAGTCCTTACGGGCATACCTCGAGGAATACGTGACCTTATGTGACACCGTCGATAGACGATACAAATACCGTAAACGGCACAATATCGAGCAGTTGGTTGATGTTTACTCTCTTGCAGGGAAAACATGGACGACTACGGCGAATCGACGGGTCTGCTGGAGCAGCAGGTGGCGTCGGTTCGGTTGCCGATCATCGGCATGACGTGCCAGTCGTGCGTGAAGAACATCGAGGGGAACATCAGCGGGAAGCTGGGAATCATCAAGATCAGCGTGATCTTGGCGGAGAACGCCGGCTACGTGGACTACGACCCGACGCTGACCGATCCGGTGCAGATTGCGGCCGATATTGACGATATGGGGTTCGAGTGTACGTACAGTGACGAGCGGAGTTCCGGCTTTCAGGAGGCTCGAATCAGCATAGAAGGTATGACGTGCCAATCGTGCGTGCGAAACATCGAAGGAAATATCAAAGACAAAGCCGGGATCGTGTCGATCAAGGTTCTGCTGGATCAAAAGCTGGGAATTGTGGAGTACGATTCTAGGGTGACGAATCCGGAGCAGATTGCGGAACAGATAGACGACATGGGATTTGAGGCGAAGGTGGCCACTGCCAGCGAAAGCGCGAACCAGAAGACTGACAGAGACCAGAGTCCGGCCAAAGGCCGATCAGCCCGTTCGGAGAAGTTGATCTCAATCGACGAGGGTGGCCTCACTGCTCCGAACGGGAACGGCAAGCAGGTCCAGCTGAAGGACGCCTACAAGCGTTGCTTCCTGCACGTACAAGGGATGACGTGCGCCAGCTGCGTAATGGCGATCGAGAAGCACTGCAAGAAGATCTACGGTGTAGAGTCCATTCTGATTGCACTGCTTGCGGCGAAAGCCGAGGTCAAGTACGACGATGCGTTGACGGGACCAGCAGATATTGCCAAATCCATCACCGATCTCGGCTTTCCGACAGAGGTAATCGACGAACCCGGAACGGGGGAAGCCGAGGTTGAGATCGAAATCCTCGGCATGACGTGCGGCTCGTGCGTAAACAAAATCGAGCAGACAGTGCTGAAACTTCCAGGCGTTCTCAAAGCTTCCGTAGCGCTCACAATAAAACGGGGACGATTTACGTTCAACAACGAAAAGACTGGCGCTCGGACGATATGCGAAGCGATACAAGCGCTCGGCTTCCAGGCAACCGTACTGAACAACAAGGACAAGATGGCGCACAGCTACCTCGAGCACAAGGAAGAGATCCGGAAGTGGCGCAACGCGTTCCTCATTTCGCTCGCCTTCGGAGGTCCCTGCATGATCGCCATGATCTACTTCATGGTCCTGATGGAAACTCACAGCCACGAGGAGATGTGCTGCGTCCTGCCGGGCTTGTCCATGGAGAACCTGATCATGTTCGTGCTCTCCACCCCGGTTCAATTCTTCGGCGGCTGGCACTTTTACATCCAGGCGTATCGAGCGGTCAAACACGGCGCCAGCAACATGGACGTACTGATCACGATGGCCACCACCGTCAGCTACATCTACTCCGTTGGCGTCCTGATCCCGGCGATGGTCATGGGCATGAAAACCTCCCCATTGACCTTCTTCGACACACCGCCAATGCTTTTCATCTTCATCTCCCTCGGACGCTGGCTGGAACACATCGCGAAGGGAAAGACCTCGGAAGCGCTGTCCAAGCTGCTCTCGCTGAAGGCTACCGACGCCGTGCTGGTAACGCTGGGTGATGATTACGAAGTACTCTCCGAGAAGATCATCCCGGTGGATCTGGTTCAGCGAGGAGATGTCCTGAAGGTCGTGCCAGGCAGTAAGGTCCCCGTTGATGGAAAGGTCCTGTGTGGCAACTCAACTTGCGACGAGAGTCTCATCACCGGCGAATCGATGCCGGTTCCAAAGAAAAAGAACTCTGTCGTTATCGGTGGCTCCATCAACCAGAACGGTCTACTTCTGGTGTCGGCAACGCACACCGGAGAGAATACCACCCTCGCACAAATCGTTAAGCTCGTCGAAGAAGCTCAAACGTCGAAGGCACCAATTCAGCAGCTTGCGGACAAGATCGCCGGCTACTTTGTACCGTTCGTGCTGGCCGTATCGGCCGTCACTCTGATCGGTTGGACTATCAGCGGGTACATCGACATCAACCACATTCCGATGTCGGATGCTGCCAAGGAAGGTCTGAACAGAGAGGAAATCATCTTCAGCTACGCTTTTCGCTGTGCGCTGAGTGTTCTGGCGATCGCGTGTCCTTGCGCGTTGGGTCTCGCAACGCCAACCGCCGTCATGGTCTCAACCGGGGTTGGGGCTCTGCACGGAATCCTGGTGAAGGGAGCTGGACCGCTGGAAAACGCCCACAAAGTGAAGACGATCGTGTTCGACAAGACGGGCACGATCACGTACGGAATGCCCATGACTTCGCGGGTCTGCATGTTTGTGAAGCCGCAGATTTGTTCGCTGGGGCGTGCGCTCAGCATAATCGGGTCGGCGGAGGTCAACAGTGAGCATCCGATCGCGACGGCAGTGGTGAAGTTTGTGAAGGAAGCGCTCGAGGTGGATGCGTTTGCCAAGTGCGGCAACTTTATGGCCGTTCCAGGGTGTGGGATCCGGTGTGTGATTTCCAACGTTGAAGGGATCTTGAGAGAGGGCATGCGCTCGGAGAAGATTAAGAACCACCAGAACTCGTACAAAAATGACTCCAACGCCATCAGTTTCATGAACGGAGCGGTCGTTGAGGAGCTCATTCCGCAGCTTAGTCCTTCACAGAAGAACACGATCGAGTTGCAGCAGCTGCTGCAGCTGGAATCCAGCGACGCTGAAAACGAAAACATCGAAGGATTTTCGCAGGTCAACGAGTACAACGTGCTGATCGGTAACCGGGAGTGGATGAACCGGAATGCCATCATCGTTCCACCGGAGATAAACATCAAGATGACCGAGGAGGAACAGATGGGAAATACCGCGATTCTGTGTGCCATCAACAGCCAGCTGGTTTGCATGGTTTCCGTGTCCGATATGGTCAAACCGGAAGCTCATCTTGCGGTTTATACGCTGAAGAAGATGGGCATTGAGGTGATCCTGCTAACCGGTGACAACAAGAACACCGCCGGGAACATTGCCCGCCAGGTGGGCATCAACCGGGTGTTTGCCGAGGTGCTTCCGTCGCACAAGGTCGCCAAGATCCAGCGGATACAGGAGCACGGGATGCGGGTGGCAATGGTCGGCGATGGCGTGAACGACAGTCCCGCGCTGGCCCAGGCCGACGTCGGGATATCGATTGCGTCCGGAACGGACGTGGCTGCCGAAGCGGCGGATGTCGTGTTAATGAGGGTGAGTTGGTCGAATATTCGTGTGTAGGAAAAATTCTCAACATTTCTATTTCAGAACGACCTGCTGGACGTGGTCGCCTGTCTGGATCTGTCGCGCAAGACCGTCCGGAAGATCCATCTCAACTTCCTGTTTGCCAGCATGTACAACCTGCTGGGAATCCCGCTGGCGGCGGGAATTTTCACGCCGTTTGGATTCATCTTGCAGGTTAGTTTTTGCTGATCATAAACCTCCCAACCGCCCACTGAACTCGTGTCCGTTTCCGTCGTGTGGAGTAGCTGTCACCGTACACGCTTATGGAAGAACAACGCTCTTTTGGGTTATCACTACACGGTTAAATTAACTTGTATTTAAAGTTTGATAACAATTTACTCGCCGAACAACGATTTCATTTTACCACAGTTGTCATTTATACACTGACGAGGGGTCCTTAAAACCGTTTTAAACTCAACTCATTGTTCTATTCCCCAACAGCCCTGGATGGCCTCCGCGGCGATGGCCCTCAGCTCGGTGTCCGTGGTGTGTTCCTCGCTGCTGCTGAAGCTGTACAAAAAGCCCACAAAGGCGGCCCTCCAAACGCCCGAGTACATGGCATTGATTGAGGCCGGTGCGTTGCTCGACCCGGAAACCGTGTCCGTGCACCGCGGTCTGGACGATATTCCGCGGCCCAACTTTGGCCGCTCCACCAGTTCCACGTTGGCCAAGTATGACGCGCCCTTGGGCGTTACTTTTCGGTAGAAAGTTCGGCAAGCTTTTTGGGTAGAGTAGCGCAAGCAATGTTGGTGTGCGTGGGTGTGTTGATTCGCTTCTAGGTTAGGTTATGCTTTTTTTCTGTAGTTGCTTGAACTAAAGTGTATTCATTTGCACAGCACTGTATGATTTTCGTTTACTTTTTTTTCAGTTTCCTCAGAGCACCCCCTTTGAATACATAAAATACTACCAGTGACTAACTCGCAAGATCCGGAATGTTCCGGAAGGGAGCACACCACCTGTTACTAATCAAGCACTAATGAGTTAAGATCGATAAGTTAAAATATGAGTTTTTCGAAAGTTCCTGAAAGTATTCAGTTAGTCGCGATTTTGTGTTCAGTAGTGACTTAACTTTTAGGTTATAAGGATCATAACTACTCCACTACGCAACCAATAACAAATCAACTTACTGTTAATAGTCGATGTTTTAAGCTAGTCAAAAATAAAACTATCATTTGCACACTTTAACCTATTGCACATATTTTACTTTATAAGCACAAACTTATGTTAAGCAAGTAAGCATGGTTGTTTGGTGTTTCCAAAGGTACAAATTCCGTCATTTTAAGTTTCTTTCCCTAATAATTTCTTCCAAACATTCAGACTGTTTGGCGCCACCAGCAAGGTCAGCACCGAGGATCGGCTGCTCGCTTCGGCGGCCATGATCGACGAGGACGAGCTGAGCGTGGGCTTCAGCAAGCCGATCAACGCCAGCGCGGGCGACATCTACCGGGACGCCACCGAAATGCAGCGGTTGTAGCCGGCCAAAGATCGCGTCTTCATCGCCGATGGGAGGGGATCGGGTGCGACCTAGATACAGACCTCTTTCGTTTACTTACATATTGAAATCGTGACCATCCACGCAGAAGAGGCAGTTTTGTTTATTGTTTTTAATTTTCATTGCGATTTTCGTTCATTTTCGTTAGATGTTTGCCCGGTATTTTCCCGACTTTTGACGCGGGGAATCAGCCATGGTGCTGGGCAAACGATAAATAGTAAACATTTTCATTACTCACTTTATTATCTTCTATAGATCAGTGATTTTGTGATATGTAACGCATTAATTATTTACAAGTGTTTTTTGTATGATTTTGAAGAGTTTTTATAGTTTAACGATTCGGATTTTTCGTACTTATATCGCATAGGGCACAAATCCAACCAGTTAGTAACGAACCAGAAGATTGTTTGTTGTAAACGTGTACATAAACAGTGCAAGTGTTTTGCAGAGAATAATATTTGTATTAAAATTATTTATGCTCGTGTATTTTTATTTGAAAGAAACTTCCTTTTTTCATTTAATAAAATGTGTTGATTTTTATCAGTGCAGCTTGTTATGACGTTTTGTCTTATTTTTTTTTGTGTATTATCCGCGCACCACCAAACCGAAGTGCGCAATACTTCTGTTGCGCGAAAAAATCTGTTGCGCCGAAAAAAATGTAGTGGTTTGTCGTTAGCGTGTACGTCAGCCTGTGGCGCAACAGCTTTGACAGGTTGCGCTCGTATTTTGATTTTTGTCTGTTTTCACAATAACTTTAAAAGTTAACGAAATATGAATGATATTTACAAGATATTTTCCGTGCAATGTTCTCCAATCAAATCTACTGTGGCCCTCTAATGTCACCGCAACTGTCAAAAGTTATTGTGTTGTTTACCGTTTTGCGTCAGTAAAATTTTTTTAGCCGCAAGTTAAATTCCATTTTTATGCTGCAAATTAAGCCCAATCGAGTCGATTATGTGTGATATCTTGGTGATGAACCTAAACGGCAATCGGAAACGGTTGCGGTCCGACGATGGCGAGGGAGGACATTTGGTTCTGCAGCGCAAGATGTTCATCAACCAGCAGCGGATGGACCAGCAGGACGAGCGGAAGATGAAGCAGATTCAGGGTAATTTTTCAAGAGATTTTAAATTGTTTATTTAAGTTTTAAAATATTTTTAATAATTTTTAAAGTGCAAATTAACTTAAACTCCAGAGCAACATTTGAAAGGGGCGGTACGACATTGCTCTTACGGCCTTTCGTCCCATTTAAACGCGTGTAATGAAAGGCCGTAAGAGCAATGTCGTACCGCCCCTTTCAAATGTTGCTCCAGAACTATTTTGAATCAAACAACTCCGTAATAACATTTCAATAGGGCAAATCTGCGTTTGTAAATAAACAGTCTATCCCCCTCTTACTTGACGTGAACTGTCACTTGAGCAAAAGGGATAGACTGCTTGTTTACTAACGCAAATTCGCCCTATTGAACTGTTACTATGGAACTCCTTTATGACGATGGTTAGCACCAGCTATTGTTTTCAATGATCACCGAGGGGTCTCTCGATGGATCCAATTTGAAAATGATTATTGCAGAACAATGTAAATAAATAAATGGGCCAATGTAATTTTGTAAAAAAAAACGATAGGCTGTTTATTTAAGAATCTACTACATTGGCCCATTTGCATGCTTATTTTTAATGATAAAAATTAACTGAGATTCTACTTAATTTTTTAATGCTGTTGTCATTAAAAAAAATCAAATGCATAATATTTCGTTACTGATCAATAAGTAATTTAATAAACTTTTTGATTAGTCGAAACGGTAATTACTTTTTACCTGTTGTCAATCTGAATATTTTTTTAAACATTCTAATAAAAGTATCGAAAAATTAAAAAAAGAAAAGGATGGAAACAACTTATAAAATCATTCAAAATATCTGAACTAAATTTAATAACAAAACTACCTACAATATAACAAAAACTTGCTTTCAGACAAAACCATCAACATGCTGTTCATGGGGGCCAAAAACAGCCGCCAGCGACCGGCCGTCTGCCAGCGGGAGTGCCTGCGACACGTCCGTCTACTCGGCGCTGGCGAGTACGACTTTGACGTTCATAGTGTAAGATGCTATAATCAAATTTTAATTGTTTTCTTAAAATAAAAAGAACCCAAATGATTTTTTTGGTAGTGTCCCAGCTGGATGGAGAAAAAGCCGGATCGGAAATGTCGCATCTGCGACCGCCAGTCGGCGGTACACGCTGAGTGCACCAACTGCAATCTGGAGCTGTGCGAGCACTGTGGCGTCAGCTGCCAGCACTGCCCGGAGAAGATCTGCATGAATTGCGTGAATATTTTGTGAGCTTCAATTACATGGTTTTGTGGTAGTTTTTTGAAACTATTTTTATTTTCAGCAACTGTCAAACCTCGAATGTCCCGTGCTGTGAGCGCTGCAAGATTTTCAACTGACTGATTTTGGATTGGCAACGAAAGTGTTATTAATTATTCTGATAAATTCCTTAGTGTTTGTTTTTGCAATATTTTACAATGTGTATTGAATACAATTTTATATGTTAACTCGATAATCTTTAAATAGTGTTTAATTTTTTATGTGAAACAAGCCTTACCCGACAAACTTCGTTCTGCCTTTTTTCGTTTGTTGACATTTTTAACATTTTTGCTTATTCAGCCTCCTGTGATCAAAATTTGATTTTACATAGCTTTTCCCATACAATCTGCAGATTTTCCGGAATCGGTTTCAGTTGTAACTTTTTGGCGTAAGAACCTTCCTTGGACTTATACGAACCACACACAACAAAGAGCACCTCGATCCAACGTTCCGTGTTGAATTGATTAAGAACCTTCCTTGGACTTATACGAACCACACACAACAAAGAGCACCTCGATCCAACGTTCCGTGTTGAATTGATTAGCGTTCGAACAAAACCGTCGAAATTTTTTATGCATATAGATAATCCCAATACTCTATTACATAGTTAATCTTCCCTTGGAAGAAACGCGGTCAAGAAAAGTTGCGCATTGTTTTCGTGAATTCTTAAACTCTTAAATTCTTAAATTCTTAAATTCCTAAATTCCTAAATTCCTAAATTCTAAAATTCTTTAATTCTTAAATTCTCAAATTCTCAAATTCTTAAATTCTAAAATTCTTAAATTCTTAAATTCTTAAATTCTTAAATTCTTAAATTCTTAAATTCTTAGATTCTTAAATTCTAATGCAATTGAGTCCTAAAATGAAGCTTAAATTGGGTCCTAAAATGAAGCTTAGATTGCTGATATTATTGTTTACAGCGATAAAGCTTATTTTTCTGAGCACAATGACCCTTTGTACGACCACAAAGAGTTTAAAATGGATTTTTAAATCAATTTTGAAAAATTAACCTCGCAATCCTTCTTGACAGAAAAGCTCCTACTTGACAGCTCGTTCCAAGGGGACCATAGTTAATCCATCGAAAAAATGTTGTCTTGCCAAAATAAAATTTTGCATTAAAATGAAAAAAAGTGATCAGAAATGGTTTTTAATCGTGTTTTTACCGTTGTACATAATAATTGACATAGGGCTTTAGTACCCAATTTGTGATATGATTGTTCACAACGATAAAGCTTGTTTTTGTGAGTACTTTGATCCTATGTACTACCACAAAGGATTTGAAATGGATTTTTAAATCAATTTTGAAAAATTAACTTCGCGTTCCTTCTTGACAGAAAAGGTCCTACTTGACAGCTCGTTCCAAGGGAACCATAGTTGATCCATTGAGAAAATGTTGTCTTGACAAT